>NW_027325375.1:12247739-12847739 GCF_036924035.1 Leuresthes tenuis | reverse complement strand
TAAAAGCTTCGGTAAAAGAGTATAAGTTGAAGAGTTTGTGAATAAAGGTGTGCGCACACATAGTGTGCTGTACGAAAATAGGCAGGGAGCAATGCCGGCTGGGGTATATGTTCTTGTATGTTGTCTGACTGTTTGATTTGAATGTGTTGTGTAAGTGTCCTGTTGAATGTTACATGTTTGGGCTTTGACACGCTTCACTGTGGTTGTTAACTGTGTGGTGTGTCCTGAAATGTTATATGTTTGGGCTGTGTGACATGCTTAATGCTTGTCAGTAGGTACCCACTTATTCATATATAGCAACTGACAACATAAGAAGTCCGGACATACTTTGATAGTAGTTGTAGAAGTATCCTTATTGATAATAGATCACTAATTCATAGTGATAGAACAGTAGATGAACAGGTGCTTGCACATGTCTCACGAAAATAAAATGGGTGTATGATTGCTGACGGCAGAGCAATACTGCCAAACTTATGAGTTCTTGTGGCAAACTTGATTCAGTGTCTTGACGTGTATACGCTGTTTCGCTGACTTGATTGTCACAAGAAACAAAGTGTGTTTGATAAGATCCGACCATTTTATTACGGGAGGATCAGTATGTATGGATTCTGATGTGACTGATAAACCCATTCGTATCTTAAGCATAATCTAATACGTGAGACAACGCCCTGGCACACGATAAAAAAAAAAAAAGAGAGAGAGCGGTTTTGTGTCCCCACAGTCCATAATGTAGAAAAGAGAGAAAAAAGCCTTTCTGATTTGGTGTGTGTACTCATAGTGCAGAGTGTAGAGAAAAGAAAGCCGTTTTGGTGTCACGGGTGTTGTGACTTACACACACACATTTCTAAATTGAGAAAGGAAATTATTTTAGAGGAAGCACTAGAGTTTACATCCCACATTTGTTGATAGGCATTCATTTATTTCTTCACTTCTGATGAAGTTTCAACAATAAACAACAAACTTTGTATTATGAGAAAGAACCAGACTCATTCTTCAGGAATCCGAAAATAAGCTCTATTTTATGAGTTATGCACGAATTCGGATTCTCCTATAAAACGAATTCATTAACTCAAACCAAGTTAAGACTGCTTTGTCCTTCATATTTATTCATGTCTAATCAAGTTTCAACGATAAACAACGTTGTACTTTGTAGAATGAGAAAGAACTTCTTGAGCAATAAGCATCTCTCGACATATGACGAAATACAGATTTTGCTATAAAATTAATTCCTTCTATCAGCCTGACTTAAAGCTGTTTGTCCTCCTTATTTATCCACTTCAAATCAAGTTTCAACAATTAAAAAAAATTTGTAGTTTGAGAAAGAACAACTTAATCTTCAGCAATCAGTATAAAAAGAGGTGCAAATGCCAACCATACATACCTAAAAGGTGGAGCGGAAGTATTCAGCTGCAAGTAGGTGTGAATGTTCGACCATAATTTGTAAAAAGCGGGTAAGAAAAGGTTCGAATGCCCGACTATATATTAACAAAAGCGGGAGGAGAGGTCTTCGGATGAGAGTGGGTGAGAATTTCCAACCATAATCTATAAAATACGGTGAAAAAAAATATGTGAATGCCTCATAGAACACTAAAAGCGGAAGTGTTCGGCTGCAAGAAGGTGTGAATGTCCGACTATATTTGGTGAAAAGCAGGTGAAGCAAGGTCTGAATGCCCAACCTTACATCATCAAAAGCGAGATCAGAGGTGTTTGGCTGCAAGAAGGCCATAGTTTGCCAAAAGCGGGTAAGGTGCGAATGACCGACTAAATATCAACAAAATTGGGGGCGGAGGTCTTCGGATGCAAGTGGGTGTGAATATCCCACCATACAAGTATGGTGGAGAGGAAGCTGTGAATGGCCGACCATAGTAAAAGGCGGGTGAGAGAAGGTGCGAATGTCAAACCATACATAATCAAAACAGGGAGCGGAGGTGTTCTGCTGTAAGAAGGTGTGAATGTCCAACCATAGTTGGTAAAAAGCGGGTAAGAAAAGGTTAAAATACCCGACTGTACACAATCAATAGCGGGAGCGGAGTTGTTCGGCTACTAAAAGGTGTGAAAGTCCGACCATGGTTTGTAAAAAGCGGGTAAGAAAAGGTGCGAATGCCCGACAATGTATGATCAAAAGAGGGAGTGGAGGTTTTCGGCTACAAGAAGGTCTGAATGTCCAACCATAATTTGTAAAAACCGGGGAAGAAAAGGCTCGAAAGCCCGACTATACACCATCAAAAGTGGGAGCGGAGGTGTTCAGCTGCAAGACGGTCTGAATGTCCATCAATAATTGCTAGAAAACATGAAAGAAAATTTTCGAATATCAAACTGCACATGATCATAAGCGGGAGAGGAGGTGTTCAGCTGCAAGAAGGTGTGAATGTCTACCCATAATTACTGAAAAATGGGTAAGAAAAGGTGCGAATGCCTAAACATACATCATCAAAAGAGGGAGCGGAGGTGTTCCGCTGTAAGACGGTGTGAATGTCCGATCATAGTTGGTAAAAAGCGGGTAAGAAAAGGTTAAAATACCCGACTGTACACAATCAAAAGAGGGAGCGGAGTTGTTCAGCTAAGAGAAGGTGTGAAAGTCCGACCATGGTTTGTAAAAAGCGGGTAAGAAAAGGTTCGTATGCCCGAATATACACTATCAAAACCGGAAGCGTAGGTGTTCGGCTGCAAGAAGGTGTGAACGTCCGACCAAAGTTTGTAAAAAAGCAGTTAAGAAAAGGTTCGAATATCTAACCAAACATAATCAAAAGCGGGAGCAGAGCTGTTCGACTGCAAGTAGGTGTGAATGTCAGATCATAATTGCTGAAAAATGTGATAGAAAAGACTAGAATGCCGGACAATACATCATCAAAAGCGGGAGAGGTGGTTTTTCGGCTGCAAGTAGGTGTGAATGTCCAGCCATAATTACTCACAAACGGGGGAAGAAAAGGTAGTATTTCCAGACCACACATGATCAAAACAGGGAATGGAGGTGGTTCAGCTGCAAGGTGTGAATGTCTGACTAAAGTTTGTAAAAACCGTGTAAGACAAGGGGCGAATGCCCGACAATGTATGATCAAAAGAGGGAGCGGAGGTTTTCGGCTGCAAGGTCTGAATGTCCAACCACAATTTGTAAAAATCGGGGAAGAAAAGGCTCGAAAGTCCGACTATACACCATCAAAAGCGGGAGCAGAGGTGTTCAGGTGCAAGAAGGTCTGAATGTCAAACCAAAAATTACTGAAAAATGGGTAAGAAAAGGTGCGAATGCCAAATCATACATCATCAAAAGCAGGAGCGGATGTGTTCAGCTACAAGAAGGTTTGAATGTCCAACCATAGTAAGTAATAGGCGGGTAAGAAAAGGCTCGAATGCCCGACTATATACCATCAAAAGCGGAAGCGGAGGTGTTCGGCTGCAAGACGGTGTGAACGTCCGACCAAAGTTTGTAAAAAGCAGTTAAGAAAATGTTCGAATATCCAACCAAACATAATCAAAAGCGGGAGCAGAGCTGTTTGACTGCAAGTAGGTGTGAATATCAGATCATAATTTGCAAAAAGCTGTTGAGAAAGGGTGAGAATGCCCGACTATACACTATCAAATGTGGGAGCGGAGGTGTTCGTCTGTGAGTAGGTGTGAATGTCCGACCATAATTGCTGAAAAATGTGTTAGAAAAGGTAAGAATGCCGGATCATATATCATCAAAAGCGGGAGAGGTTGTGTTCGGCTGCAAGTAGGTGTGAATGTCCAGCCATAATTACTCACAAACGGGTAAGAAAAGGTACTATTGCCAGACCATATATGATCAAAACAGGGAGCGGAGGTGGTTCAGCTGCAAGAAGGTTTGAATGTCCGACTAAAGTTCAAATATATTAAAGAAAGCGGGAGGAGAGGTCTTCGGATGAGAGTGGTTGAAAATTTCCGACCATAATGTATAAAATGCGGTGAAAAAAAGGTGTGATAGAACACTAAAAGATGGAGCGGAAGTGTTCGGCTGCAAGAAGGTGTGAATGTCCGACTATATTTGGTGAAAAGCAGGTGAAGCAAGGTCTGAATGCCCAACCTTACATCATCAAAAGCGAGATCAGAGGTGTTTGGCTGCAAGAAGGCCATAGTTTGCCAAAAGCGGGTAAGGTGCGAATGTCCGACTAAATATCAACAAAATTTGGGGCAGAGGTCTTCGGATGCAAGTGGGTGTGAATATCCAACCATACAAGTATGGTGGAGAGGAAGCTGTGAATAGCCGACCATAGTTTGGAAAAAGCGGGTAAGAAAAGGTTTGAATACCCGAACATACACCATGAAAGAGGGAGCGGAGGTGTTCCGCTGTAAGACGGTGTGAATGTCCGATCATAGTTGGTAAAAAGCGGGTAAGAAAAGGTTAAAATACCCGACTGTACACAATCAAAAGAGGGAGCGGAGTTGTTCAGCTAAGAGAAGGTGTGAAAGTCCGACCATGGTTTGTAAAAAGCGGGTAAGAAAAGGTTCGTATGCCCGAATATACACTATCAAAACCGGACGTGTAGGTGTTCGGCTGCAAGAAGGTGTGAACGTCCGACCAAAGTTTGTAAAAAAGCAGTTAAGAAAAGGTTCGAATATCTAACCAAACATAATCAAAAGCGGGAGCAGAGCTGTTCGACTGCAAGTAGGTGTGAATGTCAGAGAATAATTTGCAAAAAGCTGATGAGAAAGGGTGAGAAATCCCGACTATACACCATCAAATGCGGTAGCGGAGTTGTTCGGCTGTGAGTAGGTGTGATTCTCCAACCATAATTGCTGAAAAATGTGTTAGAAAAGGTAAGAATGCCGGTCCATACATCATCAAAAGCGAGAGAGGTTGTGTTCGGCTGCAAGTAGGTGTGAATGTCCATTAATAATTGCTTTAAAACATGAAAGAAAATTTTCGAATATCAAACCTTACATGATCACTAGCGGGAGAGGAGGTGTTCAGCTGCAAGAAGATGTGAATATCCACCCATAATTACTGAAAAATGGGTAGGAAAAGATGCGAATGTCCAACCATAAATCATCAAAAGCAGGAGTGGAGTTGTTCAGCTACAAGAAGGTATGAAAGTCCAACCATGGTTTGTAAAAAGCGGGTAAGAGAAGGTTCGAATACCCGAATATATACCATCAAAAGCGGAAGCGGGGGTGTTCAGCTACAAGAACGTGTGAACGTCCGACCATAGTTTGTAAAAAGCAGTTAAGAAAAGGTTTGAATATCCAACCGAACATAATCAAAAGAGGGAGCAGAGTTGTTCGACTGCAAGTAGGTGTGAATGTCAGATCATAATTGCTGAAAAATGTGATAGAAAAGACTAGAATGCCGGACAATACATCATCAAAAGCGGGAGAGGTGGTTTTTCGGCTGCAAGTAGGTGTGAATGTCCAGCCATAATTACTCACAAACGGGGGAAGAAAAGGTAGTATTTCCAGACCACACATGATAAAAACAGGGAATGGAGGTGGTTCAGCTGCAAGGTGTGAATGTCTGACTAAAGTTTGTAAAAACCGTGTAAGACAAGGGGCGAATGCCCGACAATGTATGATCAAAAGAGGGAGCGGAGGTTTTCGGCTGCAAGGTCTGAATGTCCAACCATAATTTGTAAAAATCGGGGAAGAAAAGGCTCGAAAGCCCGACTATACACCATCAAAAGCGGGAGCAGAGGTGTTCAGGTGCAAGAAGGTCTGAATGTCCGACCAATAATTACTGAAAAATGGGTAAGAAAAGGTGCGAATGCCAAATCATACATCATCAAAAGCAGGAGCGGATGTGTTCGGCTACAAGAAGGTTTGAATGTCCAACCATAGTAAGTAATAGGTGGGTAAGAAAAGGCTCGAATGCCCAACTATACACCATCAAAAGCGGAAGCGGAGGTGTTCGGCTGCAAGACGGTGTGAACGTCCAACCAAAGTTTGTAAAAAGCATTAAGAAAATGTTCGAATATCCAACCAAACATAATCAAAAGCGGGAGCAGAGCTGTTCGACTGCAAGTAGGTGTGAATATCAGATCATAATTTGCAAAAAGCTGATGAGAAAGGGTGAGAATGCCCGACTATACACTGTCAAATGTGGGAGCGGAGGTGTTCGTCTGTGAGTAGGTGTGAATGTCCGACCATAATTGCTGAAAAATGTGTTAGAAAAGGTAAGAATGCCGGACCATATATCATCAAAAGCGGGAGAGGTTGTGTTCGGCTGCAAGAAGGTGTGAATGTCCAGCCATAATTACTCACAAACCGGTAAGAAAAGGTAGTATTGCCAGACCATATATGATCAAAACAGGGAGCGGAGGTGGTTCAGCTGCAAGAAGGTTTGAATGTCCGACTAAAGTTTGTAAAAAGCGGGTAAGACAAGGTGCGAAAGCCCAACCGCACATGATCATAAGTGGATGAGAAGGTGTTCGACTGCAAGTAGGTGTGAATGTAAGATCATAATTTGTAAAAAGCGGGTAAGAAAAGGTAAGAATGCCCAATAATAAATTATCAAAAGCGGCAGCAGAGTTTCGGCTGGTATTTATCAATGTCTAGATAGATTTCAACAAAAAACAACGTTGTACTTTGCAGTAAAAGAAAGTGCAAATCAACAGTTTTAGGAATCCGAGAATAAGCTTATTTTCATGAGTTCTGCACGATTTTGGATTTTATGTATAAAATGAATTTCTTCACGCAAACTAAGTTAACACTGCTTTGTCCTTCATATGTACCCATTTCTACATATATTTCAAGCATAAACTTCCTCATATTACCCTGAATGAGAAAGAGCCACACTTGTGATTAAGCCATACCTCCCTTTTGAGGAGTTCTGCATGATTTGGGATTTTATCTATAAAATTAATTCCTTCACTCAAACTATGTTAAAACGGCTTTTACCTTCATATTTATCAATGTCTCGATAGATTTAAACAAAAAAACAACGTTGTACTTTGCAATAAAAGAAAGAGCAAATCAAAAGTTTTAGGAATCCGAGAATAAGCTTATTTTCATGAGTTCTGCACGATTTCGGATTTTATGTATAAAATGAATTCATTCACTCAAACCAAGTTAAAACTGCTTTTTCCTTCATATTTATCAATGTCTAGATCGACTTCAACAAAGAACAACATTGTATTTTGCAGTAGAAGAAAGAGCAAAACTGAAGGATCAGGAATCCGAGAATAAGCTTCTTTTCATACGTTCTGCATGATTTGGGATTTTATTTATAAAATGAATTCCTTCAATCAAACTAAGTTAACACTGCTTTGTCCTTCATATGTACCCATTTCTACATATATTTCCAGCATAAACTTCCTCATACTACCCTGAATGAGAAAGAACCACACTTGTGATTAAGCCATACGCCCCTTTTGAGGAGTTCTGCATGATTTGGGATTTTATCTATAAAATCAATTCCTTCACTCAAACTATGTTAAAACGGCTTTTACCTTCATATTTATCAATGTCTCGATATATTTAAACAAAAAAACAACGTTGTACTTTGCAGTAAAAGAAAGAGCCAATCAAAAGTTTTAGGAATCCGAGAATAAGCTTATTTTCATGAGTTCTGCACGATTTCGGATTTTATGTATAAAATGAATTCATTCACTCAAACCAAGTTAAAACTGCCTTTTCCTTCATATTTATCATATTTGTCTAGATCGACTTCAACAAAGAACAACATTGTATTTTGCAGTAGAAGAAAGAGAATAAGCTTATTTTCTTATGGGCAAGTGGGAACTGCTTTGTCCTTCATATTTATCAATGTGTAGATGGATTTCAACTTCTTCTACTGCAAAGTCCAATGTTTTTCTTTGTAGAAGTCGATCTAGACATTGATGAATATGGAAGGACAAAGCAGTTTTAACTTGGTTTGAGCAAAGCAATTCATTTTATAGCAAAATCCTAAATCGTGCAGAACTCATGAAAGCAGGCTTATACTCGGATTCCTGAAACTTTAGATTTGCTCTTTCTTTTACTGCAAAGTACAATGTTGTTTTTTTGTTTAAATATTTCTAGACATGGTAAATATGAAGGACAAATCAGTTTTAACATAGTTTGAGTGAAGTAATGCATTTTATAAGCAAAATCCCAAATCATGCAGAACTCACGACATGCTTTTTCTCGCTTTTCACTGCTTTTTACAAACTTTGGTCGGACGTTCACACCTTCTTGCATCCGAACACCTCCGCTTCCGCTTTTGATGATGTATATTCGGGCATTCGAACCTTTTTTTTACCCGCTTTTTACAAACCATTGTCGGACTTTCACACCTTCTTGCAGCCGAACACCACCTCTCCCGCTTTTGATGATGTATGGTCCAGTATTCTTACCTTTTCTAACATATTTTTCAGCAATTATGGTTGGACATTCACACCTACTCACAGCTGGACACCTCCGCTCCCGCTTTTGATCATACAATGTCGGGACATCGCTCCTTGTCTTACCAGCTTTTTACAAACTTTAGTCGAACATTCACACCTTCTTGCAGCTGAACACCTCCGCTCCCGCTTTTATTGATGTATAGTCGGGCTTTCGAGCCTTTTCTTACCCGGTTTTTACAAACTATAGTCAGACATTCACACCTTGCAGCTGAACCTCCGCTCCCTGTTTTGATCATGTATGGTCTTGCAATACTACCTTTTCTTCCCCCGTTTGTGAGTAATTATGGCTGGACATTCACACCTACTTGCAGTCGAACAGCTCTGCTCCCGCTTTTGATTATGTTTGGTTGGATATTCGAACCTTTTCTTACCCGCTTTTTACAAACCATGGTCGGACTTTCACACCTTCTTGTAGCCGAACAACTCCGCTCCCGCTATTGATTGTGTACAGTTGGGTATTTTAACCTTTTCTTACCCGCTTTTTACCAACTATGGTCGGACATTCACACCGTCTTACAGCGGAACACCTCTGCTCCCGCTTTTTATGGTGTATAGTCGGGCATTCGAACCTTTTCTTACCTGCTTTTTACAAACTATGGTAGGACATTCAAACCTTCGTGTATCCGAAAACCTCCGCTCTCTCTTTTGATCATACATTGTCGGACATTCGCACCTTTTCTTACCCGCTTTTTACAAACCATGGTCGGACTGTCACACCTTCTTGTAGCCGAACACATCCGCTCCCGCTATTGATTGTGTACAGTCGGGTTTTTTAACCTTTTCTTACCCGCTTTTTACCAAGTATGGTCAGACATTCACACCTTCGTACAGCGGAACACCTCCGCTCCCTCTTTTGATGGTGTATGTTCGGGTATTCAAACCTTTTCTTACCCGCTTTTTCCAAACTATGGTCGGCTATTCACAGCTTCCTCTCCACCATACTTGTATAGTTGGATATTCACACCCACTTGCATCCGAAAACCTCCGCCCCAAATTTTGTTGATATTTAGTCGGACATTCGCACCTTACCCGCTTTTGGCAAACTATGGCCTTCTTGCAGCCAAACAACTCTGATCTTGCTTTTGATGATGTAAGGTTTGGCATTCAGACCTTGCTTCACCTGCTTTTCACCAAATATAGTCGGACATTCACACCTTCTTGCAGCCGAACACTTCCGCTCCACCTTTTAGTGTTCTATCACACCTTTTTTTTTCACCGCATTTTATACATTATGGTCGGAAATTTTCAACCACTTTCATCCGAAGACCTCTCCTCCCGCTTTTGTTAATATATTTGAACTTTAGTTTGACATTCAAACCTTCTTGCAGCTGAACCACCTCCGCTCCCTGTTTTGATGATATATGGTCTGGCAATACTACCTTTTCTTACCCGTTTGTGAGTAATTATGGCTGGACATTCACACCTACTTGCAGTCGAACACAACCTCTCTCGCTTTTGATGATGTATGGACCGGCATTTTTACCTTTTCTAACACATTTTTCAGCAATTATGGTCGGAGATTCACACCTACTCACAGCCGAACAACTCCGCTCCCGCATTTGATGATGTATAGTCGGGCATTCTCACCCTTTCTCATCAGCTTTTTGCAAATTATGATCTGACATTCACACCTACTTGCAGTCGAACAGCTCTGCTCCCGCTTTTGATTATGTTTGGTTGGATATTCGAACCTTTTCTTCACTTCTTTTTACATATTTTGGTTGGACGTTCACACCTTCTTGTAGCCGAACACTTCCACTCCTGCTTTTGATGATGTATGGTTGGGCATTCACACCTTTTTTTTGCCCATTTTTCAGGAATTATGGGTGGACATTCACACCTCGCAGCTGAACACCTCCTATCCCACTTATGATCATGTGCGGTTTGATTTTCGAAAAGTTTCTTTCATGTTTTCTAGCAATTATTGATGGACATGTAGACCTTCTTGCAGCTGAACACCTCCGCTCCTGCTTTTGATCATACATTGTCAGGCATTCGCACCTTGTCTTACCCACTTTTTACAAACTTTAGTCGAACAGTCACACCTTTTTGCAGCCGAACACCACCTCTACCGCTTTTGATGATGTATGGTCCAGCATTCTTACCTTTTCTAACACATTCTTTAGCAATTATGGTCGGACATTCACACCTACTCAGAGCCGAACACCTCCGCTCCCGCATTTGATGGTCTATAGTCGGGCATTCTACAGCGGAAAAGACTCATTCTTATGTTTGGTTAGATATTCGAACCTTTTCTTAACTGCTTTTTACAAACTTTGGTCGGACGTTCACAATTTCTTGCAGCCGAACACCTCCGCTTCCGCTTTTGATGGTGTATATTCGGGCATACGAACCTTTTCTTACCCGCTTTTTACAAACCAAGGTCGGACTTTCACACCTTCTCTTAGCTGAAAAACTCCGCTCCCTCTTTTGATTGTGTACAGTCGGGTAATTTAACCTTTTCTTACCCGCTTTTTACCATCTATGGTCGGACATTCACACCGTCTTACAGCGGAACACCTCCGCTCCCACTTTTGATGGTGTATAGTCGGGCTTTCGAGCCTTTTCTTCCCCAGTTTTTACAAATTATGGTTGGACATTCAGACCTTCTTGCAGCCGAAAACCTCCACTCCCTCTTTTGATCATACATTGTCGGGCATTCGCACCTTTTCTTACCCGCTTTTTACAAACCATGGTCGGACTTTCACACCTTTTAGTAGCCGAACAACTCCGCTCCCGCTATTGATTGTGTACAGTCGGGTATTTTAACCTTTTCTTACCCGCTTTTTACCAACTATTGTTGGACATTCACACCTTCTTACAGCGGAACACCTCCGCTCCCTCTTTTGATGGTGTATGTTCGGGCACTCGAACCTTTTCTTACCCGCTTTTTACAAACTATGGTCAGACATTCAAACCTTCTTGTAGCCGAACACATCCACTCCTGCTTTTGATGATGGGTATTCAAACCTACTTGTTGCCCGCTTTTCATTAATTATGGGTGGACATACACACCTTGTCGCAGCCAAACACCTCCGCTTCCTGTTTTGATCATGTATGATTGGACATTCACACCTTTTCTCACCCGCTTTTTACTATGGTCGGCCATTCACAGCTTCCTCTCCACCATACTTGTATGGTGGGATATTCACACCCACTTGCATCCGAAGACCTCCGCCCCCACTTTTGTTGATATTTAGTCGGTCATTCGCAGCTTACCCGCTTTTGGCAAACTATGGCCTTCTTTCAGCCAAAAACCTCTGATCTCGTTTTTGATGATGTAAGGTTGGGCATTCAGACCTTGCTTCACCTGCTTTTCACCAAATATAGTCGAACAGTCACACCTTCTTGCAGCCGAACACTTCTGCTCCACCTTTTAGTGTTCTAAGGGGTATTCACACCTTTTTTTTCACCTTATTTTATTGATTATGGTTGGAAATTCTCACCCACTCTTATCCGAAGACCTCTCCTCCTGCTTTTGTTAATATATAGTCGGGCATTCAAACCTTTTCTTACCCGCTTTTTACAAATTATGGTCGAACATTCACACCTACTTGCAGCCGAACACCTCCGCTCCCGCTTTTGATAGTGTATAGTCGGGCTTTCGAGCCTTTTCTTCCCCGGTTTTTACAAATTATGGTTGTACATTCAGACCTTGCAGCCGAAAACCTCCGCTCCCTCATTTGATCATACATTGTCAGGCATTCGCACCTTGTCTTACCCGCTTTTTATAAACTTTAGTCAGACATTCACACCTTGCAGCTGAACCACCTCCGCTCCCTGTTTTGATAATGTATGGTCTGGCAATACTACCTTTTCTTACCGGTTTGTGAGTAATTATGGCTGGACATTCACACCTACTTGCAGCCGAACACCACTTTTCCCACTTTTGATGATGTATGGTCCAGGATTCTAGTCTTTTCTAACACATTTTTCAGCAATTATGGTTTGATATTCACACCTACTCACAGCCGAACACTTCCGCTCCCGCATTTGATGGTGTATAGTCGGGCATTCTCACCCTTTCTCATCAGCTTTTTGCAAATTATGATCTGACATTCACACCTACTTGCAGTCGAACAGCTCTGCTCCCGCTTTTGATTATGTTTGGTTGGATATTCGAAACTTTTCTTCACTGCTTTTTACAAACTTTGGTCGGACGTTCACACCTTCTTGCAGCCGAACACCTCCGCTTCTGCTTTTGATGGTATATATTCGGGCATTCGAACCTTTTCTTACCCGCTTTTTACAAACCATGGTCGGACTTTCACACCTTCTTGTAGCCGAACAACTCCGCTCCCTCTTTTGATGGTGTATGTTCGGGCATTCGAACCTTTTCTTACCCGCATTTTACGAACTATGGTCGGACATTCAAACCTTCTTTTAGCCGAACACATCCACTCCTGCTTTTGATGATGTATGGTTGAGCATTCGCACCTTTTCTTACCCATTTTTTACAAACTATGGTCGGACATTCACACCTTCTTGCAGCTGAACACCTCCTCTCCCGCTTATGATGATGTGTGGTTTGATATTCGAAAATTTTCTTTCATGTTTTCTAGCAATTATTGATGGACATTCAGACCTTCTTGCAGCTGAACACCTCCGCTCCCGCTTTTGATGATGTATAGTCGGGCTTTCGAGCCTTTTCTTCCCCGGTTTTTACAAAATTATTGTTGGACATTCAGACCTTCTTGCAGCCGAAAACCTCCGCTCCCTCTTTTGATCATACATTGTCGGGCATTCGCACCTTCTCTTACCCGCTTTTTACAAACCAGGGTCGGACTTTCACACCTTTTAGTAGCCGAACAACTCCGCTCCCGCTATTGATTGTGTACAGTCGGGTATTTTCACCTTTTCTTACCCGCTTTTTACCAACTATGGTCAGACATTCACACCTTCTTACAGTGGAACACCTCCGCTCCCTCTTTTGATGGTGTATGTTCGGGCATTCGAACCTTTTCTTACCCGCTTTTTACAAACTATGGTCGGACATTAAAACCTTCTTGTAGCCGAACACATCCACTCCTGCTTTTGATGATGTATGGTTGGGCATTCGTACCTTTTCTTACCCATTTTGCAGTAATTATGGGTGGACATTCACACCTTTTTGCATTTTAACACCTCCTCTCCCGCTTATGATCATGTGCGGTTTGATATTCGAAAATTCTCTTCCATGTTTTCTAGCAATTATTGATGGACATTCAGACCTTCTTGCAGCTGAACACCTCCGCTCCAGCTGTTGATGGTGTATAGTCGGGCTTTCGAGCCTTTTCTTCCCCGATTTTTACAAATTATGGATGGACATTCAGACCTTCTTTCAGCCGAAAACCTCCGCTCCCTCTTTTGATCATACATTGTCGGGCATTCGCACCTTTTCTTACCCGCTTTTTACAATTCATGGTCGGACTTTCACACCTTTTAGTAGCGGAACAACTCTGCTCCCGCTATTGATTGTGTACAATAGGGTATTTTAACCTTTTCTTACCTGCTTTTTGCCAATTATGGTTGGACATTCACACCTTCTTACAGCGGAACACCTCCGCTCCCTCCTTTGATGGTGTATGTTCGGGCATTCGAACCTTTTCTTACCTGCTTTTTACAAACTATGGTCAGACATTCAAACCTTCTTGTAGCCGAACACATCCACTCCTGCTTTTGATGATGGGTATTCAAACCTACTTGTTGCCCGCTTTTCATTAATTATGGGTGGACATACACACCTTGTCGCAGCCAAACACCTCCGCTCCCTGTGAGGATCATGTATGGTTGAGCATTCGTACCTTTTCTTACCCATTTTGCAGTAATTATGGGTGGACATTCACACCTTCTTGCATTTGAACACCTCCTCTCCCGCTTATGATCATGTGCGGTTTGATATTCGAAAATTCTCTTCCATGTTTTCTAGCAATTATTGATGGACATTCAGACCTTCTTGCAGCTGAACACCTCCGCTCCAGCTGTTGATGGTGTATAGTCGGGCTTTCGAGCCTTTTCTTCCCAGATTTTTACAAAATATGGATGGACATTCAGACGTTGTTTCAGCCGAAAACCTCCTTACATTGATCAAAAGATCAATGTATGATCTTTTGATCATACATTGTCGGGCATTCGCACCTTTTCTTACCCGCTTTTTACAAACCATGGTCGGACTTTCACACCTTTTAGTAGTGGAACAACTCTGCTCCCGCTATTGATTGTGTACAATCGGGTATTTTAACCTTTTCTTACCTGCTTTTTGCCAACTATGGTCGGACATTCACACCTTCTTACAGCGGAACACCTCCGCTCCCTCCTTTGATGGTGTATGTTCGGGCATTCGAACCTTTTCTTACCCGCTTTTTACAAACTATGGTCAGACATTCACACCTTCTTGCAGCCGAACACTTCCGCTCTACCTTTTGTTCTAGTGTTCTATGGGGTATTCACACCTTTTTTTTCACCGCATTTTATAGATTATGGTTGTAAATTCTCACCCACTCTTATCCGAAGACCTCTCCTCCTGCTTTGGTTAATATATAGTCGGGCATTCGAACCTTTTCTTACCCGCTTTTTACAAGTTATGGTCGAACATTCACACCTACTTGCAGCCGAACACCTCCGCTCCCGCTTTTGATGGTGTATAGTCGGGCTTTCGAGCCTTTTCTTCCCCGGTTTTTACAAATTATGGTTGGACATTCAGACCTTGCAGCCGAAAACCTCCGCTCCCTCTTTTGATCATACATTGTCAGGCATTCGCACCTACTTGCAGCCGAATACTTCCGCTCCACCTTTTAGTGATGTATGGTTGGCATTTGCACCTTTTCTTACCCTTTCTTACCCTACTGATTGCTTAAGATTAAGTTGTTTTTTCTCAAACTACAAAATTTTTTTAATTGTTGAAACTTGATTTGAAGTGGATAAATAAGGAGGACAAACAGTTTTAAGTCAGGCTGATAGAAGGAATTAATTTTATAGCAAAATCTGTATTTCGTCATATGTCGAGAGATGCTTATTGCTGAAGAAGTTCTTTCTCATTCTACAAAGTACAACGTTGTTTATCGTTGAAACTTGATTAGACATGAATGAATATGAAGGACAAAGCAGTCTTAACTTGGTTAGAGTTAAGGAATTCGTTTTATAGGAGAATCCGAATTCGTGCATAACTCGTAAAATAGAGCTTATTTTCGGATTCCTGAAGAATGAGTCTGGTTCTTTCTCATAATACAAAGTTTGTTGTTTATTGTTGAAACTTCATCAGAAGTGAAGAAATAAATGAATGCCTATCAACAAATGTGGGATCTAAACTCTAGTGCTTCCTCTAAAATAATTTCCTTTCTCAATTCAGAAATGTGTGTGTGTAAGTCACAACACCCGTGACACCAAAACGGCTTTCTTTTCTCTCTTTTCTCTACACTCTGCACTGTGAGCACACACACCAAATCAGAAAGGCTTTTTTCTCTCTTTTCTACATTATGGACTGTGGGGACACAAAACCGCTCTCTCTTTTTTTTTTTGATTGTGTGCCAGGGCGTTGTCTCACGTATTAGATTATGCTTACGATACGAATGGGTTTATCAGTCACATCAGAATCCATACATACTGATACTCCCGTAATAAAATGGTCGGATCTTATCAAACACACTTTGTTTCTTGTGACAATCAAGTCAGCGAAACAGCGTATACACGTCAAGACACTGAATCAAGTTTGCCACAAGAACTCATAAGTTTGGCAGTATTGCTCTGCCGTCAGCAATCATACACCCATTTTATTTTCGTGAGACATGTGCAGGCACCTGTTCATCTACTGTTCTATCACTATGAATTAGTTTATCTATTATCAATAAGGATACTTCTACAACTACTATCAAAGTATGTCCAGACTTCTTATGTTGTCAGTTGCTATATATGAATAAGTGGGTAGCTACTGACAAGCATTAAGCATGTCACACAGCCCAAACATATAACATTTCAGGACACACCACACAGTTAACAACCACAGTGAAGTGTCAAAGCCCAAACATGTAACATTCAACAGGACACTTACACAACACATTCAAATCAAACAGTCAGACAACATACAAGAACATATACCCATTGCTCCCTGCCTATTTTCCTACAGCTCACTATGTGTGCGCACACCTTTATTCACAAACTCTTCAACTTATACTCTTTTACCAAAGCTGCTACAGCTCGATTGGCCGAATACCCTTAGATCCTATTGCGGTGAATTTGACATCTGCCTTACATGTAACAGATTAGCGGTTTAGCAGTTTTAATTTAGTTTGAGTGAAGGAATTCATTTTATAGCAAAATCCGAAATCGTGAAGAACTCATGAAAGTAAGCTTATTCTCGGATTCCCGAAACTTTAGATTTGCTCTTTCTTTTACTGCAAAGTACAACGTTGTTTTTTTTTTTGTTTAAATCTTTCTAGACATGGTAAATATGAAGGACAAAGCAGTTTTAACATAGTTTGAGTGAAGGAATTCATTTTATAGATAAAATCCCAAGAGTCTGCTGAGAAAAGAGAGTGAATGCGAAGTAGACTTTAACACGGCTCTGGGAGCGAGCCGAGTGTGGGCTAACCGGGAGAATTGCTTGAAAGAAACGCGACACCGAATGAGCGGTCAGAACAAAGCCTCAATACGGTGTTCCCGTGGTGTTTTTGTTGCTGCCTTGTCGATTGCACAGGGGCAAGCGTTTCAACCAAGCAACGCTCACCATGGGGAAGGTGGCTATGGCAACTAGCCTGATGCCCTGCTCCCGCAGTGACGGATAATCGTACTCTGGTTTCTCTTCATAACATACAAGTCTTTCGCCTTTTACTAAAGACTTTCGTGGAGAGCAGCACTAATGAGTTGTTTCTATTTTTGGCAGGCTTTACCTTTGCGGGTGAAGCCCTTTCTGTCTGTGCAAAAGAAATCTTGTTACTGTGCAGAGTGACTTCTCTGAGTAGAGTCGCCTTACTTGTTGCGATTGTGCCGATGTTCGAAGCTGGAGTGCAAAGTTGTTGCTTGAATGGTGCTTGCTGGAGCATGCGGGAGTGCAAAGTTATACCATTTAAAAGGGCTGAAGAGTGCTCAGTGCAGCGGGTGGGCGGAGGTGCAACGTGACACTCTGGCCACCTATGGCCATAAAAAGAACACTGCTACAAGTGCGCATTGTGCCAGCAAGGGCCCTCGGACCTGAAACAGTGGACAGTTATCGCTTCTCGGCCTTTTGGCTAAGATCAAGTGTAGTATCTGTTCTTATCAGTTTAATATGTCCTCTATACGAGGACTACATATTAAATGGATTTTTAAGAATAGGAGTTGAAAAAGAAGCTTTGCTCCGTTCACTCCAAGCATCGACCCAGTACTGCAGTGCCGCTGGGAACGGTGCGCTCTTCTCTGCTCTTGTGAAAAAGCAAACAGCGGTGCAGGATGGAAGTTTCAGGGAGCCCAAGATTAAACTTTCTTTTAATCTGCTGAGAAAAGAGAGTGAATGCGAAGTAGACTTTAACACAGCTCTGGGAGCGAGCCGAGTGTGGGCTAACCGGGAGAATTGCTTGAAAGAAACGCGACACCGAATGAGTGGTCAGAACAAAGCCTCAATACGGTGTTCCCGTGGTGTTTGTGGCTGCCTTGTCTTTTGCACAGAGTAAAAGACAAGGCAGCCATCGAATAGGGCCCGATTGTTCCTACTTGGTCAGCCGAGGAGCAAGGGGGGGGGGAGCAAGCGTCTCAACCAAGCAAATCTCACCAAGTAGGAACAATCGGGCCCTATTCGATGGCTGCAACACCTGAAAGAGATATTGATGCGAGACCCGATCAAAAGCTTTTTCAAAGTCTAAATTTAAGATGACAAGCCGGGTGTTTCTGTCTCTAAGTAATCAATGATGTCTCGAATCAGTACGAGGCTGTCGGTGAGTTGTCTCTCTGAGATGGCACAAGACTGGTCTGGGTGAATTACCTCCTCTAAAACAGAGGACATCCGTGTCGTTAAAACCTTGCTAAAAAGTTTACAGTCAAAGTTTAAAAGTGTGATGGGCCTCCAATTCTTTAGGTCAGTCTTATCATTTTTATCAGAAGTGAAGAAATAAATGAATGCCTATCAACAAATGTGGGATCTAAACTCTAGTGCTTCCTCTAAAATAATTTCCTTTCTCAATTTAGAAATGTGTTAGAAAAGGTAAAAATGCCGGTCCATACATAATCAAAATCGGGAGAGGTGGTGTTCAGCTGCAAGAAGGTCTAAATGTCCATCAATAATTGCTAGAAAACATGAAAGAAACTTTTCGAAAATCAAACCGCACATGATCATAAGTGGGATAGGAGGTGTTCAGCTGCAAGGTGTGAATGTCCACCCATAATTCCTGAAAAATGGGCAAAAAAAAGGTGTGAATGCCCAACCATACATCATCAAAAGCAGGAGTGGAAGTGTTCGGCTACAAGAAGGTGTGAACGTCCAACAAAAATATGTAAAAAGCAGTTAAGAAAAGGTTCGAATATCCAACCAAACATAATCAAAAGCGGGAGCAGAGCTTTTCGACTGCAAGTAGGTGTGAATGTCAGATCATAATTTGCAAAAAGCTGATGAGAAAGGGTGAGAATGCCCGACTATACATCATCAAATGCGGTAGCGGAGTTGTTCGGCTGTGAGTAGGTGTGAATCTCCGACCATAATTGCTGAAAAATGTGTTAGAAAAGGTAAAAATGCCGGTCCATACATCATCAAAAGCGAGAGGGGTTGTGTTCGGCTGCAAGTAGGTGTGAATGTCCAGCCATAATTACTCACAAACGGGTAAGAAAAGGTAGTATTGCCAGACCATATATGATCAAAACAGGGAGCGGAGGTGGTTCAGCTGCAAGAAGGTTTGAATGTCCGACTAAAGTTCAAATATATTAAAGAAAGCGGGAGGAGAGGTCTTCGGATGAGAGTGGTTGAAAATTTCCGACCATAATGTATAAAATGCGGTGAAAAAAAGGTGTGATAGAACACTAAAAGGTGGAGCGGAAGTGTTCGGCTGCAAGAAGGTGTGAATGTCCGACTATATTTGGTGAAAAGCAGGTGAAGCAAGGTCTGAATGCCAAACCTTACATCATCAAATGCGAGATCAGAGGTGTTTGGCTGCAAGAAGGCCATAGTTTGCCAAAAGCGGGTAAGGTGCGAATGTCCGACTAAATATCAAAAAAATTTGGGGCAGAGGTCTTCGGATGCAAGTGGGTGTGAATATCCAACCATACAAGTATGGTGGAGAGGAAGCTGTGAATAGCCGACCATAGTTTGGAAAAAGCGGGTAAGAAAAGGTTTGAATACCCAAACATACACCATCAAAAGAGGGAGCGGAGGTGTTCCGCTGTACGAAGGTGTGAATGTCCGACCATAGTTGGTAAAAGGCGGGTAAGAAAAGGTTAAAATACCCGACTGTACACAATCAATAGCGGGAGCGGATGTGTTCGGCTACAAGAAGGTGTGAAAGTCCGACCATGGTTTGTAAAAAGCGGGTAAGAAAAGGTGCGAATGTCCGTTAATGTATGATCAAAAGAGAGAGCGGAGGTTTTCGGATACAAGAAGGTTTGAATGTCCCACCATAGTTTGTAAAAAGCGGGTAAGAAAAGGTTCGAATGCCCGACTATACACCATCAAAAGCGGGAGCAGAGGTGTTCCGCTGTAAGACGGTGTGAATGTCCGACCATAGTTGGTAAAAAGCGGGTAAGAAAAGGTTAAAATACCCGACTGTACACAATCAATAGCAGGAGTGGAGTTGTTCGGCTACAAGAAGGTGTGAAAGTCCGACCATGGTTTGTAAAAACCGGGAAGAAAAGGCTCGAAAGCCCGACTATACACCATCAAAAAGAAGGTTTGAATGTCCATCAATAATTGCTTTAAAACAAGAAAGTAAATTTTCGAATATCAAACCGTACATGATCATAAGCGGGAGAGGAGGTGTTCCGCTGTAAGACGGTGTGAATGTCCGACCATAGTTGGTAAAAAGCGGGTAAGAAAAGGTTAAAATACCCGACTGTACACAATCAATAGCGGGAGCGGAGTTGTTCGGCTACTAAAAGGTGTGAAAGTCCGACCCTGGTTTGTAAAAAGCGGGTAAGAAAAGGTTCGAATGCCCAAACATACACCATCAAAAGAGGGAGCGGAGGTGTTCCGCTGTAAGACGGTGTGAATGTCCGATCATAGTTGGTAAAAAGCGGGTAAGAAAAGGTTAAAATACCCGACTGTACACAATCAAAAGAGGGAGCGGAGTTGTTCAGCTAAGAGAAGGTGTGAAAGTCCGACCATCGTTTGTAAAAAGCGGGTAAGAAAAGGTTCGTATGCCCGAATATACACTATCAAAACCGGAAGTGTAGGTGTTCGGCTGCAAGAAGGTGTGAACGTCCGACCAAAGTTTGTAAAAAAGCAGTTAAGAAAAGGTTCCCCCACAGAGCACAGAACCCAGGAAGCCCACCGCAGGGGCAACCACGCATCCACCCAGAAGACTGCAGAGGAAGCCCCCGGAAAGAGCCCCCATAAGCATAGGGCAGAGGCCCTCCGGGAGCCAGGGGCAACAGCCCACCGACGTCGCCAGGCCCCAGCCGCCCAGACATGGGCCGTGCACTGGATCCGGGCCCCAGGAGCCCGAGCGCCCCCAAACCCCCCGGCAGAGGCCCCACCCAATACCCAGGAGGGCCAAGCGCCCCAGACAGCCACACAGTGGGTCAGTGCCTGCCCCAGCACCCCTGGCCAAGTGCCCTGGGAGTCAAGACGTGCCCACAGGTGGGTGAAGTCGCGAGCAGCGGAGAGAGGCCACGCCGCCCCCCCCATCGGGAGAAGCACAGGCAGGCCAGGCGACAGCAAGTCCAAGATCCAGGCCCAATCATTACCACACACACTTTCATGTCCCATACATCTACACGTCCTCCCTCCCTCGACTCCGCTGGGGTGTAGTGCAGCGGGCACACCAGGGGGCCAGCAGCCCCCCAGCCACCACAGACCCCAAACCAGCAGAACAATTAATTAATCCTCCTGGCCCCTCCCGCCCCGAGCAGCAACCAGGAAGCAGGGGTGTGCGAAGAAGACCCCTCCCCTCACCCTTCTGGCTCTTCAATATTTTCTAATAGTGAGCAATTAAAATTGAGGGGCAGCCAAACTTGTAGAACTGGGAGCGTGGCCCTCTGGGCAGCCTACATACCCAAAGAGCCCCGCCCACCAGATGCCACTCAGTGTAACCACCCCCCAAGACCTAATGTGTGTGTGTGAGTGTGTTTGATAAGTAGTAATGTCTAAGGTGTAATTAAAACAGGGGTGGGAACTGCAGAGTGCAACTACTGCAGAGTCCACTACACCCCACCGAACACACACGCCCCCAAAACCCTTCATGTGTGAGTGTGTGCTGTGTACAGGAGCCAGAAGGGAGAGGGGTATGGGGATATACACTGGGGGCAGCCAGGGACTGGCTGCAATAGGCATCCCCGCTACCAGGGAGCCAACACAGGACAGGAGGGCCTGATGTCCACCAGGCCAGGGGCCTGCAGCGACCATATTCTGGGAGCTACTGTACCCCCAGAAGGTACCCATACCGCCCCACCCCACTCAACCCAACCCCACTCCGGAGGACCTCTACAAAAAACAAACAAACAACAACAAAAAACAAACAAACAAACCACCCGGTCACACCAGTCGCAGCAGCCCGGGCCTGAGACCCAACATCACCCAGGCCCCCCCAGGCCCCCCCTCAACAGGTGCGCTCTTGTGAAAAAGCAAACAGCGGCAGCAACAAAAACACAACGGGAACACCGTATTGAGGCTTTGTTCTGACCGCTCATTTGGTATGGCGTTTCTTTCAAGCAATTCTCCCGGTTAGCCCGCACTCGGCTCGCTCCCAGAGCTGTGTTAAAGTCTACTTCGCATTCACTCTCTTTTCTCAGCAGACTAAAAGAAAGTTTCATCTTGGGCTCCCTGAAACTTGCATCCTGCACCGCTGTTTGCTCTTTCACAAGAGCAGAGAAGAGCGCACCGTTCCCAGCGGCACTGCAGTACTGGGTCGATGCTTGGAGTGAACGGAGCAAGCTTCTTTTTCAACTCCTATTCTTAAAAATCCATTCAATATGTAGTCCTCGTATAGAGGACATATTAAACTGATAAGAACAGATACTACACTTGATCTTAGCCAAAAGGCCGAGAAGCGATAACTGTCCACTGTTTCAGGTCCGAGGGCCCTTGCTGGCACAATGCGCACTTGTAGCAGTGTTCTTTTTATGGCCATAGGTGGCCAGAGTGTCACGTTGCACCTCCGCCCACCCACTGCACTGAGCACTCTTCAGCCCTTTTAAATGGTATAACTTTGCACTCCCGCATGCTCCAGCAAGCACCATTCAAGCAACAACTTTGCACTCCAGCTTCGAACATCGGCACAATCGCAACAAGTAAGGCGACTCTACTCAGAGAAGTCACTCTGCACAGTAACAAGATTTCTTTTGCACAGACAGAAAGGGCTTCACCCGCAAAGGTAAAGCCTGCCAAAAATAGAAACAACTCATTAGTGCTGCTCTCCACGAAAGTCTTTAGTAAAAGGCGAAAGACTTGTATGTTATGAAGAGAAACCAGAGTACGATTATCCGTCACTGCGGGAGCAGGGCATCAGGCTAGTTGCCATAGCCACCTTCCCCATGGTGAGCGTTGCTTGGTTGAAACGCTTGCCCCTGTGCAATCGACAAGGCAGCAACAAAAACACCACGGGAACACCGTATTGAGGCTTTGTTCTGACCTCTCATTCGGTGTCGCGTTTCTTTCAAGCAATTCTCCCGGTTAGCCCACACTCGGCTCGCTCCCAGAGCCGTGTTAAAGTCTACTTCGCATTCACTCTCTTTTCTCAGCAGACTCTTGGGATTTTATCTATAAAATGAATTCCTTCACTCAAACTATGTTAAAACTGCTTTGTCCTTCATATTTACCATGTCTAGAAAGATTTAAACAAAAAAAAAACAACGTTGTACTTTGAAGTAAAAGAAAGAGCAAATCTAAAGTTTCAGGAATCCGAGAATAAGCTTACTTTCATGAGTTCTTCACGATTTCGGATTTTGCTATAAAATGAATTCCTTCACTCAAACTAAATTAAAACTGCTAAACCGCTAATCTGTTACATGTAAGGCAGATGTCAAATTCACCGAAATAGGATCAAAGGGTATTCGGCCAATCGAGCTGTAAAAGCTTTGGTAAAAGAGTATAAGTTGAAGAGTTTGTGAATAAAGGTGTGCGCACACATAGTGTGCTGTACGAAAATAGGCAGGGAGCAATGCCGGCTGGGGTATATGTTCTTGTATGTTGTCTGACTGTTTGATTTGAATGTGTTGTGTAAGTGTCCTGTTGAATGTTACATGTTTGGGCTTTGACACGCTTCACTGTGGTTGTTAACTGTGTGGTGTGTCCTGAAATGTTATATGTTTGGGCTGTGTGACATGCTTAATGCTTGTCAGTAGCTACCCACTTATTCATATATAGCAACTGACAACATAAGAAGTCCGGACATACTTTGATAGTAGTTGTAGAAGTATCCTTATTGATAATAGATAAACTAATTCATAGTGATAGAACAGTAGATGAACAGGTGCCTGCACATGTCTCACGAAAATAAAATGGGTGTATGATTGCTGACGGCAGAGCAATACTGCCAAACTTATGAGTTCTTGTGGCAAACTTGATTCAGTGTCTTGACGTGTATACGCTGTTTCGCTGACTTGATTGTCACAAGAAACAAAGTGTGTTTGATAAGATCCGACCATTTTATTACGGGAGTATCAGTATGTATGGATTCTGATGTGACTGATAAACCCATTCGTATCGTAAGCATAATCTAATACGTGAGACAACGCCCTGGCACACAATCAAAAAAAAAAAGAGAGAGCGGTTTTGTGTCCCCACAGTCCATAATGTAGAAAAGAGAGAAAAAAGCCTTTCTGATTTGGTGTGTGTGCTCACAGTGCAGAGTGTAGAGAAAAGAGAGAAAAGAAAGCCGTTTTGGTGTCACGGGTGTTGTGACTTACACACACACATTTCTGAATTGAGAAAGGAAATTATTTTAGAGGAAGCACTAGAGTTTAGATCCCACATTTGTTGATAGGCATTCATTTATTTCTTCACTTCTGATGAAGTTTCAACAATAAACAACAAACTTTGTAGAATGAGAAAGAACTTCTTCAGCAATAAGCATCTCTCGACATATGACGAAATACAGATTTTGCTATAAAATTAATTCCTTCTATCAGCCTGACTTAAAACTGTTTGTCCTCCTTATTTATCCACTTCAAATCAAGTTTCAACAATTAAAAAAATGTTGTAGTTTGAGAAAAAACAACTTCATCTTAAGCAATCAGTAGGGTAAGAAAGGGTAAGAAAAGGTGCAAATGCCAACCATACATCACTAAAAGGTGGAGCGGAAGTATTCGGCTGCAAGTAGGTGCGAATGCCTGACAATGTATGATCAAAAGAGGGAGCGGAGGTTTTCGGCTGCAAGGTCTGAATGTCCAACCATAATTTGTAAAAACCGGGGAAGAAAAGGCTCGAAAGCCCGACTATACACCATCAAAAGCGGGAGCGGAGGTGTTCGGCTGCAAGTAGGTGTGAATGTTCGACCATAATTTGTAAAAAGCGGGTAAGAAAAGGTTCGAATGCCCTGCTATATATTAACCAAAGCAGGAGGAGAGGTCTTCGGATACGAGTGGGTGAGAATTTACAACCATAATCTATAAAATGTGGTGAAAAAAAAGGTGTGAATACCCCATAGAACACTAAAAGGTAGAGCGGAAGTGTTCGGCTGCAAGAAGGTGTGAATGTCTGACCATAGTTTGTAAAAAGCGGGTAAGAAAAGATTCGAATGCCCGAACATACACCATCAAAGGAGGGAGCGGAGGTGTTCCGCTGTAAGAAGGTGTGAAAGTCCGACCATAGTTGGCAAAAAGCAGGTAAGAAAAGGTTAAAATACCCGATTGTACACAATCAATAGCGGGAGCAGAGTTGTTCCGCTACTAAAAGGTGTGAAAGTCCGACCATGGTTTGTAAAAAGCGGGTAAGAAAAGGTGTGAATGCCCGACAATGTATGATCAAAAGAGGGAGAGGAGGTTTTCGGCTGAAACAAGGTCTGAATGTCCATCCATATTTTGTAAAAATCTGGGAAGAAAAGGCTCAAAAGCCCGACTATACACCATCAACAGCTGGAGCGGAGGTGTTCAGCTGCAAGAAGGTCTGAATGTCCATCAATAATTGCTAGAAAACATGGAAGAGAATTTTCGAATATCAAACCGCACATGATCATAAGCGGGAGAGGAGGTGTTCAAATGCAAGAAGGTGTGAATGTCCACCCATAATTACTGCAAAATGGGTAAGAAAAGGTACGAATGCCCAACCATACATGATCCTAACAGGGAGCGGAGGTGTTTGGCTGCGACAAGGTGTGTATGTACACCCATAATTAATGAAAAGCAGGCAACAAGTAGGTTTGAATATCCATCATCAAAAGCAGGAGTGGATGTGTTCGGCTACAAGAAGGTTTGAATGTCTGACCATAGTTTGTAAAAAGCGGGTAAGAAAAGGTTCGAATGCCCGAACATACACCATCAAAGGAGGGAGCGGAGGTGTTCCGCTGTAAGAAGGTGTGAATGTCCAACCATAATTGGCAAAAAGCAGGTAAGAAAAGGTTAAAATACCCTATTGTACACAATCAATAGCGGGAGCAGAGTTGTTCCGCTACTAAAAGGTGTGAAAGTCCGACCATGAATTGTAAAAAGCGGGTAAGAAAAGGTGCGAATGCCCGACAATGTATGATCAAAAAAGGGAGCGGATGTTTTCGGCTGAAAGAAGGTCTGAATGTCCATCCATAATTTGTAAAAATCGGGGAAGAAAAGGCTCGAAAGCCCGACTATACACCATCAACAGCTGGAGCGGAGGTGTTCAGCTGCAAGAAGGTCTGAATGTCCATCAATAATTGCTAGAAAACATGGAAGAGAATTTTCGAATATCAAACCGCACATGATCATAAGCGGGAGAGGAGGTGTTAAAATGCAAAAAGGTGTGAATGTCCACCCATAATTACTGCAAAATGGGTAAGAAAAGGTACGAATGCCCAACCATACATCATCAAAAGCAGGAGTGGATGTGTTCGGCTACAAGAAGGTTTTAATGTCCGACCATAGTTTGTAAAAAACGGGTAAGAAAAGGTTCGAATGCCCGAACATACACCATCAAAAGAGGGAGCGGAGGTGTTCCACTGTAAGAAGGTGTGAATGTCTGACCATAGTTGGTAAAAAGCGGGTAAGAAAAGGTGAAAATACCCGACTGTACACAATCAATAGCGGGAGCGGAGTTGTTCGGCTACTAAAAGGTGTGAAAGTCCGACCCTGGTTTGTAAAAAGCGGGTAAGAGAAGGTGCGAATGCCCGACAATGTATGATCAAAAGAGGGAGCGGAGGTTTTCGGCTGCAAGAAGGTCTGAATGTCCAACAATAATTTTGTAAAAACCGGGGAAGAAAAGGCTCGAAAGCCCGACTATACATCATCAAAAGCGGGAGCGGAGGTGTTCAGCTGCAAGAAGGTCTGAATGTCCATCAATAATTGCTAGAAAAAATGAAAGAAAATTTTCGAATATCAAACCACACATCATCATAAGCGGGAGAGGAGGTGTTCAGCTGCAAGAAGGTGTGAATGTCCGACCATAGTTTGTAAAAAATGGGTAAGAAAAGGTGTGAATGCTCAACCATACATCATCAAAAGCAGGAGTGGATGTGTTCGGCT
Organism: Leuresthes tenuis; assembly: GCF_036924035.1. NCBI lineage: Eukaryota > Metazoa > Chordata > Actinopteri > Atheriniformes > Atherinopsidae > Leuresthes > Leuresthes tenuis. The sequence goes on along the minus strand of NW_027325375.1, from coordinate 12,820,668 downwards.
AAAAGAAGGTTTGAATGTCCGACCATAGTTCGTAAAATGCGGGTAAGAAAAGGTTCGAATGCCCGAATATATACCATCAAAAGCGGAAGCGGAGGTGTTCGGCTGCAAGGTGTGAATGTCCGACCAAAGTTTGTAAAAAGCAGTGAAGAAAAGTTTCGAATATCCAACCAAACATAATCAAAAGCGGGAGCGGAAGTGTTCGGCTGTGAGTAGGTGTGAATGTCAAACCATAATTGCTGAAAAATGTGTTAGAACAGACTAGAATGCCGAACCATACATCATCAAAAGCGGGAAAAGTGGTGTTCGGCTGCAAGTAGGTGTGAATGTCCAGCCATAATTACTCACAAACCGGTAAGAAAAGGTAGTATTGCCAGACCATACATTATCAAAACAGGGAGCGGAGGTGGTTCAGCTGCAAGGTGTGAATGTCTGACTAAAGTTTATAAAAAGCGGGTAAGACAAGGTGCGAATGCCTGACAATTTATGATCAAATGAGGGAGCGGAGGTTTTCGGCTGCAAGGTCTGAATGTACAACCATAATTTGTAAAAACCGGGGAAGAAAAGGCTCGAAAGCCCGACTATACACCATCAAAAGCGGGAGCGGAGGTGTTCGGCTGCAAGTAGGTGTGAATGTTCGACCATAATTTGTAAAAAGCGGGTAAGAAAAGGTTTGAATGCCCGACTATATATTAACAAAAGCAGGAGGAGAGGTCTTCGGATAAGAGTGGGGGAGAATTTCCAACCATAATCAATAAAATGCGGTGAAAAAAAAGGTGTGAATACCCCATAGAACACTAAAAGGTGGAGCAGAAGTGTTCGGCTGCAAGAAGGTGTGACTGTTCGACTATATTTGGTGAAAAGCAGGTGAAGCAAGGTCTGAATGCCCAACCTTACATCATCAAAAACGAGATCAGAGGTGTTTGGCTGCAAGAAGGCCATAGTTTGCCAAAAGCGGGTAAGCTGCGAATGACCGACTAAATATCAACAAAAGTGGGGGCGGAGGTCTTCGGATGCAAGTGGGTGTGAATATCCCACCATACAAGTATGGTGGAGAGGAAGCTGTGAATAGCCGACCATAGTAAAAAGCGGGTGAGAAAAGGTGCGAATGTCCAATCATACATGATCAAAACAGGGAGCGGAGGTGTTTGGCTGCGACAAGGTGTGTATGTCCACCCATAATTAATGAAAAGCGGGCAACAAGTAGGTTTGAATACCCATCATCAAAAGCAGGAGTGGATGTGTTCGGCTACAAGAAGGTTTGAATGTCTGACCATAGTTTGTAAAAAGCGGGTAAGAAAAGGTTCGAATGCCCGAACATACACCATCAAAAGAGGGAGCGGAGGTGTTCCGCTGTAAGACGGTGTGAATGTCCAACAATAGTTGGTAAAAAGCGGGTAAGAAAAGGTTAAAATACCCGACTGTACACAATCAATAGCGGGAGCGGAGTTGTTCGGCTACAAGAAGGTGTGAAAGTCCAACCATGGTTTGTAAAAAGCGGGTAAGAAAAGGTGCGAATGCCCGACAATGTATGATCAAAAGAGGGAGTGGAGGTTTTCGGCTGCAAGAAGGTCTGAATGTCCAACCATAATTTGTAAAAACCGGGGAAGAAAAGGCTCGAAAGCCCGACTATACACCATCAAAAGTGGGAGCGGAGGTGTTCAGCTTCAAGACGGTGTTCAGCTTCAAGACGGTCTGAATGTCCATCAATAATTGCTAGAAAACATGAAAGAAAATTTTCGAATATCAAACTGCACATGATCATAAGCAGGAGAGGAGGTGTTCAGCTGCAAGAAGGTGTGAATGTCTACCCATAATTACTGAAAAATGGGTAAGAAAAGGTGCGAATGCCTAACCATACATCATCAAAAGAGGGAGCGGAGGTGTTCCGCTGTAAGACGGTGTGAATGTCCGACCATAGATGGTAAAAAGCGGGTAAGAAAAGGTTAAATTACCCGACTGTACACAATCAAAAGAGGGAGCGGAGTTGTTCAGCTAAGAGAAGGTGTGAAAGTCCGACCTTGGTTTGTAAAAAGCGGGTAAGAAAAGGTTCGTATGCTCGAATATACACCATCAAAAGCGGAAGCGGAGGTGTTCGGCTGCAAGATATTGTGAACGTCCGACCAAAGTTTGTAAAAAGCAGTTAAGAAAAGGTTTGAATATCTAACCAAACATAAGAATGAGTCTTTTCCGCTGTAGAATGCCCGACTATACACCATCAAATGCGGGAGCGGAGGTGTTTGGCTCTGAGTAGGTGTGAATGTCCGACCATAATTGCTGAAGAATGTGTTAGAAAAGGTAAGAATGCTGGACCATACATCATCAAAAGCGGTAGAGGTGGTGTTCGGCTGCAAAAAGGTGTGACTGTTCGACTAAAGTTTGTAAAAAGTGGGTAAGACAAGGTGCGAATGCCTGACAATGTATGATCAAAAGCGGGAGCGGAGGTGTTCAGCTGCAAGAAGGTCTACATGTCCATCAATAATTGCTAAAAAACATGAAAGAAACTTTTCGAAAATCAAACCGCACATGATCATAAGTAGGATAGGAGGTGTTCAGCTGCAAGGTGTGAATGTCCACCCATAATTCCTGAAAAATGGGCAAAAAAAAGGTGTGAATGCCCAACCATACATCGTCAAAAGCAGGAGTGGAAGTGTTCGGCTACAAGAAGGTGTGAACGTCCAACCAAAATATGTAAAAAGAAGTTAAGAAAAGGTTCGAATATCCAACCAAACATAATCAAAAGCGGGAGCAGAGCTGTTCGACTGCAAGTAGGTGTGAATGTCAGATCATAATTTGCAAAAAGCTGATGAGAAAGGGTGAGAATGCCCGACTATACATCATCAAATGCGGTAGCGGAGTTGTTCGGCTGTGAGTAGGTGTGAATCTCCGACCATAATTGCTGAAAAATGTGTTAGAAAAGGTAAAAATGCCGGTCCATACATCATCAAAAGCGAGAGAGGTTGTGTTCGGCTGCAAGTAGGTGTGAATGTCCAGCCATAATTACTCACAAACGGGTAAGAAAAGGTAGTATTGCCAGACAATATATGATCAAAACAGGGAGCGGAGGTGGTTCAGCTGCAAGAAGGTTTGAATGTCAAACTAAAGTTCAAATATATTAACAAAAGCGGGAGGAGAGGTCTTCGGATGAAAGTGGTTGAAAATTTCCAACCATAATGTATAAAATGCGGTGAAAAAAAAGGTGTGATAGAACACTAAAAGGTGGAGCGGAAGTGTTCGGCTGCAAGAAGGTGTGAATGTCCGACTATATTTGGTGAAAAGATGGTGAAGCAAGGTCTGAATGCCCAACCTTACATCATCAAAAGCAAGATCAGAGTTGTTAGGCTGCAAGAAGGCCATAGTTTGCCAAAAACGGGTAAGGTGCGAATGTCCGACTAAATATCAACAAAATTTGGGGCGGAGGTTTTCGGATGCAAGTGGTTGTGAATATCCCACCATACAAGTATGGTGGAGAGGAAGCTGTGAATAGCCGACCATAGTTTGGAAAAAGCGTGTAAGAAAAGGTTTGAATGCCCGAACATACACCATCAAAAGAGGGAGCGGAGGTGTTCCGCTGTACGAAGGTGTGAATGTCCGACCATACTTGGTAAAAAGCGGGTAAGAAAAGGTTAAAATACCCGACTGTACACAATCAATAGCGGGAGCGGATGTGTTCGGCTACAAGAAGGTGTGACAGTCCGACCATGGTTTGTAAAAAGCGGGTAAGAAAAGGTGCGAATGTCTGACAATGTATGATCAAAAGAGAGAGCGGAGGTTTTCGGATACACGAAGGTTTGAATGTCCTACCATAGTTTGTAAAAAGCGGGTAAGAAAAGGTTCGAATGCCCGACTATACACCATAAAAAGCGGGAGCGGAGGTGTTCCGCTGTAAGACGGTGTGAATGTCCGACCATAGTTGGTAAAAAGCGGGTAAGAAAAGGTTAAAATACCCGACTGTACACAATCAATAGCGGGAGCGGAGTTGTTCGGCTACAAGAAGGTGTGAAAGTCCAACCATGGTTTGTAAAAAGCAGTTAAGAAAAGGTTCGAATATCCAACCAAACATAATCAAAAGCGGGAGCAGAGCTGTTCGACTGCAAGTAGGTGTGAATGTCCAGCCATAATTACTCACAAACGGGGGAAGAAAAGGTAGTATTGCCAGACCATACATGATCAAAACAGGGAGCGGAGGTTTGCTTCAAGGTGTTAATGTCTGACTATAGTTTGTAAAAAGCGGGTAAGACAAGGTGCGAATGCCCAACAATGTATGATCAAAAGAGAGAGCGGAGGTGTTCGGCTGCAAGGTCTGAATGTCCAACCATAATTTGTAAAAACCGGGTAAGAAAAGGCTCGAAAGCCCGACTATACATCATCAAAAGCGGGAGCGGAGGTGTTCAGCTGCAAGAAGGTGTGAATGTTCGACTAAAGTTTGTAAAAAGCTGGTAAGACAAGGAGCGATGTCCCGACATTGTATGATCAAAAGCGGGAGCGGAGGTGTCCAGCTGTGAGTAGGTGTGAATGTCCGACCATAATTGCTGACAAATGTGTTAGAAAAGGTAAGAAAAGCGGGAGAGGTGGTGTTCGGCTACAAGAAGGTGTGAAAGTCCGATCATAGTTGGTAAAAAGCGGGTAAGAAAAGGTTAAAATACCCGACTGTACACAATCAAAACAGGGAGCGGAGTTGTTCAGCTAAGAGAAGGTGTGAAAGTCCGACCATGGTTTGTAAAAAGCGGGTAAGAAAAGGTTCGTATGCCCGAATATACACTATCAAAACCGGAAGTGTAGGTGTTCGGATGCAAGAAGGTGTGAACGTCCGACTAAAGTTTGTAAAAAGCAGTGAAAAGCGAGAAAAAGCATTTCGTGAGTTCTGCATGATTTGGGATTTTGCTTATAAAATGCATTACTTCACTCAAACTATGTTAAAACTGATTTGTCCTTCATATTTACCATGTCTAGAAATATTTAAACAAAAAAACAACGTTGTACTTTGCAGTAAAAGAAAGAGCAAATCTAAAGTTTCAGGAATCCGAGTATAAGCCTGCTTTCATGAGTTCTGCACGATTTCGGATTTTGCTATAAAATGAATTGCTTTGCTCAAACCAAGTTAAAACTGCTTTGTCCTTCCATATTCATCAATGTCTAGATCGACTTCAACAAAGAAAAACATTGGACTTTGCAGTAGAAGAAGTTGAAATCCATCTACACATTGATTAATATGAAGGACAAAGCAGTTCCCACTTGCCCATAAGAAAATAAGCTTATTCTCGGATTCCTGATCCTTCAGTGTTGCTCTTTCTTCTACTGCAAAATACAATGTTGTTCTTTGTTGAAGTCGATCTAGACATTGATAAATATGAAGGAAAAAGCAGTTTTAACTTGGTTTGAGTGAATTAATTCATTTTATACATAAAATCCGAAATCGTGCAGAACTCATGAAAATAAGCTTATTCTCGGATTCCTAAAACTTTTGATTGGCTCTTTCTTTTACTGCAAAGTACAACGTTGTTTTTTTTTGTTTAAATATATCGAGACATTGATAAATATGAAGGTAAAAGCCGTTTTAACATAGTTTGAGTGAAGGAATTGATTTTATAGATAAAATCCCAAATCATGCAGAACTCCTCAAAAGGGGCGTATGGCTTAATCACAAGTGTGGTTCTTTCTCATTCAGGGTAGTATGAGGAAGTTTATGCTTGAAATATATGTAGAAATGGGTACATATGAAGGACAAAGCAGTGTTAACTTAGTTTGAGTGAAGGAATTCATTTTATACATAAAATCCCAAATCATGCAGAACGTATGAAAAGAAGCTTATTCTCGGATTCCTGATCCTTCAGTTTTGCTCTTTCTTCTACTGCAAAATACAATGTTGTTCTTTGTTGAAGTCGATCTAGAAACCTATTTAGACATGCAAAAATATGAAGGAAAAAGCAGTTTTAACTTGGTTTGAGTGAATGAATTCATTTTATACATAAAATCCGAAATCGTGCAGAACTCATGAAAATAAGCTTATTCTCGGATTCCTAAAACTTTTGATTTGCACTTTCTTTTACTGCAAAGTACAACGTTGTTTTTTGTTGAAATCTATCTAGACATTGATTACATTCACACCTACTTGCAGTCGAACACCTTCTCATCCACTTATGATCATGTGCGGTTGGGCTTTCGCACCTTTTCTTACCCATTTTTCAGTAATTATGGGTGGATATTCAGACCTTCTTGCAGCCGAAAACCTCCGCTCCTCTTTTGATCATACATTGTCGGGCATTCACACCTTGTCTTACCCGCTTTTTACAAACTTTAGTTGGACATTCAAACCTTCTTGCAGCTGAACCACCTCCGCTCCCTGTTTTGATCATATATGGTCTGGCAATAGTACCTTTTCTTACCCGTTTGTGAGTAATTATGGCTGGACATTCACACCTTCTTGCAGCCAAACACAACCTCTCCCGCTTTTGATGATATATGGTCCGGCCTTCTTACCTTTTCTAACACATTTTTCAGCAATTATGGTCGGACATTCACACCTACTCACAGACGAACACCTCCGCTCCCACATTTGATAGTGTATAGTTGGGCATTCTCACCCTTTCTCATCAGCTTTTTGCAAATTATGATCTGATATTCACACCTACTTGAAGTCGAACAGCTCTGCTCCCGCTTTTGATTATGTTTGGTTGGATATTCGAACATTTTCTTAATGCTTTTTACAAACTTTGGTTGGACGTTCACACCGTCTTGCAGCCGAACACCTCCGCTTCCGCTTTTGATGGTGTATAGTCGGGCATTCGAGCATTTTCTTACCCACCTATTACTTACTATGGTTGGACATTAAAACCTTCTTGTAGCCGAACACATCCGCTCCTGCTTTTGATGATGTATGATTTGGCATTCGCACCTTTTCTTACCCATTTTTCAGTAATTATTGGTCGGACATTCAGACCTTGTTGCACCTGAACACCTCTGCTCCCGCTTTTGATGGTGTATAGTCGGGCTTTCGAGCCTTTTCTTCCCCGATTTTTACAAATTATGGTTGGACATTCAGACCTTGAGGCCGAAAACCTCCGCTCCCTCTTTTGATCATACATTGTCGGGCATTCGCCCCTTGTCTTACACGGTTTTTACAAACTTTAGTCAGACATTCACACCTTGCAGCTGAACCACCTCCATTCCCTGTTTTGATCATGTGTGGTCTGGAAATACTACCTTTTCTTCCCCCGTTTGTGAGTAATTATGGCTGGACATTCACACCTACTTGCAGCCGAAAAACCGCCTCTCCCGCTTTTGATGATGTATTGTCCGGCATTCTAGTCTTTTCTATCACATTTTTCAGCAATTATGATCTGACATTCACACCTACTTGCAGTCGAACAGCTCTGCTCCCGCTTTTGATTATGTTCGGTTGGATATTCAAACCTTTTCTTAACTGCTTTTTACAAACTTTGGTCGGACGTTCACACCTTCTTGCAGCCGAACACCTCCGCTTCCGCTTTTGATGGTATATATTCGGGTATTCGAACCTTCTCTTACCCGCTTTTTACAAACCATGGTTGGACTTTCATATCTTCTTGTATCTGAACAACTCCACTCCTGCTTTTGATGATTTATGGTTGGACATTCGCATCTTTTCCTACCCATTTTTCAGTAATTATAGGTGGATATTCACATCTTCTTGCAGCTGAACACCTCCTCTCCCGCTAATGATCATGTAAGGTTTGATATTCGAAAATTTTCTTTCATGTTTTAAAGCAATTATTAATGGACATTCACACCTACTTGCAGCCGAACACCACCTCTCCCGCTTTTGTTGATGTATGGACCGGCATTCTTACCTTTTCTAACACATTTTTCAGCAATTATGGTTGGAGAATCACACCTACTCACAGCCGAACAACTCCGCTACCGCATTTGATGGTGTATAGTCGGGATTTCTCACCCTTTCTCATCAGCTTTTTGCAAATCATTCTCTGACATTCACACCTACTTGCAGTCGAACAGCTCTGCTCCCGCTTTTGATTATGTTTGGTTAGATATTCGAACCTTTTCTTAACTGCTTTTTTACAAACTTTGGTCGGACGTTCACACCTTCTTGCAGCCGAACACCTACACTTCCGGTTTTGATAGTGTATATTCGGGCATACGAACCTTTTCTTACCCGCTTTTTACAAACCATGGTCGGACTTTCACACCTTCTCTTAGCTGAACAACTCCGCTCCCTGTTTTGATTGTGTACAGTCGGGTATTTTAACCTTTTCTTACCCGCTTTTTACCAACTATGATCGGACATTCACACCGTCTTACAGCGGAACACCTCCGCTCCCTCTTTTGATGGTGTATGTTCGGGCATTCGAACCTTTTCTTACCCGCTTTTTACAAACCAGGGTCGGACTTTCACACCTTTTAGTAGCCGAACAACTCCGCTCCCGCTATTGATTGTGTACAGTCGGGTATTTTGACCTTTTCTTACCCGCTTTTTACCAACTATGGTCGGACATTCACACCGTCTTACAGCGGAACACCTCCTCTCCCGCTTATGATCATGTACGGTTTGATATTCGAAAATTTACTTTCTTGTTTTAAAGCAATTATTGATGGACATTTAAACCTTCTTTTTGATGGTGTATAGTCGGGCTTTCGAGCCTTTTCTTCCCGGTTTTTACAAACCATGGTCGGACTTTCACACCTTCTTGTAGCCGAACAACTCCGCTCCTGCTATTGATTGTGTACAGTCGGGTATTTTAACCTTTTCTTACCCGCTTTTTACCAACTATGGTCGGACATTCACACCGTCTTACAGCGGAACACCTCTGCTCCCGCTTTTGATGGTGTATAGTCGGGCATTCGAACCTTTTCTTACCCGCTTTTTACAAACTATGGTGGGACATTCAAACCTTCTTGTATCCGAAAACCTCCGCTCTCTCTTTTGATCATACATTGTCGGACATTCGCACCTTTTCTTACCCGCTTTTTACAAACCATGGTCGGACTTTCACACCTTCTTGTAGCCGAACACATCCGCTCCCGCTATTGATTGTGTACAGTCGGGTATTTTAACCATTTCTTACCCGCTTTTTACCAACTATGGTCGGACATTCACACCTTCGTACAGCGGAACACCTCCGCTCCCTCTTTTGATGGTGTATGTTCGGGTATTCAAACCTTTTCTTACCCGCTTTTTCCAAACTATGGTCGGCTATTCACAGCTTCCTCTCCACCATACTTGTATGGTTGGATATTCACACCCACTTGCATCCGAAGACCTCTGCCCCAAATTTTTTTGATATTTAGTCGGACATTCGCACCTTACCCGCTTTTGGCAAACTATGGCCTTCTTGCAGCCAAACACCTCTGATCTCGCATTTGATGATGTAAGGTTTGGCATTCAGACCTTGCTTCACCTGCTTTTCACCAAATATAGTCGGACATTCACACCTTCTTGCAGCCGAACACTTCCGCTCCACCTTTTAGTGTTCTATCACACCTTTTTTTCACCGCATTTTATACATTATGGTCGGAAATTTTCAACCACTCTCATCCGAAGACCTCTCCTCCCGCTTTCTTTAATATATTTGAACTTTAGTCGGACATTCAAACCTTCTTGCAGCTGAACCACCTCCGCTCCCTGTTTTGATCATATATGGTCTGGCAATACTACCTTTTCTTACCCGTTTGTGAGTAATTATGGCTGGACATTCACACCTACTTGCAGCCGAACACAACCCCTCTCGCTTTTGATGATGTATGGACCGGCATTTTTACCTTTTCTAACACATTTTTCAGCAATTATGGTCGGAGATTCACACCTACTCACAGCCGAAAAACTCCGCTCCCGCATTTGATGATGTATAGTCGGGCATTCTCACCCTTTCTCATCAGCTTTTTGCAAATTATGATCTGACATTCACACCTACTTGCAGTCGAAAAGCTCTGCTCCCGCTTTTGATTATGTATGGTTGGATATTCAAACCTTTTCTGAACTGCTTTTTACATATTTTGGTTGGACGTTCACACCTTCTTGTAGCCGAACACTTCCACTCCTGCTTTTGATGATGTATGGTTGGGCATTCACACCTTTTTTTTTGCCCATTTTTCAGGAATTATGGGTGGACATTCACACCTTGCAGCTGAACACCTCCTATCCCACTTATGATCATGTGCGGTTTGATTTTCGAAAAGTTTCTTTCATGTTTTCTAGCAATTATTGATGGACATGTAGACCTTCTTGCAGCTGAACACCTCCGCTCCCGCTTTTGATCATACATTGTCAGGCATTCGCACCTTGTCTTACCCACTTTTTACAAACTTTAGTCGAACAGTCACACCTACTTGCAGCCGAACACAACCTCTCTCGCTTTTGATGATGTATGGATCGGCATTCTTACCTTTTCTAACACATTTTTCAGCAATTATGGTCGGAGATTCACACCTACTCACAGCCGAACAACTCCGCTCCCGCATTTGATGATGTATAGTCGGGCATTCTCACCCTTTCTCATCAGCTTTTTGCAAATTATGATCTGACATTCACACCTACTTGCAGTCGAAAAGCTCTGCTCCCGCTTTTGATTATGTATGGTTGGATATTCAAACCTTTTCTGAACTGCTTTTTACATATTTTGGTTGGACGTTCACACCTTCTTGTAGCCGAACACTTCCACTCCTGCTTTTGATGATGTATGGTTGGGCATTCACACCTTTTTTTTGCCCATTTTTCAGGAATTATGGGTGGACATTCACACCTTGCAGCTGAACACCTCCTATCCCACTTATGATCATGTGCGGTTTGATTTTCGAAAAGTTTCTTTCATGTTTTCTAGCAATTATTGATGGACATGTAGACCTTCTTGCAGCTGAACACCTCCGCTCCCGCTTTTGATCATACATTGTCAGACATTCGCACCTTGTCTTACCCACTTTTTACAAACTTTAGTCGAACAGTCACACCTACTTGCAGCCGAACACAACCTCTCTCGCTTTTGATGATGTATGGATCGGCATTCTTACCTTTTCTAACACATTTTTCAGCAATTATGGTCGGAGATTCACACCTACTCACAGCCGAACAACTCCGCTACCGCATTTGATGGTGTATAGTCGGGCATTCTCACCCTTTCTCATCAGCTTTTTGCAAATTATGATCTGACATTCACACCTACTTGCAGTCGAACAGCTCTGCTCCTGCTTTTGATTATGTTTGGTTGGATATTCGAACCTTTTCTTAACTGCTTTTTACAAACTTTGGTTGGACGTTCACACCTCCTTGTAGCCGAACACATGCACTCCTGCTTTTGATGATGTATGGTTGGGCATTCGCACCTTTTTTTTACCATTTTTTCAGGTATTATGGGTGGACATTCACACCTTCTTACAGCTGAACACCTCCTCTCCCACTTATGATCATGTGTGGTTTGATTTTTGAAAATTTTCTTTCATGTTTTCTAGCAATTATTGATGGACATTTAGACCTTCTTGCAGCTGAACACCACCTCTCCCGATTTTGATGATGTATGGACCGGCATTTTTACCTTTTCTAACACATTTTTCAGCAATTATGGTTGGAGATTCACACCTACTCACAGCCGAACAACTAGGCTACCGCATTTGATGGTGTATGGTCGGGATTTCTCACCCTTTCTCATCAGCTTTTTGCAAATTATTCTCTGACATTCACACCTACTTGCAGTCGAACAGCTCTGCTCCCGCTTTTGATTATGTTTGGTTAGATATTCGAACCTTTTCTTAACTGCTTTTTTACAAACTTTGGTCGGACGTTCACACCTTCTTGCAGCCGAACACCTACACTTCCGGTTTTGATAGTGTATATTCGGGCATACGAACCTTTTCTTACCCGCTTTTTACAAACCATGGTTGGACTTTCACACCTTCTCTTAGCTGAACAACTCCGCTCCCTCTTTTGATTGTGTACAGTCGGGTATTTTAACCTTTTCTTACCCGCTTTTTACCAACTATGATCGGACATTCACACCGTCTTACAGCGGAACACCTCCGCTCCCTCTTTTGATGGTGTATGTTCGGGCATTCGAACCTTTTCTTACCCGCTTTTTACAAACCAGGGTCGGACTTTCACACCTTTTAGTAGCCGAACAACTCCGCTCCCGCTATTGATTGTGTACAGTCGGGTATTTTAACCTTTTCTTACCCGCTTTTTACCAACTATGGTCAGACATTCACACCGTCTTACAACGGAACACCTCCTCTCCCGCTTATGATCATGTACGGTTTGTTATTCGAAAATTTACTTTCTTGTTTTAAAGCAATTATTGATGGACATTCAAACCTTCTTTTTGATGGTGTATAGTCGGGCTTTCGAGCCTTTTCTTCCCGGTTTTTACAAACCCTGGTCGGACTTTCACACCTTCTTGTAGCCGAACAACTTCGCTCCTGCTATTGATTGTGTACAGTCGGGTATTTTAACCTTTTCTTACCCGCTTTTTACAAACTATGGTGGGACATTCAGACCTTCTTGTATCCGAAAACCTCCGCTCTCTCTTTTGATCATACATTGTCGGACATTCGCACCTTTTCTTACCCGCTTTTTACAAACCATGGTCGGACTTTCACACCTTCTTGTAGCCGAACACATCCGCTCCCGCTATTGATTGTGTAGAGTCGGGTATTTTAACCTTTTCTTACCCGCTTTTTACCAACTATGGTCGGACATTCACACCTTCGTACAGCGGAACACCTCCGCTCCCTCTTTTGATGGTGTATGTTCGGGTATTCAAACCTTTTCTTACCCGCTTTTTCCAAACTACGGTCGGCTATTCACAGCTTCCTCTCCACCATACTTGTATGGTTGGATATTCACACCCACTTGCATCCGAAGACCTCTGCCCCAAATTTTTTTGATATTTAGTCGGACATTCGCACCTTACCCGCTTTTGGCAAACTATGGCCTTCTTGCTGCCAAACACCTCTGATCTCGCATTTGATGATGTAAGGTTTGGCATTCAGACCTTGCTTCACCTGCTTTTCACCAAATATAGTCGGACATTCACACCTTCTTGCAGCCGAACACTTCCGCTCCACCTTTTAGTGTTCTATCACACCTTTTTTTCACCGCATTTTATACATTATGGTCGGAAATTTTCAACCACTCTCATCCGAAGACCTCTCCTCCCGCTTTCTTTACCTTTTCTAACACATTTTTCAGCAATTATGGTCGGAGATTCACACCTACTCACAGCCGAACAACTCCGCTCCCGCATTTGATGGTGTATAGTCGGGCATTCTCACCCTTTCTCATCAGCTTTTTGCAAATTATGATCTGACATTTACACCTACTTGCAGTCGAACAGCTCTGCTCCCGATTTTGATTATGTATGGTTGGATATTCGAACCTTTTCTTAACTGCTTTTTACAAACTTTTGGTTGGACGTTCACACCTTCTTGTAGCCGAACACATGCACTCCTGCTTTTGATGATGTATGGTTGGGCATTCGCACCTTGTTTTTTACCCATTTTTCAGGTATTATGGGTGGACATTCACACCTTCTTGCAGCTGAACACCTCCTCTCCCACTTATGATCATGTGTGGTTTGATTTTCGAAAATTTTCTTTCATGTTTTCTAGCAATTATTGATGGACATTTAGACCTTCTTGCAGCTGAACAGGCTTTGTGCACATGTCTCATGAAAATAAAATGGGTGTATGATTGCTGACGGCAGAGCAATACTGCCAAACTTATGAGTTCTTGTGGCAAACTTGATTCAGTGTCTTGACGTGTATACGCTGTTTCGCTGACTTGTCACAAGAAACAAAGTGTGTTTGATAAGATCCGACCATTTTATTACGGGAGGATCAGTATGTATGGATTCTGATGTGACTGATAAACCCATTCGTATCGTAAGCATAATCTAATATGTGAGACAACGCCCTGGCACACAATCAAAAAAAAAAAGAGAGAGCGGTTTTGTGTCCCCACAGTCCATAATGTAGAAAAGAGAGAAAAAAGCCTTTCTGATTTGGTGTGTGTGCTCACAGTGCAGAGTGTAGAGAAAAGAGAGAAAAGAAAGCCGTTTTGGTGTCACGGGTGTTGTGACTTACACACACACATTTCTGAATTGAGAAAGGAAATTATTTTAGAGGAAGCACTAGAGTTTAGATCCCACATTTGTTGATAGGCATTCATTTAATTTTTCTTTTAATCAGTTTTAAAGTGAATACTAACTGAGAAATGAAAAAGGTGAAGAGTTTAGAAGCTTGGTTCAAGAGCAAAACTTGGTTTATGATCAGCTGAGTCTCTAAACAGAACAGCAAAGGGCTTCATCGAACATTTAAAAAAGATTCAGATTGTTAGAATATCCAGAATTTATAGGAATGGTGGTGATTACTCTTATTTTCTAGAATGGAAATAACTGCACCATGTCTGTTTTATGAATTTAAGGGGCTAAAAAGTTTTGTTCTCGTTTTTCTATGATTAACCGAATGTATGTGAGAGTCCAAACAGACAGAAGGGTTACGGCCGAGCGCTGGACCTTCCAAAAAAGATGAGACAGGCTGGACCTGTGCCATACTAGTTAAGACCGGCCTGTGGATAACAGGTTCTTTAAACTCTCACACACACAAACTCACACACGTTCGCACACATACACCCATACACACACACATTCTTGAACTTGCTGCAAGATTAAACATTTGCATTAACTGACTCCAGCAACTCTGAGTCTCATTGAGAGACTTTTCTCAACAATTGGGTCCTCAAACCAGATCTCAACGTTTTTTCCGCTTTCCAGGGTCGGAGCTGAAACCGTGCACGGGGGAGTCCAGTACTCCTAATGAAAGACCCCCTGCTGAATTGCGGTAATTAGGGGCCAGTGTCCACTGAAAGTGGGAAACAGGGACGAGATCGTACTTTTGAATCAATGGCCAGAAGCCATTGGCAGTGCAGGCATCAACAATAATGGTGTTATTTCACCCATTAACACTTAAGGTACCTCATGCAGTGGCTGTGATATGGTTACTTAACAAAATATCTTTACCAGACATCTCTCCTACATAACAGTTCTTCTTTCACAGCCACACCTTGTTGTCGAGAGATGTGCTACACTTAATCCATCCACACTGCTACCTACCCCACAGATGGAAAGCCTCATGATTGCATGTCAGAAATAACCATCAGTGTTTTACCCAGGCCAGACTTAACTGATATACGTTATGAAAATGCAGAAATAACTATATTTATTCAACAGGTCAAGCAAAAAACCCTGATGGCACAAATGCTACAGGATTTGCAGTAGTAACAGAAACTGAAGTTTTCTTAAAACAACCACTACCAAAAAATTACTCTGTTCAAGCAGTCGAATTGGTAGCTTTAACTGAAGCTTGTAAATTAAATAACAAAAAGGTTGTTAACGTTTACACTGACAGTCAGTATGCCTTCTCAACTGTACATGTGTTAACACAGCATTGGAAAAACAGGTATGTTGACATCCACAGCTAAATGTATAAACTACAAATATTTTAGCATTATTAGATGTTATTCAATTGCCATCTACAATAGACTCGTATGAATGACCGGAAGGAAAACCATACTGCCAAAGAATTTGTTTAAATATGCTGCAGTATTGAGCCACGGACCATGTCATGTCTCAACAGGAGGGATGGAAGCAATAATGAACAAGGTTTTTACAGCATATGGTTTTACTAATTATTGAATTTTTTTTTTTAGAATAAATAAATGAATAAAGTTTTGTCTAGCAGGTCAAATATGTGCAAAATACATTCCACAGGGCAATCTAAGACCAAAACGAAGATAATTCCCTAAGCCAGTGTATCTTTTTCAACATATTTGTTTGTATTTCATTATTTCATTATTGTGTAGATTTCATTGAACTAAATTAATGTTAAGGGAAACGATTCTGCTCAGTGACAACAGAGGTTTTTACCAAATGGTCTGAAATATTTCCATGTGCACAAGCAGATGCACTCTCAGTAGCAAAATCACGCGTAAAATAACTCATTTCTAGATTTGAAATTCCTGAAAAGATCTTCAGTGATAATTTGACACACTTTGTAAACTATGTCATCTCACTGATGGCAAAGAACTTAAAATAGATCTTAGAAACCACTGTGATATAGAAGGTTTCGCTATCACATTGGAATTGTTTTACTATTTACATATGCATGTGCAGTGAAGAATTGCTTGCTGCTGATAAATGCAAAGAAGAACAGCTTACACATAGATGCTCACATATAGGCTGCTGAATGCAATGAAGACCTGCTTATCCAGTAAAGTTCAATGTCAATGTGTAATATTCAATTAGGATTTGCAAAACAGTGAAGTTAAACAATGAATGGGTCCATAGTCGGTATGAGAAGACTACAGGAATATTTACCTGGGTGTACGTTCAAACAGAGATGAGAAAATTGCGATAAATTATTGTTTGTTTGTTTGTTAGTATGTATATGAATGTTATGTGTATAAACTGTGTTGAGTTGTAGTTACTCAGTAGTGTCTCAGTGAAACAACCGACGGGGGAAGCCTTGCGGTGACAACAAAAGCAGTGTTTTACTGATCAGTCAAGTTGCTCCAGTGTACTCCATACAAACTGGTTGGCTACTGAAGGGATAGAAAATGGGGAATACTTGTTTTAAAGCAAACAAGGAATTAGATGGGAAAAATACATGTTTTAACGGGACCCAGACAATATTATATAGATGTCGCCACTGAAGTAAAGAACATTTACGTGGGATGGTGTGAGGGTCCTCGTTTGGCTGACGTTCGCCGATATGCTCGCCATGCTCAGAACCAAGTTGAGACGCGTAAGACAACCAAAAGGGACAAGTGTGAAAAGGAGCTGCATTTGGCAACCATGACCATGTATTACGCAGTTGGTGTAAACAGAGGACGAGGCCGAAGTCGAAGACGTGGACGTGTGGGAGAGGAGGTCGAAATGGGCCACGCCAGAGCTATGATCCGAATATTTGTTTTTACTGTGGCCAGACTGGACACTGGAAGAAGGACTGTCCACAGCTAAAAAGTGATGAAATTGGGCAAAAGGCTGACTGAGGGTGGGAGGCAGGTTCTGGACGTCACGCGGCAGCGGAGCCTCCACTAATGGGTGATAGCACAAACACACTCACACATTTTTCCTGCTCTGTGTAGTGAAGCAACGCTTGCCGACTGTGATTCACGTAGTAAAGTTTTGCATGCTATTTCCGTCCTAGAGCAAAGATATTTCTCTCAGAATATAGGAACTTATGTTCATCAGTAGTGACGTCAGGGGAGTTTGATTGTCCTCCAAAGTTAAGTGGAAACCACGTTTACTGTATGTCTGCATCAGGCCAGGTTGTGAAGGAGAAAATGACAATGCCCATTGCGTGTTGTCACTCCCGATGAGCTCTCCTTCAAACACTCATTTTTGTTATCAGAGTTGTGTCCCATTAACCTGATGGGCTGTGATCTCATGTGTAAATTAGGCATTATTTTAACTTCTACACCAGAGGGTGTTAAGGTTATGTTACAGCCTGACAAAGTTTTCACAGCAGTGCAGTTTGATTCATCGGCACTTACATATGCTTATGAGTGGAAACTTCCCAGCTCTCCTTTTTCACAACAACTAGTGGAAGAAGCAAAAGCGTTAGTTTCACCCCTTTCTGATTTCATGCAACCTACTGATTTGCACTGCACATCACACATTTCTTTGGGGCCTGACAATGACTATGAGAAGAAGTGAAAAAATATGTGCGCCTACTTTATTGGCTGTGTCGCTCACTCCAGAGCACTTCGATTTTTTTAATGTTTGTGGTACTCGCCCTCACATTTCCTTGGCCAAACGTACACACTGGCAGTGACAAGGTGTGGGAGAGTTTGTTGCTAAATGTCAGAAAGAAATGGAGTGGACTGTTTCACCTGCTGATCCAAATTTGATGTTTTCTGAACGATTGTCAGCATACAAAAAAACATTTTTGAGTACAATGCATTGTCAAAGAACTGTGGACTTAATTCCTACCACAGAATCACATTTTGAAGCATGTTTTTTATCTGAAACAGATTTGTCTTCGATACCCATGTTGGCTGAAGTGCCCAATGATCTTTGGGCTAAGAGCAAATATGATGTGGGGTTGATAAAAGGCTGTGAACCAGTAATTGTCACCCCTAAATCAGACTTTTGTCCATGTAAAAAACAATACCCTTTTAAGCCTGAAGCAATTAAAGGGATTAAACCTGTTTTTCAATCTTTTCAGAAAACAGGCGTTATTGTTCCTTTTGAAAATTCACCTGTGCTTACTCCATTGTTTCCTGTTAAAAAGATTAAAGATGCTGGCCAGCCAGATGAATGGCGTTTTGTACAGGACCTCCAAGCGGTGAATGCTGCAGTTCAGCCACATGCTCCTACTGTGCCCAACCCACACACTATTTTGTCTCAAATTACATCAGATGCACAGTTTTTCTCAGTGGTTGACTTGTCGCCAGTGCACCCTGATAGCCCATTTTGGTTTGCTTTTTAGTTTGAAGGGAGATCTTGGACTTTTACCCGGTTATGCCAGGGGTACTGTGAAAGTCCCACTATTTACAATGCTGCCCTCAAAGCTAGTCTGGATTAACTTCAATCAACCACAGGCTCTGCTCTTTTGCAGTATGTGGATGACATCCTTTTATGTAGTCCATCTAAACAACAGTGTGAAAAAGACCAAATGACTCAAATAACTTTCTTGCTTTCAAAATCTTTCCTCTAGTGACGCTGACTTAGAGAGGGATGAAGATAATCATGTTTAATTGTTCATGTTTTGATTGTTTATCATTGGACCCTTTATTACTATGATGCCTGCATTTTAAACTCACGTTGTGTGCAAATGCAGGCTGATGTTTTACAGATAAAGTTATTATTTTCCTTGTTTCTTTTGGGTTGATTAATACAATGGTATTATTATAATCAAAAGGGAGGAATGTAATGGAAAATAATTCTTATATGCATTGTATTGAGTGTTACTGTGTATAACCTGCAAATGACCGAGCTGCAAGGTACCACCCTGCCCTGTTTTCTTAAATTCATCTTTACAATGGTGGGCTTGTTATAATGAGATAGCTGCACTTTAGGGGGGACAGGGTTAGGCTGGTATTTACGAGTGTGTCTGGGTAACCTCAACTGATGGTTGGGGAGGAAAGTTAAAAGAACAATCAATTATACCCAAAAACAGATGACGTGATGAGCGGGCAATATAACTGTGTGTTTTTGCTTCAGTGGTCAGAGCAACTCTGTATTCTGTACTGTGTTGTTCTCTCTTGCAAGATATTATTATTAAAGTCTCTTATCTCCTCACAAGAAAATAACTGACTCCCCAAATGCAAGTGTCAGGACAAATGATCAAACTTCTCCAAGCTTCAGTCTGCAGAGAAGTACAAGACAGGGTTGCTCACTTTCTCCCTCACTTTTTGCTATTTTCATCAAACCTTTAGCAGCTGCTATCAGACAAGATAGAAATATTAAAGACATCCAACCCCAAAATATTGAGCATAAAATAAGTCTTTATGCTGATGATGTATTACTTTTCCTTCAGAACTCACAGACGTCTCTCACTCACACGATCACACTCATAAATAAATTCTCAGCACTTTCTGACTACTCTATCAATTGGTCTAAGACCACAGTTCTGCCCATTAACTGTAGGGTCCAGAATATACCTGCGATCACTTTACAGTCAGGAAATATTAGATATTTAGGCATAAACATTTCCTCCAGGCTCTCAGAGCTAACAAAACTAATTTATGTGCAATTATTAAAGACAGTAGAGGACAATCTCTCTCGTTGGAAGTCCTTACCTATATCACTTATGGGGAGAGTTACAACCATTAAAATGATGATACTACCAAAAGTTAACTATTTGTTCTCAATGATCCCCATAAAACCAACCTGCTACTTGGTTTAAGTCACTAGATTCATGCATCTCCAAATTTCTGTGGAAAAACAAACCACCACGTATTAGTTTAAAAACCCTACAGAAGACCAAGGACAGTGGTGGATTAGATTTACCTAATTTTCAGCACTATTCCTTAGCCAATAGGTTACGGTATATATCAAAATGGTTTAAACCTAGCCCAATAGATGAACATGGATAAATATAGAACAAGCATTGTGTGATAATCTGGAAATCTCTGACCTGCCACTTATTAGTCAAAACGTAAAAAATCACAAATGTTTCAAAAGCATTAACATCAGCACCTCTCTGACAGCCTGGTGGGAATTTCTTAAAATAACAAAGTCTTCACTTGTCCCGTGTAAGCTTACACCCATCTGGAACAATCCTGACATCCTGCAAAACAAAAAAATGCTAAACTTTACTCTCTGGAAGATCAAAGGAATCAAACATCTGGAACATATAATCCAAAATGGACATTTTATTTCATTTGATGAGCTCATATCACAACATGAGATAGGCAGCAATAAATTCCTAGAATATCAACAACTTAAGTCTATAATAACAAAGAAATATATCCTTCACCAACCAGACTTACAACTCCTGATTAGGGTAGCAGAATTTCTAAGCATCTGCACCCCAAAACTACTATCAAAAATATATAAATTATTGTCTAAGATAGATGACACAATGTCTCTACCGTCCTCAAAATGGGAGGCAGATTTATCCATCAGTTCTAGTCATAGCTTCTGGCCACAAATATGTTTGAACACCTTCAGAATGACTCAAAATCCTAATTTACAGCTCATACAATACAAAATTCTTCATAGAACACACTATACAGGACAAAGGATGTTCAGGATGGGTCTAACACACTCAAACATCTGCTCACATTGCACAGATAACACACCTGATGATTATGCACACGCTTTGTGGTTTTGTGCGCCTGTCCAGAAGTTCTGGCTTGAAGTCTGTGCGGACCTATCAACATGGCTAAAGTGTAGCATTCCTGCATGCCCCACACTGTGCATACTGGGTGACTTAGACAACATCAACGTGGAATTTAGCTTAGCACACATGATCCTCACAGTGTTATGTATAGCAAAGAAAACTATTCTCATGAACTGGAAAGCGAAGAACAATCTGTGTATTAACCAGTTTAGAAATTTTCTTTTAGATTATATTAGCATGGAAACAATGTCTGCCTCCTCAAAACATCAATTGGCTGAATTTAATTCTCTCTGGTCCCCTCTGATTAGCTTGATCACATAGTGTTGGTGGTGGGTTGCTGTCCCGTCGCTCTGGGCGGTTGGGTGTGTGCTGGGGGGGGCTGTGTGGCTTCGGGCGTCTGGTGGTCTCTCGGGTCGTGGGGACCGGGTTGGTCATTGCTGGGGGGGACTGTGTGTCGGGCTTGGAGGGCAGTTTTGGGGGCTTGCGGGTGGGGCTGTCTTGCGGTGTGGGGCGGGGTCCCTTAGGGGCCTTGGGGTGGTGGCTGCTGGCTCTGTACCGGGTGACCGGGCCGCTCTGGCGTGTGTGGTGGAGCTGGGCCTGGACCTGGTGGCTTGCCGCTGCCTTGCGCCCGGGGGGTCTGGGTTGCCCTGGACATGCCACAATATGCGTGGGTTGGTGCAGGTCCTGGTGCCGGCCTTGTTGCTCTGGGAACTCCAAGGTGTCCGCAGGTGGTTATTTTCTTTAGGGTGTTGGGGCGTGCGGTGAGGGGGAGGGGGTATGTGTGGGGGTGTGCTTTTCCCCTGTTGGGGGGGGCCTGGGTGATGGTGGGTCTCGCTGCTGCGACTGGTGTGACCGGGTGATTTGTTTGTTTGTTTGTTTGATTTTTGTTGTTGTTTGTTTGTTTTTGTAGAGGTCCTCCGGGGTGGGGTTGGGTTGAGTGGGGTGGGGCGGGATGGGTTCCTTCTGGGGGTACAGTAGCTCCCGGAATATGGTGACTGCAGGCCCCGAGCCTGGTGGACATCAGGCCCTCCTGCCCTGTGTTTGGTCCCAGGTAGCGGGGATGCCTATTGCAGCCAGTCTCTGGCTGCCCTCTCCGGGGTGGGAGGGACCAGGAGGATGAATTAATTATTCTGCTAGTTTATATATTGTAAACATAAACAATAAACATTTATAAAACTTCCCTTGGCAAAGCAAATCTGTTTGGCATAAAGGTATTCAGATTACAATTCTGCTGACATAATGCACAATTCCGGATTTTGATATAAAATGAATTCCTTCACTCAAACCAAGTTAAAACTGCTTTTTCCTTAATATTTATCCATGTCTAAATAGCTTTAAACAAAAAAGAACGTTGTACTTTGCAGGATAGGAAAGAACAACACTAAACCTTTAGGAATCCGAGAATAAGCTTATTTTCACGAGTTCTACACAATTTCGGATTTTGATATAAAATGAATTCCTTCACTCAAACCAAGTTAAAACTGCTTTGTCCTTCATATTTATCCATGTCTAAATAGCTTTAAACAAAAACCAACGTAGTACTTTTCAGGATAGGAAACAACAACACTAAATTTTTTCAGGAATCCAAGAATAAGCTTCTTTTCACGAGTTCTACACAATTCCGGATTTTGATATAAAATGAATTCCTTCACTCAAACCAAGTTAAAACTGCTTTGTCCGTCATATTTTTGCATGTCTAAATAGGTTTCAGGCATAAAATTCTTCATATTACCCTGTATGTGAAAGAAGCATACTTGTGATGGAGCAATACACTCCTTTTGGGTAACCTAAACTGATGGTTGGGGAGGAAAGTTAGAAGAACAATCAACTATCAACCAAAGACAGATGACGTGATGAGCGGGCAATATAACTGTGTGTTTTTGCTTCAGTGGTCAGAGCAACTCTGTATTCTGTACTGTGTTGTTCTCTCTTTCAAGATATTATTATTAAAGCCTCTTATCTCCTCAGAAGAAAATAACTGACTCTGTGCGTTACTAAATTTCCACCACAATTTTGACGTCACGAACAGGATCCCTCGACTGGTGTCTCTGGACCGGATCGCAGTGCATGGCCAGCCTGGACTGAAGTAGCTGTTCCAGCCTCATACCTCCAAGGCCTTTTCTGAGAGAGAGGACTGGCAGGTCCTTTTCTTGAATACCAGCGCTGGGATCATTTTTGAAATATGATAGTCTGAGACGATAGGACTGCTTTTTAGTTTTTATTTGAATAAAAGAGTGTTTCCCGGTTGTGTCATTAGTGAGACAGAGATTTCATGGGTAAGTGAAACTTTTGAAGCAGTCCGAAGAAGTGTGAAGTACTCCGAAGAAGTGTGAGTATAGATTAAGGTCCTCATTGGAGACGTCCTTTGAGTGAAGGAATATATTTCCCCATTCCAAGTCTGAGAATGGGAAACAGTAGGTCTCAGACTTTTGACCCTACCGGGGGACCTAAGCATGATGAAATGAAAAAGACATATGGTCCAGAGGTTTTCCACCTGAAGGTTCTTTTAGTATGTTAGAAATAAGAAAATTAGAAGAAAAGTTTTGCAAATATGAGAAAGAGATGAAGCAAAAAAAAGAAAATTAAGTTTATATAAGAAGTAAGAAAGGTATAGAATTTTGGAAAAAATAAAGTGTATTAAGAGAAAGAAAGGAAAATGTTAAACAAATGCCATGACGGAATGATGATAATAATTTAGTATTAGCTGTGCCGGATCCAGACCTGGACTCCTGCCCTGCAACAACAACAGCCAGCCCTGCCACAAGCCTCTGGCTCTCGGGAAGAAGGGACTTCTTCCATCCTCCCTCGGGAAGAAATTCCATCATTCTCACAACATCAGTTACATAGGTCTGATGATGAGGAAAAGGAAGACGTTTGGTTCTCCAGCGTACCTGCCCAAGAACTTTTAACGCAAGTGACAAAAATCCTTTACCCACAATCTGGACTTCAGAGATCTAAACGTGAGAAAAAACAAAACCAGATTCAAACCATGCCTATGGTTAAAGTTGCAGTTCCCACTGGACCATTACTGGTTTATCGACCCTGGACTGAGACTGACATCATGGAAGCATAACAATGCTTACCAGATCCAGAGATTTCTGGACCCCATTTTGCTGACGAGTTGCGAGATTTCTGCGCACAATCTGCCCGACTGGGGTTGAATTGCGTCGCATATTGGCAAAAAAGTTCAAACCGACCGACCTCTGCAAAATAGAGGCCAGTATGCTACAACTGGATTTGCGACCTACCAACAGTGAACGAGGACATAATGATAACGCTCAATATGAAGCAGCCATCCAAAGACTGTGTCAAACCATCACCACTCAATTTCCAACCAAAATCAATATGTCCCACATTTACACCTGCAAACAGAAACCCGGTGAAGGGACTGATGATTTTGTACACCGCATCCTTGAGGAAGTCAGCAAGCACAGCGGTCATCAGAGACCAAGGGATTTGGGTAATGAATCAGGACCATGGGAGAGTATTGCATGCAATGCAATAATTAAAGGCCTCATACCAGATGTCGCCACTGAAGTAAAGAACATTTACGTGGGATGGTGTGAGGGTCCTCGTTTGGCTGACGTTCGCCGATATGTTTGCCATGCTCATTACCAAGTTGAGACGCGTAAGACAACCAAAAGGGACAAGTGTGAAAAGGAGCTGCATTTGGCAGCCATGACCATGTATTACGCAGTTGGTGTAAAAAGAGGACGAGGCCGAAGTTGAAAGAGAGGAGGGAGAGGAGGTCGAAATGGGCCACGCCAGAGCTATGATCCGAATATTTGTTTTTACTGTGGCCAGACTGGACACTGGAAGAAGGACTGTCCACAGCTGAAAAGTGATGAAATTGGGCAAAAGGCTGACTGAGGGTGGGAGGCAGGTTCTGGACGTCACGCGGCAACGGAGCCTCCACTGATGGGTGATAGCACAAACACACTCACACATTTTTCCTGCTCTGTGTAGTGAAGAAACGCTTGCCGACTGTGATTCACGTAGTAAAGTTTTGCATGCTATTTCCGTCCTAGAGCAAAGATATTTCTTTCAGAATATAGGAATTTATGTTCATCAGTAGTGACGTCAGGGGAGTTTGATTGTCCTCCAAAGTTAAGTGGAAACCACGTTTACTGTATGTCTGCATCAGGCCAGGTTGTGAAGGAGAAAATGACAATGCCCATTGCGTGTTGTCACTCCGGATGAGCTCTCCTTCAAACACTCATTTTTGTTATCAGAGTTGTGTCCCATTAACCTGATGGGCTGTGATCTCATGTGTAAATTAGGCATTATTTTAACTTCTACACCAGAGGGTGTTAAGGTTATGTTACAGCCTGACAAAGTTTTCACAGCAGTGCAGTTTGATTCATCGGCACTTACATATGCTTATGAGTGGAAACTTCCCAGCTCTCCTTTTTCACAACAACTAGTGGAAGAAGCAAAAGTGTTAGTTTCACCCCTTTCTGATTTCATGCAACCTACTGATTTGCACTGCACATCACACATTTCTTTGGGGCCTGACAATGACTATGAGAAGAAGTGAAAAAATATGTGCGCCTACTTTATTGACTCCAGAGCACTTTGATTTTTTTAATGTTTGTGGTACTCGCCCTCACATTTCCTTGGCCAAACGTACACACTGGCAGTGACAAGGTGTGGGAGAGTTTGTTGCTACATGTCAGAAAGAAATGGAGTGGACCGTTTCACCTGCTGATCCAAATTTGATGTTTTCTGAACGATTGTCAGCATACAAAAAAACATTTTTGAGTACAATGCATTGTCAGAGAACTGTGGACTTAATTCCTACCACAGAATCACATTTTGAAGCATGTTTTTTATCTGAAACAGATTTGTCTTCGATACCCATGTTGGCTGAAGTGCCCAATGATCTTTGGGCTAAGAGCAAATATGATGTGGGGTTGATAAAAGGCTGTGAACCAGTAATTGTCACCCCTAAATCAGACTTTTGTCCATGTAAAAAACAATACCCTTTTAAGCCTGAAGCAATTAAAGGGATTAAACCTGTTTTTCAATCTTTTCAGAAAACAGGCGTTTATTGTTCCTTTTGAAAATTCACCTGTGCTTACTCCATTGTTTCCTGTTAAAAAGATTAAAGATGCTGGCCAGCCAGATGAATGGCGTTTTGTACAGGACCTCCAAGCGGTGAATGCTGCAGTTCAGCCACATGCTCCTACTGTGCCCAACCCACACACTATTTTGTCTCAAATTACATCAGATGCACAGTTTTTCTCAGTGGTTGACTTGTCGCCAGTGCACCCTGATAGCCCATTTTGGTTTGCTTTTTAGTTTGAAGGGAGATCTTGGACTTTTACCCGGTTATGCCAGGGGTACTGTGAAAGTCCCACTATTTACAATGCTGCCCTCAAAGCTAGTCTGGATTAACTTCAATCAACCACAGGCTCTGCTCTTTTGCAGTATGTGGATGACATCCTTTTATGTGGTCCATCTAAACAACAGTGTGAAAAAGACAGTGAATCTGTTGAAACATCTTCCTTCTTATGGCCATAAAGCCAGCCTTTCTAAGTTACAGTTTGTACAGGACGAAGTCACCTTTTTGGGTCATGTGATTTTTAAGGATGGGCGCTCACTTTCTCCTAAACGTGTTGCTGCAGTTCAGATCATTCCTAAACCGGTTACTAAAAAACAGCTTATGTCATTCTTAGGTATAACATCTTACTGCAGGAACTTTATTCCTAACTACTCTTTTCTCGAAGCTCTCTTAGGTGCTCTTATCCATGGTAAAGGCAGCTGCAGTTCTGACATGCAGCTCCAGCCTTTAGTCAGCTTAAGCTGGCTCTTCAAACAGCACCAACACTTGGCATTCCAGATCCTCATAAACCTTTCATACAGGCAGTTGATGAGAAGCATGGTTGTATGACATCTGTTCTTATGCAGGAACATGGGGCAGGCAAAGGCCGGTGGCTCATTTCTCAGCAAAACTGGACTCTGTGACTGCAGGCCTGCCCGGTTGTCTTCGTGCTGTTGCAGCTGCAGAGAAAGCTGTCCTGGCCTCCCAAGATATTGTGGGCTACGCTAATTTGACTGTTTTGGTTCCTCATGCTGTTGCCTTTATTCTTCTCGAGCAGAAAACTTCACATCTTTCAACTGCTCGTTGGCTCAGATACACCTCTGTGATATGCCAAATGTCACTGTTAAACGTTGTACTGTTCTGACTCCTGCTACTTTGCTTCCGACTCCTGAGGATGGGGAGCCTCATGACTGTGAAGCTGTTTTGGAACAAGTTTGTACACCCCGACCTGATCTTTTAGAGACTCCTCTTCCAAACTCTGACATGATTCTTTTTGTAGATGGATCAGCTTTGCGTGATCCAGCCACAGGTACTAACTGTGTTTGGTTTGCAGTATGTTCTTCACATGACACTTTGTTGTCTGGTTCTCTTCCTAAACATTTCTCTGCTCAAACTACTGAGCTTATTGCACTTACTGAAGCTTGTAAGTTGGCAGCTGGTAAGTCTGTCACTATTTACACAGATTCCAGATATGCTTTGGTGTTGTTCATGACTTTGGTGCGCTGTGGAAACACAGGCATTTCCTTAAATCAGATGGTAAAACTATTCTGAACTCCAAGCAGGTTTCTGATCTTCTTGATGCGATCCTTTTGCCTACAGCAATCTCGGTCTGTAAGTGTGCGGCTCACACTAACTCAGACGATCCTGTTGCTTGTGGCAATGCCAGAGCTGATGCTGCAGCTAAGCAAGCAGCTAAATCTTTTCCTGTTTTCGCTTCCCTCTCTTTGCAGGCAGAAGACTCCCTCACAGATCTCCATGCTTTGCAAACTTTTGCCTCTGCAGATGAAATTTGGTCCTCTGGACGCATTTGGTCCTCTGTGGGTGCAACTCATATGGATGGTGTTTGGATGGGACCTGATGGTAAACCCTGTCTACCTAAACACTTTTTTCCTCATTTTTCAAAATTGACACATGGGTTGGACCATGTGTCAAAAGGGGGGATGCTGAATGCACTCACTGCTCAGTGGTTCACAAAAGGGTTCAGTTCATATGCGCAAAAATACTGTCAGTCATGTATGGTTTGTGCCACACATAATGTAGGAAAGGCATTACACACATCGCAAGTTGCACACCCTCCACCAGAGAAACCTTTTGAACATTTGATGATGGATTTTGTTGAACTCACACCAGCTGAAGGAAAGAAATATGCACTAGTAATAGTGGACGTGTTTAGTAAATGGGTTGAAGTTTTCCCTGCAAAACATGCAAACAGTAATGCAGTGACTAAAGCACTGCTAAACAGAAATCATTCCTAGATGGGGCATTCCAGAGAAGATCAGCAGTGATAATGGCACACATTTTGTAAACACTGCATTGACTGAGGTTGGTAAATTCCTGGGAATAACCTTGCGCACACATTGTGCTTATCATCCACAGAGTGGAGGTGCTGTGGAAAGAGAAAATGGTACATTAAAGTCCAAGTTAGCCAAATGTTGTGAAGAAACAGGTCTGCCATGGACAAAAGTATTACCTATTGTGCTTACCTACATGAGAATGAGAATCAGAGCTCAAGTGAATCTCAGCCCATTTGAAATTTTATTTGGCAGACCTCCTAACCTGGGATTGGGACCTGTAACCAGACCCCTCCCTTCCACAACTGTTTGTGATGATTCTATGTTGCCTTACTGTCGAAACCTTTCCACTGTTCTATCTCAAGTTTCACAGACAGTAAAAGCAGCCCTTCCAGCCACAGAAAACACACCACTCCAACCAGATGACAGGTGGTGAAGGAACTTCGCAGGAAACATTGGAAGTCCAAACGTTGGCAAGGCCCGTTCCAGGTGCTACTGGTCACTCATACAGCTGTTAAAGTTGCAGAGAGAGCAACCTGGATTCATGCCAGTCACTGTAAGAAGGTACCAGAACCAGTAGATGACTTCCACCCTGACATACATCAGCCTAACCAACACGCCCGGAAGGACAAAGATAAGAGTCAGCAGTAAAAGCTGTACTCCACCGGTGTGTTAAGTGCTAGTAACCTCTGACACCGAAGATTGAAACATCCTTACTGAGACCTGCGATGAAGATGATCATACACATGCTGTGAACCATGGAAGAAACTGTTTGTTGTTTGTATTTTCTTATTTGTAACCAGCATGTGCACATTGTATCTTGATTTCACAGGAAGCAATAATACAGGGCTGCTGTATTTTTCCCTGTGTGAAAGGCCTCATTGTATGTATCTCACCAAATGATTCAAATGACTCAAAGAACTTTTTTGCTTTCAAAATTTTTCCTCTAGTGACGCTGACTTAGAGAGGGATGAAGATAATCATATTTAATTGTTCATGTTTTTATTGTTTATCATTGGACCCTTTATCACTATGATGCCTGCATTTTAAACTCACGTTGTGTGCAAATGCAGGCTGATGTTTTACAGATAAAGTTATTATTTTCCTTGTTTCTTTTGGGTTGATTAATATAATGGTATTATTATAATCAAAAGGGAGGAATGTAATGGAAAATAATTCTTATATGCATTGTATTGAGTGTTACTGTGTATAACCTGCAAATGACCGAGCTGCAAGGTACCACCCTGCCCTGTTTTCTTAAATTCCTCTTTACAATGGTGGGCTTGTTATTATGAGATAGCTGCACTTTAGGGGGGACAGGGTTAGGCTGGTATTTACGAGTGTGTCTGGGTAACCTCAACTAATGGTTGGGGAGGAAAGTTAGAAGAACAATCAATTATACCCAAAAACAGATGACGTGATGAGTGGGCAATATAACTGTGTGTTTTTGCTTCAGTGGTCAGAGCAACTCTGTATTCTGTACTGTGTTGTTCTCTCTTGCAAGATATTATTATTAAAGCCTCTTATCTCCTCAAAAGAAAATAACTGACTCCCCAAGTGCAAGTGTCAGGACAAATGATCAAACTTCTCCAAGCTTCAGTCTGCAGAGAGGTACAAGACAAGGTTGCCCACTTTCGCCCTCACTTTTTGCTATTTTCATCGAACCTTTAGCAGCTGCTATCAGACAAGATAGAAATATTAAAGGCATCCAACCCCAAAATATTGAGCATAAAATAAGTCTTTATGCTGATGATGTATTACTTTTCCTTCAGAACTCACAGACGTCTCTCACTCACACGATCACACTCATAAATAAATTCTCAGCACTTTCTGACTACTCTATCAATTGGTCTAAGACCACAGTTCTGCCCATTAACTATAGGGACCAGAATATACTTGCTATCACTTTACAGTCAGGAAATATTAGATATTTAGGCATAAACATTTCCTCCAGGCTCTCAGGGCTAACAAAGCTAAATTATGTGCAATTATTAAAGACAGTAGAGGACGATCTCTCTCGTTTGAAGTCCTTACCTATATCACTTATGGGGAGAGTTACAACCATTAAAATGATGATACTACCAAAAGTTAACTATTTGTTCTCAATGATCCCCATAAAACCATCTGCTACTTGGTTTAAGTCACTAGGTTCATGCATCTCCAAATTTCTGTGGAAAAACAAACCACCACGTATTAGTTTAAAAACCCTACAGAAGACCAAGGACAGTGGTGGATTAGATTTACCTAATTTTCAGCACTATTCCTTAGCCAATAGGTTACAGTATATATCAAAATGGTTTAAACCTAGCCCAATAGATGAACCATGGATAAATATAGAACAAGCATTGTGTGATAATCTGGAAATCTCTGACCTGCCACTTATTAGTCAAAACGTAAAAAATCACAAATGTTTCAAAAGCATTAACATCAGCACCTCTCTGACAGCCTGGTAGGAATTTCTTAAAATAACAAAGTCTTCACTTGTCCCGTGTAAGCTTACACCCATCTGGAACAATCCTGACATCCTTCAAAACAAAAAAATGCTAAACTTTACTCTCTGGAAGATCAAAGGAATCAAACATCTGGAACATATAATCCAAAATGGACATTTTATTTCATTTGATGAGCTCATATCACAACATGAGATAGGCAGCAATAAATTCCTAGAATATCAACAACTTAAGTCTATAATAACAAAGAAATATATCCTCCACCAACCAGACTTACAACTCCCGATTAGGGTAGTAGAATTTCTAAGCATCTGCACCCCAAAACTACTATCAAAAATATATAAATTATTGTCTAAGATAGATGACACAATGTCTCTACCGTCCTCAAAATGGGAGGCAGATTTATCCATCAGTTCTAGTCATAGCTTCTGGCCACATATATGTTTGAACACCTTCAGAATGACTCAAAATCCTAATTTACAGCTCATACAATACAAAATTCTTCATAGAACACACTACACAGGACAAAGGATGTTCAGGATGGGTCTAACACACTCAAACATCTGCTCACATTGCACAGATAACACACCTGATGATTATGCACACGCTTTGTGGTTTTGTGCGCCTGTCCAGAGGTTCTGGCTTGAAGTCTTTGCGGACCTATCAACATGACTAAAGTGTAGCATTCCTGCATGCCCCACACTGTGCATACTGGGTGACTTAGACAACAGCAATGTGGAATTTAGCTTAGCACACATGATCCTCACAGTGTTATGTATAGCAAAGAAAACTATTCTCATGAACTGGAAAGCGAAGAACAATCTGTGTATTAACCAGTTTAGAAATTTTCTTTTAGATTATATTAGCATGGAAACAATGTTTGCTTCCTCAAAACATCAATTGGCTGAATTTAATTCTCTCTGGTCCCTTCTGATTAGCTTGATCACATAGTGGTGGTGGTGGGTTGCTGTCCCGTCGCTCTGGGCGGTTGGGTGTGTGCTGGGGGGGGCTGTGTGGCTTCGGGCGTCTGGTGGTCTCTCGGGTCGTGGGGAAATACAGCAGCCCTGTATTATTGCTTCCTGTGAAATCAAGATACAATGTGCACATGCTGGTTACAAATAAGAAAATACAAACAACAAACAGTTTCTTCCATGGTTCACAGCATGTGTATGATCATCTTCATCGCTGGTCTCAGTAAGGATGTTTCAATCTTCGGTGTCAGAGGTTACTAGCACTTAACACACCGGTGGAGTACAGCTTTTACTGCTGACTCTTATCTTTGTCCTTCCGGGCGTGTTGGTTAGGCTGATGTATGTCAGGGTGGAAGTCATCTACTGGTTCTGGTACCTTCTTACAGTGACTGGCATGAATCCAGGTTGCTCTCTCTGCAACTTTAACAGCTGTGTGAGTGACCAGTAGCACCTGGAACGGGCCTTGCCAACGTTTGGACTTCCAATGTTTCCTGCGAAGTTCCTTCACCACCTGTCATCTGGTTGGAGTGGTGTGTTTTCTGTGGCTGGAAGGGCTGCTTTTACTGCCTGTGAAACTTGAGATAGAACAGTGGAAAGGTTTCGACAGTAAGACAACATAGCATCATCACAAACAGTTGTGGAAGGGAGGGGTCTGGTTACAGGTCCCAATCCCAGGTTAGGAGGTCTGCCAAATAAAATTTCAAATGGGCTGAGATTCACTTGAGCTCTGATTCTCATTCTCATGTAGATAAGCACAATAGGTAATGCTTTTGTCCATGGCAGACCTGTTTCTTCACAACATTTGGCTAACTTGGACTTTAATGTACCATTTTCTCTTTCCACAGCACCTCCACTCTGTGGATGATAAGCACAATGTGTGCGCAAGGTTATTCCCAGGAATTTACCAACCTCAGTCAATGCAGTGTTTACAAAATGTGTGCCATTATCACTGCTGATCTTCTCTGGAATGCCCCATCTAGGAATGATTTCTGTTTAGCAGTGCTTTAGTCACTGCATTACTGTTTGCATGTTTTGCAGGGAAAACTTCAATCCATTTACTAAACACGTCCACTATTACTAGTGCATATTTCTTTCCTTCAGCTGGTGTGAGTTCAACAAAATCCATCATCAAATGTTCAAAAGGTTTCTCTGGTGGAGGGTGTTCAACTTGCGATGTGTGTAATGCCTTTCCTACATTATGTGTGGCACAAACCATACATGACTGACAGTATTTTTGCGCATATGAACTGAACCCTTTTGTGAACCACTGAGCAGTGAGTGCATTCAGCATCCCCCCTTTTGACACATGGTTCAACCCATGTGTCAATTTTGAAAAATGAGGAAAAAAATGTTTAGGTAGACAGGGTTTACCATCAGGTCCCATCCAAACACCATCCGTATGAGTTGCACCCACAGAGGACCAAATGCGTCCAGAGGACCAAATTTCATCTGCAGAGGCAAAAGTTTGCAAAGCATGGAGATCTGTGAGGGAGTCTTCTGCCTGCAAAGAGAGGGAAGCGAAAACAGGAAAAAAATTAGCTGCTTGCTTAGCTGCAGCATCAGCTCTGGCATTGCCACAAGCAACAGGATCGTCTGAGTTAGTGTGAGCCGTACACTTACAGACCGAGATTGCTGTAGGCAAAAGGATCGCATCAAGAAGATCAGAAACCTGCTTGGAGTTCAGAATAGTTTTACCATCTGATTTAAGGAAATGCCTGTGTTTCCACAGCGCACCAAAGTCATGAACAACACCAAAAGCATATCTGGAATCTGTGTAAATAGTGACAGACTTACCAGCTGCCAACTTACAAGCTTCAGTAAGTGCAATAAGCTCAGTAGTTTGAGCAGAGAAATGTTTAGGAAGAGAACCAGACAACAAAGTGTCATGTGAAGAACATACTGCAAACCAAACACAGTTAGTACCTGTGGCTGGATCACGCAAAGCTGATCCATCTACAAAAAGAATCATGTCAGAGTTTGGAAGAGGAGTCTCTAAAAGATCAGGTCGGGGTGTACAAACTTGTTCCAAAACAGCTTCACAGTCATGAGGCTCCCCATCCTCAGGAGTCGGAAGCAAAGTAGCAGGATTCAGAACAGTACAACGTTTAACAGTGACATTTGGCATATCACGGAGCACAGAGGTGTATCTGAGCCAACAAGCAGTTGAAAGATGTGAAGTTTTCTGCTCGAGAAGAATAATGGCAACAGCATGAGGAACCAAAACAGTCAAATTAGCGTAGCCCACAATATCTTGGGAGGCCAGGACAGCTTTCTCTGCAGCTGCAACAGCACGAAGACAACCAGGCAGGCCTGCAGCCACAGAGTCCAGTTTTGCTGAGAAATGAGCCACTGGCCTTTGCCTGCCCCATGTTCCTGCATAAGAACAGATGTCATACAACCATGCTTCTCATCAACTGCCTGTATGAAAGGTTTATGAGGATCTGGAATGCCAAGTGTTGGTGCTGTTTGAAGAGCCAGCTTAAGCTGACTAAAGGCTGATTCAGCCTCAGGAGTCCATGGAACACGATCAGCTGACTGGAGCTGCATGTCAGAACTGCAGCTGCCTTTACCATGGATAAGAGCACCTAAGAGAGCTTCGAGAAAAGAGTAGTTAGGAATAAAGTTCCTGCAGTAAGATGTTATACCTAAGAATGATATAAGCTGTTTTTTAGTAACCGGTTTAGGAATGATCTGAACTGCAGCAACATGTTTAGGAGAAAGTGAGCGCCCATCCTTAGAAATCACATGACCCAAAAAGGTGACTTCGTCCTGTACAAACTGTAACTTAGAAAGGCTGGCTTTATGGCCATAAGAAGGAAGATGTTTCAACAGATTCACTGTCTTTTTCACACTGTTGTTTAGATGGACCACATAAAAGGATGTCATCCACATACTGCAAAAGAGCAGAGCCTGTGGTTGATTGAAGTTAATCCAGACTAGCTTTGAGGGCAGCATTGTAAATAGTGGGACTTTCACAGTACCCCTGGCATAACCGGGTAAAAGTCCAAGATCTCCCTTCAAACTAAAAAGCAAACCAAAATGGGCTATCAGGGTGCACTGGCGACAAGTCAACCACTGAGAAAAACTGTGCATCTGATGTAATTTGAGACAAAATAGTGTGTGGGTTGGGCACAGTAGGAGCATGTGGCTGAACTGCAGCATTCACCGCTTGGAGGTCCTGTACAAAACGCCATTCATCTGGCTGGCCAGCATCTTTAATCTTTTTAACAGGAAACAATGGAGTAAGCACAGGTGAATTTTCAAAAGGAACAATAACGCCTGTTTTCTGAAAAGATTGAAAAACAGGTTTAATCCCTTTAATTGCTTCAGGCTTAAAAGGGTATTGTTTTTTACATGGACAAATGTCTGATTTAGGGGTGACAATTACTGGTTCACAGCCTTTTATCAACCCCACATCATATTTGCTCTTAGCCCAAAGATCATTGGGCACTTCAGCCAACATGGGTATCGAAGACAAATCTGTTTCAGATAAAAAACATGCTTCAAAATGTGATTCTGTGGTAGGAATTAAGTCCACAGTTCTTTGACAATGCATTGTACTCAAAAATGTTTTTTTGTATGCTGACAATCGTTCAGAAAACATCAAATTTGGATCAGCAGGTGAAACGGTCCACTCCATTTCTTTCTGACATGTAGCAACAAACTCTCCCACACCTTGTCACTGCCAGTGTGTACGTTTGGCCAAGGAAATGTGAGGGCGAGTACCACAAACATAAAAAAATCGAAGTGCTCTGGAGTGAGCGACACAGCCAATAAAGTAGGCGCACATATTTTTTCACTTCTTCTCATAGCCCCAAAGAAATGTGTGATGTGCAGTGCAAATCAGTAGGTTGCATGACATCAGAAAGGGGTGAAACTAACGCTTTTGCTTCTTCCACTAGTTGTTGTGAAAAAGGAGAGCTGGGAAGTTTCCACTCATAAGCATATGTAAGTGCCGATGAATCAAACTGCACTGCTGTGAAAACTTTGTCAGGCTGTAACATAACCTTAACACCCTCTGGTGTAGAAGTTAAAATAATGCCTAATTTACACATGAGATCACAGCCCATCAGGTTAATGGGACACAACTCTGATAACAAAAATGAGTGTTTGAAGGAGAGCTCATCGGGAGTGACAACACGCAATGGGCATTGTCATTTTCTCCTTCACAACCTGGCCTGATGCAGACATACAGTAAACGTGGTTTCCACTTAACTTTGGAGGACAATCAAACTCCCCTGACGTCACTACTGATGAACATAATTTCCTATATTCTGAGAGAAATATCTTTGCTCTAGGACGGAAATAGCATGCAAAACTTTACTACGTGAATCACAGTCGGCAAGCGTTTCTTCACTACACAGAGCAGGAAAAATGTGTGAGTGTGTTTGTGCTATCACCCATTAGTGGAGGCTCCGCTGCCGCGTGACGTCCAGAACCTGCCTCCCACCCTCAGTCAGCCTTTTGCCCAATTTCATCACTTTTCAGCTGTCCAGTCTGGCCACAGTAAAAACAAATATTCGGATCATAGCTCTGGCGTGGCCCATTTCGACCTCCTCTCCCACACGTCCACGTCTTCGACTTCGGCCTCGTCCTCTGTTTACACACACTGCGTAATACATGGTCATGGCTGCCAAATGCAGCTCCTTTTCACACTTGTCCCTTTTGGTTGTCTTACGCGTCTCAACTTGGTTATGAGCATGGCGAGCATATCGGCGAACGTCAGCCAAACGAGGACCCTCACACCATCCCACGTAAATATTCTTTACTTCAGTGGCGACATCTGGCATGAGGCCTTTAATTATTGCATCGCAAACTGTGGCCTTCTCTCAGCCAAACACCTCTGATCTCGCTTTTCATGATGTAAGTTCCTGCGTATGCTGCCGCTTACCTGGATGACGTCATCATCCATAGCAACAGCTGGGCGGAGCATGTTCAGCAGATGGCGGCAGTGCTGGAGTCACTGCGGCAGGCGGGGCTCACGGCCAACCCAAAGAAGTGTGCAGTTGGATGGAGGGAGGTACGGTATCTGGGGTACCACTTGGGCGGCGGACAGGTGCGTCCACAGGTAGACAAGACAGCAGCGATTGCAGCCTGCCCAAAACCTAAGATCAAGAAAGAGGTGAGGCGGTTTTTGGGGCTGGCCGGATATTACCGGCGATTTATTCCCAACTTCGCGAAAAGGTGCCTCTGATCCGGTCCGGTGGACGAAGCAGTGCCAGGTGTCACTTGAGAGGGTAAAGCAGACCCTCTGTGGGGAGCCTCTTCTCCACACACCTAACTCCTTTCTCCCATTTGTCCTGCAGACTGATGCATCGGGAAGGGGGTCGGGGGCTGTTCTGTCCCAGCAGGTGCGGGGCGTTCACCGCCCAGTGCTTTACATCAGCCAGAAACTATCCGAGAGGGAGACCAGATACAACACGGTGGAGAGGGAGTGCCTGGCCATCCGGTGGGTGGTCGGCGCTCTGCGGTATTACTTGCTGGGGCGCCCATTCACCCTTTGCTCGGACCTTGCTCCCCTCCAGTGGCTCCACCGAATGAAAAATGTCAATGCACGGATCACCCGCTGGTATCTGGCACTACAGCCTTTTAAATTCAAAGTGGTCCATAGGCCGGGGGCACAGATGGCGGTGGCCGACTTCCTTTACAGCTCGCATGGCGAGGTGGGGGGGGGGGAGTAGGTTAGAGGCGGTGGAGGTATGTGGAGGGGGCGTGGTGCATCAGCTGCAGGAGAGAGCTGTGGAGAGAGCTCTGGGGAGCAGGACTAGGTGAGTAATTAGTACACCGGCAGTCACTTGTCTAATCACTCTCCTCTTTAAAAAACTCAGAGCTGTAAGGAGGATTGAAGTGGAGTCGGCAGCACGAACCAGGAGGGAAGGCCTGCGAACGACTCCACATTCATGAAAAAGGGTTAAATAAACTATACGTTGAACCGTCCTCTGTCTCTGAGTCTCTCTGAAAGAACCCGCAGTGGCAACAGGCCGCCTCAATGTGCAATTATTAAAGACAGTAAAGGACGATCTCTCTCGTTGGAAGTCCTTACCTATATCACTTATGGGGAGAGTTACAACCATTAAAATGATGATACTACCAAAAGTTAACTATCTGTTCTCAATGATCCCCATAAAACCACCTGCTACTTGGTTTAAGTCACTAGATTCATGCATCTCTAAATTTCTGTGGAAAAACAAACCACCACGTATTAGTTTAAAAACCCTACAGAAGACCAAGGACAGGGTGGATTAGATTTACCTAATTTTCAGCACTATTCCTTAGCCAATAGGTTACAGTATATATCAAAATGGTTTAAACCTAGCCCAATACATGAACATGGATAAGTATAGAACAAGCATTGTGTGATAATCTGGAAATCTCTGACCTGCCACTTATTAGTCAAAACGTGAAAAATCACAAATGTTTCAAAAGCATTAACATCAGCACCTCTCTGACAGCCTGGTGGGAATTTCTTAAAATAACAAAGTCTTCACTTGTCCCGTGTAAGCTTACACCCATCTGGAACAATCCTGACATCCTGCAAAACAAAAAAATGCTAAACTTTACTCTGTGGAAGATCAAAGGAATCAAACATCTGGAACATATAATCCAAAATGGACATTTTATTTCATTTGATGAGCTCATATCACAACATGAGATAGGCAGCAATAAATTCCTAGAATATCAACAACTTAAGTCTATAATAACAAAGAAATATATCCTCCACCAACCAGACTTACAACTCCCGATTAGGGAAGCAGAATTTCTAAGCATCTGCACCCCAAAACTACTATCAAAAATATATAAATTATTGTCTAAGATAGATGACACAATGTCTCTACCGTCCTCAAAATGGGAGGCAGATTTATCCATCAGTTCTAGTCATAGCTTCTGGCCACAAATATGTTTGAACACCTTCAGAATGACTCGAAATCCTAATTTACAGCTCATACAATACAAAATTCTTCATAGAACACACTATACAGGACAAAGGATGTTCAGGATGGGTCTAACACACTCAAACATCTGCTCACATTGCACAGATAACACACCTGATGATTATGCACACGCTTTGTGGTTTTGTGCGCCTGTCCAGAAGTTCTGGCTTGAAGTCTGTGCGGACCTATCAACATGGCTAAAGTGTAGCATTCCTGCATGCCCCACACTGTGCATACTGGGTGACTTAGACAACATCAACGTGGAATTTAGCTTAGCACACATGATCCTCACAGTGTTATGTATAGCAAAGAAAACTATTCTCATGAACTGGAAAGCGAAGAACAATCTGTGTATTAACCAGTTTAGAAATTTTCTTTTAGATTATATTAGCATGGAAACAATGTCTGCCTCCTCAAAACATCAATTGGCTGAATTTAATTCTCTCTGGTCCCCTCTGATTAGCTTGATCACATAGTGTTGGTGGTGGGTTGCTGTCCCGTCGCTCTGGGCGGTTGGTCATTGCTGGGGGGACTGTGTGTCGGGCTTGGAGGGCAGTTTTGGGGGCTTGCGGGTGGGGCTGTCTTGCGGTGTGGGGCGGGGTCCCTTAGGGGCCTTGGGGTGGTGGCTGCTGGCTCTGTACCGGGTGACGGGGCCGCTCTGGCGTGGGTGGTGGAGCTGGGCCTGGACCTGGTGGCTTGCCGCTGCCTTGTGCCCGGGGCGGGGCCCTGCCTGTGCCTGGGGGGTCTGGGTTGCCCTGGACATGCCACAGCATGCGTGGGTTGGTGCAGGTCCTGGTGCCGGCCTTGTTGCTCTGGGAACTCCAAGGTGTCCGCAGGTGGTTAATTTTTTTTAGGGTGTTGGGGCGTGCGGTGAGGAGGAGGGGGTCTGTATGGGGGTGTGCTTTTCCCCTGTTGGGGGGGGCCTGGGGGGGCCTGGGTGATGGTGGGTCTCAGGCCCGGGCTGCTGCGACTGGTGTAACCGGGTGATTTGTTTGTTTGTTTGTTTGATTTTTGTTGTTGTTTGTTTGTTTTTGTAGAGGTCCTCCGGGGTGGGGTTGGGTTGAGTGGGGTGGGGTGGGATGGGTTCCTTCTGGGGGTACAGTAGCTCCCGGAATATGGTGACTGCAGGCCCCGAGCCTGGTGGACATCAGGCCCTCCTGCCCTGTGTTGGGTCCCAGGTAGCGGGGATGCCTATTGCAGCCAGTCTCTGGCTGCCCTCTCCGGGGTGGGAGGGACCAGGAGGATGAATTAATTATTCTGCTAGTTTATATATTGTAAACATAAACAATAAACAATTATAAAACTTCCCTTGGCAAAGCAAATCTGTTTGGCATAAAGGTATTCAGACTACAATTCTGCTGCCATAATGCACAATTCCGGATTTTGATTAAAATGAATTCCTTCACTCAAACCAAGTTAAAACTGCTTTTCCTTCATATTTATCCATGTCTAAATAGCTTTAAACAAAAAAGAACGTTGTACTTTGCAGGATAGGAAACAACAACACTAAACCTTTAGGAATCCGAGAATAAGCTTATTTTCACGAGTTCTACACAATTTCGGATTTTGATATAAAATGAATTCCTTCACTCAAACTAAGTTAAAACTGCTTTGTCCTTCATATTTATCCATGTCCAAATAGCTTTAAACAAAAAAGAACGTTGTACTTTGCAGGATATGAAAGAACAACACTAAACCTTTTCAGGAATCCGAGAATAAGCGTCGTTTGACGAGTTCTACACAATATCGGATTTTGATATAAAATTAATTCCTTCACTCAAACCAAGTTAAAACTGCTTTGTCCTTCATATTTATCCATGTCTAAATACCTTTAAACAAAAACGAACGTAGTACTTTTCAGGATAGGAAACAACAACACTAAATTTTTTCAGGAATCCAAGAATAAGCTTCTTTTCACGAGTTCTACACAATTCCGGATTTTGATATAAAATTAATTCCTTCACTCAAACCAAGTTAAAACTGCTTTGTCCTTCATATTTTTGCATGTCTAAATAGGTTTCAGGCATAAAATTCTTCATATTACCCTGTATGTGAAAGAAGCATACTTGTGATGGAGCAATACACTCCTTTTGGGTAACC
The DNA here is from genome assembly GCF_036924035.1 of Leuresthes tenuis. Classification (NCBI taxonomy): domain Eukaryota; kingdom Metazoa; phylum Chordata; class Actinopteri; order Atheriniformes; family Atherinopsidae; genus Leuresthes; species Leuresthes tenuis. The sequence goes on along the minus strand of NW_027325375.1, from coordinate 12,780,054 downwards.
TAAACTGATGGTTGGGGAGGAAAGTTAGAAGAACAATCAACTATCAACCAAAGACAGATGACGTGATGAGCGGGCAATATAACTGTGTTTTTGCTTCAGAGCAACTCTGTATTCTGTACTGTGTTGTTCTCTCTTTCAAGATATTATTATTAAAGCCTCTTATCTCCTCAGAAGAAAATAACTGACTCTGTGCGTTACTAAATTTCCACCACAATTTTGGCGTCACGAACAGGATCCCTCGACTGGTGTCTCTGGACCGGATCGCAGTGCATGGCCAGCCTGGACTGAAGTAGCTGTTCCAGCCTCATACCTCCAAGGCCTTTTCTGAGAGAGAGGACTGGCAGGTCCTTTTCTTGAATACCAGCGCGATCATTTTTGAAATATGATAGTCTGAGACGATAGGACTGCTTTTTAGTTTTTATTTGAATAAAAGAGGGTTTCCCGGTTGTGTCATTAGTGAGACAGAGATTTCATGGGTAAGTGAAACTTTTGAAGCAGTCCGAAGAAGTGTGAAGTACTCCGAAGAAGTGTGAGTACAGATTAAGGTCCTCATTGGAGACGTCCTTTGAGTGAAGGAATATATTTCCCCATTCCAAGTCTGAGAATGGGAAACAGTAGGTCTCAGACTTTTGACCCTACCGGGGGACCTAAGCATGATGAAATGAAAAAGACATATGGTCCAGAGGTTTTCCACCAGAAGGTTCTTTTAGTATGTTAGAAATAAGAAAATTAGAAGAAAAGTTTTGCAAATATGAGAAAGAGATGAAGCAAAAAAAAAGAAAATTAAGTTTAAATAAGAAGTAAGAAAGGTATAGAATTTTGGAAAAAATAAAGTGTATTAAGAGAAAGAAAGGAAAATGTTAAACAAATGCCATGACGGAATGATGATAATAATTTAGTATTAGCTGTGCCGGATCCAGACCTGGACTCCTGCCCTCCACGACGCCTGCAACAACAACAGCCAGCCCTGCCACAAGCCTCTGGCTCTCGGGAAGAAGGGACTTCTTCCATCCTCCCTCGGGAAGAAATTCCATCATTCTCACAACATCAGCTACATAGGTCTGATGATGAGGAAAAGGAAGACGTTTGGTTCTCCAGCGTACCTGCCCAAGAACTTTTAACGCAAGTGACAAAAATCCTTTACCCACAATCTGGACTTCCGAGATCTAAACGTGAGAAAAAACAAAACCAGATTCAAACCATGCCTATGGTTAAAGTTGCAGTTCCCACTGGACCATTACTGGTTTATCGACCCTGGACTGAGACTGACATCATGGAAGCATAACAATGCTTACCAGATCCAGAGATTTCTGGACCCCATTTTGCTGACGAGTTGCGAGATTTCTGCGCACAATTCTGCCCGACTGGGGTTGAATTGCGTCGCATATTAGCAAAAAAGTTCAAACCGTCCGACCTCTGCAAAATAGAGGCCAGTATGCTACAACTGGATTTGCGACCTACCAACAGTGAACGAGGACATAATGATAACGCTCAATATGAAGCAGCCAACCAAAGACTGTGTCAAGCCATCACCACTCAATTTCCAACCAAAATCAATATGTCCCACATTTACACCTGCAAACAGAAACCCGGTGAAGGGACTGATGATTTTGTACACCGCATCCTTGAGGAAGTCAGCAAGCACAGCGGTCATCAGAGACCAAGGGATTTGGGTAATGAATCAGGACCATGGGAGAGTATTGCATGCAATGCAATAATTAAAGGCCTCATGCCAGATGTCGCCACTGAAGTAAAGAACATTTACGTGGGATGGTGTGAGGGTCCTCGTTTGGCTGACGTTCGCCGATATGCTCGCATTGCTCATAAACAAGTTGAGACGCGTAAGACAACCAAAAGGGACAAGTGTGAAAAGGAGCTGCATTTGGCAGCCATGACCATGTATTACGCAGTTGGTGTAAACAGAGGACGAGGCCGAAGTCGAAGACGTGGACGTGTGGGATCAGAGCTATGATCCGAATATTTGTTTTTACTGTGGCCAGACTGGACACTGGAAGAAGGACTGTCCACAGCTGAAAAGTGATGAAATTGGGCAAAAGGCTGACTGAGGGTGGGAGGCAGGTTCTGGACGTCACGCGGCAGCGGAGCCTCCACTAATGGGTGATAGCACAAACACACTCACACATTTTTCCTGCTCTGTGTAGTGAAGAAACGCTTGCCGACTGTGATTCACGTAGTAAAGTTTTGCATGCTATTTCCGTCCTAGAGCAAAGATATTTCTCTCAGAATATGGGAACTTATGTTCATCAGTAGTGACGTCAGGGGAGTTTGATTGTCCTCCAAAGTTAAGTGGAAACCACGTTTACTGTATGTCTGCCTCAGGCCAGGTTGTGAAGGAGAAAATGACAATGCCCATTGCGTGTTGTCACTCCCGATGAGCTCTCCTTCAAACACTCATTTTTGTTATCAGAGTTGTGTCCCATTAACCTGATGGGCTGTGAACGCATGTGTAAATTAGGCATTATTTTAACTTCTACACCAGAGGGTGTTAAGGTTATGTTACAGCCTGACAAAGTTTTCACAGCAGTGCAGTTTGATTCATCGGCACTTACATATGCTTATGAGTGGAAACTTCCCAGCTCTCCTTTTTCACAACAACTAGTGGAAGAAGCAAAAGTGTTAGTTTCACCCCTTTCTGATTTCATGCAACCTACTGATTTGCACTGCACATCACACATTTCTTTGGGGCCTGACAATGACTATGAGAAGAAGTGAAAAAATATGTGCGCCTACTTTATTGGCTGTGTCGCTCACTCCAGAGCACTTCGATTTTTTTAATGCTTGTGGTACTCGCCCTCACATTTCCTTGGCCAAACGTACACACTGGCAGTGACAAGGTGTGGGAGAGTTTGTTGCTACATGTCAGAAAGAAATGGAGTGGACCGTTTCACCTGCTGATCCAAATTTGATGTTTTCTGAACGATTGTCAGCATACAAAAAAACATTTTTGAGTACAATGCATTGTCAAAGAACTGTGGACTTAATTCCTACCACAGAATCACATTTTGAAGCATGTTTTTTATCTGAAACAGATCTGTCTTCGATACCCATGTTGGCTGAAGTGCCCAATGATCTTTGGGCTAAGAGCAAATATGATGTGGGGTTGATAAAAGGCTGTGAACCAGTAATTGTCACCCCTAAATCAGACTTTTGTCCATGTAAAAAACAATACCCTTTTAAGCCTGAAGCAATTAAAGGGATTAAACCTGTTTTTCAATCTTTTCAGAAAACAGGCGTTATTGTTCCTTTTGAAAATTCACCTGTGCTTACTCCATTGTTTCCTGTTAAAAAGATTAAAGATGCTGGCCAGCCAGATGAATGGCGTTTTGTACAGGACCTCCAAGCGGTGAATGCTGCAGTTCAGCCACATGCTCCTACTGTGCCCAACCCACACACTATTTTGTCTCAAATTACATCAGATGCACAGTTTTTCTCAGTGGTTGACTTGTCGCCAGTGCACCCTGATAGCCCATTTTGGTTTGCTTTTTAGTTTGAAGGGAGATCTTGGACTTTTACCCGGTTATGCCAGGGGTACTGTGAAAGTCCCACTATTTACAATGCTGCCCTCAAAGCTAGTCTGGATTAACTTCAATCAACCACAGGCTCTGCTCTTTTGCAGTATGTGGATGACATCCTTTTATGTGGTCCATCTAAACAACAGTGTGAAAAAGACAGTGAATCTGTTGAAACATCTTCCTTCTTATGGCCATAAAGCCAGCCTTTCTAAGTTACAGTTTGTACAGGACGAAGTCACCTTTTTGGGTCATGTGATTTCTAAGGATGGGCGCTCACTTTCTCCTAAACGTGTTGCTGCAGTTCAGATCATTCCTAAACCGGTTACTAAAAAACAGCTTATGTCATTCTTAGGTATAACATCTTACTGCAGGAACTTTATTCCTAACTACTCTTTTCTCGAAGCTCTCTTAGGTGCTCTTATCCATGGTAAAGGCAGCTGCAGTTCTGACATGCAGCTCCAGTCAGCTGATCGTGTTCCATGGACTCCTGAGGCTGAATCAGCCTTTAGTCAGCTTAAGCTGGCTCTTCAAACAGCACCAACACTTGGCATTCCAGATCCTCATAAACCTTTCATACAGGCAGTTGATGAGAAGCATGGTTGTATGACATCTGTTCTTATGCAGGAACATGGGGCAGGCAAAGGCCAGTGGCTCATTTCTCAGCAAAACTGGACTCTGTGGCTGCAGGCCTGCCTGGTTGTCTTCGTGCTGTTGCAGCTGCAGAGAAAGCTGTCCTGGCCTCCCAAGATATTGTGGGCTACGCTAATTTGACTGTTTTGGTTCCTCATGCTGTTGCCATTATTCTTCTCGAGCAGAAAACTTCACATCTTTCAACTGCTCGTTGGCTCAGATACACCTCTGTGATATGCCAAATGTCACTGTTAAACGTTGTACTGTTCTGAATCCTGCTACTTTGCTTCCGACTCCTGAGGATGGGGAGCCTCATGACTGTGAAGCTGTTTTGGAACAAGTTTGTACACCCCGACCTGATCTTTTAGAGACTCCTCTTCCAAACTCTGACATGATTCTTTTTGTAGATGGATCAGCTTTGCGTGATCCAGCCACAGGTACTAACTGTGTTTGGTTTGCAGTATGTTCTTCACATGACACTTTGTTGTCTGGTTCTCTTCCTAAACATTTCTCTGCTCAAACTACTGAGCTTATTGCACTTACTGAAGCTTGTAAGTTGGCAGCTGGTAAGTCTGTCACTATTTACACAGATTCCAGATATGCGTTTGGTGTTGTTCATGACTTTGGTGCGCTGTGGAAACACAGGCATTTCCTTAAATCAGATGGTAAAACTATTCTGAACTCCAAGCAGGTTTCTGATCTTCTTGATGCGATCCTTTTGCCTACAGCAATCTCGGTCTGTAAGTGTGCGGCTCACACTAACTCAGACGATCCTGTTGCTTGTGGCAATGCCAGAGCTGATGCTGCAGCTAAGCAAGCAGCTAATTTTTTTCCTGTTTTCGCTTCCCTCTCTTTGCAGGCAGAAGACTCCCTCACAGATCTCCATGCTTTGCAAACTTTTGCCTCTGCAGATGAAATTTGGTCCTCTGGACGCATTTGGTCCTCTGTGGGTGCAACTCATACGGATGGTGTTTGGATGGGACCTGATGGTAAACCCTGTCTACCTAAACATTTTTTTCCTCATTTTTCAAAATTGACACATGGGTTGAACCATGTGTCAAAAGGGGGGATGCTGAATGCACTCACTGCTCAGTGGTTCACAAAAGGGTTCAGTTCATATGCGCAAAAATACTGTCAGTCATGTATGGTTTGTGCCACACATAATGTAGGAAAGGCATTACACACATCGCAAGTTGCACACCCTCCACCAGAGAAACCTTTTGAACATTTGATGATGGATTTTGTTGAACTCACACCAGCTGAAGGAAAGAAATATGCACTAGTAATAGTGGACGTGTTTAGTAAATGGGTTGAAGTTTTCCCTGCAAAACATGCAAACAGTAATGCAGTGACTAAAGCACTGCTAAACAGAAATCATTCCTAGATGGGGCATTCCAGAGAAGATCAGCAGTGATAATGGCACACATTTTGTAAACACTGCATTGACTGAGGTTGGTAAATTCCTGGGAATAACCTTGCGCACACATTGTGCTTATCATCCACAGAGTGGAGGTGCTGTGGAAAGAGAAAATGGTACATTAAAGTCCAAGTTAGCCAAATGTTGTGAAGAAACAGGTCTGCCATGGACAAAAGCATTACCTATTGTGCTTACCTACATGAGAATGAGAATCAGAGCTCAAGTGAATCTCAGCCCATTTGAAATTTTATTTGGCAGACCTCCTAACCTGGGATTGGGACCTGTAACCAGACCCCTCCCTTCCACAACTGTTTGTGATGATGCTATGTTGTCTTACTGTCGAAACCTTTCCACTGTTCTATCTCAAGTTTCACAGACAGTAAAAGCAGCCCTTCCAGCCACAGAAAACACACCACTCCAACCAGATGACAGGTGGTGAAGGAACTTCGCAGGAAACATTGGAAGTCCAAACGTTGGCAAGGCCCGTTCCAGGTGCTACTGGTCACTCACACAGCTGTTAAAGTTGCAGAGAGAGCAACCTGGATTCATGCCAGTCACTGTAAGAAGGTACCAGAACCAGTAGATGACTTCCACCCTGAAATACATCAGCCTAACCAACACGCCCGGAAGGACAAAGATAAGAGTCAGCAGTAAAAGCTGTACTCCAACGGTGTGTTAAGTGCTAGTAACCTCTGACACCGAAGATTGAAACATCCTTACTGGGACCAGCGATGAAGATGATCATACACATGCTGTGAACCATGGAAGAAACTGTTTGTTGTTTGTATTTTCTTATTTGTAACCAGCATGTGCACATTGTATCTTGATTTCACAGGAAGCAATAATACAGGGCTGCTGTATTTCCCCACGACCCGAGAGACCACCAGACGCCCGAAGCCACACAGCCCCCCCCAGCACACACCCAACCGCCCAGAGCGACGGGACAGCAACCCACCACCACCACTATGTGATCAAGCTAATCAGAAGGGACCAGAGAGAATTAAATTCAGCCAATTGATGTTTTGAGGAAGCAGACATTGTTTCCATGCTAATATAATCTAAAAGAAAATTTCTAAACTGGTTAATACACAGATTGTTCTTCGCTTTCCAGTTCATGAGAATAGTTTTCTTTGCTATACATAACACTGTGAGGATCATGTGTGCTAAGCTAAATTCCACATTGATGTTGTCTAAGTCACCCAGTATGCACAGTGTGGGGCATGCAGGAATGCTACACTTTAGTCATGTTGATAGGTCCGCACAGACTTCAAGCCAGAACCTCTGGACAGGCGCACGAAACCACAAAGCGTGTGCATAATCATCAGGTGTGTTATCTGTGCAATGTGAGCAGATGTTTGAGTGTGTTAGACCCATCCTGAACATCCTTTGTCCTGTATAGTGTGTTCTATGAAGAATTTTGTATTGTATGAGCTCTAAATTAGGATTTTGAGTCATTCTGAAGGTGTTCAAACATATATGTGGCCAGAAGCTATGACTAGAACTGATGGATAAATCTGCCTCCCATTTTGAGGACGGTAGAGACATTGTGTCATCTATCTTAGACAATAATTTATATATTTTTGATAGTAGTTTTGGGGTGCAGATGCTTAGAAATTCTGCTACCCTAATCGGGAGTTGTAAGTCTGGTTGGTGGAGGATATATTTCTTTGTTATTATAGACTTAAGTTGTTGATTTTCTAGGAATTTATTGCTGCCTATCTCATGTTGTGATATGAGCTCATCAAATGAAATAAAATGTCCATTTTGGATTATATGTTCCAGATGTTTGATTCCTTTGATCTTCCACAGAGTAAACTTTAGCATTTTTTTGTTTTGCAGGATGTCAGGATTGTTCCAGATGGGTGTAAGCTTACACGGGACAAGTGAAGACTTTGTTATTTTAAGAAATTCCCACCAGGCTGTCAGAGAGGTGCTGATGTTAATGCTTTTGAAACATTTGTGATTTTTTACGTTTTGACTAATAAGTGGCAGGTCAGAGATTTCCAGATTATCACACAATGCTTGTTCTATATTTATCCATGTTCATCTATTGGGCTAGGTTTAAACCATTTTGATATATACCGTAACCTATTGGCTAAGGAATAGTGCTGAAAATTAGGTAAATCTAATCCACCACTGTCCTTGGTCTTCTGTAGGGTTTTTAAACTAATACGTGGTGGTTTGTTTTTCCACAGAAATTTGGAGATGCATGAATCTAGTGACTTAAACCAAGTAGCAGGTTGGTTTTATGGGGATCATTGAGAACAAATAGTTAACTTTTGGTAGTATCATCATTTTAATGGTTGTAACTCTCCCCATAAGTGATATAGGTAAGGACTTCCAACGAGAAAGATTGTCCTCTACTGTCATTAATAATTGCACATAAATTAGCTTTGTTAGCTCTGAGAGCCTGGAGGAAATGTTTATGCCTAAATATCTAATATTTCCTGACTGTAAAGTGATCGCAGGTATATTCTGGACCCTACAGATAATGGGCAGAACTGTGGTCTTAGACAAATTGATAGAGTAGTCAGAAAGTGCTGAGAATTTATTTATGAGTGTGATCGTGTGAGTGAGAGACGTCTGTGAGTTCTGAAGGAAAAGTAATACATCATCAGCATAAAGACTTATTTTATGCTCAATATTTTGGGGTTGGATGTCTTTAATATTTCTATCTTGTCTGATAGCAGCTGCTAAAGGTTTGATGAAAATAGCAAAAAGTGAGGGAGAAAGTGAGCAACCCTGTCTTGTACCTCTCTGCAGACTGAAGCTTGGAGAAGTTTGATCATTTGTCCTGACACTTGCATTTGGGGAGTCAGTTATTTTCTTGTGAGGAGATAAGAGGCTTTAATAATAATATCTTGCAAGAGAGAACAACACAGTACAGAATACAGAGTTGCTCTGACCACTGAAGCAAAAACACACAGTTATATTGCCCGCTCATCACGTCATCTGTTTTTGGGTATAATTGATTGTTCTTCTAACTTTCCTCCCCAACCATCAGTTGAGGTTACCCAGACACACTCGTAAATACCAGCCTAACCCTGTCCCCCCTAAAGTGCAGCTATCTCATTATAACAAGCCCACCATTGTAAAGAGGAATTTAAGAAAACAGGGCAGGGTGGTACCTTGCAGCTCGGTCATTTGCAGGTTATACACAGTAACACTCAATACAATGCATATAAGAATTATTTTCCATTACATTCCTCCCTTTTGATTATAATAATACCATTATATTAATCAACCCAAAAGAAACAAGGAAAATAATAACTTTATCTGTAAAACATCAGCCTGCATTTGCACACAACGTGAGTTTAAAATGCAGGCATCATAGTAATAAAGGGTCCAATGATAAACAATCAAAACATGAACAATTAAACATGATTATCTTCATCCCTCTCTAAGTCAGCGTCACTAGAGGAAAAATTTTGAAAGCAAGAAAGTTATTTGAGTCATTTGGTCTTTTTCACACTGTTGTTTAGATGGACTACATAAAAGGATGTCATCCACATACTGCAAAAGAGCAGAGCCTGTGATTGATTGAAGTTAATCCAGACTAGCTTTGAGGGCAGCATTGTAAATAGTGGGACTTTCACAGTACCCCTGGCATAACCGGGTAAAAGTCCAAGATCTCCCTTCAAACTAAAAAGCAAACCAAAATGGGCTATCAGGGTGCACTGGCGACAAGTCAACCACTGAGAAAAACTGTGCATCTGATGTAATTTGAGACAAAATAGTGTGTGGGTTGGGCACAGTAGGAGCATGTGGCTGAACTGCAGCATTCACCGCTTGGAGGTCCTGTACAAAACGCCATTCATCTGGCTGGCCAGCATCTTTAATCTTTTTAACAGGAAACAATGGAGTAAGCACAGGTGAATTTTCAAAAGGAACAATAACGCCTGTTTTCTGAAAAGATTGAAAAACAGGTTTAATCCCTTTAATTGCTTCAGGCTTAAAAGGGTATTGTTTTTTACATGGACAAAAGTCTGATTTAGGGGTGACAATTACTGGTTCACAGCCTTTTATCAACCCCACATCATATTTGCTCTTAGCCCAAAGATCATTGGGCACTTCAGCCAACATGGGTATCGAAGACAAATCTGTTTCAGATAAAAAACATGCTTCAAAATGTGATTCTGTGGTAGGAATTAAGTCCACAGTTCTTTGACAATGCATTGTACTCAAAAATGTTTTTTTGTATGCTGACAATCGTTCAGAAAACATCAAATTTGTATCAGCAGGTGAAACAGTCCACTCCATTTCTTTCTGACATGTAGCAACAAACTCTCCCACACCTTGTCACTGCCAGTGTGTACGTTTGGCCAAGGAAATGTGAGGGCGAGTACCACAAACATTAAAAAAATCGAAGTGCTCTGGAGTGAGCGACACAGCCAATAAAGTAGGCGCACATATTTTTTCACTTCTTCTCATAGTCATTGTCAGGCCCCAAAGAAATGTGTGATGTGCAGTGCAAATCAGTAGGTTGCATGAAATCAGAAAGGGGTGAAACTAACGCTTTTGCTTCTTCCACTAGTTGTTGTGAAAAAGGAGAGCTGGGAAGTTTCCACTCATAAGTGTGCCGATGAATCAAACTGCACTGCTGTGAAAACTTTGTCAGGCTGTAACATAACCTTAACACCCTCTGGTGTAGAAGTTAAAATAATGCCTAATTTACACATGAGATCACAGCCCATCAGGTTAATGGGACACAACTCTGATAACAAAAATGAGTGTTTGAAGGAGAGCTCATCGGGAGTGACAACACGCAATGGGCATTGTCATTTTCTCCTTCACAACCTGGCCTGATGCAGACATACAGTAAACGTGGTTTCCACTTAACTTTGGAGGACAATCAAACTCCCCTGATGTCTCTACTGATGAACATAAGTTCCTATATTCTGAGAGAAATATCTTTGCTCCAGGACTGAAATAGCATGCAAAACTTTACTACGTGAATCACAGTCGGCAAGCGTTGCTTCACTACACAGAGCAGGAAAAATGTGTGAGTGTGTTTGTGCTATCACCCATTAGTGGAGGCTCCGCTGCCGCGTGACGTCCAGAACCTGCCTCCCACCCTCAGTCAGCCTTTTGCCCAATTTCATCACTTTTTAGCTGTGGACAGTCCTTCTTCCAGTGTCCAGTCTGGCCACAGTAAAAACAAATATTTGGATCATAGCTCTGGCGTGGCCCATTTCGACCTCCTCTCCCACACGTCCACGTCTTCGACTTCGGCCTCGTCCTCTGTTTACACCCACTGCGTAATACATGGTCATGGTTGCCAAATGCAGCTCCTTTTCACACTTGTCCCTTTTGGTTGTCTTACGCGTCTCAACTTGGTTCTGAGCATGGCGAGCATATCGGCGAACGTCAGCCAAACGAGGACCCTCACACCATCCCACGTAAATGTTCTTTACTTCAGTGGCGACATCTATATAATATTGTCTGGGTCCCGTTAAAACATGTATTTTTCCCATCTAATTCCTTTTTTGCTTTAAAACAAGTATTCCCCATTTTCTATCCCTTCAGTAGCCAACCAGTTTGTATGGAGTACACTGGAGCAACTTGACTGATCAGTAAAACACTGCTTTTGTTGTCACCGCAAGGCTTCCCCCGTCGGTTGTTTCACTGAGACACTACTGAGTAACTACAACTCAACACAGTTTATACACATAACATTCATATACATACTAACAAACAAACAAACAATAATTTATCGCAATTTTCTCATCTCTGTTTGAACGTACACCCAGGTAAATATTCCTGTAGTCTTCTCATACCGACTATGGACCCATTCATTGTTTAACTTCACTGTTTTGCAAATCCTAATTGAATATTACACATTGACATTGAAATTTAGTGGTTAAGCAGGTCTTCATTGCATTCAGCAGCCTATATGTGAGCATCTATGTGTAAGCTGTTCTTCTTTGCATTTATCAGCAGCAAGCAATTCTTCACTGCACATGCATATGTAAATAGTAAAACAATTCCAATGTGTTAGCGAAACCTTCTATATCACAGTGGTTTCTAAGATCTATTTTAAGTTCTTTGCCATCAGTGAGATGACATAGTTTACAAAGTGTGTCAAATTATCACTGAAGATCTTTTCAGGTATTTGAAATCTAGAAATGAGTTATTTTACGCGTGATTTTGCTACTGAGAGTGCATCTGCTTGTGCACATGGAAATATTTCAGACCATTTGGTAAAAACCTCTGTTGTCACTGAGCAGAATCGTTTCCCTTAACATTAATTTAGTTCAATGAAATCTACACAATAATGAAATAATGAAATCCAAACAAATATGTTGAAAAAGATACACTGGCTTAGGGAATTATCTTCGTTTTGGTCTTAGATTGCCCTGTGGAATGTATTTTGCACATATTTGACCTGCTAGACAAAACTTTATTCATTTATTTATTCTAAAAAAAAAATTCAATAATTAGTAAAACCATATGCTGTAAAAACCTTGTTCATTATTGCTTCCATCCCTCCTGTTGAGACATGACATGGTCCGTGGCTCAATACTGCAGCATATTTAAACAAATTCTTTGGCAGTATGGTTTTCCTTCCGGTCATTCATACGAGTCTATTGTAGATGGCAATTGAATAACATCTAATAATGCTAAAATATTTGTAGTTTATACATTTAGCTGTGGATGTCAACATACCTGTTTTTCCAATGCTGTGTTAACACATGTACAGTTGAGAAGGCATACTGACTGTCAGTGTAAACGTTAACAACCTTTTTGTTATTTAATTTACAAGCTTCAGTTAAAGCTACCAATTCGACTGCTTGAACAGAGTAATTTTTTGGTAGTGGTTGTTTTAAGAAAACTTCAGTTTCTGTTACTACTGCAAATCCTGTAGCATTTGTGCCATCAGGGTTTTTTTCTTGACCTGTTGAATAAATATAGTTATTTCTGCATTTTCATAACGTATATCAGTTAAGTCTGGCCTGGGTAAAACACTGATGGTTATTTCTGACATGCAATCATGAGGCTTTCCATCTGTGCAGTGTGGATGGATTAAGTGTAGCACATCTCTCGACAACAAGGTGTGGCTGTGAAAGAAGAACTGTTATGTAGGAGAGATGTCTGGTAAAGATATTTTGTTAAGTAACCATATCACAGCCACTGCATGAGGTACCTTAAGTGTTAATGGGTGAAATAACACCATTATTGTTGATGCCTGCACTGCCAATGGCTTCTGGCCATTGATTCAAAAGTACGATCTCGTCCCTTTTTCCCCCTTTCAGTGGACACTGGCCCCTAATTACCGCAATTCAGCAGGGGGTCTTTCATTAGGAGTACTGGACTCCCCCGTGCACGGTTTCAGCTCCGACCCTGGAAAGCGGAAAAAACGTTGAGATCTGGTTTGAGGACCCAATTGTTGAGAAAAGTCTCTCAATGAGACTCAGAGTTGCTGGAGTCAGTTAATGCAAATGTTTAATCTTGCAGCAAGTTCAAGAATGTGTGTGTGTATGGGTGTATGTGTGCGAACGTGTGTGAGTTTGTGTGTGTGAGAGTTTAAAGAACCTGTTATCCACAGGCAGGTCTTAACTAGTATGGCACAGGTCCAGCCTGTCTCATCTTTTTTGGAAGGTCCAGCGCTCGGCCGTAACCCTTCTGTCTGTTTGGACTCTCACATACATTCGGTTAATCATAGAAAAACGAGAACAAAACTTTTTAGCCCCTTAAATTCATAAAACAGACATGGTGCAGTTATTTCCATTCTAGAAAATAAGAGCAATCACCACCATTCCTATAAATTCTGGATATTCTAACAATCTGAATCTTTTTTAAATGTTCGATGAAGCCCTTTGCTGTTCTGTTTAGAGACTCAGCTGATCATAAACCAAGTTTTGCTCTTGAACCAAGCTTCTAAACTCTTCACCTTTTTCATTTCTCAGTTAGTATTCACTTTAAAACTGATTAAAAGAAAAATTAAATGAATGCCTATCAACAAATGTGGGATCTAAACTCTAGTGCTTTCTCTAAAATAATTTCCTTTCTCAATTCAGAAATGTGTGTGTGTAAGTCACAACACCCGTGACACCAAAACGGCTTTCTTTTCTCTCTTTTCTCTACACTCTGCACTGTGAGCACACACACCAAATCAGAAAGGCTTTTTTCTCTCTTTTCTACATTATGGACTGTGGGGACACAAAACTGCTCTCTCTCTTTTTTTTTTTGATTGTGTGCCAGGGCGTTGTCTCACGTATTAGATTATGCTTAAGATACGAATGGGTTTATCAGTCACATCAGAATCCATACATACTGATCCTCCCGTAATAAAATGGTCGGATCTTATCAAACACACTTTGTTTCTTGTGACAAGTCAGCGAAACAGCGTATACACGTCAAGACACTGAATCAAGTTTGCCACAAGAACTCATAAGTTTGGCAGTATTGCTCTGCCGTCAGCAATCATACACCCATTTTATTTTCATGAGACATGTGCAGGCACCTGTTCATCCACTGTTCTATCACTATGAATTAGTTTATCTATTATCAATAAGGATACTTCTACAACTACTATCAAAGTATGTCCGGACTTCTTATGTTGTCAGTTGCTATATATGAATAAGTGGGTTGCTACTGAAAAGCATTAAGCATGTCACACAGCCCAAACATATAACATTTCAGGACACACCACACAGTTAACAACCACAGTGAAGCGTGTCAAAGCCCAAACATGTAACATTCAACAGGACACTTACACAACACATTCAAATCAAACAGTCAGACAACATACAAGAACATATACCCCAGCCGGCATTGCTCCCTGCCTATTTTCCAACAACTCACTATGTGTGCGCACACCTTTATTCACAAACTCTTCAACTTATACTCTTTTACCGAAGCTGCTACAGCTCGATTGGCCAAATACCCTTAGATCCTATTTCGGTGAATTTGACATCTGCCTTGTATGTAACAGATTAGCGGTTTAGCAGTTTTAATTTAGTTTGAGTGAAGGAATTCATTTTATAGCAAAATCCGAAATCGTGAAGAACTCATGAAAGTAAGCTTATTCTCGGATTCCTGAAACTTTAGATTTGCTCTTTCTTTTACTGCAAAGTACAACGTTGAGCAGCACTAATGAGTTGTTTCTATTTTTGGCAGGCTTTACCTTTGCGGATGAAGCCCTTTCTGTCTGTGCAAAAGAAATCTTGTTACTGTGCAGAGTGACTTCTCTGAGTAGAGTCGCCTTACTTGTTGCGACTGTGCAGATGTTCGAAGCTGGAGTGCAAAGTTGTTGCTTGAATGGTGCTCGCTGGAGCGTGTGGTAGTGTAAAGTTATACCATTTAAAAGGGCTGAAGAGTGCTCAGTGCAGCGGGTGGGCGGAGGTGCAAAGTGACACTATGGCCATAAAAAGAACACCGCTACAAGTGCGCATTGTGCCAGGAAGGGCCCTCGGACGTGAACCAGTGGACAGTTATCGCTTCTCGGCCTTTTGGCTAAGATCAAGTGTAGTATCTGTTCTTATCAGTTTAATGTCTGATATGTCCTCTTTGCGATGACTACATATTAAATGGATTTTTATCAATAGGAGTTGAAAAAGGAGCTTGCTCCGTTCACTCCAAGCATCGACCCGGTACTGCAGTGCCGCTGGGAATGGTGCGCTCTCCTCTGCTCTTGTGAAAAAGCAAACAGCGGTGCAGGATGGAAGTTTCAGGGAGCCTAAGATGAAACTTTCTTTTAATCTGCTGAGAAAAAAGAGTGAATGCGAAGCAGACTTTAACACGGCTCTGGGAGCGAGCAGAGTGCGGGCTAACCGGGAGAATTGCTTGAAAGAAACGCGAAACCGAATGAGCAGTCAGAACAAAGCCTCAATACGGTGTTCCCGTGTTGTTTGTGGCTGCCTTGTCTTTTGCACAGAGTAAAAGACAAGGCAGCCATCGAATAGGGCCCGATTGTTCCTACTTGGTCAGCCGAGGAGCAAGGGGGGGGAGCAAGCGTCTCAACCAAGCAAAGCTCACCATGGGGAAGGTGGCTATGCCAACTAGCCTGATGCCCTGCTCCCGCAGTGATGGATAATCGTACACTGGTTTCTCTTCATAATGTACAAGTCTTTCGCCTTTTTACTAAAGACTTCCGTGGAGAGCAGCACTAATGAATTGTTTCTATTTTTGGCAGGCTTTACCTTTGCGGGTGAAGCCCTTTCTGTCTGTGCAAAAGAAATCTTGTTACTGTGCAGAGTGACTTCTCTGAGTAGAATCGCCTTACTTGTTGCGACTGTGCCGATGTTGCTTGAATGGTGCTCGCTGGAGCGTGCGGTAGTGTAAAGTTATACCATTTAAAAGGGTTGAAGAGTGCTCAGTGCAGCGGGTGGGCGGAGGTGCAAAGTGACACTATGGCCATAAAAAGAACACCGCTACAAGTGCGCATTGTGCCAGGAAGGGCCCTCGGACGTGAACCAGTGGACAGATATCGCTTCTCGGCCTTTTGGCTAAGATCAAGTGTAGTATCTGTACTTATCAGTTTAATATGTGATATGTCTATGCGGGGACTACATATTAAATGGATTTTTATCAATAGGAGTTGAAAAAGGAGCTTGCTCCGTTCACTCCAAGCATCGACCCGGTACTGCAGTGCCGCTGGGAACGGTGCGCTCTCCTCTGCTCTTGTGAAAAAGCAAACAGCGGTGCAGGATGGAAGTTTCTTTTAATCTGCTGAGAAAAGAGAGTGAATGCGAAGCAGACTTTAACACGGCTCTGGGAGCGAGCCGAGTGCGGGCTAACCAGGAGAATTGCTTGAAAGAAACGCGACAACGAATGAGCGGTCAGAACAAAGCCTCAATACGGTGTTCCTGTGGTGTTTTTATAAAATGCGGTGTAAAAAAAGGTGTGAATGCCCCATAGAAAACTAAAAGGTGGAGCGGAAGTGTTCGGCTGCAAGAAGGTGTGAATGTCCGACTATATTTGGTGAAAAGCAGGTGAAGCAAGGTCTGAATGCCCAACCTTACATCATCAAAAGCGAGATCAGAGGTTTTTGGCTGCAAGAAGGCCGTAGTTTGCCAAAAGCGGGTAAGGTGCGAATGATCGGCTAAATATCAACAAAAGTGGGGGCGGAGGTCTTCGGATGCAAGTGGGTGTGAATATCCCACCATACAAGTATGGTGGAGAGGAAGCTGTGAATGGCCGACCATAGTTTGCAAAAAGCGGGTGAGAAAAGGTGCGAATGTCCAATCATACATGATCAAAACAGGGAGCGGAGGTGTTTGGCTGCGACAAGGTGTGAATGTCCACCCATAATTAATGAAAAGCGGGCAACAAGTAGGTTCGAATGCCCGACCATACATCAACAAAAGCAGGAGTGGATGTGTTTGGCTACACGAAGGTTTGAATGTCCGAGCATAGTTTGTAAAAGGCGGGTAAGAAAAGGTGCGAATGCCCGACAAAGTATGATCAAAAGAGGGAGTGGAGGTTTTCGGCTACAAGAAGGTTTGAATGTACGACCATAGTTTGTAAAAAGCGGGTAAGAAAAGGTGCGAATGCCCGAACATACACCATCAAAAGAGGGAGCGGAGGTGTTCCGCTGAAAGACGGTGTGAATGTCCGACCATAGTTGGTAAAAAGCGGGTAAGAAAAGGTTCGAATGCCCGAATATATACCATCAAAAGCGGAAGCGGAGGTGTTCGGCTGTAAGAAGTTGTGAACGTCCGACCAAAGTTTGTAAAAAGCAGTTAAGAAAAGGTTCGAATATCCAACCAAACATAATCAAAAGTGGGAGCAGAGCTGTTCGACTGCAAGTAGGTGTGAATGTCCACCCATATTTCCTGAAAAATGGGTAAGAAAAGGTGCGAATGCCCAACCATACATCATCAAAAGAAGAAGTGGATGTGTTCTGCTACAAGAAGGTTTGAATGTCCGACCATAGTTTGTAAAAAGTGGGTAAGAAAAAGTTCGAATGCCCGAACATACACCATCAAAAGAGGGAGCGGAGGTGTTCCGCTGTAAGATGCTGCGAATGTCCAACCATAGTTGGTAAAAAGCGGGTAAGAAAAGGTTAAAAAACCCGACTGTACACAATCAATAGCGGAAGCGGAGTTGTTTGGCTACAAGAAGGTGTGAAAGTCCACCAATAATTACTGAAAAATGGGTAAGAAAAAGTGTGAATGCCCAACTATACATCATCAAAAGCAGAAGTGGATGTGTTCGGCCACAAGAAGGTTTGAATGTCCGACCATAGTTTGTAAAAGGCGGGTAAGAAAAGGTTCGAATGCCCGTACATACACAATCAAAAGAGGGAGCGGACGTGTTTCGCTGCAAGAAGGTGTGAATGTCCGAGCATAGTTTGTAAAAAGTGGGTAAGAAAATGTGCGAATGCCCGAACATACACCATCAAAAGAGGGAGCGGAGGTGTTCCGCTGAAAGACGGTGTGAATGTCCGACCATAGATGGTAAAAAGCGGGTAAGAAAAGGTTTGAATGCCCGAATATATACCATCAAAAGCGGAAGCGGAGGTGTTCGGCTGTAAGAAGTTGTGAACGTCCGACCAAAGTTTGTAAAAAGCAGTTAAGAAAAGGTTTGAATATCCAACCAAACATAATCAAAAGTGGGAGCAGAGCTGTTCGACTGCAAGTAGGTGTGAATGTCCACCCATAATTCCTGAAAAATGGGTAAGAAAAGGTGCGAATGCCCAACCATACATCATCAAAAGAAAAGTGGATGTGTTCTGCTACAAGAAGGTTTGAATGTCCGACCATAGTTTGTAAAAAGTGGGTAAGAAAAAGTTCGAATGCCCGAACATACATCATCAAAAGAGGGAGCGGAGGTGTTCCGCTGTAAGATGCTGCGAATGTCCGACCATAGTTGGTAAAAAGCGGGTAAGAAAAGGTTAAAAAACCCGACTGTACACAATCAATAGCGGAAGCGGAGTTGTTTGGCTACAAGAAGGTGTGAAAGTCCACCAATAATTACTGAAAAATGGGTAAGAAAAGGTGTGAATGTCCAACTATACATCATCAAAAGCAAAAGTGGATGTGTTCGGCCACAAGAAGGTTTGAATGTCAGACCATAGTTTGTAAAAGGCGGGTAAGAAAAGGTTCGAATGCCCGTACATACACAATCAAAAGAGGGAGCGGACGTGTTTCGCTGCAAGAAGGTGTGAATGTCCGACCATAGGTTGTAAAAAGTGGGTAAGAAAAGGTTCGAATGCCAGAACATACACCATCAAAAGAGGGAGCGGAGGTGTTCCGCTGTAAGAAGGTGTGAATGTCCGACCATAGTTGGTAAAAAGCGGGTAAGAAAAGGTTCGAATGCCAAAATATACACCATCAAAAGCGGAAGCTGAGGTGTTCGGCTGCAAGTAGGTGTGAATGTCAGATCATAATTTGCAAAAAGCTAATGAGAAAGGTGTGAATGACCGACAATAATTGCTGAAAAATGTGTTAGAAAAGGTAAGAATGCCGGACCATTCATCATCAAAAGGGGGAGAAGAGGTGTTCGGCTGCAAGAAGCTGTGAATGTCCAGCCATAATTACTCAAAAACGGGTACGAAAAGGTAGTATTGCCAGACCATAAATGATCAAAAAAGGGAGCGGAGGTTTTCCGCTGTAAGAAGGTGTGAATATCCGACCATAATTGGTAAAAAGCGGGTAAGAAAAGGTGCGAATGCCCGACAATGTATGATCAAAAGAGGGAACGGAGGTTTTCGGCTGCAAGAAGGTCTAAATGTCCAACCATAATTTGTAAAAACCGGGGAAGAAAAGGCTCGGAAGCCCAACTATACACCATCAAAAGCGGGAGCGGAGGTGTTCAGCTGCAAGAAGGTCTGATTGTCCATCAATAATTGCTAGAAAACATGAAAAAATTTTTTCGAATATCCAACCGCACATGATCATAAGTGGGAGAGGAGGTGTTCAGCTGCAAGAAGGTGTGAATGTCCACCCATAATTCCTCAAAAATGGGTAAAAAAAAAGGTGCGAATGCCCAACCATACATCATCAAAAGCAGGACTGGATGTGTTAGGCTACAAGAAGGTTTGAATGTCCGAGCATAGTTTGTAAAAAGCGGGTAAGAAAAGGTTCGAATGCCCGAACATACACCATCAAAAGAGGGAGCGGAGGTGTTCCGCCATAAGAAGGTGTGAATGTCCGACCGTAGTTGGTTAAAATACCCGACTGTACACAATCAATAGCGGGAGCGAATGTGTTCGGCTACAAGAAGGTGTGAATGGCCGACCATTTTTTGTAAATAGCGGGTAAGAAAAGGTGCGAATGCCCGACAATGTATGATCAAAAGAGGGAGCGGAGGTTTTCGGCTAAAAGAAGGTCTGAATGTCCAACCATAATTTGTAAAAACCGGGGAAGAAAAGGCTCGAAAGCCCGACTATACACCATCAAAAGCGGGAGCAGAGGGGTTCAGCTGCAAGGTCTGAATGTCCATCAATAATTGCTAGAAAACATGAAAGAAAATTTTCGAATATCAAACCGCACATGATCATATGCGGGAGAGGAGGTGTTCAGCTGCAAGAAGGTGTGAATGTCCACCCATAATTCCTGAAAAATGGGTAAAAAAAGGTGCGAATATCCAACCATACATCATCAAAATGATGTATGGTTGTGTGAATGTCAGATCATAATTTGCAAAAACCTGATTGTGTGCAGCTGAACACCTCTGCTCCCGCTTTTGATGGTGTATAGTCGGGCTTTCGAGGCTTTTCTTCAACGGTGTTTACAAATTATGGTTGGAAATTCAGACCTTCTTTTAGCCGAAAACCTCTGTTCCCTCTTTTGATCATACATTGTCGGGCATTTGCACCTTTTCTTACCCGCTTTTTACCAATTATGGTCGGATATTCACACCTTCTTACAGCGGAAAACCTCCGCTCCCTTTTTTGATCATTTATGGTCTGGCAATACTACCTTTTCTTACCCGTTTTTGAGTAATTATGGCTGGACATTCACACCTTCTTGCAGCGAAACACCTCCGCTCCCTCTTTTGATTGTGTATGTACGGGCATTCGAACCTTTTCTTACCCGCCTTTTACAAACTATGGTCGGACATTCAAACCTTCTTGTGGCCGAACACATCCACTTCTGCTTTTGATGATGTATAGTTGGGCATTCACACCTTTTCTTACCCATTTTTCAGTAATTATTGGTGGACTTTCACACCTTCTTGTAGCCGAACAACTCCGCTTCCGCTATTGATTGTGTACAGTCGGGTTTTTTAACCTTTTCTTACCCGCTTTTTACCAACTATGGTCGGACATTCGCAGCATCTTACAGCGGAACACCTCCGCTCCCTCTTTTGATGGTGTATGTTCGGGCATTCGAACTTTTTCTTACCCACTTTTCACAAACTATGGTCGGACATTCAAACCTTCTTGTGGCCGAACACATCCACTTCTGCTTTTGATGATGTATAGTTGGGCATTCACACCTTTTCTTACCCATTTTTCAGTAATTATTGGTGGACTTTCACACCTTCTTGTAGCCGAACAACTCCGCTTCCGCTATTGATTGTGTACAGTCGGGTTTTTTTAATCTTTTATTACCCGCTTTTTACCAACTATGGTCGGACATTCGCAGCATCTTACAGCGGAACACCTCCGCTCCCTCTTTTGATGGTGTATGTTCGGGCATTCGAACTTTTTCTTACCCACTTTTTACAAACTATGGTCGGACATTCAAACCTTCTTGTAGCAGAACACATCCACTTCTTCTTTTGATGATGTATGGTTGGGCATTCGCACCTTTTCTTACCCATTTTTCAGGAATTATGGGTGGACATTCACACCTACTTGCAGTCGAACAGCTCTGCTCCCACTTTTGATTATGTTTGGTTGGATATTCGAACCTTTTCTTAACTGCTTTTTACAAACTTTGGTCGGACATTCACAACTTCTTACAGCCGAACACCTCCGCTTCCGTTTTGATGGTATATATTCGGGCATTCGAACCTTTTCTTACCCGCTTTTTACCAACTATGGTCGGACATTCACACCGTCTTTCAGCGGAACACCTCCGCTCCCTCTTTTGATGGTGTATGTTCGGGCATTCGAACCTTTTCTTACCCGCTTTTTACAAACTATGCTCGGACATTCAAACCTTCTTGTAGCCGAACACATCCACTCCTGCTTTTGATGATGTATGGTTGGGCATTCGAACCTACTTGTTGCCCGCTTTTCATTAATTATGGGTGGACATTCACACCTTGTCGCAGCAAAACACCTCCGCTCCCTGTTTTGATCATGTATGGTTGGACATTCGCACCTTTTCTCACCCGCTTTTTGCAAACTATGGTCGGCCATTCACAGCTTCCTCTCCACCATACTTGTATGGTGGGATATTCACACCCACTTGCATCCGAAGACCTCCGCCCCCACTTTTGTTGATATTTAGCCGATCATTCGCACCTTACCCGCTTTTGGCAAACTATGGCCTTCTTGCAGCCAAAAACCTCTTATCTCGCTTTTGATGATGTAAGGTTGGGCATTCAGACCTTGCTTCACCTGCTTTTCACCAAATATAGTCGGACATTCACACCTTCTTGCAGCCGAACACTTCCGCTCCACCTTTTAGTTTTCTATGGGGCATTCACACCTTTTTTTACACCGCATTTTATAAAAACACCACAAGAACACCGTATTGAGATTTTGTTCTGACCGCTCATTCGGTGTCGCGTATCTTTCAAGCAATTCTCCTGGTTAGCCCGCACTCGGCTCGCTACCAGAGCCGTGTTAAAGTCTGCTTCGCATTCACTCTCTTTTCTCAGCAGATTAAAAGAAACTTCCATCCTGCACCGCTGTTTGCTTTTTCACAAGAGCAGAGGAGAGCGCACCGTTCCATTTTCAAATCCTATTGATAAAAATCCATTTAATATGTAGTCCTTGCATAGACATATCACATATTAAACTGATAAGTACAGATACTACACTTGATCTTAGCCAAAAGGCCGAGAAGCGATATCTGTCCACTGGTTCACGTCCGAGGGCCCTTCCTGGCACAATGCGCACTTGTAGCGGTGTTCGTTTTCTGGCCATAGTGTCACTTTGCACCTCCGCCCACCCGCTGCACTGAGCACTCTTCAACCCTTTTAAATGGTATAACTTTACACTACCGCACGCTCCAGCGAGCACCATTCAAGCAACATCGGCACAGTCGCAACAAGTAAGGCGACTCTACTCAGAGAAGTCACTCTGCACAGTAACAAGATTTCTTTTGCACAGACAGAAAGGGCTTCATCCGCAAAGGTAAAGCCTGCCAAAAATAGAAACAATTCATTAGTGCTGCTCTCCACGGAAGTCTTTAGTAAAAGGCGAAAGACTTGTACATTATGAAGAGAAACCAGTGTACGATTATCCATCACTGCGGGAGCAGGGCATCAGGCTAGTTGGCATAGCCACCTTCCCCATGGTGAGCTTTGCTTGGTTGAGACGCTTGCTCCCCCCCTTGCTCCTCGGCTGACCAAGTAGGAACAATCGGGCCCTATTCGATGGCTGCCTTGTCTTTTACTCTGTGCAAAAGACAAGGCAGCCACAAACAACACAGGAACACCGTATTGAGGCTTTGTTCTGACTGCTCATTCGGTGTCGCGTTTCTTTCAAGCAATTGTCCCGGTTAGCCCGCACTCGGCTCGCTCCCAGAGCCGTGTTAAAGTCTGCTTCGCATTCACTCTCTTTTCTCAGCAGATTAAAAGAAAGTTTCATCTTAGGCTCCCTGAAACTTCCATCCTGCACCGCTGTTTGCTTTTTCACAAGAGCAGAGGAGAGCGCACCGTTCCCAGCTGCACTGCAGTACCGGGTCGATGCTTGGAGTGAACGGAGCAAGCTCCTTTTTCAACTCCTATTGATAAAAATCCATTTAATATGTAGTCCTCGCATAGAGAACATATCAGACATTAAACTGATAAGAACAGATACTACACTTGATCTTAGCCAAAAGGCCGAGAAGCGATAACTGTCCACTGGTTCACGTCCGAGGGCCCTTCCTGGCACAATGCGCACTTGTAGCGGTGTTCTTTTTATGGCCATAGTGTCACTTTGCACCTCCGCCCACCCGCTGCACTGAGCACTCTTCAGCCCTTTTAAATGGTATAACTTTACACTACCACACGCTCCAGCGAGCACCATTCAAGCAACAACTTTGCACTCCAGCTTCGAACATCGGCACAGTCGCAACAAGTAAGGCGACTCTACTCAGAGAAGTCACTCTGCACAGTAACAAGATTTCTTTTGCACAGACAGAAAGGGCTTCATCCGCAAAGGTAAAGCCTGCCAAAAATAGAAACAACTCATTAGTGCTGCTCAACGTTGTACTTTGCAGTAAAAGAAAGAGCAAATCTAAAGTTTCAGGAATCCGAGAATAAGCTTACTTTCATGAGTTCTTCACGATTTCGGATTTTGCTATAAAATGAATTCCTTCACTCAAACTAAATTAAAACTGCTAAACCGCTAATCTGTTACATACAAGGCAGATGTCAAATTCACCGAAATAGGATCTAAGGGTATTTGGCCAATCGAGCTGTAGCAGCTTCGGTAAAAGAGTATAAGTTGAAGAGTTTGTGAATAAAGGTGTGCGCACACATAGTGAGTTGTAGGAAAATAGGCAGGGAGCAATGCCGGCTGGGGTATATGTTCTTGTATGTTGTCTGACTGTTTGATTTGAATGTGTTGTGTAAGTGTCCTGTTGAATGTTACATGTTTGGGCTTTGACACGCTTCACTGTGGTTGTTAACTGTGTGGTGTGTCCTGAAATGTTATATGTTTGGGCTGTGTGACATGCTTAATGCTTTTCAGTAGCAACCCACTTATTCATATATAGCAACTGACAACATAAGAAGTCCGGACATACTTTGATAGTAGTTGTAGAAGTATCCTTATTGATAATAGATAAACTAATTCATAGTGATAGAACAGTAGATGAACAGGTGCCTGCACATGTCTCATGAAAATAAAATGGGTGTATGATTGCTGACGGCAGAGCAATACTGCCAAACTTATGAGTTCTTGTGGCAAACTTGATTCAGTGTCTTGACGTGTATACGCTGTTTCGCTGACTTGTCACAAGAAACAAAGTGTGTTTGATAAGATCCGACCATTTTATTACGGGAGGATCAGTATGTATGGATTCTGATGTGACTGATAAACCCATTCGTATCTTAAGCATAATCTAATACGTGAGACAACGCCCTGGCACACATTATGGACTGTCCCCACAGTCCATAATGTAGAAAAGAGAGAAAAAAGCCTTTCCTATTTGGTGTGTGTGCTCACAGTGCAGAGTGTAGAGAAAAGAGAGAAAAGAAAGCCGTTTTGGTGTCACGGGTGTTGTGACTTACACACACACATTTCTGAATTGAGAAAGGAAATTATTTTAGAGAAAGCACTAGAGTTTAGATCCCACATTTGTTGATAGGCATTCATTTAATTTTTCTTTTAATCAGTTTTAAAGTGAATACTAACTGAGAAATGAAAAAGGTGAAGAGTTTAGAAGCTTGGTTCAAGAGCAAAACTTGGTTTATGATCAGCTGAGTCTCTAAACAGAACAGCAAAGGGCTTCATCGAACATTTAAAAAAGATTCAGATTGTTAGAATATCCAGAATTTATAGGAATGGTGGTGATTGCTCTTATTTTCTAGAATGGAAATAACTGCACCATGTCTGTTTTATGAATTTAAGGGGCTAAAAAGTTTTGTTCTCGTTTTTCTATGATTAACCGAATGTATGTGAGAGTCCAAACAGACAGAAGGGTTACGGCCGAGCGCTGGACCTTCCAAAAAAGATGAGACAGGCTGGACCTGTGCCATACTAGTTAAGACCTGCCTGTGGATAACAGGTTCTTTAAACTCTCACACACACAAACTCACACACGTTCGCACACATACACCCATACACACACACATTCTTGAACTTGCTGCAAGATTAAACATTTGCATTAACTGACTCCAGCAACTCTGAGTCTCATTGAGAGACTTTTCTCAACAATTGGGTCCTCAAACCAGATCTCAACGTTTTTTCCGCTTTCCAGGGTCGGAGCTGAAACCGTGCACGGGGGAGTCCAGTACTCCTAATGAAAGACCCCCTGCTGAATTGCGGTAATTAGGGGCCAGTGTCCATTGAAAGGGGGAAAAAGGGACGAGATCGTACTTTTGAATCAATGGCCAGAAGCCATTGGCAGTGCAGGCATCAACAATAATGGTGTTATTTCACCCATTAACACTTAAGGTACCTCATGCAGTGGCTGTGATATGGTTACTTAACAAAATATCTTTACCAGACATCTCTCCTACATAACAGTTCTTCTTTCACAGCCACACCTTGTTGTCGAGAGATGTGCTACACTTAATCCATCCACACTGCTACCTACCCCACAGATGGAAAGCCTCATGATTGCATGTCAGAAATAACCATCAGTGTTTTACCCAGGCCAGACTTAACTGATATACGTTATGAAAATGCAGAAATAACTATATTTATTCAACAGGTCAAGCAAAAAACCCTGATGGCACAAATGCTACAGGATTTGCAGTAGTAACAGAAACTGAAGTTTTCTTAAAACAACCACTACCAAAAAATTACTCTGTTCAAGCAGTCGAATTGGTAGCTTTAACTGAAGCTTGTAAATTAAATAACAAAAAGGTTGTTAACGTTTACACTGACAGTCAGTATGCCTTCTCAACTGTACATGTGTTAACACAGCATTGGAAAAACAGGTATGTTGACATCCACAGCTAAATGTATAAACTACAAATATTTTAGCATTATTAGATGTTATTCAATTGCCATCTACAATAGACTCGTATGAATGACCGGAAGGAAAACCATACTGCCAAAGAATTTGTTTAAATATGCTGCAGTATTGAGCCACGGACCATGTCATGTCTCAACAGGAGGGATGGAAGCAATAATGAACAAGGTTTTTACAGCATATGGTTTTACTAATTATTGAATTTTTTTTTTAGAATAAATAAATTAATAAAGTTTTGTCTAGCAGGTCAAATATGTGCAAAATACATTCCACAGGGCAATCTAAGACCAAAACGAAGATAATTCCCTAAGCCAGTGTATCTTTTTCAACATATTTGTTTGTATTTCATTATTTCATTATTGTGTAGATTTCATTGAACTAAATTAATGTTAAGGGAAACGATTCTGCTCAGTGACAACAGAGGTTTTTACCAAATGGTCTGAAATATTTCCATGTGCACAAGCAGATGCACTCTCAGTAGCAAAATCACGCGTAAAATAACTCATTTCTAGATTTGAAATTCCTGAAAAGATCTTCAGTGATAATTTGACACACTTTGTAAACAATGTCATCTCACTGATGGCAAAGAACTTAAAATAGATCTTAGAAACCACTGTGATATAGAAGGTTTCGCTAACACATTGGAATTGTTTTACTATTTACATATGCATGTGCAGTGAAGAATTGCTTGCTGCTGATAAATGCAAAGAAGAACAGCT
This sequence comes from Leuresthes tenuis, assembly GCF_036924035.1. Classification (NCBI taxonomy): domain Eukaryota; kingdom Metazoa; phylum Chordata; class Actinopteri; order Atheriniformes; family Atherinopsidae; genus Leuresthes; species Leuresthes tenuis. Next base: position 12,753,059 of record NW_027325375.1, on the reverse strand, counting down.
TACACATAGATGCTCACATATAGGCTGCTGAATGCAATGAAGACCTGCTTATCCAGTAAAGTTCAATGTCAATGTGTAATATTCAATTAGGATTTGCAAAACAGTGAAGTTAAACAATGAATGGGTCCATAGTCGGTATGAGAAGACTACAGGAATATTTACCTGGGTGTACGTTCAAACAGAGATGAGAAAATTGCGATAAATTATTGTTTGTTTGTTTGTTAGTATGTATATGAATGTTATGTGTATAAACTGTGTTGAGTTGTAGTTACTCAGTAGTGTCTCAGTGAAACAACCGACGGGGGAAGCCTTGCGGTGACAACAAAAGCAGTGTTTTACTGATCAGTCAAGTTGCTCCAGTGTACTCCATACAAACTGGTTGGCTACTGAAGGGATAGAAAATGGGGAATACTCTTTTTAAAGCAAACAAGGAATTAGATGGGAAAAATACATGTTTTAACGGGACCCAGACAATATTATATAGATGTCGCCACTGAAGTAAAGAACATTTACGTGGGATGGTGTGAGGGTCCTCGTTTGGCTGACGTTCGCCGATATGCTCGCCATGCTCAGAACCAAGTTGAGACGCGTAAGACAACCAAAAGGGACAAGTGTGAAAAGGAGCTGCATTTGGCAACCATGACCATGTATTACGCAGTTGGTGTAAACAGAGGACGAGGCCGAAGTCGAAGACGTGGACGTGTGGGAGAGGAGGTCGAAATGGGCCACGCCAGAGCTATGATCCGAATATTTGTGTTTACTGTGGCCAGACTGGACACTGGAAGAAGGACTGTCCACAGCTAAAAAGTGATGAAATTGGGCAAAAGGCTGACTGAGGGTGGGAGGCAGGTTCTGGACGTCACGCGGCAGCGGAGCCTCCACTAATGGGTGATAGCACAAACACACTCACACATTCTTCCTGCTCTGTGTAGTGAAGCAACGCTTGCCGACTGTGATTCACGTAGTAAAGTTTTGCATGCTATTTCCGTCCTAGAGCAAAGATATTTCTCTCAGAATATAGGAACTTATGTTCATCAGTAGTGACGTCAGGGGAGTTTGATTGTCCTCCAAAGTTAAGTGGAAACCACGTTTACTGTATGTCTGCATCAGGCCAGGTTGTGAAGGAGAAAATGACAATGCCCATTGCGTGTTGTCACTCCCGATGAGCTCTCCTTCAAACACTCATTTTTGTTATCAGAGTTGTGTCCCATTAACCTGATGGGCTGTGATCTCATGTGTAAATTAGGCATTATTTTAACTTCTACACCAGAGGGTGTTAAGGTTATGTTACAGCCTTTTTTCACAGCAGTGCAGTTTGATTCATCGGCACTTACATATGCTTATGAGTGGAAACTTCCCAGCTCTCCTTTTTCACAACAACTAGTGGAAGAAGCAAAAGCGTTAGTTTCACCCCTTTCTGATTTCATGCAACCTACTGATTTGCACTGCACATCACACATTTCTTTGGGGCCTGACAATGACTATGAGAAGAAGTGAAAAAATATGTGCGCCTACTTTATTGACTCCAGAGCACTTTGATTTTTTTAATGTTTGTGGTACTCGCCCTCACATTTCCTTGGCCAAACGTACACACTGGCAGTGACAAGGTGTGGGAGAGTTTGTTGCTACATGTCAAAAAGAAATGGAGTGGACTGTTTCACCTGCTGATCCAAATTTGATGTTTTCTGAACGATTGTCAGCATACAAAAAAACATTTTTGAGTACAATGCATTGTCAAAGAACTGTGGACTTAATTCCTACCACAGAATCACATTTTGAAGCATGTTTTTTATCTGAAACAGATTTGTCTTCGATACCCATGTTGGCTGAAGTGCCCAATGATCTTTGGGCTAAGAGCAAATATGATGTGGGGTTGATAAAAGGCTGTGAACCAGTAATTGTCACTCCTAAATCAGACTTTTGTCCATGTAAAAAACAATACCCTTTTAAGCCTGAAGCAATTAAAGGGATTAAACCTGTTTTTCAATCTTTTCAGAAAACAGGCATTATTGTTCCTTTTGAAAATTCACCTGTGCTTACTCCATTGTTTCCTGTTAAAAAGATTAAAGATGCTGGCCAGCCAGATGAATGGCTCTGCTCTTTTGCAGTATGTGGATGACATCCTTTTATGTGGTCCATCTAAACAACAGTGTGAAAAAGACAGTGAATCTGTTGAAACATCTTCCTTCTTATGGCCATAAAGCCAGCCTTTCTAAGTTACAGTTTGTACAGGACGAAGTCACCTTTTTGGGTCATGTGATTTCTAAGGATGGGCGCTCACTTTCTCCTAAACATGTTGCTGCAGTTCAGATCATTCCTAAACCGGTTACTAAAAAACAGCTTATGTCATTCTTAGGTATAACATCTTACTGCAGGAACTTTATTCCTAACTACTCTTTTCTCGAAGCTCTCTTAGGTGCTCTTATCCATGGTAAAGGCAGCTGCAGTTCTGACATGCAGCTCCAGTCAGCTGATCGTGTTCCATGGACTCCTGAGGCTGAATCAGCCTTTAGTCAGCTTAAGCTGGCTCTTCAAACAGCACCAACACTTGGCATTCCAGATCCTCATAAACCTTTCATACAGGCAGTTGATGAGAAGCATGGTTGTATGACATCTGTTCTTATGCAGGAACATGGGGCAGGCAAAGGCCAGTGGCTCATTTCTCAGCAAAACTGGACTCTGTGGCTGCAGGCCTGCCTGGTTGTCTTCGTGCTGTTGCAGCTGCAGAGAAAGCTGTCCTGGCCTCCCAAGATATTGTGGGCTACGCTAATTTGACTGTTTTGGTTCCTCATGCTGTTGCCATTATTCTTCTCGAGCAGAAAACTTCACATCTTTCAACTGCTTGTTGGCTCAGATACACCTCTGTGCTCCGTGATATGCCAAATGTCACTGTTAAACGTTGTACTGTTCTGAATCCTGCTACTTTGCTTCCGACTCCTGAGGATGGGGAGCCTCATGACTGTGAAGCTGTTTTGGAACAAGTTTGTACACCCCGACCTGATCTTTTAGAGACTCCTCTTCCAAACTCTGACATGATTCTTTTTGTAGATGGATCAGCTTTGCGTGATCCAGCCACAGGTACTAACTGTGTTTGGTTTGCAGTATGTTCTTCACATGACACTTTGTTGTCTGGTTCTCTTCCTAAACATTTCTCTGCTCAAACTACTGAGCTTATTGCACTTACTGAAGCTTGTAAGTTGGCAGCTGGTAAGTCTGTCACTATTTACACAGATTCCAGATATGCTTTTGGTGTTGTTCATGACTTTGGTGCGCTGTGGAAACACAGGCATTTCCTTAAATCAGATGGTAAAACTATTCTGAACTCCAAGCAGGTTTCTGATCTTCTTGATGCGATCCTTTTGCCTACAGCAATCTCGGTCTGTAAGTGTACGGCTCACACTAACTCAGACGATCCTGTTGCTTGTGGCAATGCCAGAGCTGATGCTGCAGCTAAGCAAGCAGCTAATTTTTTTCCTGTTTTCGCTTCCCTCTCTTTGCAGGCAGAAGACTCCCTCACAGATCTCCATGCTTTGCAAACTTTTGCCTCTGCAGATGAAATTTGGTCCTCTGGACGCATTTGGTCCTCTGTGGGTGCAACTCATACGGATGGTGTTTGGATGGGACCTGATGGTAAACCCTGTCTACCTAAACATTTTTTTCCTCATTTTTCAAAATTGACACATGGGTTGAACCATGTGTCAAAAGGGGGGATGCTGAATGCACTCACTGCTCAGTGGTTCACAAAAGGGTTCAGTTCATATGCGCAAAAATACTGTCAGTCATGTATGGTTTGTGCCACACATAATGTAGGAAAGGCATTACACACATCGCAAGTTGCACACCCTCCACCAGAGAAATCTTTTGAACATTTGATGATGGATTTTGTTGAACTCACACCAGCTGAAGGAAAGAAATATGCACTAGTAATAGTGGACGTGTTTAGTAAATGGGTTGAAGTTTTCCCTGCAAAACATGCAAACAGTAATGCAGTGACTAAAGCACTGCTAAACAGAAATCATTCCTAGATGGGGCATTCCAGAGAAGATCAGCAGTGATAATGGCACACATTTTGTAAACACTGCATTGACTAAGGTTGGTAAATTCCTGGGAATAACCTTGCGCACACATTGTGCTTATCATCCACAGAGTGGAGGTGCTGTGGAAAGAGAAAATGGTACATTAAAGTCCAAGTTAGCCAAATGTTGTGAAGAAACAGGTCTGCCATGGACAAAAGCATTACCTATTGTGCTTATCTACCGTTCCAGGTGCTACTGGTCACTCACACAGCTGTTAAAGTTGCAGAGAGAGCAACCTGGATTCATGCCAGTCACTGTAAGAAGGTACCAGAACCAGTAGATGACTTCCACCCTGACATACATCAGCCTAACCAACACGCCTGGAAGGACAAAGATAAAAGTCAGCAGTAAAAGCTGTACTCCACCGGTGTGTTAAGTGCTAGTAACCTCTGACACCGAAGATTGAAACATCCTTACTGAGACCAGCGATGAAGATGATCATACACATGCTGTGAACCATGGAAGAAACTGTTTGTTGTTTGTATTTTCTTATTTGTAACCAGCATGTGCACATTGTATCTTGATTTCACAGGAAGCAATAATACAGGGCTGCTGTATTTCCCCACGACCCGAGAGACCACCAGACGCCCGAAGCCACACAGCCCCCCCCAGCACACACCCAACCGCCCAGAGCGACGGGACAGCAACCCACCACCACCACTATGTGATCAAGCTAATCAGAAGGGACCAGAGAGAATTAAATTCAGCCAATTGATGTTTTGAGGAAGCAAACATTGTTTCCATGCTAATATAATCTAAAAGAAAATTTCTAAACTGGTTAATACACAGATTGTTCTTCGCTTTCCAGTTCATGAGAATAGTTTTCTTTGCTATACATAACACTGTGAGGATCATGTGTGCTAAGCTAAATTCCACATTGATGTTGTCTAAGTCACCCAGTATGCACAGTGTGGGGCATGCAGGAATGCTACACTTTAGTCATGTTGATAGGTCCGCAAAGACTTCAAGCCAGAACCTCTGGACAGGCGCACAAAACCACAAAGCGTGTGCATAATCATCAGGTGTGTTATCTGTGCAATGTGAGCAGATGTTTGAGTGTGTTAGACCCATCCTGAACATCCTTTGTCCTGTATAGTGTGTTCTATGAAGAATTTTGTATTGTATGAGCTGTAAATTAGGATTTTGAGTCATTCTGAAGGTGTTCAAACATATATGTGGCCAGAAGCTATGACTAGAACTGATGGATAAATCTGCCTCCCATTTTGAGGACGGTAGAGACATTGTGTCATCTATCTTAGACAATAATTTATATATTTTTGATAGTAGTTTTGGGGTGCAGATGCTTAGAAATTCTACTACCCTAATCGGGAGTTGTAAGTCTGGTTGGTGGAGGATATATTTCTTTGTTATTATAGACTTAAGTTGTTGATATTCTAGGAATTTATTGCTGCCTATCTCATGTTGTGATATGAGCTCATCAAATGAAATAAAATGTCCATTTTGGATTATATGTTCCAGATGTTTGATTCCTTTGATCTTCCAGAGAGTAAAGTTTAGCATTTTTTTGTTTTGCAGGATGTCAGGATTGTTCCAGATGGGTGTAAGCTTACACAGGACAAGTGAAGACTTTGTTATTTTAAGAAATTCCTACCAGGCTGTCAGAGAGGTGCTGATGTTAATGCTTTTGAAACATTTGTGATTTTTTACGTTTTGACTAATAAGTGGCAGGTCAGAGATTTCCAGATTATCACACAATGCTTGTTCTATATTTATCCATGGTTCATCTATTGGGCTAGGTTTAAACCATTTTGATATATACTGTAACCTATTGGCTAAGGAATAGTGCTGAAAATTAGGTAAATCTAATCCACCACTGTCCTTGGTCTTCTGTAGGGTTTTTAAACTAATACGTGGTGGTTTGTTTTTCCACAGAAATTTGGAGATGCATGAACCTAGTGACTTAAACCAAGTAGCAGATGGTTTTATGGGGATCATTGAGAACAAATAGTTAACTTTTGGTAGTATCATCATTTTAATGGTTGTAACTCTCCCCATAAGTGATATAGGTAAGGACTTCAAACGAGAGAGATCGTCCTCTACTGTCTTTAATAATTGCACATAATTTAGCTTTGTTAGCCCTGAGAGCCTGGAGGAAATGTTTATGCCTAAATATCTAATATTTCCTGACTGTAAAGTGATCGCAGGTATATTCTGGTCCCTATAGTTAATGGGCAGAACTGTGGTCTTAGACCAATTGATAGAGTAGTCAGAAAGTGCTGAGAATTTATTTATGAGTGTGATCGTGTGAGTGAGAGACGTCTGTGAGTTCTGAAGGAAAAGTAATACATCATCAGCATAAAGACTTATTTTATGCTCAATATTTTGGGGTTGGATGCCTTTAATATTTCTATCTTGTCTGATAGCAGCTGCTAAAGGTTCGATGAAAATAGCAAAAAGTGAGGGCGAAAGTGGGCAACCCTGTCTTGTACCTCTCTGCAGACTGAAGCTTGGAGAAGTTTGATCATTTGTCCTGACACTTGCACTTGGGGAGTCAGTTATTTTCCTTTGAGGAGATAAGAGGCTTTAATAATAATATCTTGCAAGAGAGAACAACACAGTACAGAATACAGAGTTGCTCTGACCACTGAAGCAAAAACACACAGTTATATTGCCCACTCATCACGTCATCTGTTTTTGGGTATAATTGATTGTTCTTCTAACTTTCCTCCCCAACCATTAGTTGAGGTTACCCAGACACACTCGTAAATACCAGCCTAACCCTGTCCCCCCTAAAGTGCAGCTATCTCATAATAACAAGCCCACCATTGTAAAGAGGAATTTAAGAAAACAGGGCAGGGTGGTACCTTGCAGCTCGGTCATTTGCAGGTTATACACAGTAACACTCAATACAATGCATATAAGAATTATTTTCCATTACATTCCTCCCTTTTGATTATAATAATACCATTATATTAATCAACCCAAAAGAAACAAGGAAAATAATAACTTTATCTGTAAAACATCAGCCTGTATTTGCACACAACGTGAGTTTAAAATGCAGGCATCATAGTGATAAAGGGTCCAATGATAAACAATCAAAACATGAACAATTAAATATGATTATCTTCATCCCTCTCTAAGTCAGCGTCACTAGAGGAAAAATTTTGAAAGCAAAAAAGTTCTTTGAGTCATTTGAATCATTTGGTGAGATACATACAATGAGGCCTTTCACACAGGGAAAAATACAGCAGCCCTGTATTATTGCTTCCTGTGAAATCAAGATACAATGTGCACATGCTGGTTACAAATAAGAAAATACAAACAACAAACAGTTTCTTCCATGGTTCACAGCATGTGTATGATCATCTTCATCGCAGGTCTCAGTAAGGATGTTTCAATCTTCGGTGTCAGAGGTTACTAGCACTTAACACACCGGTGGAGTACAGCTTTTACTGCTGACTCTTATCTTTGTCCTTCCGGGCGTGTTGGTTAGGCTGATGTATGTCAGGGTGGAAGTCATCTACTGGTTCTGGTACCTTCTTACAGTGACTGGCATGAATCCAGGTTGCTCTCTCTGCAACTTTAACAGCTGTATGAGTGACCAGTAGCACCTGGAACGGGCCTTGCCAACGTTTGGACTTCCAATGTTTCCTGCGAAGTTCCTTCACCACCTGTCATCTGGTTGGAGTGGTGTGTTTTCTGTGGCTGGAAGGGCTGCTTTTACTGTCTGTGAAACTTGAGATAGAACAGTGGAAAGGTTTCGACAGTAAGACAACATAGCATCATCACAAACAGTTGTGGAAGGGAGGGGTCTGGTTACAGGTCCCAATCCCAGGTTAGGAGGTCTGCCAAATAAAATTTCAAATGGGCTGAGATTCACTTGAGCTCTGATTCTCATTCTCATGTAGGTAAGCACAATAGGTAATACTTTTGTCCATGGCAGACCTGTTTCTTCACAACATTTGGCTAACTTGGACTTTAATGTACCATTTTCTCTTTCCACAGCACCTCCACTCTGTGGATGATAAGCACAATGTGTGCGCAAGGTTATTCCCAGGAATTTACCAACCTCAGTCAATGCAGTGTTTACAAAATGTGTGCCATTATCACTGCTGATCTTCTCTGGAATGCCCCATCTAGGAATGATTTCTGTTTAGCAGTGCTTTAGTCACTGCATTACTGTTTGCATGTTTTGCAGGGAAAACTTCAACCCATTTACTAAACACGTCCACTATTACTAGTGCATATTTCTTTCCTTCAGCTGGTGTGAGTTCAACAAAATCCATCATCAAATGTTCAAAAGGTTTCTCTGGTGGAGGGTGTGCAACTTGCGATGTGTGTAATGCCTTTCCTACATTATGTGTGGCACAAACCATACATGACTGACAGTATTTTTGCGCATATGAACTGAACCCTTTTGTGAACCACTGAGCAGTGAGTGCATTCAGCATCCCCCCTTTTGACACATGGTCCAACCCATGTGTCAATTTTGAAAAATGAGGAAAAAAGTGTTTAGGTAGACAGGGTTTACCATCAGGTCCCATCCAAACACCATCCATATGAGTTGCACCCACAGAGGACCAAATGCGTCCAGAGGACCAAATTTCATCTGCAGAGGCAAAAGTTTGCAAAGCATGGAGATCTGTGAGGGAGTCTTCTGCCTGCAAAGAGAGGGAAGCGAAAACAGGAAAAAAATTAGCTGCTTGCTTAGCTGCAGCATCAGCTCTGGCATTGCCACAAGCAACAGGATCGTCTGAGTTAGTGTGAGCCGCACACTTACAGACCGAGATTGCTGTAGGCAAAAGGATCGCATCAAGAAGATCAGAAACCTGCTTGGAGTTCAGAATAGTTTTACCATCTGATTTAAGGAAATGCCTGTGTTTCCACAGCGCACCAAAGTCATGAACAACACCAAAAGCATATCTGGAATCTGTGTAAATAGTGACAGACTTACCAGCTGCCAACTTACAAGCTTCAGTAAGTGCAATAAGCTCAGTAGTTTGAGCAGAGAAATGTTTAGGAAGAGAACCAGACAACAAAGTGTCATGTGAAGAACATACTGCAAACCAAACACAGTTAGTACCTGTGGCTGGATCACGCAAAGCTGATCCATCTACAAAAAGAATCATGTCAGAGTTTGGAAGAGGAGTCTCTAAAAGATCAGGTCGGGGTGTACAAACTTGTTCCAAAACAGCTTCACAGTCATGAGGCTCCCCATCCTCAGGAGTCGGAAGCAAAGTAGCAGGATTCAGAACAGTACAACGTTTAACAGTGACATTTGGCATATCACAGAGGTGTATCTGAGCCAACGAGCAGTTGAAAGATGTGAAGTTTTCTGCTCGAGAAGAATAAAGGCAACAGCATGAGGAACCAAAACAGTCAAATTAGCGTAGCCCACAATATCTTGGGAGGCCAGGACAGCTTTCTCTGCAGCTGCAACAGCACGAAGACAACCAGGCAGGCCTGCAGTCACAGAGTCCAGTTTTGCTGAGAAATGAGCCACTGGCCTTTGCCTGCCCCATGTTCCTGCATAAGAACAGATGTCATACAACCATGCTTCTCATCAACTGCCTGTATGAAAGGTTTATGAGGATCTGGAATGCCAAGTGTTGGTGCTGTTTGAAGAGCCAGCTTAAGCTGACTAAAGGCTGGAGCTGCATGTCAGAACTGCAGCTGCCTTTACCATGGATAAGAGCACCTAAGAGAGCTTCGAGAAAAGAGTAGTTAGGAATAAAGTTCCTGCAGTAAGATGTTATACCTAAGAATGACATAAGCTGTTTTTTAGTAACCGGTTTAGGAATGATCTGAACTGCAGCAACACGTTTAGGAGAAAGTGAGCGCCCATCCTTAAAAATCACATGACCCAAAAAGGTGACTTCGTCCTGTACAAACTGTAACTTAGAAAGGCTGGCTTTATGGCCATAAGAAGGAAGATGTTTCAACAGATTCACTGTCTTTTTCACACTGTTGTTTAGATGGACCACATAAAAGGATGTCATCCACATACTGCAAAAGAGCAGAGCCTGTGGTTGATTGAAGTTAATCCAGACTAGCTTTGAGGGCAGCATTGTAAATAGTGGGACTTTCACAGTACCCCTGGCATAACCGGGTAAAAGTCCAAGATCTCCCTTCAAACTAAAAAGCAAACCAAAATGGGCTATCAGGGTGCACTGGCGACAAGTCAACCACTGAGAAAAACTGTGCATCTGATGTAATTTGAGACAAAATAGTGTGTGGGTTGGGCACAGTAGGAGCATGTGGCTGAACTGCAGCATTCACCGCTTGGAGGTCCTGTACAAAACGCCATTCATCTGGCTGGCCAGCATCTTTAATCTTTTTAACAGGAAACAATGGAGTAAGCACAGGTGAATTTTCAAAAGGAACAATAACGCCTGTTTTCTGAAAAGATTGAAAAACAGGTTTAATCCCTTTAATTGCTTCAGGCTTAAAAGGGTATTGTTTTTTACATGGACAAAAGTCTGATTTAGGGGTGACAATTACTGGTTCACAGCCTTTTATCAACCCCACATCATATTTGCTCTTAGCCCAAAGATCATTGGGCACTTCAGCCAACATGGGTATCGAAGACAAATCTGTTTCAGATAAAAAACATGCTTCAAAATGTGATTCTGTGGTAGGAATTAAGTCCACAGTTCTTTGACAATGCATTGTACTCAAAAATGTTTTTTTGTATGCTGACAATCGTTCAGAAAACATCAAATTTGGATCAGCAGGTGAAACAGTCCACTCCATTTCTTTCTGACATGTAGCAACAAACTCTCCCACACCTTGTCACTGCCAGTGTGTACGTTTGGCCAAGGAAATGTGAGGGCGAGTACCACAAACATTAAAAAAATCGAAGTGCTCTGGAGTCAATAAAGTAGGCGCACATATTTTTTCACTTCTTCTCATAGTCATTGTCAGGCCCCAAAGAAATGTGTGATGTGCAGTGCAAATCAGCAGGTTGCATGAAATCAGAAAGGGGTGAAACTAACGCTTTTGCTTCTTCCACTAGTTGTTGTGAAAAAGGAGAGCTGGGAAGTTTCCACTCATAAGCATATGTAAGTGCAGATGACTCAAACTGCACTGCTGTGAAAACTTTGTCAGGCTGTAACATAACGTTAACACCCTCTGGTGTAGAAGTTAAAATAATGCCTAATTTACACATGAGATCACAGCCCATCAGGTTAATGGGACACAACTCTGATAACAAAAATGAGTGTTTGAAGGAGAGCCCATCTGGAGTGACACACGCAATGGGCGATGTCATTTTCTCCTTCACAACCTGGCCTGATGCAGACATAGAGTAAACGTGGTTTCCACTTAACTTTGGAGGACAATCAAACTCCCCTGACGTCACTACTGATGAACATAAGTTCCTATATTCTGAGAGAAATATCTTTGCTCTAGGACGGAAATAGCATGCAAAACTTTACTACGTGAATCACAGTCGGCAAGCGTTTCTTCACTACACAGAGCAGGAAAAATGTGTGAGTGTGTTTGTGCTATCACCCATTAGTGGAGGCTCCGCTGCCGCGTGACGTCCAGAACCTGCCTCCCACCCTCAGTCAGCCTTTTGCCCAATTTCATCACTTTTCAGCTGTGGACACAGCCACAGTAAAAACAAATATTCGGATCATAGCTCTGGCGTGGCCCATTTCGACCTCCTCTCCCACACGTCCACGTCTTCGACTTCGGCCTCGTCCTCTGTTTACACCAACTGCGTAATACATGGTCATGGCTGCCAAATGCAGCTCCTTTTCACACTTGTCCTATATCTTACGCGTCTCAACTTGGTTCTCCGCATGGTGAGCATATCGGCGAACGTCAGCCAAACGAGGACCCTCACACCATCCCACGTAAATGTTCTTTACTTTAGTGGCGACATCTGGCATGAGGCCTTTAATTATTGCATTGCATGCAATACTCTCCCATGGTCCTGATTCATTACCCAAATCCCTTGGTCTCTGATGACCGCTGTGCTTGCTGACTTCCTCAAGGATGCGGTGTACAAAATCATCAGTCCCTTCACCGGGTTTCTGTTTGCAGGTGTAAATGTGGGACATATTGATTTTGGTTGGAAATTGAGTGGTGATGGCTTGACACAGTCTTTGGATGGCTGCTTCATATTGAGCGTTATCATTATGTCCTCGTTCACTGTTGGTAGGTCGCAAATCCAGTTGTAGCATACTGGCCTCTATTTTGCAGAGGTCGGTCAGTTTGAACTTTTTTGCCAATATGCGACGCAATTCAACCCCGGTCGGGCAGAATTGTGCGCAGAAATCTCGCAACTCGTCAGCAAAATGGGGTCCAGAAATCTCTGGATCTGGTAAGCATTGTTATGCTTCCATGATGTCAGTCTCAGTCCAGGGTCGATAAACCAGTAATGGTCCAGTGGGAACTGCAACTTTAACCATAGGCATGGTTTGAATCTGGTTTTGTTTTTTCTCACGTTTAGATCTCTGAAGTCCAGATTGTGGGTAAAGGATTTTTGTCACTTGCGTTAAAAGTTCTTGGGCAGGTACGCTGGAGAACCAAATGTCTTCCTTTTCCTCATCATCAGACCTATGTAACTGATGTTGTGAGAATGATGGAATTTCTTCCCGAGGGAGGATGGAAGAAGTCCCTTCTTCCCGAGAGCCAGAGGCTTGTGGCAGGGCTGGCTGTTGTTGTTGCAGGCGTCGTGGAGGGCAGGAGTCCAGGTCTGGATCCGGCACAGCGAGAGCGCTCAGGGTGGGGTAAAGAGGTGCAGAAGGAGAAAAAGTGTTATCAGTGCAATATGGTGGTGGTTTAAAAGAAGATTCAGTCTTAATCAGAGCTGAATTATCTTTTCGTCCACATACTAAATTATTATCAACATTCCGTCATGGCATTTGTTTAACATTTTCCTTTCTTTCTCTTAATACACTTTATTTTTTCCAACATTCTATACCTTTCTTACTTCTTATTTAAACTTAATTTTCTTTTTTTTTGCTTCATCTCTTTCTCATATTTGCAAAACTTTTCTTCTAATTTTCTTATTTCTAACATACTAAAAGAACCTTCAGGTGGAAAACCTCTGGACCATATTTCTTTTTCATTTCAACATGCTTAGGTCCCCCGGTAGGGTCAAAAGTCTGAGACCTACTGTTTCCCATTCTCAGACTTGGAATGGGGAAATATATTCCTTCACTCAAAGGACGTCTCCAATGAGGACCTTAATCTGTACTCACACTTCTTCGGACTGCTTCAAAAGTTTCCCTTACCCATGAAATCTCTGTCTCACTAATGACACAACTGGGAAACCCTCTTTTATTCAAATAAAAACTAAAAAGCAGTCCTATCATCTCAGACTATCATATTTAAAAAATGATCCCAGCGCTGGTATTCAGGAAAAGGACCTGCCAGTCCTCTCTCTCAGAAAAGGCCTCGGAGGTATGAGGCTGGAACAGCTACTTCAGTCCAGGCTGGCCATGCACTGCGGTCCGGTCCAGAGACACCAGTCGAGGGATCCTGTTCGTGACGCCAAAATTGTGGACATAGAAGGGCATGTTGAAGGTGTGAATGTCCGACCATAGTTGGTAAAAAGCGGGTAAGAAAAGGTTAAAATACCCGACTCTACACAATCAATAGCGGGAGCGGAGTTGTTCGGCTAAAAGAAGGTGTGAAAGTCCTACCATGGTTTGTAAAAAGCGGGTAAGAAAATGTTCGAATGCCAAAATATACACCATCAAAAGCGGAAGCCGAGGTGTTCGGCTGCACGTAGGTGTGAATGTCAGATCATAATTTGCAAAAAGCTGATGAGAAAGGTGTGAATGATCGACAATAATTGCTGAAAAATGTGTTAGAAAAGGTAAGAATGCCGGACCATTCATCATCAAAAGCGGGAGAAGAGGTGTTCGGCTGTAAGATGGTGCGAATGTCCGACCATAGTTGGTAAAAAGCGGGTAAGAAAAGGTTCGAATGCCCGAATACATACCATCAAAAGCGGAAGCGGAGGTGTTCGGCTGCAAGAAGGTGTGAACGTCCGACCAAAGTTTGTAAAAAGCGGGTAAGAAAAGGTGCGAATGCCCGAACATACACCATCAAAAGAGGGAGCGGAGGTGTTCCGCTGAAAGACGGTGTGAATGTCCGACCATAGTTGGTAAAAAGCGGGTAAGAAAAGGTTCGAATGCCCGAATATATACCATCAAAAGCGGAAGCGGAGGTGTTCGGCTGCAAGAAGGTGTGAACGTCCGACCAAAGTTTGTAAAAAGCAGTTAAGAAAAGTTTCGAATATCCAACCAAACATAATCAAAAGTGGGAGCAGAGCTGTTCGACTGCAAGTAGGTGTGAATGTCCACCCATAATTCCTGAAAAATGGGTAAGAAAAGGTGCGAATACCCAACCATACATCATCAAAAGAAGAAGTGGATGTGTTCTGCTACAAGAAGGTTTGAATGTCCGACCATAGTTTGTAAAAAGTGGGTAAGAAAAAGTTCGAATGCCCGAACATACACCATCAAAAGAGGGAGCGGAGGTGTTCCGCTGTCAGACGGTGTGAATGTCCGACCATAATTGGTAAAAAGCGGGTAAGAAAAGGTTAAAATACCCGACTGTACACAATCAATAGCGGGAGCGGAGTTGTTCGGCTACAAGAAGGTGTGAAAGTCCGACCATGGTTTGTAAAACGCGGGTAAGACAAGGTGCGAATGCCCGACAATGTATGATCAAAAGAGGGAGCGGAGGTGTTCGGCTGCAAGGTCTGAATTTCCAACCATAATTTGTAAACACCGTTGAAGAAAAGCCTCGAAAGCCCGACTATACACCATCAAAAGCGGGAGCAGAGGTGTTCAGCTGCAAGAAGGTCTGAATGTCCACCAATAATTACTGAAAAATGGGTAAGAAAAGGTGTGAATGCCCAACTATACATCATAAAAAGCAGAAGTGGATGTGTTCGGCCACAAGAAGGTTTGAATGTCCGACCATAGTTTGTAAAAGGCGGGTAAGAAAAGGTTCGAATGCCCGAACATACACAATCAAAAGAGGGAGCGGAGGTGTTTCGCTGCAAGGTGTGAATGTCCGAGCATAGTTTGTAAAAAGTGGGTAAGAAAAGGTTCGAATGCCAGAACATACACCATCAAAAGAGGGAGCGGAGGTGTTCCGCTGTAAGAAGGTGTGAATGTCCGACCATAGTTGGTAAAACGCGGGTAAGAAAAGGTTAAAATACCCGACTCTACACAATCAATAGCGGGAGCGGAGTTGTTCGGCTAAAAGAAGGTGTGAAAGTCTACTTCGCATTCCGCACCTCCGCCCACCCGCTGCACTGAGCACTCTTCAGCCCTTTTAAATGGTATAACTTTACACTACCGCACGCTCCAGCGAGCACCATTCAAGCAACAACTTTGCACTCCAGCTTCGAACATCGGCACAGTCGCAACAAGTAATGCGACTCTACTCAGAGAAGTCACTCTGCACAGTAACAAGATTTCTTTTGCACAGACAGAAAGGGCTTCATCCGCAAAGGTAAAGCCTGCCAAAAATAGAAACAACTCATTAGTGCTGCTCAACATTGTACTTTGCAGTAAAAGAAAGAGCAAATCTAAAGATTCAGGAATCCGAGAATAAGCTTACTTCCATGAGTTCTTCACGATTTCGGATTTTGCTATAAAATGAATTCCTTCACTCAAACTAAATTAAAACTGCTAAACCGCTAATCTGTTACATACAAGGCAGATGTCAAATTCACCGAAATAGGATCTAAGGGTATTTGGCCAATCGAGCTGTAGCAGCTTCGGTAAAAGAGTATAAGTTGAAGAGTTTGTGAATAAAGGTGTGCGCACACATAGTGAGTTGTAGGAAAATAGGCAGGGAGCAATGCCGGCTGGGGTATAGGTTCTTGTATGTTGTCTGACTGTTTGATTTGAATGTGTTGTGTAAGTGTCCTGTTGAATGTTACATGTTTGGGCTTTGACATGCTTCACTGTGGTTGTTAACTGTGTGGTGTGTCCTGAAATGTTATATGTTTGGGCTGTGTGACATGCTTAATGCTTTTCAGTAGCAACCCACTTATTCATATATAGCAACTGACAACATAAGAAGTCCGGACATACTTTGATAGTAGTTGTAGAAGTATCCTTATTGATAATAGATAAACTAATTCATAGTGATAGAACAGTAGATGAACAGGTGCCTGCACATGTCTCATGAAAATAAAATGGGTGTATGATTGCTGACGGCAGAGCAATACTGCCAAACTTATGAGTTCTTGTGGCAAACTTGATTCAGTGTCTTGACGTGTATACGCTGTTTGGCTGACTTGTCACAAGAAACAAAGTGTGTTTGATAAGATCCGACCATTTTATTACGGGAGGATCAGTATGTATGGATTCTGATGTGACTGATAAACCCATTCGTATCTTAAGCATAATCTAATACGTGAGACAACGCCCTGGCACACAATCAAAAAAAAAAAAGAGAGAGCGGTTTTGTGTCCCCACAGTCCATAATGTAGAAAAGAGAGAAAAAAGCCTTTCTGATTTGTTGTGTGTGCTCACAGTGCAGAGTGTAGAGAAAAGAGAGGAAAGAAAGCCGTTTTGGTGTCACGGGTGTTGTGACTTACACACACACATTTCTGAATTGAGAAAGGAAATTATTTTAGAGGAAGCACTAGAGTTTAGATCCCACATTTGTTGATAGGCATTCATTTAATTTTTCTTTTAATCAGTTTTAAAGTGAATACTAACTGAGAAATGAAAAAGGTGAAGAGTTTAGAAGCTTGGTTCAAGAGCAAAACTTGGTTTATGATCAGCTGAGTCTCTAAACAGAACAGCAAAGGGCTTCATCGAACATTTAAAAAAGATTCAGATTGTTAGAATATCCAGAATTTATAGGAATGGTGGTGATTACTCTTATTTTCTAGAATGGAAATAACTGCACCATGTCTGTTTTATGAATTTAAGGGGCTAAAAAGTTTTGTTCTCATTTTTCTATGATTAACCGAATGTATGTGAGAGTCCAAACAGACAGAAGGGTTACGGCCGAGCGCTGGACCTTCCAAAAAAGATGAGACAGGCTGGACCCATGCCATACTAGTCAAGACCTGCCTGTGGATAACAGGTTCTTTAAAGTCTCACACACACAAACTCACACACGTTCGCACACATACACCCATACACACACACATTCTTGAACTTGCTGCAAGATTAAACCTTTGCATTAACTGACTCCAGCAACTCTGAGTCTCATTGAGAGACTTTTCTCAACAATTGGGTCCTCAAACCAGATCTCAACGTTTTTTCCGCTGTCCAGGGTCGGAGCTGAAACCGTGCACGGGGGAGTCCAGTACTCCTAATGAAAGACCCCCTGCTGAATTGCGGTAATTAGGGGCCAGTGTCCACTGAAAGGGGGAAAAAGGGACGAGATCGTACTTTTGAATCAATGGCCAGAAGCCATTGGCAGTGCAGGCATCAACAATAATGGTGTTATTTCACCCATTAACACTTAAGGTACCTCATGCAGTGGCTGTGATATGGTTACTTAACAAAATATCTTTACCAGACATCTTTCCTACATAACAGTTCTTCTTTCACAGCCACACCTTGTTGTCGAGAGATGTGCTACACTTAATCCATCCACACTGCTACCTACCCCACAGATGGAAAGCCTCATGATTGCATGTCAGAAATAACCATCAGTGTTTTACCCAGGCCAGACTTAACTGATATACGTTATGAAAATGCAGAAATAACTATATTTATTCAACAGATCAAGGAAAAAAACCCTGATGGCACAAATGCTACAGGATTTGCAGTAGTAACAGAAACTGAAGTTTTCTTAAAACAACCACTACCAAAAAATTACTCTGTTCAAGCAGTCGAATTGGTAGCTTTAACTGAAGCTTGTAAATTAAATAACAAAAAGGTTGTTAACGTTTACACTGACAGTCAGTATGCCTTCTCAACTGTACATGTGTTAACACAGCATTGGAAAAACAGGTATGTTGACATCCACAGCTAAATGTATAAACTACAAATATTTTAGCATTATTAGATGTTATTCAATTGCCATCTACAATAGACTCGTATGAATGACCGGAAGGAAAACCATACTGCCAAAGAATTTGTTTAAATATGCTGCAGTATTGAGCCACGGACCATGTCATGTCTCAACAGGAGGGATGGAAGCAATAATGAACCAGGTTTTTACAGCATATGGTTTTACTAATTATTAAAAAAATATTTTTTAGAATAAATAAATGAATAAAGTTTTGTCTAGCAGGTCAAATATGTGCAAAATACATTCCACAGGGCAATCTAAGACCAAAACGAAGATAATTCCCTAAGCCAGTGTATCTTTTTCAACATATTTGTTTGGATTTCATTATTTCATTATTTTGTAGATTTCATTGAACTAAATTAATGTTAAGGGAAACGATTCTGCTCAGTGACAACAGAGGTTTTTACCAAATGGTCTGAAATATTTCCATGTGCACAAGCAGATGCACTCTCAGTAGCAAAATCACGCGTAAAATAACTCATTTCTAGATTTGAAATTCCTGAAAAGATCTTCAGTGATAATTTGACACACTTTGTAAACAATGTCATCTCACTGATGGCAAAGAACTTAAAATAGACCTTAGAAACCACTGTGATATAGAAGGTTTCGCTAACACATTGGAATTGTTTTACTATTTACATATGCATGTGCAGTGAAGAATTGCTTGCTGCGTATAAATGCAAAGAAGAACAGCTTACAAATAAATGCTCACATATAGGCTGCTGAATGCAATGAAGACCTGCTTATCCAGTAAAGTTCAATGTCAATGTGTAATATTCAATTAGGATTTGCAAAACAGTGAAGTTAAACAATGAATGGGTCCATAGTCGGTATGAGAAGACTACAGGAATATTTACCTGGGTGTACGTTCAAACAGAGATGAGAAAATTGCGATAAATTATTGTTTGTTTGTTTGTTAGTATGTATATGAATGTTATGTGTATAAACTGTGTTGAGTTGTAGTTACTCAGTAGTGTCTCAGTGAAACAACCGACGGGGGAAGCCTTGCGGTGACAACAAAAGCAGTGTTTTACTGATCAGTCAAGTTGCTCCAGTGTACTCCATACAAACTGGTTGGCTACTGAAGGGATAGAAAATGGGGAATACTTGTTTTAAAGCAAACAAGGAATTAGATGGGAAAAATACATGTTTTAACGGGACCCAGACAATATTAAATACTCAGACAGATGGGAGAAGAAGTGTAGTTTTGTAGGAAATCACAAAATTATTACATAAAATTAGTGAAATCAATTGAAGAATGCCTTTCTGAAGAGCTGTTTACCACAGATGAGCAGCTTTGCGACCAAGCACATTGTAGATCGCTTTACTGCCAAAATGATCTAGTTTAATGGATTGGTTTAGACATGCATAACAGCATTTTAAAAACAAAGAGAGAAACAAAAAGGGACAACGCTTCATGGTGGAAGGTGATGTATAAATAACTGTGTATATGATGAAGGAGAGACCATTTGAGCAGCACAGCCATTTCGCAGCACAGGGACAGCAGTCCAAGTTAAAGGATCTCCCACGTGGTATCACCTGTCACACTGTGTCAAGGCATCAAAAAAAGAAAATATCACCAAACTCAAGGACAAAGAGACGAAGACTCCGGTGAACGAAGAGAGAGGACTTACAAACCAGAAATACAAAAGGATGCTCGATATCAAGATCCAGAAGAAGAGGCTAACAATGCCACGAACACTTACGATGCTGGGAATGATGCCAGCAATGAACAGAGAAGAAGATTCAGTGTCATCAATCTGCAACACGTGCCTCTAATGAGGGGGTGAATATAGAATCCTCAACGATTACAACGTCTCTGGGAACTGTGACAACAACAAGGTTTAAACCATTTTGATATATATTGTAACCTATTGGCTAAGGAATAGTGCTGAAAATGAGGTAAATCTAATCCACCACTGTCCTTGGTCTTCTGTAGGGTTTTTAAACTAATACGTGGTGGTTTGTTTTTCCACAGAAATTTGGAGATGCATGAATCTAGTGACTTAAACCAAGTAGCAGGTGGTTTTATGGGGATCATTGAGAACAAATAGTTAACTTTTGGTAGTATCATCATTTTAATGGTTGTAACTCTCCCCATAAGTGATATAGGTAAGGACTTCCAACGAGAGAGATCGTCCTCTACTCTCTTTAATAATTGCACATAATCCATCTGTACTTATCAGTTTAATATGTGATATGTCTATGCAAGGACTACATATTAAATGGATTTTTATCAATAGGAGTTGAAAAAGGAGCTTGCTCCGTTCACTCCAAGCATCGACCCGGTATTGCAGTGCCGCTGGGAACGGTGCGCTCTCCTCTGCTGTTGTGAAAAAGCAAACAGCGGTGCAGGATGGAAGTTTCTTTTAGTCTGCTGAGAAAAGAGAGTGAATGCGAAGTAGACTTTAACACGGCTCTGGGAGCGAGCCGAGTGCGGGCTAACCAGGAGAAATGCTTGAAAGAAACGCGACACCGAATGAGCGGTCAGAACAAAGCCTCAATACGGTGTTCCCGTGGTGTTTTTATAAAATGCGGTGAAAATAAAGGTGTGAATGCCCCATAGAAAACTAAAAGGTGGAGCGGAAGTGTTCGGCTGCAAGAAGGTGTGAATGTCCGACTATATTTGGTGAAAAGCAGGTGAAGCAAGGTCTGAATGCCCAACCTTACATCATCAAAAGCGAGATCAGAGGTTTTTGGCTGCAAGAAGGCCATAGTTTGCCAAAAGCGGGTAAGGTGCGAATGACCGACTAAATATCAACAAAAGTGGGGGCGGAGGTCTTCGGATGCAAGTGGGTGTGAATATCCCACCATACAAGTATGGTGGAGAGGAAGCTGTGAATGGCCGACCATACTTTGCAAAAAGCGGGTGAGAAAAGGTGCGAATGTCCAACCATACATGATCAAACCAGGGAGCGGAGGTGTTTGGCTGCGACAAGGTGTGAATGTCCACCCATAATTAATGAAAAGCGGGCAACAAGTAGGTTTGAATGCCATACCATTCATCATCAAAAGCACGAGTGGATGTGTTCGGCTACAAGAAGGTTTGAATGTCCGACCATAGTTGGTAAAAAGTGGGTATGAAAAGGTTCGAATGCCCAAATTCGGCTGCAAAAAACTGTGTTCGGCTGCAAAAAGGTGTGAATGTTCGACTAAAGTTTGTAAAAAGCGGGTAAGACAAGGTGCGAATGCCTGACAATGTATGATCAAAAGCGGGAGCGGAGGTGTTCAGCTGCAAGAAGGTCTAAATGTCCATTATTAATTGCTAGAAAACATGAAAGAAAATTTTCGAAAATCAATCCGCACATGATCATAAGTGGGAGAGGAGGTGTTCAGCTGCAAGAAGGTGTGAATGTCCTACCATAATTGCTGAAAAATGTGTTAGAAACGGTAAGAATGCCGGACCATACCTCATCAAAAGCTAGAGAGGTGGTGTTCGGCTGCAAGTAGGTGTGAATGTCTGACTATATTTGGTGAAAAGCAGGTGAAGCAAGGTCTGAATGCCCAACCTTACATCATGAAAAGCGAGATCAGAGGTGTTTGGCTGAGAGAAGGCCACAGTTTGCGATGCAATAATTAAAGGCCTCATGCCAGATGTCGCCACTGAAGTAAAGAACATTTACGTGGGATGGTGTGAGGGTCCTCGTTTGGCTGACGTTCGCCGATATGCTCGCCATGCTCAGAACCAAGTTGAGACGCGTAAGACAACCAAAAGGGACAAGTGTGAAAAGGAGCTGCATTTGGCAGCCATGACCATGTATTACGCAGTTGGTGTAAACAGAGGACGAGGCCGAAGTCGAAGACGTGGACGTGTGGGAGAGGAGGTCGAAATGGGCCACGCCAGAGCTATGATCCGAATATTTGTTTTTAC
This sequence comes from Leuresthes tenuis, assembly GCF_036924035.1. Classification (NCBI taxonomy): domain Eukaryota; kingdom Metazoa; phylum Chordata; class Actinopteri; order Atheriniformes; family Atherinopsidae; genus Leuresthes; species Leuresthes tenuis. Next base: position 12,731,135 of record NW_027325375.1, on the reverse strand, counting down.
TGTGGCCAGACTGGACACTGGAAGAAGGACTGTCCACAACTGAAAAGTGATGAAATTGGGCAAAAGACTGACTGAGGGTGGGAGGCAGGTTCTGGACGTCACGCGGCAGCGGAGCCTCCACTAATGGGTGATAGCACAAACACACTCACACATTTTTCCTGCTCTGTGTAGTGAAGAAACGCTTGCCGACTGTGATTCACGTAGTAAAGTTTTGCATGCTATTTCCATCCTAGAGCAAAGATATTTCTCTCAGAATATAGGAACTTATGTTCATCAGTAGTGACGTCAGGGGAGTTTGATTGTCCTCCAAAGTTAAGTGGAAACCATGTTTACTGTATGTCTGCATCAGGCCAGGTTGTGAAGGAGAAAATGACAATGCCCATTGCGTGTTGTCACTCCTGATGAGCTCTCCTTCAAACACTCATTTTTGTTATCAGAGTTGTGTCCCATTAACCTGATGGGCTGTGATCTCATGTGTAAATTAGGCATTATTTTAACTTCTACACCAGAGGGTGTTAAGGTTATGTTACAGCCTGACAAAGTTTTCACAGCAGTGCAGTTTGATTCATCGGCACTTACATATGCTTATGAGTGGAAACTTCCCAGCTCTCCTTTTTCACAACAACTAGTGGAAGAAGCAAAAGCGTTAGTTTCACCCCTTTCTGATTTCATGCAATCTACTGATTTGCACTGCACATCACACATTTCTTTGGGGCCTGACAATGACTATGAGAAGAAGTGAAAAAATATGTGCGCCTACTTTATTGGCTGTGTCGCTCACTCCAGAGCACTTCGATTTTTTTAATGTTTGTGGTACTCGCCCTCACATTTCCTTGGCCAAACGTACACACAGGCAGTGACAAGGTGTGGGAGAGTTTGTTGCTACATGTCAGAAAGAAATGGAGTGGACCGTTTCACCTGCTGATCCAAATTTGATGTTTTCTGAACGATTGTCAGCATACAAAAAAACATTTTTGAGTACAATGCATTGTCAAAGAACTGTGGACTTAATTCCTACCACAGAATCACATTTTGAAGCATGTTTTTTATCTGAAACAGATTTGTCTTCGATACCCATGTTGGCTGAAGTGCCCAATGATCTTTGGGCTAAGAGCAAATATGATGTGGGGTTGATAAAAGGCTGTGAACCAGTAATTGTCACCCCTAAATCAAACTTTTGTCCATGTAAAAAACAATACCCTTTTAAGCCTGAAGCAATTAAAGGGATTAAACCTGTTTTTCAATCTTTTCAGAAAACAGGCGTTATTGTTCCTTTTGAAAATTCACCTGTGCTTACTCCATTGATTCCTGTTAAAAAGATTAAAGATGCTGGCCAGCCAGATGAATGGCGTTTTGTTGGATATTCGAACCTTTTCTTAACTGCTTTTTACAAACCATGGTCGGACTTTCACACCTTCTTGTAGCCGAACAACTCCGCTCCCGCTATTGATTGTGTACAGTCGGCTATTTTAACCTTTTCTTACCCGCTTTTTACCAACTATGGTCGGACATTCACACCGTCTTACAGCGGAACACCTCCGCTCCCGCTTTTTATGGTGTATAGTCGGGCATTCGAACCTTTTCTTACCCGCTATTTACAAACTATGGTAGGACATTCAAACCTTCGTGTATCCGAAAACCTCCGCTCTCTCTTTTGATCATACATTGTCGGACATTCGCACCTTTTCTTACCCGCTTTTTACAAACCATGGTCGGACTGTCACACCTTCTTGTAGCCGAACACATCCGCTCCCGCTATTGATTGTGTACAGTCGGGTAGTTTAACCTTTTCTTACCCGCTTTTTACCAAGTATGGTCGGACATTCACACCTTCGTACAGCGGAACACCTCCGCTCCCTCTTTTGATGGTGTATGTTCGGGCATCCAAACCTTTTCTTACCCGCTTTTTCCAAACAATGGTCGGCTATTCACAGCTTCCTCTCCACCATACTTGTATGGTGGGATATTCACACCCACTTGCATCCGAAAACCTCCGCCCCAAATTTTGTTGATATTTAGTCGGACATTCGCACCTTACCCGCTTTTGGCAAACTATGGCCTTCTTGCAGCCAAACAACTCTGATCTTGCTTTTGATGATGTAAGGTTGGGCATTCAGACCTTGCTTCACCTGCTTTTCACCAAATATAGTCGGACATTCACACCTTCTTGCAGCCGAACACTTCCGCTCCACCTTTTAGTGTTCTATCACACCTTTTTTTTCACCGCATTTTATACATTATGGTTGGAAATTTTCAACCACTTTCATCCGAAGACCTCTCCTCCCGCTTTTGTTAATATATTTGAACTTTAGTTTGACATTCAAACCTTCTTGCAGCTGAACCACCTCCGCTCCCTGTTTTGATGATATATGGTCTGGCAATACTACCTTTTCTTACCCGTTTGTGAGTAATTATGGCTGGACATTCACACCTACTTGCAGCCGAACACAACCTCTCTCGCTTTTGATGATGTATGGACCGGCATTTTTACCTTTTCTAACACATTTTTCAGCAATTATGGTCTGAGATTCACACCTACTCACAGCCGAACAACTCCGCTCCCGCATTTGATGATGTATAGTCGGGCATTCTCACCCTTTCTCATCAGCTTTTTGCAAATTATGATCTGACATTCACACCTACTTGCAGTCGAACAGCTCTGCTCCCGCTTTTGATTATGTTTGGTTGGATATTCGAACCTTTTCTTCACTTCTTTTTACATATTTTGGTTGGACGTTCACACCTTCTTGTAGCCGAACACTTCCACTCCTGCTTTTGATGATGTATGGTTGGGCATTCACACCTTTTTTTTGCCCATTTTTCAGGAATTATGGGTGGACATTCACACCTCGCAGCTGAACACCTCCTATCCCACTTATGATAATGTGCGGTTTGATTTTCGAAAAGTTTCTTTCATGTTTTCTAGCAATTATTGATGGACATGTAGACCTTCTTGCAGCTGAACACCTCCGCTCCCGATTTTGATCATACATTGTCAGGCATTCGCACCTTGTCTTACCCACTTTTTACAAACTTTAGTCGAACAGTCACACCTTTTTGCAGCCGAACACCACCTCTACCGCTTTTGATGATGTATGGTCCAGCATTCTTACCTTTTCTAACACATTCTTCAGCAATTATGGTCGGACGTTCACACCTACTCAGAGCCGAACACCTCCGCTCCCGCATTTGATGGTCTATAGTCGGGCATTCTACAGCGGAAAAGACTCATTCTTATGTTTGGTTAGATATTCGAACCTTTTCTTAACTGCTTTTTACAAACTTTGGTCGGACGTTCACAATATCTTGCAGCCGAACACCTCCGCTTCCGCTTTTGATGGTGTATATTCGGGCATACGAACCTTTTCTTACCCGCTTTTTACAAACCAAGGTCGGACTTTCACACCTTCTCTTAGCTGAACAACTCCGCTCCCTCTTTTGATTGTGTACAGTCGGGTAATTTAACCTTTTCTTACCCGCTTTTTACCATCTATGGTCGGACATTCACACCGTCTTACAGCGGAACACCTCCGCTCCCTCTTTTGATGATGTATGGTTAGGCATTCGCACCTTTTCTTACCCATTTTTCAGTAATTATGGGTAGACATTCACACCTTCTTGCAGCTGAACACCTCCTCTCCCGCTTATGATCATGTGCAGTTTGATATTCGAAAATTTTCTTTCATGTTTTCTAGCAATTATTGATGGACATTCAGACCTTCTTGCAGCTGAACACCTCCGCTCCAGCTGTTGATGGTGTATAGTCGGGCTTTCGAGCCTTTTCTTCCCCGATTTTTACAAATTATGGATGGACATTCAGACCTTCTTTCAGCCGAAAACCTCCGCTCCCTCTTTTGATCATACATTGTCGGGCATTCGCACCTTTTCTTACCCGCTTTTCACAATTCATGGTCGGACTTTCACACCTTTTAGTAGCGGAACAACTCTGCTCCCGCTATTGATTGTGTACAATAGGGTATTTTAACCTTTTCTTACCTGCTTTTTGCCAATTATGGTTGGACATTCACACCTTCTTACAGCGGAACACCTCCGCTCCCTCCTTTGATGGTGTATGTTCGGGCATTCGAACCTTTTCTTACCCGCTTTTTACAAACTATGGTCAGACATTCAAACCTTCTTGTAGCCGAACACATCCACTCCTGCTTTTGATGATGGGTATTCAAACCTACTTGTTGCCCGCTTTTCATTAATTATGGGTGGACATACACACCTTGTCGCAGCCAAACACCTCCGCTCCCTGTTAGGATCATGTATGGTTGGGCATTCGTACCTTTTCTTACCCATTTTGCAGTAATTATGGGTGGACATTCACACCTTCTTGCATTTGAACACCTCCTCTCCCGCTTATGATCATGTGCGGTTTGATATTCGAAAATTCTCTTCCATGTTTTCTAGCAATTATTGATGGACATTCAGACCTTCTTGCAGCTGAACACCTCCGCTCCAGCTGTTGATGGTGTATAGTCGGGCTTTCGAGCCTTTTCTTCCCAGATTTTTACAAAATATGGATGGACATTCAGACCTTGTTTCAGCCGAAAACCTCCGCTCCCTCTTTTGATCATACATTGTCGGGCATTCGCACCTTTTCTTACCCGCTTTTTACAAACCATGGTCGGACTTTCACACCTTTTAGTAGTGGAACAACTCTGCTCCCGCTATTGATTGTGTACAATCGGGTATTTTAACCTTTTCTTACCTGCTTTTTGCCAACTATGGTCGGACATTCACACCTTCTTACAGCGGAACACCTCCGCTCCCTCCTTTGATGGTGTATGTTCGGGCATTCGAACCTTTTCTTACCCGCTTTTTACAAACTATGGTCAGACATTCACACCTTCTTGCAGCCGAACACTTCCGCTCTACCTTTTAGTGTTCTATGGGGTATTCACACCTTTTTTTTCATCGCATTTTATAGATTATGGTTGTAAATTCTCACCCACTCTTATCCGAAGACCTCTCCTCCTGCTTTGGTTAATATATAGTCGGGCATTCGAACCTTTTCTTACCCGCTTTTTACAAATTATGGTCGAACATTCACACCTACTTGCAGCCGAACACCTCCGCTCCCGCTTTTGATGGTGTGTAGTCGGGCTTTCGAGCCTTTTCTTCCCCGGTTTTTACAAATTATGGTTGGACATTCAGACCTTGCAGCCGAAAACCTCTGCTCCCTCTTTTGATCATACATTGTCAGGCATTCGCACCTACTTGCAGCCGAATACTTCCGCTCCACCTTTTAGTGATGTATGGTTGGCATTTGCACCTTTTCTTACCCTTTCTTACCCTACTGATTGCTTAAGATTAAGTTGTTTTTTCTCAAACTACAACATTTTTTTAATTGTTGAAACTTGATTTGAAGTGGATAAATAAGGAGGACAAACAGTTTTAAGTCAGGCTGATAGAAGGAATTAATGTTATAGCAAAATCTGTATTTCGTCATATGTCGAGAGATGCTTATTGCTGAAGAAGTTCTTTCTCATTCTACAAAGTACAACGTTGTTTATCGTTGAAACTTGATTAGACATGAATAAATATGAAGGACAAAGCAGTCTTAACTTGGTTAGAGTTAAGGAATTCGTTTTATAGGAGAATCCGAATTCGTGCATAACTCGTAAAATAGAGCTTATTTTCGGATTCCTGAAGAATGAGTCTGGTTCTTTCTCATAATACAAAGTTTGTTGTTTATTGTTGAAACTTCATCAGAAGTGAAGAAATAAATGAATGCCTATCAACAAATGTGTGATCTAAACTCTAGTGCTTCCTCTAAAATAATTTCCTTTCTCAATTCAGAAATGTGTGTGTGTAAGTCACAACACCCGTGACACCAAAACGGCTTTCTTTTCTCTCTTTTCTCTACACTCTGCACTGTGAGCACACACACCAAATCAGAAAGGCTTTTTTCTCTCTTTTCTACATTATGGACTGTGGGGACACAAAACCGCTCTCTCTCTTTTTTTTTGATTGTGTGCCAGGGCGTTGTCTCACGTATTAGATTATGCTTACGATACGAATGGGTTTATCAGTCACATCAGAATCCATACATACTGATCCTCCCGTAATAAAATGGTCGGATCTTATCAAACACACTTTGTTTCTTGTGACAATCAAGTCAGCGAAACAGCGTATACACGTCAAGACACTGAATCAAGTTTGCCACAAGAACTCATAAGTTTGGCAGTATTGCTCTGCCGTCAGCAATCATACACCCATTTTATTTTCATGAGACATGTGCAGGCACCTGTTCATCTACTGTTCTATCACTATGAATTAGTTTATCTATTATCAATAAGGATACTTCTACAACTACTATCAAAGTATGTCCAGACTTCTTATGTTGTCAGTTGCTATATATGAATAAGTGGGTAGCTACTGACAAGCATTAAGCATGTCACACAGCCCAAACATATAACATTTCAGGACACACCACACAGTTAACAACCACAGTGAAGTGTCAAAGCCCAAACATGTAACATTCAACAGGACACTTACACAACACATTCAAATCAAACAGTCAGACAACATACAAGAACATATACCCCAGCCGGCATTGCTCCCTGCCTATTTTCCTACAGCTCACTATGTGTGCGCACACCTTTATTCACAAACTCTTCAACTTATACTCTTTTACCAAAGCTGCTACAGCTCGATTGGCCGAATACCCTTAGATCCTATTTCGGTGAATTTGACATCTGCCTTACATGTAACAGATTAGCGGTTTAGCAGTTTTAATTTAGTTTGAGTGAAGGAATTCATTTTATAGCAAAATCCGAAATCGTGAAGAACTCATGAAAGTAAGCTTATTCTCGGATTCCTGAAACTTTAGATTTGCTCTTTCTTTTACTGCAAAGTACAACGTTGTTTTTTTTTTGTTTAAATCTTTCTAGACATGGTAAATATGAAGGACAAAGCAGTTTTAACATAGTTTGAGTGAAGGAATTCATTTTATAGATAATATCCCAAGAGTCTGCTGAGAAAAGAGAGTGAATGCGAAGTAGACTTTAACACGGCTCTGGGAGCGAGCCGAGTGTGGGCTAACCGGGAGAATTGCTTGAAAGAAACGCGACACCGAATGAGCGGTCAGAACAAAGCCTCAATACGGTGTTCCCGTGGTGTTTTTGTTGCTGCCTTGTCGATTGCACAGGGGCAAGCGTTTCAACCAAGCAACGCTCACCATGGGGAAGGTGGCTATGGCAACTAGCCTGATGCCCTGCTCCTGCAGTGACGGATAATCGTACTCTGGTTTCTCTTCATAACATACAAGTCTTTCGCCTTTTACTAAAGACTTTCGTGGAGAGCAGCACTAATGAGCTGTTTCTATTTTTGGCAGGCTTTACCTTTGCGGGTGAAGCCCTTTCTGTCTGTGCAAAAGAAATCTTGTTACTGTGCAGAGTGACTTCTCTGAGTAGAGTCGCCTTACTTGTTGCGATTGTGCCGATGTTCGAAGCTGGAGTGCAAAGTTGTTGCTTGAATGGTGCTTGCTGGAGCATGCGGGAGTGCAAAGTTATACCATTTAAAAGGGCTGAAGAGTGCTCAGTGCAGCGGGTGGGCGGAGGTGCAACGTGACACTCTGGCCACCTATGGCCATAAAAAGAACACGGCTACAAGTGCGCATTGTGCCAGCAAGGGCCCTCGGACCTGAAACAGTGGACAGTTATCGCTTCTCTGCCTTTTGGCTAAGATCAAGTGTAGTATCTGTACTTATCAGTTTAATATGTCCTCTATACGAGGACTACATATTAAATGGATTTTTAAGAATAGGAGTTGAAAAAGAAGCTTGCTCCGTTCACTCCAAGCATCGACCCAGTACTGCAGTGCCGCTGGGAACGGTGCGCTCTTCTCTGCTCTTGTGAAAAAGCAAACAGCGGTGCAGAATGGAAGTTTCAGGGAGCCCAAGATTAAACTTTCTTTTAATCTGCTGAGAAAAGAGAGTGAATGCGAAGTAGACTTTAACACAGCTCTGGGAGCGAGCCGAGTGTGGGCTAACCGGGAGAATTGCTTGAAAGAAACGCGACACCGAATGAGTGGTCAGAACAAAGCCTCAATACGGTGTTCCCGTGGTGTTTGTGCCTGCCTTGTCTTTTGCACAGAGTAAAAGACAAGGCAGCCATCGAATAGGGCCCGATTGTTCCTACTTGGTCAGCAGAGGAGCAAGGGGGGGGAGCAAGCGTCTCAACCAAGCAAATCTCACCAAGTAGGAACAATCGGGCCCTATTCGATGGCTGCAACACCTGAAAGAGATATTGATGCGAGACCCGATCAAAAGTTTTTTCAAAGTCTAAATTTAAGATGACAAGCCGGGTGTTTCTGTCTCTAGCGTAATCAATGATGTCTCGAATCAGTACGAGGCTGTCGGTGAGTTGTCTCTCTGAGATGGCACAAGCCTGGTCTGGGTGAATTACCTCCTCTAAAACAGAGGACATCCGTGTCGTTAAAACCTTGCTAAAAAGTTTACAGTCAAAGTTTAAAAGTGTGATGGGCCTCCAATTCTTTAGGTCAGTCTTATCATTTTTATCAGAAGTGAAGAAATAAATGAATGCCTATCAACAAATGTGTGATCTAAACTCTAGTGCTTCCTCTAAAATAATTTCCTTTCTCAATTTAGAAATGTGTTAGAAAAGGTAAAAATGCCGGTCCATACATAATCAAAATCGGGAGAGGTGGTGTTCAGCTGCAAGAAGGTCTAAATGTCCATCAATAATTGCTAGAAAACATGAAAGAAAATTTTCGAAAATCAAACCACACATGATCATAAGTGGGAGAGGAGGTGTTCAGCTGCAAGAAGGTGTGAATGTCCACCCATAATACCTGAAAAATGGGTAAAAAAAAAGGTGCGAATGCCCAACCATACATCATCAAAAGCAGGAGTGCATGTGTTCGGCTACAAGAAGGTGTGAACGTCCAACCAAAGTTTGTAAAAAGCAGTTAAGAAAAGGTTCGAATATCCAACCGTACATAATCAAAAGCGGGAGCAGAGCTGTTCGACTGCAAGTAGGTGTGAATGTCAGATCATAATTTGCAAAAAGCTGATGAGAAAGGTTGAGAATGCCCGACTATACACCATCAAATGCGGTAGCGGAGTTGTTCGGCTGTGAGTAGGTGTGAATCTCCAACCATAATTGCTGAAAAATGTGTTAGAAAAGGTAAAAATGCCGGTCCATACATAATCAAAAGCGGGAGAGGTGGTGTTCAGCTGCAAGAAGGTCTAAATGTCCATCAATAATTGCTAGAAAACATGAAAGAAAATTTTCGAAAATCAAACCACACATGATCATAAGTGGGAGAGGAGGTGTTCAGCTGCAAGAAGGTGTGAATGTCGTACCATAATACCTGAAAAATGGGTAAAAAAAAGGTGCGAATGCCCAACCATACATCATCAAAAGCAGGAGTGCATGTGTTCGGCTACAAGAAGGTGTGAACGTCCAACCAAAGTTTGTAAAAAGCAGTTAAGAAAAGGTTCGAATATCCAACCATACATAATCAAAAGCGGGAGCAGAGCTGTTCGACTGCAAGTAGGTGTGAATGTCAGATCATAATTTGCAAAAAGCTGATGAGAAAGGGTGAGAATGCCCGACTATACACCATCAAATGCGGGAGCGGAGTTGTTCGGCTGTGAGTAGGTGTGAATCTCCGACCATAATTGCTGAAAAATGTGTTAGAAAAGGTAAAAATGCCGGTCCATACATCATCAAAAGCGAGAGAGGTTGTGTTCGGCTGCAAGTAGGTGTGAATGTCCAGCCATAATTACTCACAAACGGGTAAGAAAAGGTAGTATTGCCAGACCATATATGATCAAAAAGGGGAGCGGAGGTGGTTCAGCTGCAAGAAGGTTTGAATGTCCGACTAAAGTTCAAATATATTAACAAAAGCGGGAGGAGAGGTCTTCGGATGAGAGTGGTTGAAAATTTCCAACCATAATGTATAAAATGCGGTGAAAAAAAGGTGTGATAGAACACTAAAAGGTGGAGCGGAAGTGTTCGGCTGCAAGAAGGTGTGAATGTCCGACTATATTTGGTGAAAAGCAGGTGAAGCAAGGTCTGAATGCCCAACCTTACATCATCAAAAGCGAGATCAGAGGTGTTTGGCTGCAAGAAGGCCATAGTTTGCCAAAAGCGGGTAAGGTGCGAATGTCCGACTAAATATCAACAAAATTTGGGGCGGAGGTCTTCGGATGCAAGTGGATGTGAATGTCCGACTAAATATCAACAAAATTTGGGGCGGAGGTCTTCGGATGCAAGTGGGTGTGAATGTCCGACTATATTTGGTGAAAAGCAGGTGAAGCAAGGTCTGAATGCCCAACCTTACATCATCAAAAGCGAGATCAGAGGTGTTTGGCTGCAAGAAGGCCATAGTTTGCCAAAAGCGGGTAAGGTGCGAATGACCGACTAAATATCAACAAAAGTGGGGGCGGAGGTCTTCGGATGCAAGTTGGTGTGAATATCCCACCAGATGGAAGCAAAGTAGCAGGATTCAGAACAGTACAACGTGTGATGGCTTTAAACAAAAAAGAACGTTGTACTTTGCAGGATAGGAAAGAACAACACTAAACCTTTAGGAATCCGAGAATAAACTTATTTTGACGAGTTCTACACAATTTCAGATTTTGTTATAAAATGAATTCCTTCACTCAAACCAAGTTAAAACTGCTTTGTCCTTCATATTTTTGCATGTCTAAATAGGTTTCAGGCATAAAATTCTTCATATTACCCTGTATGTGAAAGAAGCATACTTGTGATGGAGCAATACACTCCTTTTGGGTAACCTAAACTGATGGTTGGTTAAAATAATGCCTAATTTACACATGAGATCACAGCCCATCAGGTTAATGGGACACAACTCTGATAACAAAAATGAGTGTTTGAAGGAGAGCTCATCGGGAGTGACAACACGCAATGGGCATTGTCATTTTCTCCTTCACAACCTGGCCTGATGCAGACATACAGTAAACGTGGTTTCCACTTAACTTTGGAGGACAATCAAACTCCCTTGACGTCACTACTGATGAACATAATTTCCTATATTCTGAGAGAAATATCTTTGCTCTAGGACGGAAATAGCATGCAAAACTTTACTACGTGAATCACAGTCGGCAAGCGTTTCTTCACTACACAGAGCAGGAAAAATGTGTGAGTGTGTTTGTGCTATCACCCATTAGTGGAGGCTCCGCTGCCGCGTGACGTCCAGAACCTGCCTCCCACCCTCAGTCAGCCTTTTGCCCAATTTCATCACTTTTCAGCTGTCCAGTCTGGCCACAGTAAAAACAAATATTCGGATCATAGCTCTGGCGTGGCCCATTTCGACCTCCTCTCCCACACGTCCACGTCTTCGACTTCGGCCTCGTCCTCTGTTTACACACACTGCGTAATACATGGTCATGGCTGCCAAATGCAGCTCCTTTTCACACTTGTCCCTTTTGGTTGTCTTACGCGTCTCAACTTGGTTATGAGCATGGCGAGCATATCGGCGAACGTCAGCCAAACGAGGACCCTCACACCATCCCACGTAAATATTCTTTACTTCAGTGGCGACATCTGGCATGAGGCCTTTAATTATTGCATCGCAAACTGTGGCCTTCTCTCAGCCAAACACCTCTGATCTCGCTTTTCATGATGTAAGTTCCTGCGTATGCTGCCGCTTACCTGGATGACGTCATCATCCATAGCAACAGCTGGGCGGAGCATGTTCAGCAGATGGCGGCAGTGCTGGAGTCACTGTGGCAGGCGGGGCTCACGGCCAACCCAAAGAAGTGTGCAGTTGGATGGAGGGAGGTACGGTATCTGGGGTACCACTTGGGCGGCGGACAGGTGCGTCCACAGGTAGACAAGACAGCAGCGATTGCAGCCTGCCCAAAACCTAAGATCAAGAAAGAGGTGAGGCGGTTTTTGGGGCTGGCCGGATATTACCGGCGATTTATTCCCAACTTCGCGAAAAGGTGCCTCTGATCCGGTCCGGTGGACGAAGCAGTGCCAGGTGTCACTTGAGAGGGTAAAGCAGACCCTCTGTGGGGAGCCTCTTCTCCACACACCTAACTCCTTTCTCCCATTTGTCCTGCAGACTGATGCATCGGGAAGGGGGTCGGGGGCTGTTCTGTCCCAGCAGGTGCGGGGCGTTCACCGCCCAGTGCTTTACATCAGCCAGAAACTATCCGAGAGGGAGACCAGATACAACACGGTGGAGAGGGAGTGCCTGGCCATCCGGTGGGTGGTCGGCGCTCTGCGGTATTACTTGCTGGGGCGCCCATTCACCCTTTGCTCGGACCTTGCTCCCCTCCAGTGGCTCCACCGAATGAAAAATGTCAATGCACGGATCACCCGCTGGTATCTGGCACTACAGCCTTTTAAATTCAAAGTGGTCCATAGGCCGGGGGCACAGATGGCGGTGGCCGACTTCCTTTACAGCTCGCATGGCGAGGTGGTGGTGGTGGGGGGGGGGGGAGTAGGTTAGGCCGGACCGCTCCCCGGCCAAGGTCAGGCGGTGGAGGTATGTGGAGGGGGCGTGGTGCATCAGCTGCAGGAGAGAGCTGTGGAGAGAGCTCTGGGGAGCAGGACTAGGTGAGTGATTAGTACACCGGCAGTCACTTGTCTAATCACTCTCCTCTTTAAAAAACTCAGAGCTGTAAGGAGGATTGAAGTGGAGTCGGCAGCACGAACCGGGAGGGAAGGCCTGCGAACGACTCCACATTCATGAAAAAGGGTTAAATAAACTATACGTTGAACCGTCCTCTGTCTCTGAGTCTCTCTGAAAGAACCCGCAGTGGCAACAGGCCGCCTCAATGTGCAATTATTAAAGACAGTAAAGGACGATCTCTCTCGTTGGAAGTCCTTACCTATATCACTTATGGGGAGAGTTACAACCATTAAAATGATGATACTACCAAAAGTTAACTATCTGTTCTCAATGATCCCCATAAAACCACCTGCTACTTGGTTTAAGTCACTAGATTCATGCATCTCTAAATTTCTGTGGAAAAACAAACCACCACGTATTAGTTTAAAAACCCTACAGAAGACCAAGGACAGGGTGGATTAGATTTACCTAATTTTCAGCACTATTCCTTAGCCAATAGGTTACGGTATATATAAAAACGGTTTAAACCTAGCCCAATACATGAACATGGATAAGTATAGAACAAGCATTGTGTGATAATCTGGAAATCTCTGACCTGCCACTTATTAGTCAAAACGTGAAAAATCACAAATGTTTCAAAAGCATTAACATCAGCACCTCTCTGACAGCCTGGTGGGAATTTCTTAAAATAACAAAGTCTTCACTTGTCCCGTGTAAGCTTACACCCATCTGGAACAATCCTGACATCCTGCAAAACAAAAAAATGCTAAACTTTACTCTGTGGAAGATCAAAGGAATCAAACATCTGGAACATATAATCCAAAATGGACATTTTATTTCATTTGATGAGCTCATATCACAACATGAGATAGGCAGCAATAAATTCCTAGAATATCAACAACTTAAGTCTATAATAACAAAGAAATATATCCTCCACCAACCAGACTTACAACTCCCGATTAGGGAAGCAGAATTTCTAAGCATCTGCACCCCAAAACTACTATCAAAAATATATAAATTATTGTCTAAGATAGATGACACAATGTCTCTACCGTCCTCAAAATGGGAGGCAGATTTATCCATCAGTTCTAGTCATAGCTTCTGGCCACAAATATGTTTGAACACCTTCACAATGACTCGAAATCCTAATTTACAGCTCATACAATACAAAATTCTTCATAGAACACACTATACAGGACAAAGGATGTTCAGGATGGGTCTAACACACTCAAACATCTGCTCACATTGCACAGATAACACACCTGATGATTATGCACACGCTTTGTGGTTTTGTGCGCCTGTCCAGAAGTTCTGGCTTGAAGTCTGTGCGGACCTATCAACATGGCTAAAGTGTAGCATTCCTGCATGCCCCACACTGTGCATACTGGGTGACTTAGACAACATCAACGTGGAATTTAGCTTAGCACACATGATCCTCACAGTGTTATGTATAGCAAAGAAAACTATTCTCATGAACTGGAAAGCGAAGAACAATCTGTGTATTAACCAGTTTAGAAATTTTCTTTTAGATTATATTAGCATGGAAACAATGTCTGCCTCCTCAAAACATCAATTGGCTGAATTTAATTCTCTCTGGTCCCCTCTGATTAGCTTGATCACATAGTGGTGGTGGTGGGTTGCTGTCCCGTCGCTCTGGGCGGTTGGTCATTGCTGGGGGGACTGTGTGTCGGGCTTGGAGGGCAGTTTTGGGGGCTTGCGGGTGTGGCTGTCTTGCGGTGTGGGGCGGGGTCCCTTAGGGGTCTTGGGGTGGTGGCTGCTGGCTCTGTACCGGGTGACGGGGCCGCTCTGGCGTGGGTGGTGGAGCTGGGCCTGGACCTGGTGGCTTGCCGCTGCCTTGTGCCCGGGGCGGGGCCCTGCCTGTGCCTGGGGGGTCTGGGTTGCCCTGGACATGCCACAGCATGCGTGGGTTGGTGCAGGTCCTGGTGCCGGCCTTGTTGCTCTGGGAACTCCAAGGTGTCCGCAGGTGGTTATTTTTTTTTAGGGTGTTGGGGCGTGCGGTGAGGAGGAGGGGGTCTGTATGGGGGTGTGCTTTTCCCCTGTTGGGGGGGGCCTGGGGGGGCCTGGGTGATGGTGGGTCTCAGGCCCGGGCTGCTGCCACTGGTGTAACCGGGTGATTTGTTTGTTTGTTTGTTTGATTTTTGTTGTTGTTTGTTTGTTTTTGTAGAGGTCCTCCGGGGTGAGGTTGGGTTGAGTGGGGTGGGGTGGGATGGGTTCCTTCTGGGGGTACAGTAGCTCCCGGAATATGGTGACTGCAGGCCCCGAGCCTGGTGGACATCAGGCCCTCCTGCCCTGTGTTGGGTCCCAGGTAGCGGGGATGCCTATTGCAGCCAGTCTCTGGCTGCCCTCTCCGGGGTGGGAGGGACCAGGAGGATGAATTAATTATTCTGCTAGTTTATATATTGTAAACATAAACAATAAACAATTATAAAACTTCCCTTGGCAAAGCAAATCTGTTTGGCATAAAGGTATTCAGACTACAATTCTGCTGCCATAATGCACAATTCCGGATTTTGATATAAAATGAATTCCTTCACTCAAACCAAGTTAAAACTGCTTTTCCTTCATATTTATCCATGTCTAAATAGCTTTAAACAAAAAAGAACGTTGTACTTTGCAGGATAGGAAACAACAACACTAAACCTTTAGGAATCCGAGAATAAGCTTATTTTCACGAGTTCTACACAATTTCGGATTTTGATATAAAATGAATTCCTTCACTCAAACTAAGTTAAAACTGCTTTGTCCTTCATATTTATCCATGTCCAAATAGCTTTAAACAAAAAAGAACGTTGTACTTTGCAGGATAGGAAAGAACAACACTAAACCTTTTCAGGAATCCGAGAATAAGCGTCGTTTGACGAGTTCTACACAATATCGGATTTTGATATAAAATTAATTCCTTCACTCAAACCAAGTTAAAACTGCTTTGTCCTTCATATTTATCCATGTCCAAATAGCTTTAAACAAAAACGAACGTAGTACTTTTCAGGATAGGAAACAACAACACTAAATTTTTTCAGGAATCCAAGAATAAGCTTCTTTTCACGAGTTCTACACAATTCCGGATTTTGATATAAAATTAATTCCTTCACTCAAACCAAGTTAAAACTGCTTTGTCCTTCATATTTTTGCATGTCTAAATAGGTTTCAGGCATAAAATTCTTCATATTACCCTGTATGTGAAAGAAGCATACTTGTGATGGAGCAATACACTCCTTTTGGGTAACCTAAACTGATGGTTGGGGAGGAAAGTTAGAAGAACAATCAACTATCAACCAAAGACAGATGACGTGATGAGCGGGCAATATAACTGTGTTTTTGCTTCAGAGCAACTCTGTATTCTGTACTGTGTTGTTCTCTCTTTCAAGATATTATTATTAAAGCCTCTTATCTTCTCAGAAGAAAATAACTGACTCTGTGCGTTACTAAATTTCCACCACAATTTTGGCGTCACGAACAGGATCCCTCGACTGGTGTCTCTGGACCGGATCGCAGTGCATGGCCAGCCTGGACTGAAGTAGCTGTTCCAGCCTCATACCTCCAAGGCCTTTTCTGAGAGAGAGGACTGGCAGGTCCTTTTCTTGAATACCAGCGCGATCATTTTTGAAATATGATAGTCTGAGACGATAGGACTGCTTTTTAGTTTTTATTTGAATAAAAGAGGGTTTCCCGGTTGTGTCATTAGTGAGACTGAGATTTCATGGGTAAGTGAAACTTTTGAAGCAGTCCGAAGAAGTGTGAAGTACTCCGAAGAAGTGTGAGTACAGATTAAGGTCCTCATTGGAGACGTCCTTTGAGTGAAGGAATATATTTCCCCATTCCAAGTCTGAGAATTGGAAACAGTAGGTCTCAGACTTTTGACCCTACCGGGGGACCTAAGCATGATGAAATGAAAAAGACATATGGTCCAGAGGTTTTCCACCAGAAGGTTCTTTTAGTATGTTAGAAATAAGAAAATTAGAAGAAAAGTTTTGCAAATATGAGAAAGAGATGAAGCAAAAAAAAAGAAAATTAAGTTTAAATAAGAAGTAAGAAAGGTATAGAATTTTGGAAAAAATAAAGTGTATTAAGAGAAAGAAAGGAAAATGTTAAACAAATGCCATGACGGAATGATGATAATAATTTAGTATTAGCTGTGCCGGATCCAGACCTGGACTCCTGCCCTCCACGACGCCTGCAACAACAACAGCCAGCCCTGCCACAAGCCTCTGGCTCTCGGGAAGAAGGGACTTCTTCCATCCTCCCTCGGGAAGAAATTCCATTATTCTCACAACATCAGCTACATAGGTCTGATGATGAGGAAAAGGAAGACGTTTGGTTCTCCAGCGTACCTGCCCAAGAACTTTTAACGCAAGTGACAAAAATCCTTTACCCGCAATCTGGACTTCAGAGATCTAAACGTGAGAAAAAACAAAACCAGATTCAAACCATGCCTATGGTTAAAGTTGCAGTTCCCACTGGACCATTACTGGTTTATCGACCCTGGACTGAGACTGACATCATGGAAGCATAACAATGCTTACCAGATCCAGAGATTTCTGGACCCCATTTTGCTGACGAGTTGCGAGATTTCTGCGCACAATTCTGCCCGACTGGGGTTGAATTGCGTCGCATATTAGCAAAAAAGTTCAAACCGTCCGACCTCTGCAAAATAGAGGCCAGTATGCTACAACTGGATTTGCGACCTACCAACAGTGAACGAGGACATAATGATAACGCTCAATATGAAGCAGCCAACCAAAGACTGTGTCAAGCCATCACCACTCAATTTCCAACCAAAATCAATATGTCCCACATTTACACCTGCAAACAGAAACCCGGTGAAGGGACTGATGATTTTATACACCGCATCCTTGAGGAAGTCAGCAAGCACAGCGGTCATCAGAGACCAAGGGATTTGGGTAATGAATCAGGACCATGGGAGAGTATTGCATGCAATGCAATAATTAAAGGCCTCATGCCAGATGTCGCCACTGAAGTAAAGAACATTTACGTGGGATGGTGTGAGGGTCTTCGTTTGGCTGACGTTCGCCGATATGCTCGCCATGCTCATAACCAAGTTGAGACGCGTAAGACAACCAAAAGGGACAAGTGTGAAAAGGAGCTGCATTTGGCAGCCATGACCATGTATTACGCAGTTGGTGTAAACAGAGGACGAGGCCGAAGTCGAAGACGTGGACGTGTGGGATCAGAGCTATGATCCGAATATTTGTTTTTACTGTGGCCAGACTGGACACTGGAAGAAGGACTGTCCACAGCTGAAAAGTGATGAAATTGGGCAAAAGGCTGACTGAGGGTGGGAGGCAGGTTCTGGACGTCACGCGGCAGCGGAGCCTCCACTAATGGGTGATAGCACAAACACACTCACACATTTTTCCTGCTCTGTGTAGTGAAGAAACGCTTGCCGACTGTGATTCACGTAGTAAAGTTTTGCATGCTATTTCCGTCCTAGAGCAAAGATATTTATCTCAGAATATGGGAACTTATGTTCATCAGTAGTGACGTCAGGGGAGTTTGATTGTCCTCCAGAGTTAAGTGGAAACCACGTTTACTGTATGTCTGCCTCAGGCCAGGTTGTGAAGGAGAAAATGACAATGCCCATTGCGTGTTGTCACTCCCGATGAGCTCTCCTTCAAACACTCAATTTTGTTATCAGAGTTGTGTCCCATTAACCTGATGGGCTGTGATCGCATGTGTAAATTAGGCATTATTTTAACTTCTACACCAGAGGGTGTTAAGGTTATGTTACAGCCTGACAAAGTTTTCACAGCAGTGCAGTTTGATTCATCGGCACTTACATATGCTTATGAGTGGAAACTTCCCAGCTCTCCTTTTTCACAACAACTAGTGGAAGAAGCAAAAGTGTTAGTTTCACCCCTTTCTGATTTCATGCAACCTACTGATTTGCACTGCACATCACACATTTCTTTGGGGCCTGACAATGACTATGAGAAGAAGTGAAAAAATATGTGCGCCTACTTTATTGGCTGTGTCGCTCACTCCAGAGCACTTCGATTTTTTTAATGTTTGTGGTACTCGCCCTCACATTTCCTTGGCCAAACGTACACACTGGCAGTGACAAGGTGTGGGAGAGTTTGTTGCTACATGTCAGAAAGAAATGGAGTGGACCGTTTCACCTGCTGATCCAAATTTGATGTTTTCTGAACCATTGTCAGCATACAAAAAAACATTTTTGAGTACAATGCATTGTCAAAGAACTGTGGACTTAATTCCTACCACAGAATCACATTTTGAAGCATGTTTTTATCTGAAACAGATCTGTCTTCGATACCCATGTTGGCTGAAGTGCCCAATGATCTTTGGGCTAAGAGCAAATATGATGTGGGGTTGATAAAAGGCTGTGAACCAGTAATTGTCACCCCTAAATCAGACTTTTGTCCATGTAAAAAACAATACCCTTTTAAGCCTGAAGCAATTAAAGGGATTAAACCTGTTTTTCAATCTTTTCAGAAAACAGGCGTTATTGTTCCTTTTGAAAATTCACCTGTGCTTACTCCATTGTTTCCTGTTAAAAAGATTAAAGATGCTGGCCAGCCAGATGAATGGCGTTTTGTACAGGACCTCCAAGCGATGAATGCTGCAGTTCAGCCACATGCTCCTACTGTGCCCAACCCACACACTATTTTGTCTCAAATTACATCAGATGCACAGTTTTTCTCAGTGGTTGACTTGTCGCCAGTGCACCCTGATAGCCCATTTTGGTTTGCTTTTTAGTTTGAAGGGAGATCTTGGACTTTTACCCGGTTATGCCAGGGGTACTGTGAAAGTCCCACTATTTACAATGCTGCCCTCAAAGCTAGTCTGGATTAACTTCAATCAACCACAGGCTCTGCTCTTTTGCAGTATGTGGATGACATCCTTTTATGTGGTCCATCTAAACAACAGTGTGAAAAAGACAGTGAATCTGTTGAAACATCTTCCTTCTTATGGCCATAAAGCCAGCCTTTCTAAGTTACAGTTTGTACAGGACGAAGTCACCTTTTTGGGTCATGTGATTTCTAAGGATGGGCGCTCACTTTCTCCTAAACGTGTTGCTGCAGTTCAGATCATTCCTAAACCGGTTACTAAAAAACAGCTTATGTCATTCTTAGGTATAACATCTTACTGCAGGAACTTTATTCCTAACTACTCTTTTCTCGAAGCTCTCTTAGGTGCTCTTATCCATGGTAAAGGCAGCTGCAGTTCTGACATGCAGCTCCAGTCAGCTGATCGTGTTCCATGGACTCCTGAGGCTGAATCAGCCTTTAGTCAGCTTAAGCTGGCTCTTCAAACAGCACCAACACTTGGCATTCCAGATCCTCATAAACCTTTCATACAGGCAGTTGATGAGAAGCATGGTTGTATGACATCTGTTCTTATGCAGGAACATGGGGCAGGCAAAGGCCAGTGGCTCATTTCTCAGCAAAACTGGACTCTGTGGCTGCAGGCCTGCCTGGTTGTCTTCGTGCTGTTGCAGCTGCAGAGAAAGCTGTCCTGGCCTCCCAAGATATTGTGGGCTACGCTAATTTGACTGTTTTGGTTCCTCATGCTGTTGCCATTATTCTTCTCGAGCAGAAAACTTCCCATCTTTCAACATCTTGTTGGCTCAGATACACCTCTGTGCTCCTTGATATGCCAAATGTCACTGTTAAACGTTTTACTGTTCTGAATCCTGCTACTTTGCTTCCGACTCCTGAGGATGGGGAGCCTCATGACTGTGAAGCTGTTTTGGAACAAGTTTGTACACCCCGACCTGATCTTTTAGAGACTCCTCTTCCAAACTCTGACATGATTCTTTTTGTAGATGGATCAGCTTTGCGTGATCCAGCCACAGGTCCTAACTGTGTTTGGTTTGCAGTATTTTCTTCACATGACACTTTGTTGTCTGGTTCTCTTCCTAAACATTTCTCTGCTCAAACTACTGAGCTTTTTGCACTTACTGAAGCTTGTAAGTTGGCAGCTGGTAAGTCTGTCACTATTTACACAGATTCCAGATATGCTTTTGGTGTTGTTCATGACTTTGGTGCGCTGTGGAAACACAGGCATTTCCTTAAATCAGATGGTAAAACTATTCTGAACTCCAAGCAGGTTTCTGATCTTCTTGATGCGATCCTTTTGCCTACAGCAATCTCGGTCTGTAAGTGTGCGGCTCACACTAACTCAGACGATCCTGTTGCTTGTGGCAATGCCAGAGCTGATGCTGCAGCTAAGCAAGCAGCTAATTTTTTTCCTGTTTTCGCTTCCCTCTCTTTGCAGGCAGAAGACTCCCTCACAGATCTCCATGCTTTGCAAACTTTTGCCTCTGCAGATGAAATTTGGTCCTCTGGACGCATTTGGTCCTCTGTGGGTGCAACTCATACGGATGGTGTTTGGATGGGACCTGATGGTAAACCCTGTCTACCTAAACATTTTTTTCCTCATTTTTCAAAATTGACACATGGGTTGAACCATGTGTCAAAAGGGGGGATGCTGAATGCACTCACTGCTCAGTGGTTCACAAAAGGGTTCAGTTCATATGCGCAAAAATACTGTCAGTCATGTATGGTTTGTGCCACACATAATGTAGGAAAGGCATTACACACATCGCAAGTTGCACACCCTCCACCAGAGAAACCTTTTGAACATTTGATGATGGATTTTGTTGAACTCACACCAGCTGAAGGAAAGAAATATGCACTAGTAATAGTGGACGTGTTTAGTAAATGGGTTGAAGTTTTCCCTGCAAAACATGCAAACAGTAATGCAGTGACTAAAGCACTGCTAAACAGAAATCATTCCTAGATGGGGCATTCCAGAGAAGATCAGCAGTGATAATGGCACACATTTTGTAAACACTGCATTGACTGAGGTTGGTAAATTCCTGGGAATAACCTTGCGCACACATTGTGCTTATCATCCACAGAGTGGAGGTGCTGTGGAAAGAGAAAATGGTACATTAAAGTCCAAGTTAGCCAAATGTTGTGCAGAAACAGGTCTGCCATGGACAAAAGCATTACCTATTGTGCTTACCCCTAATGTTGTCTTACTGTCGAAACCTTTCCACTGTTCTATCTCAAGTTTCAGAGAAAGTAAAAGCAGCCCTTCCAGCCACAGAAAACACACCACTCCAACCAGATGACAGGTGGTGAAGGAACTTCGCAGGAAACATTGGAAGTCCAAACGTTGGCAAGGCCTGTTCCAGGTGCTACTGGTCACTCACACAGCTGTTAAAGTTGCAGAGAGAGCAACGTGGATTCATGCCAGTCACTGTAAGAAGGTACCAGAACCAGTAGATGACTTCCACCCTGACATACATCAGCCTAACCAACATGCCCGGAAGGACAAAGATAAGAGTCAGCAGTAAAAGCTGTACTCCACCGGTGTGTTAAGTGCTAGTAACCTCTGACACCGAAGATTGAAACATCCTTACTGAGACCTGCGATGAAGATGATCATACACATGCTGTGAACCATGGAAGAAACTGTTTGTTGTTTGTATTTTCTTATTTGTAACCAGCATGTGCACATTGTATCTTGATTTCACAGGAAGCAATAATACAGGGCTGCTGTATTTTTCCCTGTGTGAAAGGCCTCATTGTATGTATCTCACCAAATGATTCAAATAACTCAAAGAACTTTTTTGCTTTCAAAATTTTTCCTCTAGTGACGCTGACTTAGAGAGGGATGAAGATAATCATATTTAATTGTTCGTGTTTTGATTGTTTATCATTGGACCCTTTATCACTATGATGCCTGCATTTTAAACTCACGTTGTGTGCAAATGCAGGCTGATGTTTTACAGATAAAGTTATTATTTTCCTTGTTTCTTTTGGGTTGATTAATATAATGGTATTATTATAATCAAAAGGGAGGAATGTAATGGAAAATAATTCTTATATGCATTGTATTGAGTGTTACTGTGTATAACCTGCAAATGACTGAGCTGCAAGGTACCACCCTGCCCTGTTTTCTTAAATTCCTCTTTACAATGGTGGGCTTGTTATTATGAGATAGCTGCACTTTAGGGGGGACAGGGTTAGGCTGGTATTTACGAGTGTGTCTGGGTAACCTCAACTAATGGTTGGGGAGGAAAGTTAGAAGAACAATCAACTATACCCAAAAACAGATGACGTGATGAGTGGGCAATATAACTGTGTGTTTTTGCTTCAGTGGTCAGAGCAACTCTGTATTCTGTACTGTGTTGTTCTCTCTTGCAAGATATTATTATTAAAGCCTCTTATCTCCTCAAAAGAAAATAACTGACTCCCCAAGTGCAAGTGTCAGGACAAATGATCAAACTTCTCCAAGCTTCAGTCTGCAGAGAGGTACAAGACAGGGTTGCCCCCTTTCGCCCTCACTTTTTGCTATTTTCATCGAACCTTTAGCAGCTGCTATCAGACAAGATAGAAATATTAAAGGCATCCAACCCCAAAATATTGAGCATAAAATAAGTCTTTATGCTGATGATGTATTACTTTTCCTTCAGAACTCACAGACGTCTCTCACTCACACGATCACACTCATAAATAAATTCTCAGCACTTTCTGACTACTCTATCAATTGGTCTAAGACCACAGTTCTGCCCATTAACTATAGGGACCAGAATATACCTGCGATCACTTTACAGTCAGGAAATATTAGATATTTAGGCATAAACATTTCCTCCAGGCTCTCAGAGCTAACAAAGCTAATTTATGTGCAATTATTAATGACAGTAGAGGACAATCTCTCTCGTTGGAAGTCCTTACCTATATCACTTATGGGGAGAGTTACAACCATTAAAATGATGATACTACCAAAAGTTAACTATTTGTTCTCAATGATCCCCATAAAACCAACCTGCTACTTGGTTTAAGTCACTAGATTCATGCATCTCCAAATTTCTGTGGAAAAACAAACCACCACGTATTAGTTTAAAAACCCTACAGAAGACCAAGGACAGTGGTGGATTAGATTTACCTAATTTTCAGCACTATTCCTTAGCCAATAGGTTACGGTATATATCAAAATGGTTTAAACCTAGCCCAATAGATGAACATGGATAAATATAGAACAAGCATTGTGTGATAATCTGGAAATCTCTGACCTGCCACTTATTAGTCAAAACGTAAAAAATCACAAATGTTTCAAAAGCATTAACATCAGCACCTCTCTGACAGCCTGGTGGGAATTTCTTAAAATAACAAAGTCTTCACTTGTCCCGTGTAAGCTTACACCCATCTGGAACAATCCTGACATCCTGCAAAACAAAAAAATGCTAAACTTTACTCTGTGGAAGATCAAAGGAATCAAACATCTGGAACATATAATCCAAAATGGACATTTTATTTCATTTGATGAGCTCATATCACAACATGAGATAGGCAGCAATAAATTCCTAGAAAATCAACAACTTAAGTCTATAATAACAAAGAAATATATCCTCAACCAACCAGACTTACAACTCCCGATTAGGGTAGCAGAATTTCTAAGCATCTGCACCCCAAAACTACTATCAAAAATATATAAATTATTGTCTAAGATAGATGACACAATGTCTCTACCGTCCTCAAAATGGGAGGCAGATTTATCCATCAGTTCTAGTCATAGCTTCTGGCCACAAATATGTTTGAACACCTTCAGAATGACTCAAAATCCTAATTTACAGCTCACACAATACAAAATTCTTCATAGAACACACTATACAGGACAAAGGATGTTCAGGATGGGTCTAACACACTCAAACATCTGCTCACATTGCACAGATAACACACCTGATGATTATGCACACGCTTTGTGGTTTTGTGCGCCTGTCCAGAAGTTCTGGCTTGAAGTCTGTGTGGACCTATCAACATGGCTAAAGTGTAGCATTCCTGCATGCCCCACACTGTGCATACTGGGTGACTTAGACAACATCAACGTGGAATTTAGCTTAGCACACATGATCCTCACAGTGTTATGTATAGCAAAGAAAACTATTCTCATGAACTGGAAAGCGAAGAACAATCTGTGTATTAACCAGTTTAGAAATTTTCTTTTAGATTATATTAGCATGGAAACAATGTCTGCCTCCTCAAAACATCAATTGGCTGAATTTAATTCTCTCTGGTCCCCTCTGATTAGCTTGATCACATAGTGTTGGTGGTGGGTTGCTGTCCCGTCGCTCTGGGCGGTTGGGTGTGTGCTGGGGGGGGCTGTGTGGCTTCGGGCGTCTGGTGGTCTCTCGGGTCGTGGGGAGCGGGTTGGTCATTGCTGGGGGGGACTGTGTGTCGGGCTTGGAGGGCAGTTTTGGGGGCTTGCGGGTGGGGCTGTCTTGCGGTGTGGGGCGGGGTCCCTTAGGGGCCTTGGGGTGGTGGCTGCTGGCTCTGTACCGGGTGACCGGGCCGCTCTGGCGTGGGTGGTGGAGCTGGGCCTTGACCTGGTGGCTTGCCGCCGCCTTGCGCCCGGGGCGGGGCCCTGCCTGTGCCTGGGGGGTCTGGGTTGCCCTGGACATGCCACAGTATGCGTGGGTTGGTGCAGGTCCTGGTGCCGGCCTTGTTGCTCTGGGAACTCCAAGGTGTCCGCAGGTGGTTATTTTTTTTAGGGTGTTGGGGCGTGCGGTGAGGGGGAGGGGGTCTGTGTGGGGGTGTGCTTTTCCCCTGTTGGGGGGGGCCTGGGGGGGCCTGGGTGATGGTGGGTCTCGCTGCTGCGACTGGTGTGACCGGGTGATTTGTTTGTTTGTTTGTTTGATTTTTGTTGTTGTTTGTTTGTTTTTGTAGAGGTCCTCCGGGGTGGGGTTGGGTTGAGTGGGGTGGGGCGGGATGGGTTCCTTCTGGGGGTACAGTAGCTCCCGGAATATGGTGACTGCAGGCCCCGAGCCTGGTGGACATCAGGCCCTCCTGCCCTGTGTTGGGTCCCAGGTAGCGGGGATGCCTATTGCAGCCAGTCTCTGGCTGCCCTCTCCGGGGTGGGAGGGACCAGGAGGATGAATTAATTATTCTGCTAGTTTATATATTGTAAACATAAACAATAAACATTTATAAAACTTCCCTTGGCAAAGCAAATCTGTTTGGCATAAAGGTATCCAGACTACAATTCTGCTGACATAATGCACAATTCCGGATTTTGATATAAAATGAATTCCTTCACTCAAACCAAGTTAAAACTGCTTTTTCCTTCATATTTATCCATGTCTAAATAGCTTTAAACAAAAAAGAACGTTGTACTTTGCAGGATAGGAAAGAACAACACTAAACCTTTAGGAATCCGAGAATAAGCTTAATTTCACGAGTTCTACACAATTTCGGATTTTGATATAAAATTAATTCCTTCACTCAAACCAAGTTAAAACTGCTTTGTCCTTCATATTTATCCATGTCTAAATAGCTTTAAACAAAAACGAACGTAGTACTTTTCAGGATAGGAAACAACAACACTAAATTTTTTCAGGAATCCAAGAATAAGCTTCTTTTCACGAGTTCTACACAATTCCGGATTTTGATATAAAATTAATTCCTTCACTCAAACCAAGTTAAAACTGCTTTGTCCTTCATATTTATCCATGTCTAAATAGCTTTAAACAAAAAAGAACGTTGTACTTTGCAGGATAGGAAAGAACAACACTAAACCTTTAGGAATCCGAGAATAAACTTATTTTGACGAGTTCTACACAATTTCAGATTTTGTTATAAAATGAATTCCTTCACTCAAACCAAGTTAAAACTGCTTTGTCCTTCATATTTTTGCATGTCTAAATAGGTTTCAGGCATAAAATTCTTCATATTACCCTGTATGTGAAAGAAGCATACTTGTGATGGAGCAATACACTCCTTTTGGGTAACCTAAACTGATGGTTGGGGAGGAAAGTTAGAAGAACAATCAACTATCAACCAAAGACAGATGACGTGATGAGCGGGCAATATAACTGTGTGTTTTTGCTTCAGTGGTCAGAGCAACTCTGTATTCTGTACTGTGTTGTTCTCTCTTTCAAGATATTATTATTAAAGCCTCTTATCTCCTCAGAAGAAAATAACTGACTCTGTGCGTTACTAAATTTCCACCACAATTTTGGCGTCACGAACAGGATCCCTCGACTGGTGTCTCAGGACCGGATCGCAGTGCATGGCCAGCCTGGACTGAAGTAGCTGTTCCAGCCTCATACCTCCAAGGCCTTTTCTGAGAGAGAGGACTGGCAGGTCCTTTTCTTGAATACCAGCGCTGGGATCATTTTTGAAATATGATAGTCTGAGACGATAGGACTGCTTTTTAGTTTTTATTTGAATAAAAGAGTGTTTCCCGGTTGTGTCATTAGTGAGACAGAGATTTCATGGGTGGGTGAAACTTTTGAAGCAGTCCGAAGAAGTGTGAAGTACTCCGAAGAAGTGTGAGTACAGATTAAGGTCCTCATTGGAGACGTCCTTTGAGTGAAGGAATATATTTCCCCATTCCAAGTCTGAGAATGGGAAACAGTAGGTCTCAGACTTTTGACCCTACCGGGGGACCTAAGCATGATGAAATGAAAAAGACATATGGTCCAGAGGTTTTCCACCTGAAGGTTCTTTTAGTATGTTAGAAATAAGAAAATTAGAAGAAAAGTTTTGCAAATATGAGAAAGAGATGAAGCAAAAAAAAAAGAAAATTAAGTTTAAATAAGAAGTAAGAAAGGTATAGAATTTTGGAAAAATAAAGTGTATTAAGAGAAAGAAAGGAAAATGTTAAACAAATGCCATGACGGAATGATGATAATAATTTAGTATTAGCTGTGCCGGATCCAGACCTGGACTCCTGCCCTCCACGACGCCTGCAACAACAACAGCCAGCCCTGCCACAAGCCTCTGGCTCTCGGGAAGAAGGGACTTCTTCCATCCTCCCTCGGGAAGAAATTCCATCATTCTCACAACATCAGTTACATAGGTCTGATGATGAGGAAAAGGAAGACGTTTGGTTCTCCAGCGTACCTGCCCAAGAACTTTTAACGCAAGTGACAAAAATCCTTTACCCACAATCTGGACTTCAGAGATCTAAACGTGAGAAAAAACAAAACCAGATTCAAACCATGCCTATGGTTAAAGTTGCAGTTCCCACTGGACCATTACTGGTTTATCGACCCTGGACTGAGACTGACATCATGGAAGCATAACAATGCTTACCAGATCCAGAGATTTCTGGACCCCATTTTGCTGACGAGTTGCGAGATTTCTGCGCACAATCTGCCCGACTGGGGTTGAATTGCGTCGCATATTGGCAAAAAAGTTCAAACCGACCGACCTCTGCAAAATAGAGGCCAGTATGCTACAACTGGATTTGCGACCTACCAACAGTGAACGAGGACATAATGATAACGCTCAATATGAAGCAGCCATCCAAAGACTGTGTCAAGCCATCAACACTCAATTTCCAACCAAAATCAATATGTCCCACATTTACACCTGCAAACAGAAACCCGGTGAAGGGACTGATGATTTTGTACACTGCATCCTTGAGGAAGTCAGCAAGCACAGCGGTCATCAGAGACCAAGGGATTTGGGTAATGAATCAGGACCATGGGAGAGTATTGCATGCAATGCAATAATTAAAGGCCTCATGCCAGATGTCGCCACTGAAGTAAAGAACATTTACGTCGGATGGTGTGAGGGTCCTCGTTTGGCTGACGTTCGCCGATATGTTTGCCATGCTCATAACCAAGTTGAGACGCGTAAGACAACCAAAAGGGACAAGTGTGAAAAGGAGCTGCATTTGGCAGCCATGACCATGTATTACGCAGTTGGTGTAAAAAGAGGACGAGGCCGAAGTTGAAGACGTGGACGTGTGGGAGAGGAGGTCGAAATGGGCCACGCCAGAGCTATGATCCGAATATTTGTTTTTACTGTGGCCAGACTGGACACTGGAAGAAGGACTGTCCACAGCTGAAAAGTGATGAAATTGGGCAAAAGGCTGACTGAGGGTGGGAGGCAGGTTCTGGACGTCACGCGGCAGCAGAGCCTCCACTGATGGGTGATAGCACAAACACACTCACACATTTTTCCTGCTCTGTGTAGTGAAGAAACGCTTGCCGACTGTGATTCACGTAGTAAAGTTTTGCATGCTATTTCCGTCCTAGAGCAAAGATATTTCTTTCAGAATATAGGAACTTATGTTCATCAGTAGTGACGTCAGGGGAGTTTGATTGTCCTCCAAAGTTAAGTGGAAACCACGTTTACTGTATGTCTGCCTCAGGCCAGGTTGTGAAGGAGAAAATGACAATGCCCATTGCGTGCTGTCACTCCCGATGAGCTCTCCTTCAAACACTCATTTTTGTTATCAGAGTTGTGTCCCATTAACCTGATGGGCTGTGATTTCATGTGTAAATTAGGCATTATTTTAACTTCTACACCAGAGGGTGTTAAGGTTATGTTACAGCCTGACAAAGTTTTCACAGCAGTGCAGTTTGATTCATCGGCACTTACATATGCTTATGAGTGGAAACTTCCCAGCTCTCCTTTTTCACAACAACTAGTGGAAGAAGCAAAAGCGTTAGTTTCACCCCTTTCTGATTTCATGCAACCTACTGATTTGCACTGCACATCACACATTTCTTCGGGGCCTGACAATGACTATGAGAAGAAGTGAAAAAATATGTGCGCCTACTTTATTGGCTGTGTCGCTCACTCCAGAGCACTTAGATTTTTTTAATGTTTGTGGTACTCGCCCTCACATTTCCTTGGCCAAACGTACACACTGGCAGTGACAAGGTGTGGGAGAGTTTGTTGCTACATGTCAGAAAGAAATGGAGTGGACCGTTTCACCTGCTGATCCAAATTTGATGTTTTCTGAACCATTGTCAGCATACAAAAAAACATTTTTGAGTACAATGCATTGTCAAAGAACTGTGGACTTAATTCCTACCACAGAATCACATTTTGAAGCATGTTTTTTTATCTGAAACAGATTTGTCTTCGATACCCATGTTGGCTGAAGTGCCCAATGATCTTTGGGCTAAGAGCAAATATGATGTGGGGTTGATAAAAGGCTGTGAACCAGTAATTGTCACCCCTAAATCAGACTTTTGTCCATGTAAAAAACAATACCCTTTTAAGCCTGAAGCAATTAAAGGGATTAAACCTGTTTTTCAATCTTTTCAGAAAACAGGCGTTATTGTTCCTTTTGAAAATTCACCTGTGCTTACTCCATTGTTTCCTGTTAAAAAGATTAAAGATGCTGGCCAGCCAGATGAATGGCGTTTTGTACAGGACCTCCAAGCGGTGAATACTGCAGTTCAGCCACATGCTCCTACTGTGCCCAACCCACACACTATTTTGTCTCAAATTACATCAGATGCACAGTTTTTCTCAGTGGTTGACTTGTCGCCAGTGCACCCTGATAGCCCATTTTGGTTTGCTTTTTAGTTTGAAGGGAGATCTTGGACTTTTACCCGGTTATGCCAGGGGTACTGTGAAAGTCCCACTATTTACAATGCTGCCCTCAAAGCTAGTCTGGATTAACTTCAATCAACCACAGGCTCTGCTCTTTTGCAGTATGTGGATGACATCCTTTTATGTAGTCCATCTAAACAACAGTGTGAAAAAGACCAAATGACTCAAATAACTTTCTTGCTTTCAAAATTTTTCCTCTAGTGACGCTGACTTAGAGAGGGATGAAGATAATCATATTTAATTGTTCATGTTTTGATTGTTTATCTTTGGACCCTTTATCACTATGATGCCTGCATTTTAAACTCACGTTGTGTGCAAATGCAGGCTGATGTTTTACAGATAAAGTTATTATTTTCCTTGTTTCTTTTGGGTTGATTAATATAATGGTATTATTATAATCAAAAGGGAGGAATGTAATGGAAAATAATTCTTATATGCATTGTATTGAGTGTTACTGTGTATAACCTGCAAATGACCGAGCTGCAAGGTACCACCCTGCCCTGTTTTCTTAAATTCCTCTTTACAATGGTGGGCTTGTTAATATGAGATAGCTGCACTTTAGGGGGGACAGGGTTAGGCTGGTATTTACGAGTGTGTCTGGGTAACCTCAACTAATGGTTGGGGAGGAAAGTTAGAAGAACAATCAACTATACCCAAAAACAGATGACGTGATGAGTGGGCAATATAACTGTGTGTTTTTGCTTCAGTGGTCAGAGCAACTCTGTATTCTGTACTGTGTTGTTCTCTCTTGCAAGATATTATTATTAAAGCCTCTTATCTCCTCAAAAGAAAATAACTGACTCCCCAAGTGCAAGTGTCAGGACAAATGATCAAACTTCTCCAAGCTTCAGTCTGCAGAGAGGTACAAGACAGGGTTGCCCACTTTCGCCCTCACTTTTTGCTATTTTCATCGAACCTTTAGCAGCTGCTATCAGACAAGATAGAAATATTAAAGGCATCCAACCCCAAAATATTGAGCATAAAATAAGTCTTTATTCTGATGATGTATTACTTTTCCTTCAGAACTCACAGACGTCTCTCACTCACACGATCACACTCATAAATAAATTCTCAGCACTTTCTGACTACTCTATCAATTGGTCTAAGACCACAGTTCTGCCCATTAACTATAGGGACCAGAATATACCTGCGATCACTTTACAGTCAGGAAATATTAGATATTTAGGCATAAACATTTCCTCCAGGCTCTCAGAGCTAACAAAGCTAAATTATGTGCAATTATTAAAGACAGTAGAGGACGATCTCTCTCGTTTGAAGTCCTTACCTATATCACTTATGGGGAGAGTTACAACCATTAAAATGATGATACTACCAAAAGTTAACTATTTGTTCTCAATGATCCCCATAAAACCATCTGCTACTTGGTTTAAGTCACTAGGTTCATGCATCTCCAAATTTCTGTGGAAAAACAAACCACCACGTATTAGTTTAATTCAATTCAATTCAATTCAATTTTATTTATATAGCGCCAGATTACAACAATTGTCATCTCAAGGCACTTAAGTAATATAGTCCAATTCAAGCCAATTGGAATTCAATTCATTGTAATCATAATCCAATTAATTCATATAGAGCTAATTCAAAAAATTAATATCCTAGCTAAGGAAACCAACAGATTGCACCGAAATGTGTCTTCAGTCCAATCTCCCGTCCTGAGCGTGCCTGTGGCAACTGTGGAAAGGAACGACTCCCTTTTAACAGGAAGAAACCTCTGGCAGAACCAGACTCAGGAAGGGTGGCCATCCGCCTCGACCAGCTGGGGTTTGAGAAGACAGAAAAGAGGGAAAAGAGGGGGGAAAAACACCATAACGCCATTCAAAGGATATCTGTTGGAACAGGGAAACATAGGTTAATAACCACAATAATGTCACATGTACATAAAATCAATTTTGAAATTAAACAGGGGGAAAAAGAGAGCAAAGTGAGGAAAGGTGTGACAGATGAGGTCCCCCAGCAGTCTAAGCCTATAGCAGCTTAACTATGGGATGTTTCAGGATTACCTGAGCCATCCCTAACTGTAAGCTTTATCGAAAAGAAAAGTTTTAAGCCTAATCTTAAAAGTGGAAAGGGTGTCTGCTTCCCGGACATTTACTGGTAGCTTATTCCACAAGAGAGGGGCCTGATAACTGAAGGCTCTACCTCCCATTCTACTTTTAGAAACTCTGGGAACAACAAGTAAACCTGCAGTTTGGGAGCGAAGTGCTCTGTTAGGAAAATATCTTACAATTAAATCTTTAAGATATGATGGAGCTCGGTCATTAAGAGCTTTATATGTCAGAAGAAGAATCTTAAATTCTATTCTGAATTTAACAGGGAGCCAATGAAGAGAAGCTAAAACTGGAGAAACATGATCTCTCCTGTTAGTTCTCATCAGAACTCTGGCTGTAGCATTTTGGATCAGCTGGAGGCTTTTCAGAGAATATGTGGGACAGCCCAATAATAAGGAATTACAGTAGTCCAATCTTGAAGTAACAAATGCATGAACTAGTTTCTCTGCATCACCCTGAGACAGGATGTTCCTGATTTTAGCAATATTACGAAGGTGAAAGAAGGCAGTCCTAGAAACCAGTTTTATATGTGCGTCAAATGATAAATTCTGGTCAAAAATAACTCCAAGGTTCCTCACTGTAGAACTAGAAGCCAAGGAAATACCATCTAGAGTAACTATATAACTAGACAATTTCTCCCTGAAGCGCTCAGGTCCAAAGAGAACAACTTCAGTTTTGTCTGAATTTAAAAGCAGACAGTTCTGAGTCATCCAGGTCTTTATGTCTTTAAGACAGGCTTGTAGCCTGACCAACCTGTAGGTTTCATCTGGATTCATAGATAAGTACAGCTGAGTATCATCAGCATAACAATGGAAATTTATGCCATGCTGTCTGATAATGTTACCTAATGGAAGCATGTATAAAGTAAAAAGAATCGGTCCAAGCACAGAACCCTGAGGAACTCCATGACTTACTCCAACGTGTGAGGAAGATTCCTCATTTACAAGAACAAACTGGAATCTATCAGATAAATATGACTTAAACCAGCCTAATGCAGTTCCTTTAATCCCAATAACATGTTCAAGTCTCTGTAACAGAATGCTGTGATCGATCGTATCAAATGCAGCACTGAGATCCAACAGGACAAGCACAGAAACAAGTCCGCTATCAGAGGCTAACAGGAGATCATTGGTAACTTTCACCAGTGCTGTTTCTGTGCTATGATGCACTCTGAATCCTGACTGAAACTCTTCAAACAGATTATTTCTATGTAAATGATCACAAAGTTGAACTGCAACTATTTTTTCAAGAACTTTGGACAAAAAAGGGAGATTGGATATAGGTCGATAATTAGCCAACACTTCTGAATCAAGAGTAGGTTTTTTAAGTAAAGGTTTAATTACAGCAACCTTAAAAGTCTGAGGTACATATCCTATCAACAAAGACCGATTGATCAAATCCAATATGGAAGTGTCAATTAAGGGGAAAAACCCTACAGAAGACCAAGGACAGTGGTGGATTAGATTTACCTAATTTTCAGCACTATTCCTTAGCCAATAGGTTACAGTATATATCAAAATGGTTTAAACCTAGCCCAATAGATGAACCATGGATAAATATAGAACAAGCATTGTGTGATAATCTGGAAATCTCTGACCTGCCACTTATTAGTCAAAACGTAAAAAATCACAAATGTTTCAAAAGCATTAACATCAGCACCTCTCTGACAGCCTGGTGGGAATTTCTTAAAATAACAAAGTCTTCACTTGTCCCGTGTAAGCTTACACCCATCTGGAACAATCCTGACATCCTGCAAAACAAAAAAATGCTAAACTTTACTCTGTGGAAGATCAAAGGAATCAAACATCTGGAACATATAATCCAAAATGGACATTTTATTTCATTTGATGAGCTCATATCACAACATGAGATAGGCAGCAATAAATTCCTAGAATATCAACAACTTAAGTCTATAATAACAAAGAAATATATCCTCCACCAACCAGACTTACAACTCCCGATTAGGGTAGTAGAATTTCTAAGCATCTGCACCCCAAAACTACTATCAAAAATATATAAATTATTGTCTAAGATAGATGACACAATGTCTCTACCGTCCTCAAAATGGGAGGCAGATTTATCCATCAGTTCTAGTCATAGATTCTGGCCACATATATGTTTGAACACCTTCAGAATGACTCAAAATCCTAATTTACAGCTCATACAATACAAAATTCTTCATAGAACACACTATACAGGACAAAGGATGTTCAGGATGGGTCTAACACACTCAAACATCTGCTCACATTGCACAGATAACACACCTGATGATTATGCACACGCTTTGTGGTTTCGTGCGCCTGTCCAGAGGTTCTGGCTTGAAGTCTGTGCGGACCTATCAACATGACTAAAGTGTAGCATTCCTGCATGCCCCACACTGTGCATACTGGGTGACTTAGACAACATCAATGTGGAATTTAGCTTAGCACACATGATCCTCACAGTGTTATGTATAGCAAAGAAAACTATTCTCATGAACTGGAAAGCGAAGAACAATCTGTGTATTAACCAGTTTAGAAATTTTCTTTTAGATTATATTAGCATGGAAACAATGTCTGCTTCCTCAAAACATCAATTGGCTGAATTTAATTCTCTCTGGTCCCTTCTGATTAGCTTGATCACATAGTGGTGGTGGTGGGTTGCTGTCCCGTCGCTCTGGGCGGTTGGGTGTGTGCTGGGGGGGGCTGTGTGGCTTCGGGCGTCTGGTGGTCTCTCGGGTCGTGGGGAAATACAGCAGCCCTGTATTATTGCTTCCTGTGAAATCAAGATACAATGTGCACATGCTGGTTACAAATAAGAAAATACAAACAACAAACAGTTTCTTCCATGGTTCACAGCATGTGTATGATCATCTTCATCGCTGGTCCCAGTAAGGATGTTTCAATCTTCGGTGTCAGAGGTTACTAGCACTTAACACACCGTTGGAGTACAGCTTTTACTGCTGACTCTTATCTTTGTCCTTCCGGGCGTGTTGGTTAGGCTGATGTATTTCAGGGTGGAAGTCATCTACTGGTTCTGGTACCTTCTTACAGTGACTGGCATGAATCCAGGTTGCTCTCTCTGCAACTTTAACAGCTGTGTGAGTGACCAGTAGCACCTGGAACAGGCCTTGCCAACGTTTGGACTTCCAATGTTTCCTGCGAAGTTCCTTCACCACCTGTCATCTGGTTGGAGTGGTGTGTTTTCTGTGGCTGGAAGGGCTGCTTTTACTGCCTGTGAAACTTGAGATAGAACAGTGGAAAGGTTTCGACAGTAAGACAACATAGCATCATCACAAACAGTTGTGGAAGGGAGGGGTCTGGTTACAGGTCCCAATCCCAGGTTAGGAGGTCTGCCAAATAAAATTTCAAATGGGCTGAGATTCACTTGAGCTCTGATTCTCATTCTCATGTAGGTAAGCACAATAGGTAATGCTTTTGTCCATGGCAGACCTGTTTCTTCACAACATTTGGCTAACTTGGACTTTAATGTACCATTTTCTCTTTCCACAGCACCTCCACTCTGTGGATGATAAGCACAATGTGTGCGCAAGGTTATTCCCAGGAATTTACCAACCTCAGTCAATGCAGTGTTTACAAAATGTGTGCCATTATCACTGCTGATCTTCTCTGGAATGCCCCATCTAGGAATGATTTCTGTTTAGCAGTGCTTTAGTCACTGCATTACTGTTTGCATGTTTTGCAGGGAAAACTTCAACCCATTTACTAAACACGTCCACTATTACTAGTGCATATTTCTTTCCTTCAGCTGGTGTGAGTTCAACAAAATCCATCATCAAATGTTCAAAAGGTTTCTCTGGTGGAGGGTGTGCAACTTGCGATGTGTGTAATGCCTTTCCTACATTATGTGTGGCACAAACCATACATGACTGACAGTATTTTTGCGCATATGAACTGAACCCTTTTGTGAACCACTGAGCAGTGAGTGCATTCAGCATCCCCCCTTTTGACACATGGTTCAACCCATGTGTCAATTTTGAAAAATGAGGAAAAAAATGTTTAGGTAGACAGGGTTTACCATCAGGTCCCATCCAAACACCATCCGTATGAGTTGCACCCACAGAGGACCAAATGCGTCCAGAGGACCAAATTTCATCTGCAGAGGCAAAAGTTTGCAAAGCATGGAGATCTGTGAGGGAGTCTTCTGCCTGCAAAGAGAGGGAAGCGAAAACAGGAAAAAAATTAGCTGCTTGCTTAGCTGCAGCATCAGCTCTGGCATTGCCACAAGCAACAGGATCGTCTGAGTTAGTGTGAGCCGCACACTTACAGACCGAGATTGCTGTAGGCAAAAGGATCACATCAAGAAGATCAGAAACCTGCTTGGAGTTCAGAATAGTTTTACCATCTGATTTAAGGAAATGCCTGTGTTTCCACAGCGCACCAAAGTCATGAACAACACCAAAAGCATATCTGGAATCTGTGTAAATAGTGACAGACTTACCAGCTGCCAACTTACAAGCTTCAGTAAGTGCAATAAGCTCAGTAGTTTGAGCAGAGAAATGTTTAGGAAGAGAACCAGACAACAAAGTGTCATGTGAAGAACATACTGCAAACCAAACACAGTTAGTACCTGTGGCTGGATCACGCAAAGCTGATCCATCTACAAAAAGAATCATGTCAGAGTTTGGAAGAGGAGTCTCTAAAAGATCAGGTCGGGGTGTACAAACTTGTTCCAAAACAGCTTCACAGTCATGAGGCTCCCCATCCTCAGGAGTCGGAAGCAAAGTAGCAGGATTCAGAACAGTACAACGTTTAACAGTGACATTTGGCATATCACAGAGGTGTATCTGAGCCAACGAGCAGTTGAAAGATGTGAAGTTTTCTGCTCGAGAAGAATAATGGCAACAGCATGAGGAACCAAAACAGTCAAATTAGCGTAGCCCACAATATCTTGGGAGGCCAGGACAGCTTTCTCTGCAGCTGCAACAACACGAAGACAACCAGGCAGGCCTGCAGCCACAGAGTCCAGTTTTGCTGAGAAATGAGCCACTGGCCTTTGCCTGCCCCATGTTCCTGCATAAGAACAGATGTCATGCTTCTCATCAACTGCCTGTATGAAAGGTTTGTGAGGATCTGGAATGCCAAGTGTTGGTGCTGTTTGAAGAGCCAGCTTAAGCTGACTAAAGGCTGATTCAGCCTCAGGAGTCCATGGAACACGATCAGCTGACTGGAGGCCTTTACCATGGATAAGAGCACCTAAGAGAGCTTCGAGAAAAGAGTAGTTAGGAATAAAGTTCCTGCAGTAAGATGTTATACCTAAGAATGACATAAGCTGTTTTTTAGTAACCGGTTTAGGAATGATCTGAACTGCAGCAACACGTTTAGGAGAAAGTGAGCGCCCATCCTTAGAAATCACATGACCCAAAAAGGTGACTTCGTCCTGTACAAACTGTAAATTAGAAAGGCTGGCTTTATGGCCATAAGAATGAAGATGTTTCAACAGATTCACTGTCTTTTTCACACTGTTGTTTAGATGGACTACATAAAAGGATGTCATCCACATACTGCAAAAGAGCAGAGCCTGTGGTTGATTGAAGTTAATCCAGACTAGCTTTGAGGGCAGCATTGTAAATAGTGGGACTTTCACAGTACCCCTGGCATAACCGGGTAAAAGTCCAAGATCTCCCTTCAAACTAAAAAGCAAACCAAAATGGGCTATCAGGGTGCACTGGCGACAAGTCAACCACTGAGAAAAACTGTGCATCTGATGTAATTTGAGACAAAATAGTGTGTGGGTTGGGCACAGTAGGAGCATGTGGCTGAACTGCAGCATTCACCGCTTGGAGGTCCTGTACAAAACGCCATTCATCTGGCTGGCCAGCATCTTTAATCTTTTTAACAGGAAACAATGGAGTAAGCACAGGTGAATTTTCAAAAGGAACAATAACGCCTGTTTTCTGAAAAGATTGAAAAACAGGTTTAATCCCTTTAATTGCTTCAGGTTTAAAAGGGTATTGTTTTTTACATGGACAAAAGTCTGATTTAGGGGTGACAATTACTGGTTCACAGCCTTTTATCAACCCCACATCATATTTGCTCTTAGCCCAAAGATCATTGGATACTTCAGCCAACATGGGTATCGAAGACAAATCTGTTTCAGATAAAAAACATGCTTCAAAATGTGATTCTGTGGTAGGAATTAAGTCCACAGTTCTTTGACAATGCATTGTACTCAAAAATGTTTTTTTGTATGCTGACAATCGTTCAGAAAACATCAAATTTGGATCAGCAGGTGAAACAGTCCACTCCATTTCTTTCTGACATGTAGCAACAAACTCTCCCACACCTTGTCACTGCCAGTGTGTACGTTTGGCCAAGGAAATGTGAGGGCGAGTACCACAAACATTAAAAAAATCGAAGTGCTCTGGAGTGAGCGACACAGCCAATAAAGTAGGCGCACATATTTTTTCACTTCTTCTCATAGTCATTGTCAGGCCCCAAAGAAATGTGTGATGTGCAGTGCAAATCAGTAGGTTGCATGAAATCAGAAAGGGGTGAAACTAACACTTTTGCTTCTTCCACTAGTTGTTGTGAAAAAGGAGAGCTGGGAAGTTTCCACTCATAAGCATATGTAAGTGCCGATGAATCAAACTGCACTGCTGTGAAAACTTTGTCAGGCTGTAACATAACCTTAACACCCTCTGGTGTAGAAGTTAAAATAATGCCTAATTTACACATGAGATCACAGCCCATCAGGTTAATGGGACACAACTCTGATAACAAAAATTGAGTGTTTGAAGGAGAGCTCATCCGGAGTGACAACACGCAATGGGCATTGTCATTTTCTCCTTCACAACCTGGCCTGATGCAGACATACAGTAAACGTGGTTTCCACTTAACTTTGGAGGACAATCAAACTCCCCTGACGTCACTACTGATGAACATAAGTTCCTATATTCTGAGAGAAATATCTTTGCTCTAGGACGGAAATAGCATGCAAAACTTTACTACGTGAATCACATTCGGCAAGCGTTTCTTCACTACACAGAGCAGGAAAAATGTGTGAGTGTGTTTGTGCTATCACCCATTAGTGGAGGCTCCGCTGCCGCGTGACGTCCAGAACCTGCCTCCCACCCTCAGTCAGTCTTTTGCCCAATTTCATCACTTTTCAGCTGTGGACAGTCCTTCTTCCAGTGTCCAGTCTGGCCACAGTAAAAACAAATATTCGGATCATAGCTCTGGCGTGGCCCATTTCGATCTCCTCTCCCACACGTCCACGTCTTCGACTTCGGCCTCGTCCTCTGTTTACACCAACTGCGTAATACATGGTCATGGTTGCCAAATGCAGCTCCTTTTCACACTTGTCCCTTTTGGTTGTCTTACGCGTCTCAACTTGGTTCTGAGCATGGCGAGCATATCGGCGAACGTCAGCCAAACGAGGACCCTCACACCATCCCACGTAAATGTTCTTTACTTCAGTGGCGACATCTGGCATGAGGCCTTTAATTATTGCATCACAGACTGTGGCCTTCTCTCAGCCAAACACCTCTGATCTCGCTTTTCATGATGTAAGGTTGGGCATTCAGACCTTGCTTCACCTGCTTTTCACCAAATATAGTCGGACATTCACACCTTCTTGCAGCCGAACACTTCCGCTCCACCTTTTAGTGTTCTATCACACCTTTTTTTTCACCGCATTTTATAGATTATGGTTGGAAATTCTCAACCACTCTCATCCGAAGACCTCTCCTTCCGCTTTTGTTAATATATTTGAACTTTAGTCGGACATTCACACCTTCTTGCAGCCGAACCACCTCCGCTCCCTGTTTTGATCATGTATGGTCTGGCAATACTACCTTTTCTTACCCGTTTGTGAGTAATTATGGCTGGACATTCACACCTACTTGCAGCCGAACACCACCTCTCCCGCTTTTGATGATGTATGGTCCGGCATTCTTACCTTTTCTAACACATTTTTCAGCAATTATGGTCGGAGATTCATACCTCCTTACAGCTGAACACCTCCGCTCCTGCATTTGATGGTGTATAGTCGGGCATTCTCACCCTTTCTCATCAGCTTTTTGCAAATTATGATCTAACATTCACACCTGCTTTTGATGATGTATAGTTGGACATTCACACCTTTTCTTACCCATTTTTCAGGAATTTTTCATTTTTCAGGAATTATGGACATTCAAACCTTCCTGCAGATGAACACCTCCTCTCCCGCTTATGATCATGTGCGGTTTGATATTCGAAAATTTTCTTTCATGTTTTCTAGCAATTATTGATGGACATTCAGACCTTCTTGCAGCTGAACACCTCCGCTCCCGCTTTTGATGGTGTATAGTCGGGCTTTCGATTATTTTCTTCCCCGTTTTTAAAAAAATTATGTTTGGACATTCAGACCTTCTTGCAGCCGAAAACCTCCGCTCCCTCTTTTGATCATACATTGTCGGGTATTTTAACCTTTTCTTACCCGCTTTTTACCAACTATGGTCGGACATTCCATTGCATGCAATACTCTCCCATGGTCCTGATTCATTACCCAAATCCCTTGGTCTCTGATGACCGCTGTGCTTGCTGACTTTCTCAAGGATGCGGTGTACAAAATCATCAGTCCCTTCACCAGGTTTCTGTTTGCAGGTGTAAATGTGGGACATATTGATTTTGGTTGGAAATTGAGTGGTGATGGCTTGACACAGTCTTTGGATGGCTGCTTCATATTGAGCGTTATCATTATGTCCTCGTTCACTGTTGGTAGGTCGCAAATCCAGTTGTAGCATACTGGCCTCTATTTTGCAGAGGTCGGTCGGTTGGAACTTTTTTGCCAATATGCGACGCAATTCAACCCCAGTCAGGCAGAATTGTGCGCAGAAATCTCGCAACTCGTCAGCAAAATGGGGTCCAGAAATCTCTGGATCTGGTAAGCATTGTTATGCTTCCATGATGTCAGTCTCAGTCCAGGGTCGATAAACCAGTAATGGTTTGAATCTGGTTTTGTTTTTTCTCACGTTTAGATCTCTGAAGTCCAGATTGTGGGTAAAGGATTTTTGTCACTTGCGTTAAAAGTTCTTGGGCAGGTACGCTGGAGAACCAAACGTCTTCCTTTTCCTCATCATCAGACCTATGTAACTGATGTTGTGAGAATGATGGAATTTCTTCCCGAGGGAGGATGGAAGAAGTCCCTTCTTCCCGAGAGCCAGAGGCTTGTGGCAGGGCTGGCTGTTGTTGTTGCAGGCGTCGTGGAGGGCAGGAGTCCAGGTCTGGATCCGGCACAGCTAATACTAAATTATTATCATCATTCCGTCATGGCATTTGTTTAACATTTTCCTTTCTTTCTCTTAATACACTTTATTTTTCCAAAATTCTATACCTTTCTTACTTCTTATTTAAACTTAATTTTCTTTTTTTTGCTTCATCTCTTTCTCATATTTGCAAAACTTTCTTATTTCTAACATACTAAAAGAACCTTCAGGTGGAAAACCTCTGGACCATATGTCTTTTTCATTTCATCATGCTCAGGTCCCCCGGTAGGGTCAAAAGTCTGAGACCTACTGTTTCCCATTCTCAGACTTGGAATGGGGAAATATATTCCTTCACTCAAAGGACTTCTCCAATGAGGACCTTAATCTGTACTCACACTTCTTCGGAGTACTTCACACTTCTTCGGACTGCTTCAAAAGTTTCACTTACCCATGAAATCTCTGTCTCACTAATGACACAACCGGGAAACCCTCTTTTATTCAAATAAAAACTAAAAAGCAGTCCTATCGTCTCAGACTATCATATTTCAAAAATGATCCCAGCGCTGGTATTCAGGAAAAGGACCTGCGAGTCCTCTCTCTCAGAAAAGGCCTTGGAGGTATGAGGCTGGAACAGCTACTTCAGTCCAGGCTGGCCATGCACTGCGATCCGGTCCAGAGACACCAGTCGAGGGATCCTGTTCGTGACGCCAAAATTGTGGTGGAAATTTAGTAACGCACAGAGTCAGTTATTTTCTTCTGAGGAGATAAGAGGCTTTAATAATAATATCTTGAAAGAGAGAACAGCACAGTACAGAATACAGAGTTGCACTGACCACTGAAGTAAAAACACACAGTTATATTGCCCGCTCATCACGTCATCTGTCTTTGGTTGATAGTTGATTGTTCTTCTAACTTTCCTCCCCAACCATCAGTTTAGGTTACCCAAAAGGAGTGTATTGCTCCATCACAAGTATGCTTCTTTCACAAACAGGGTAATATGAAGAATTTTATGCCTGAAACCTATTTAGACATGCAAAAATATGAAGGACAAAGCAGTTTTAACTTGGTTTGAGTGAAGGAATTCATTTTATAACAAAATCTGAAATTGTGTAGAACTCGTGAAAATAAGCTTATTCTCGGATTCCTAAAGGTTTAGTGTTGTTCTTTCCTATCCTGCAAAGTACAACGTTCTTTTTTGTTTAAAGCTATTTAGACATGGATAAATATGAAGGACAAAGCAGTTTTAACTTGGTTTGAGTGAAGGAATTAATTTTATATCAAAATCCGGAATTGTGTAGAACCCGTGAAAAGAAGCTTATTCTTATTACACCAGTCGCAGCAGCCCGGGCCTGACACCCACCATCACCCAGGCCCCCCCAGGCCCCTCCCAACAGGGGAAAAGCACACCCCCACACAGACCCCCTCCCCCTCACCGCACGCCCCAACACCCTAAAAAAAACAACCACCTGCGGACACCTTCGAGTTCCCAGAGCAACAAGCCCAGCACCAGGACCTGCACCAACCCACGCATACTGTGGCATGTCCAGGGCAACCCAGACCCCCCAGGCACAGGCAGGGCCCCGCCCCGGGCACAAGGCAGCGGCAAGCCACCAGGTCAAGGCCCAGCTCCACCACCCACGCCAGAGCGGCCCGGTCACCCGGTACAGAGCCAGCAGCCACCACCCCAAGGCCCCTAAGGGACCCCGCCCCACACCGCAAGACAACCCAACCCGCA
Organism: Leuresthes tenuis; assembly: GCF_036924035.1. NCBI lineage: Eukaryota > Metazoa > Chordata > Actinopteri > Atheriniformes > Atherinopsidae > Leuresthes > Leuresthes tenuis. Next base: position 12,688,194 of record NW_027325375.1, on the reverse strand, counting down.
AGCCCCCAAAACTGCCCTCCAAGCCCGACACACAGTCCCCCCCAGCAATGACCAACCCGGTCCCCACGACCCGAGAGACCACCAGACGCCCGAAGCCACACAGCCCCCCCCAGCACACACCCAACCGCCCAGAGCGATTTCTAAACTGGTTAATACACAGATTGTTCTTCGCTTTCCAGTTCATGAGAATAGTTTTCTTTGCTATACATAACACTGTGAGGATCATGTGTGCTAAGCTAAATTCCACGTTGATGTTGTCTAAGTCACCCAGTATGCACAGTGTGGGGCATGCAGGAATGCTACACTTTAGCCATGTTGATAGGTCCGCACAGACTTCAAGCCAGAACTTCTGGACAGGCGCACAAAACCACAAAGCGTGTGCATAATCATCAGGTGTGTTATCTGTGCAATGTGAGCAGATGTTTGAGTGTGTTAGACCCATCCTGAACATCCTTTGTCCTGTATAGTGTGTTCTATGAAGAATTTTGTATTGTATGAGCCGTAAATTAGGATTTTGAGTCATTCTGAAGGTGTTCAAACATATTTGTGGCCAGAAGCTATGACTAGAACTGATGGATAAATCTGCCTCCCATTTTGAGGACGGTAGAGACATTGTGTCATCTATCTTAGACAATAATTTATATATTTTTGATAGTAGTTTTGGGGTGCAGATGCTTAGAAATTCTGCTACCCTAATCGGGAGTTGTAAGTCTGGTTGGTGGAGGATATATTTCTTTGTTATTATAGACTTAAGTTGTTGATATTCTAGGAATTTATTGCTGCCTATCTCATGTTGTGATATGAGCTCATCAAATGAAATAAAATGTCCATTTTGGATTATATGTTCCAGATGTTTGATTCTTTTGATCTTCCAGAGAGTAAAGTTTAGCATTTTTTTGTTTTGCAGGATGTCAGGATTGTTCCAGATGGGTGTAAGCTTACACGGGACAAGTGAAGACTTTGTTATTTTAAGAAATTCCCACCAGGCTGTCAGAGAGGTGCTGATGTTAATGCTTTTGAAACATTTGTGATTTTTTACGTTTTGACTAATAAGTGGCAGGTCAGAGATTTCCAGATTATCACACAATGCTTGTTCTATATTTATCCATGTTCATCTATTGGGCTAGGTTTAAACCATTTTGATATATACCGTAACCTATTGGCTAAGGAATAGTGCTGAAAATTAGGTAAATCTAATCCACCACTGTCCTTGGTCTTCTGTAGGGTTTTTAAACTAATACGTGGTGGTTTGTTTTTCCACAGAAATTTGGAGATGCATGAATCTAGTGACTTAAACCAAGTAGCAGGTTGGTTTTATGGGGATCATTGAGAACAAATAGTTAACTTTTGGTAGTATCATCATTTTAATGGTTGTAACTCTCTCCATAAGTGATATAGGTAAGGACTTCTAACGAGAGAGATTGTCCTCTACTGTCTTTAATAATTGCACATAAATTAGCTTTGTTAGCTCTGAGAGCCTGGAGGAAATGTTTATGCCTAAATATCTAATATTTCCTGACTGTAAAGTGATCGCAGGTATATTCTGGTCCCTATAGTTAATGGGCAGAACTGTGGTCTTAGACCAATTGATAGAGTAGTCAGAAAGTGCTGAGAATTTATTTATGAGTGTGATCGTGTGAGTGAGAGACGTCTGTGAGTTCTGAAGGAAAAGTAATACATCATCAGCATAAAGACTTATTTTATGCTCAATATTTTGGGGTTGGATGTCTTTAATATTTCTATCTTGTCTGATAGCAGCTGCTAAAGGTTTGATGAAAATAGCAAAAAAGTGAGGGAGAAAGTGAGCAACCCTGTCTTGTACTTCTCTGCAGACTGAAGCTTGGAGAAGTTTGATCATTTGTCCTTACACTTGCATTTGGGGAGTCAGTTATTTTCTTGTGAGGAGATAAGAGGCTTTAATAATAATATCTTGCAAGAGAGAACAACACAGTACAGAATACAGAGTTGCTCTGACCACTGAAGCAAAAACACACAGTTATATTGCCCGCTCATCACGTCATCTGTTTTTGGGTATAATTGATTGTTCTTCTAACTTTCCTCCCCAACCATCAGTTGAGGTTACCCAGACACACTCGTAAATACCAGCCTAACCCTGTCCCCCCTAAAGTGCAGCTATCTCATTATAACAAGCCCACCATTGTAAAGAGGAATTTAAGAAAACAGGGCAGGGTGGTACCTTGCAGCTCGGTCATTTGCAGGTTATACACAGTAACACTCAATACAATGCATATAAGAATTATTTTCCATTACATTCCTCCCTTTTGATTATAATAATACCATTATATTAATCAACCCAAAAGAAACAAGGAAAATAATAACTTTATCTGTAAAACATCAGCCTGCATTTGCACACAACGTGAGTTTAAAATGCAGGCATCATAGTAATAAAGGGTCCAATGATAAACAATCAAAACATGAACAATTAAACATGATTATCTTCATCCCTCTCTAAGTCAGCGTCACTAGAGGAAAAATTTTGAAAGCAAGAAAGTTATTTGAGTCATTTGGTCTTTTTCACGTTTAGATGGACTACATAAAAGGATGTCATCCACATACTGCAAAAGAGCAGAGCCTGTGGTTGATTGAAGTTAATCCAGACTAGCTTTTAGGGCAGCATTGTAAATAGTGGGACTTTCACAGTACCCCTGGCATAACCGGGTAAAAGTCCAAGATCTCCCTTCAAACTAAAAAGCAAACCAAAATGGGCTATCAGGGTGCACTGGCGACAAGTCAACCACTGAGAAAAACTGTGCATCTGATGTAATTTGAGACAAAATAGTGTGTGGGTTGGGCACAGTAGGAGCATGTGGCTGAACTGCAGCATTCACCGCTTGGAGGTCCTGTACAAAACTGTACACATCATATTTGCTCTTAGCCCAAAGATCATTGGGCACTTCAGCCAACATGGGTATCGAAGACAAATCTGTTTCAGATAAAAAACATGCTTCAAAATGTGATTCTGTGGTAGGAATTAAGTCCACAGTTCTTTGACAATGCATTGTATTCAAAAATGTTTTTTTGTATGCTGACAATCGTTCAGAAAACATCAAATTTGGATCAGCAGGTGAAACAGTCCACTCCATTTCTTTCTGACATGTAGCAACAAACTCTCCCACACCTTGTCACTGCCAGTGTGTACGTTTGGCCAAGGAAATGTGAGGGCGAGTACCACAAACATTAAAAAAATCTAAGTGCTCTGGAGTGAGCGACACAGCCAATAAAGTAGGCGCACATATTTTTTCACTTCTTCTCATAGTCATTGTCAGGCCCCAAAGAAATGTGTGATGTGCAGTGCAAATCAGTAGGTTGCATGAAATCAGAAAGGGGTGAAACTAACACTTTTGCTTCTTCCACTAGTTGTTGTGAAAAAGGAGAGCTGGGAAGTTTCCACTCATAAGCATATGTAAGTGCCGATGAATCAAACTGCACTGCTGTGAAAACTTTGTCAGGCTGTAACATAACCTTAACACCCTCTAGTGTAGAAGTTAAAATAATGCCTAATTTACACATGAGATCACAGCCCATCAGGTTAATGGGACACAACTCTGGAGGACAATCAAACTCCCCTGACGTCACTACTTTTTTTTTTTTTTTTTTTTTTTTTTTTTTTTTTCCCTTGTCCTGTTCAGCATTATGGCAGCAGAATTGTAGTCTGAATACCTTTGATGCCAAACAGATTTGCTTTGCCAAGGGAAGTTTTATAAATGTAAAGCTCCCCTTGATGCCCATTTATTTATTTCTGTTTACAATATATGACATGTAATAGAACTGAACCGGACCGGGGGACAAGGAAAGAAGAAGAGGAAAGAAGAGGAAACAGAACAAAAATAGAAACAAAAACCAGACAACCAGCTGCTACACCTGTAAAAAACAAAACAGACAACAATCCATGGCCTCTGAGGGGAATCCAGCCTTAGCGCCACCAGGAGCACCTGAAAGCAGACAAGCAGAGAAAAAACAAACACACAAACAAACAAAAACAAGCACAAGAAGCGGTAATCGCATACAACACAGCTGTGGAGAGATGACCTGAAACCACAGGATAACACATAAACTGCTTAGCGAGCATGCTACTGGGCTAATAAATGTGTGTGTGTGTGTGCGTGAGAACATGCAACACCCATGGCACAGGATCTACATGGTAACCGTGGTTAGTTATGAGTGTATAAGTGTACAGGGCCACAATCCACAGCCCCCCCCCCAGCAATCAGAAGCAGGCAGAGAGGGCCACAAGACCCAGGCCACCAGCAGCCCCCACGGAGCACAGAACCCACGAAGCCCACCGCAGGGACAACCACGCATCCACCCAGAAGACTGCAGAGGAAGCCCCCGGACAGAGCCCCCATAAGCATAGGGCAGAGGCCCTCAGAGAGCCAGGGGCAACAGCCCACCGACCCCGCCAGGTCCCAGCCGCCCAGACATGGGCCGTGCACTGGACCCGGGCCCCAGGAGCCCGAGCGCCCCCAAACCCCCCGGCAGAGGCCCCACCCAATACCCAGGAGGGCCAAGTGCCCCAGACAGCCACGCAGTGGGTCAGCGCCTGCCCCAGCGCCCCTGGCCAAGTGCCCTGGGAGTCAAGACGTGCCCACAGGTGGGTGAAGTCGCAAGCAGCGGGGAGAGGCAACTCCGCCCCCCCATCGGGAGAAGCACAGGCAGGCCAGGCGACAGCAAGTCCCAGATCCAGGCCCAATCATCACCACACACACTTTCACGTCCCATACATCCACACATCCTCCCTCCCCTGAGGCAGACATACAGTAAACGTGGTTTCCACTTAACTTTGGAGGACAATCAAACTCCCCTGACGTCACTACTGATGAACATAAGTTCCTATATTCTGAGAGAAATATCTTTGCTCTAGGACGGAAATAGCCTGAAAAACTTTACTACGTGAATCACAGTCGGCAAGCGTTGCTTCACTACACAGAGCAGGAAAAATGTGTGAGTGTGTTTGTGCTATCACCCATAAGTGGAGGCTCCGCTGTCGCGTGACGTCCAGAACCTGCCTCCCACCCTCAGTCAGCCTTTTGCCCAATTTCATCACTTTTTAGCTGTGGACAGTCCTTCTTCCAGTGTCCAGTCTGGCCACAGTAAAAACAAATATTCGGATCATAGCTCTGGCGTGGCCCATTTCGACCTCCTCTCCCACACGTCCACGTCTTCGACTTCGGCCTCGTCCTCTGTTTACACCAACTGCGTAATACATGGTCATGGTTGCCAAATGCAGCTCCTTTTCACACTTGTCCCTTTTGGTTGTCTTACGCGTCTCAACTTGGTTCTGAGCATGGCGAGCATATCGGCGAACGTCAGCCAAACGAGGACCCTCACACCATCCCACGTAAATGTTCTTTACTTCAGTGGCGACATCTATATAATATTGTCTGGGTCCCGTTAAAACATGTATTTTTCCCATCTAATTCCTTGTTTGCTTTAAAACAAGTATTCCCCATTTTCTATCCCTTCAGTAGCCAACCAGTTTGTATGGAGTACACTGGAGCAACTTGACTGATCAGTAAAACACTGCTTTTGTTGTCACCGCAAGGCTTCCCCCGTCGGTTGTTTCACTGAGACACTACTGAGTAACTACAACTCAACACAGTTTATACACATAACATTCATATACATACTAACAAACAAACAAACAATAATTTATCGCAATTTTCTCATCTCTGTTTGAACGTACACCCAGGTAAATATTCCTGTAGTCTTCTCATACCGACTATGGACCCATTCATTGTTTAACTTCACTGTTTTGCAAATCCTAATTGAATATTACACATTGACATTGAACTTTACTGGATAAGCAGGTCTTCATTGCATTCAGCAGCCTATATGTGAGCATCTATGTGTAAGCTGTTCTTCTTTGCATTTATCAGCAGCAAGCAATTCTTCACTGCACATGCATATGTAAATAGTAAAACAATTCCAATGTGATAGCGAAACCTTCTATATCACAGTGGTTTCTAAGATCTATTTTAAGTTCTTTGCCATCAGTGAGATGACATAGTTTACAAAGTGTGTCAAATTATCACTGAAGATCTTTTCAGGAATTTCAAATCTAGAAATGAGTTATTTTACGCGTGATTTTGCTACTGAGAGTGCATCTGCTTGTGCACATGGAAATATTTCAGACCATTTGGTAAAAACCTCTGTTGTCACTGAGCAGAATCGTTTCCCTTAACATTAATTTAGTTCAATGAAATCTACACAATAATGAAATAATGAAATCCAAACAAATATGTTGAAAAAGATACACTGGCTTAGGGAATTATCTTCGTTTTGGTCTTAGATTGCCCTGTGGAATGTATTTTGCACATATTTGACCTGCTAGACAAAACTTTATTCATTTATTTATTCTAAAAAAAAAATTCAATAATTAGTAAAACCATATGCTGTAAAAACCTTGTTCATTATTGCTTCCATCCCTCCTGTTGAGACATGACATGGTCCGTGGCTCAATACTGCAGCATATTTAAACAAATTCTTTGGCAGTATGGTTTTCCTTCCGGTCATTCATACGAGTCTATTGTAGATGGCAATTGAATAACATCTAATAATGCTAAAATATTTGTAGTTTATACATTTAGCTGTGGATGTCAACATACCTGTTTTTCCAATGCTGTGTTAACACATGTACAGTTGAGAAGGCATACTGACTGTCAGTGTAAACGTTAACAACCTTTTTGTTATTTAATTTACAAGCTTCAGTTAAAGCTACCAATTCGACTGCTTGAACAGAGTAATTTTTTGGTAGTGGTTGTTTTAAGAAAACTTCAGTTTCTGTTACTACTGCAAATCCTGTAGCATTTGTGCCATCAGGGTTTTTTGCTTGACCTGTTGAATAAATGTAGTTATTTCTGCATTTTCATAACGTATATCAGTTAAGTCTGGCCTGGGTAAAACACTGATGGTTATTTCTGACATGCAATCATGAGGCTTTCCATCTGTGGGGTAGGTAGCAGTGTGGATGGATTAAGTGTAGCACATCTCTCGACAACAAGGTGTGGCTGTGAAAGAAGAACTGTTATGTAGGAGAGATGTCTGGTAAAGATATTTTGTTAAGTAACCATATCACAGCCACTGCATGAGGTACCTTAAGTGTTAATGGGTGAAATAACACCATTATTGTTGATGCCTGCACTGCCAATGGCTTCTGGCCATTGATTCAAAAGTACGATCTCGTCCCTTTTTCCCCCTTTCAGTGGACACTGGCCCCTAATTACCGCAATTCAGCAGGGGGTCTTTCATTAGGAGTACTGGACTCCCCCGTGCACGGTTTCAGCTCCGACCCTGGAAAGCGGAAAAAACGTTGAGATCTGGTTTGAGAACCCAATTGTTGAGAAAAGTCTCTCAATGAGACTCAGAGTTGCTGGAGTCAGTTAATGCAAATGTTTAATCTTGCAGCAAGTTCAAGAATGTGTGTGTGTATGGGTGTATGTGTGTGAACGTGTGTGAGTTTGTGTGTGTGAGAGTTTAAAGAACCTGTTATCCACAGGCAGGTCTTAACTAGTATGGCACAGGTCCAGCCTGTCTCATCTTTTTTGGAAGGTCCAGCGCTCGGCCGTAACCCTTCTGTCTGTTTGGACTCTCACATACATTCGGTTAATCATAGAAAAATGAGAACAAAACTTTTTAGCCCCTTAAATTCATAAAACAGACATGGTGCAGTTATTTCCATTCTAGAAAATAAGAGTAATCACCACCATTCCTATAAATTCTGGATATTCTAACAATCTGAATCTTTTTTAAATGTTCGATGAAGCCCTTTGCTGTTCTGTTTAGAGACTCAGCTGATCATAAACCAAGTTTTGCTCTTGAACCAAGCTTCTAAACTCTTCACCTTTTTCATTTCTCAGTTAGTATTCACTTTAAAACTGATTAAAAGAAAAATTAAATGAATGCCTATCAACAAATGTGGGATCTAAACTCTAGTGCTTTCTCTAAAATAATTTCTTTTCTCAATTCAGAAATGTGTGTGTGTAAGTCACAACACCCGTGACACCAAAACGGCTTTCTTTTCTCTCTTTTCTCTACACTCTGCACTGTGAGCACACACACCAAATCAGAAAGGACTGTGGGGACACAAAACCGCTCTCTCTCTTTTTTTTTTGATTGTGTGCCAGGGCGTTGTCTCACGTATTAGATTATGCTTAAGATACGAATGGGTTTATCAGTCACATCAGAATCCATACATACTGATCCTCCAATAATAAAATGGTCGGATCTTATCAAACACACTTTGTTTCTTGTGACAAGTCAGCGAAACAGCGTATACACGTCAAGACACTGAATCAAGTTTGCCACAAGAACTCATAAGTTTGCCAGTATTGCTCTGCCGTCAGCAATCATACACCCATTTTATTTTCATGAGACATGTGCAGGCACCTGTTCATCTACTGTTCTATCACTATGAATTAGTTTATCTATTATCAATAAGGATACTTCTACAACTACTATCAAAGTATGTCCGGACTTCTTATGTTGTCAGTTGCTATATATGAATAAGTGGGTTGCTACTGAAAAGCATTAAGCATGTCACACAGCCCAAACATATAACATTTCAGGACACACCACACAGTTAACAACCACAGTGAAGCGTGTCAAAGCCCAAACATGTAACATTCAACAGGACACTTACACAACACATTCAAATCAAACAGTCAGACAACATACAAGAACATATACCCCAGCCGGCATTGCTCCCTGCCTATTTTCCTACAACTCACTATGTGTGCGCACACCTTTATTCACAAACTCTTCAACTTATACTCTTTTACCGAAGCTGCTACAGCTCGATAAGCCAAATACCCTTAGATCCTATTTCGGTGAATTTGACATCTGCCTTGTATGTAACAGATTAGCGGTTTAGCAGTTTTAATTTAGTTTGAGTGAAGGAATTCATTTTATAGCAAAATCCGAAATCGTGAAACACTCATGAAAGTAAGCTTATTCTCGGATTCCTTAAACTTTAGATTTGCTCTTTCTTTTACTGCAAAGTACAACGTTGAGCAGCACTAATGAGTTGTTTCTATTTTTGGCAGGCTTTACCTTTGCGGATGAAGCCCTTTCTGTCTGTGCAAAAGAAATCTTGTTACTGTGCAGAGTGACTTCTCTGAGTAGAGTCGCCTTACTTGTTGCGACTGTGCTGATGTTCGAAGCTGGAGTGCAAAGTTGTTGCTTGAATGGTGCTCACTGGAGCGTGTGGTAGTGTAAAGTTATACCATTTAAAAGGGCTGAAGAGTGCTCAGTGCAGCGGGTGGGCGGAGGTGCAAAGTGACACTATGGCCATAAAAAGAACACCGCTACAAGTGCGCATTGTGCCAGGAAGGGCCCTCGGACGTGAACCAGTGGACAGTTATCGCTTCTCGGCCTTTTGGCTAAGATCAAGTGTAACATCTGTTCTTATCAGTTTAATGTCTGATATGTCCTCTATGCGAGGACTACATATTAAATGGATTTTTATCAATAGGAGTTGAAAAAGGAGCTTGCTCCGTTCACTCCAAGCATCGACCCGGTACTGCAGTGCAGCTGGGAACGGTGCGCTCTCCTCTGCTCTTGTGAAAAAGCAAACAGCGGTGCAGGATGGAAGTTTCAGGGAGCCTAAGATGAAACTTTCTTTTAATCTGCTGAGAAAAGAGAGTGAATGCGAAGCAGACTTTAACACGGCTCTGGGAGCGAGCCGAGTGTGGGCTAACCGGGAGAATTGCTTGAAAGAAACGCGACACCGAATGAGCAGTCAGAACAAAGCCTCAATACGGTGTTCCCGTGTTGTTTGTGGCTGCCTTGTCTTTTGCACAGAGTAAAAGACAAGGCAGCCATCGAATAGGGCCCGATTGTTCCTACTTGGTCAGCCGAGGAGCAAGGGGGGGGAGCAAGCGTCTCAACCAAGCAAAGCTCACCATGGGGAAGGTGGCTATGCCAACTAGCCTGATGCCCTGCTCCCGCAGTGATGGATAATCGTACACTGGTTTCTCTTCATAATGTACAAGTCTTTCGCCTTTTTACTAAAGACTTCCGTGGAGAGCAGCACTAATGAATTGTTTCTATTTTTGGCAGGCTTTACCTTTGCGGGAGAAGCCCTTTCTGTCTGTGCAAAAGAAATCTTGTTACTGTGCAGAGTGACTTCTCTGAGTAGAGTCGCCTTACTTGTTGCGACTGTGCCGATATTGCTTGAATGGTGCTCGCTGGAGCGTGCGGTAGTGTAAAGTTATACCATTTAAAAGGGTTGAAGAGTGCTCAGTGCAGCGGGTGGGCGGAGGTGCAAAGTGACACTATGGCCATAAAACGAACACCGCTACAAGTGCGCATTGTGCCAGGAAGGGCCCTCGGACGTGAACCAGTGGACAGATATCGCTTCTCGGCCTTTTGGCTAAGATCAAGTGTAGTATCTGTACTTATCAGTTTAATATGTGATATGTCTATGCGAGGACTACATATTAAATGGATTTTTATCAATAGGAGTTGAAAAAGGAGCTTGCTCCGTTCACTCCAAGCATCAACCCGGTACTGCAGTGCCGCTGGGAACGGTGCGCTCTCCTCTGCTCTTGTGAAAAAGCAAACAGCGGTGCAGGATGGAAGTTTCTTTTAATCTGCTGAGAAAAGAGAGTGAATGCGAAGCAGACTTTAACACGGCTCTGGGAGCAAGCCGAGTGCGGGCTAACCAGGAGAATTGCTTGAAAGAAACGCGACACCGAATGAGCGGTCAGAACAAAGCCTCAATACGGTGTTCCTGTGGTGTTTTTATAAAATGCGGTTTAAAAAAAGGTGTGAATGCCCCATAGAAAACTAAAAGGTGGAGCGGAAGTGTTCGGCTGCAAGAAGGTGTGAATGTCCGACTATATTTGGTGAAAAGCAGGTGAAGCAAGGTCTGAATGCCCAACCTTACATCATCAAAAGCGAGATCAGAGGTTTTTGGCTGCAAGAAAACGGGTAAGGTGTGAATGACCGACTAAATATCAACAAAAGTGGGGGCGGAGGTCTTCGGATGCAAGTGGGTGTGAATATCCCACCATACAAGTATGGTGGAGAGGAAGCTGTGAATGGCCGACCATAGTTTGCAAAAAGCGGGTGAGAAAAGGTGCGAATGTCCAACCATACATGATCAAAACAGGGAGCGGAGGTGTTTGGCTGCGACAAGGTGTGAATGTCCACCCATAATTAATGAAAAGCGGGCAACAAGTAGGTTCGAATGCCCAACCATACATCATCAAAAGCAGGAGTGGATGTGTTCGGCTACAAGAAGGTTTGAATGTCCGAGCATAGTTTGTAAAAAGCGGGTAAGAAAAGGTTCGAATGCCCGAACATACACCATCAAAAGAGGGAGCGGAGGTGTTCCGCTGTAAGACGGTGTGAATGTCCAACCATAGTTGGTAAAAAGTGGGTATGAAAAGGTTCGAATGCCCAAATTCGGCTGCAAAAAACTGTGTTCGGCTGCAAAAAGGTGTGAATGTTCGACTAAATTTTGTAAAAAGTGGGTAAGACAAGGTGCGAATGCCTGACAATGTATGATCAAAAGCGGTAGCGGAGGTGTTCAGCTGCAAGAAGGTCTAAATGTCCATTTTTAATTGCTAGAAAACATGAAAGAAAATTTTCGAAAATCAATCCGCACATGATCATAAGTGGGAGAGGTGTTCAGCTGCAAGAAGGTGTGAATGTCCTACCACAATTGCTGAAAAATGTGTTAGAAACGGTAAGAATGCCGGACCATACATCATCAAAAGCTAGAGAGGTGGTGTTCGGCTGCAAGTAGGTGTGAATGTCTGACTAAAGTTCAAATATATTAACAAAAGCGGGAGGAGAGGTCTTCGGATGAGTGGTTGAGAATTTCCAACCATAATCTATAAAATGCGGTGAAAAAAAAGTGTGATAGATACCTAAAAGGTGGAGCGGAAGTGTTCGGCTGCAAGAAGGTGTGAATGTTATATATATAGTTGGTGAAAAGCAGGAAAAGCAAGGTCTGAATGCCCAATCTTACATCATCAAAAGCGAGATCAGAGGTGTTTGGCGGCAAGAAAACGGGTAAGGTGTGAATGACCGACTAAATATCAACAAAAGTGGGGGCGGAGGTCTTCGGATGCAAGTGGGTGTGAATATCCCACCATACAAGTATGGTGGAGAGGAAGCTGTGAATGGCCGACCATAGTTTGCAAAAAGCGGGTGAGAAAAGGTGCGAATGTCCAACCATACATGATCAAAACAGGGAGCGGAGGTGTTTGGCTGCGACAAGGTGTGAATGTCCACCCATAATTAATGAAAAGCGGGCAACAAGTAGGTTCGAATGCCCAACCATACATCAACAAAAGCAGGAGTGGATGTGTTTGGCTACAAGAAGGTTTGAATGTCCGAGCATAGTTTGTAAAAAGCGGGTAAGAAAAGGTGCGAATGCCCGACAACGTATGATCAAAAGAGGGAGTGGAGGTTTTCGGCTACAAGAAGGTTTGAATGTACGACCATAGTTTGTAAAAAGTGGGTAATAAAAGGTGCGAATGCCCGAACATACACCATCAAAAGAGGGAGCGGAGGTGTTCTGCTGAAAGACGGTGTGAATGTCCGACCATAGTTGGTAAAAAGCGGGTAAGAAAAGGTTCGAATGCCCGAATATATACCATCAAAAGCGGAAGCGGAGGTGTTCGGCTGTAAGAAGTTGTGAACGTCCGACCAAAGTTTGTAAAAAGCAGTTAAGAAAAGGTGCGAATATCCAACCAAACATAATCAAAAGTGGGAGCAGAGCTGTTCGACTGCAAGTAGGTGTGAATGTCCACCCATAATTCCTGAAAAATGGGTAAGAAAAGGTGCGAATGCCCAACCATACATCATCAAAAGAAGAAGTGGATGTGTTCTGCTACAAGAAGGTTTGAATGTCCGACCATAGTTTGTGAAAAGTGGGTAAGAAAAAGTTTGAATGCCCGAACATACACCATCAAAAGAGGGAGCGGAGGTGTTCCGCTGTAAGACGGTGTGAATGTCCGACCATAATTGGTAAAAAGCGGGTAAGAAAAGGTTAAAATACCCGACTGTACACAATCAATAGCGGGAGCGGAGTTGTTCAGCTACAAGAAAGTGTGAAAGTCCGACCATGGTTTGTAAAACGCGGGTAAGACAAGGTGCGAATGCCCGACAATGTATGATCAAAAGAGGGAGCGGAGGTGTTCGGCTGCAAGGTCTGAATTTCCAACCATAATTTGTAAACACCGTTGAAGAAAAGCCTCGAAAGCCCGACTATACACCATCAAAAGCGGGAGCAGAGGTGTTCAGCTGCACACAATCAGGTTTTTGCAAATTATGATCTGACATTCACACATGCTTTTGATGATGTATGGTTGGGCATTCGCACCTTTTTTTACCCATTTTTCAGGAATTATGGGTGGACATTCACACCTTCTTGCAGCTGAACACCTCCTCTCCCGCATATGATCATGTGCGGTTTGATATTCGAAAATTTTCTTTCATTTTTTCTAGCAATTATTGATGGACATTCAGACCTTCTTGCAGCTGAACCCCTCTGCTGCCGCTTTTGATGGTGTATAGTCGGGCTTTCGAGCCTTTTCTTCCCCGGTTTTTACAAATTATGGTTGGAAATTCAGACCTTCTTTTAGCCGAAAACCTCCGCTCCCTCTTTTGATCATACATTGTCGGGCATTCGCACCTTTTCTTACCCGCTATTTACAAAAAATGGTCGGCCATTCACACCTTCTTGTAGCCGAACACATTCGCTCCCGCTATTGATTGTGTACAGTCGGGTATTTTAACCAACTACGGTCGGACATTCACACCTTCTTATGGCGGAACACCTCCGCTCCCTCTTTTGATGGTGTATGTTCGGGCATTCGAACCTTTTCTTACCCGCTTTTTACAAACTATGCTCGGACATTCAAACCTTCTTGTAGCCGAACACATCCAGTCCTGCTTTTGATGATGTATGGTTGGGCATTCGCACCTTTTTTTTTACCCATTTTTGAGGAATTATGGGTGGACATTCACACCTTCTTGCAGCTGAACACCTCCTCTCCCACTTATGATCATGTGCGGTTGGATATTCGAAAAATTTTTTTCATGTTTTCTAGCAATTAGTGATGGACATTCAGACCTTCTTGCAGCTGAACACCTCCGCTCCCGCTTTTGATGGTGTATAGTTGGGCTTCCGAGCCTTTTCTTCCCCGGTTTTTACAAATTATGGTTGGACATTTAGACCTTCTTGCAGCCGAAAACGTCTGTTCCCTCTTTTGATCATACATTGTCGGGCATTTGCACCTTTTCTTACCCGCTTTTTACCAATTATGGTCGGATATTCACACCTTCTTACAGCGGTAAACCTCCGCTCCCTTTTTTGATCATTTATGGTCTGGCAATACTACCTTTTCTTACCCGTTTTTGAGTAATTATGGCTGGACATTCACACCTTCTTGCAGCGAAACACCTCCGCTCCCTCTTTTGATTGTGTATGTACGGGCATTCGAACCTTTTCTTACCCGCCTTTTACAAACTATGGTCGGACATTCAAACCTTCTTGTGGCCGAACACATCCACTTCTGCTTTTGATGATGTATAGTTGGGCATTCACACCTTTTCTTACCCATTTTTCAGTAATTATTGGTGGATTTTCACACCTTCTTGTAGCCGAACAACTCCGCTTCCGCTATTGATTGTGTACAGTCGGGTTTTTTAACCTTTTCTTACCCGCTTTTTACCAACTATGGTCGGACATTCGCAGCATCTTACAGCGGAACACCTCCGCTCCCTCTTTTGATGGTGTATGTTCGGGCATTCGAACTTTTTCTTACCCACTTTTCACAAACTATGGTCGGACATTCAAACCTTCTTGTGGCCGAACACATCCACTTCTGCTTTTGATGATGTATAGTTGGGCATTCACACCTTTTCTTACCCATTTTTCAGTAATTATTGGTGGACTTTCACACCTTCTTGTAGCCCAACAACTCCGCTTCCGCTATTGATTGTGTACAGTCGGGTTTTTTTAATCTTTTATTACCCGCTTTTTACCAACTATGGTCGGACATTCGCAGCATCTTACAGCGGAACACCTCCGCTCCCTCTTTTGATGGTGTATGTTCGGGCATTCGAACTTTTTCTTACCCACTTTTTACAAACTATGGTCGGACATTCAAACCTTCTTGTAGCAGAACACATCCACTTCTTCTTTTGATGATGTATGGTTGGGCATTCGCACCTTTTCTTACCCATTTTTGAGGAATTATGGGTGGACATTCACATCTTCTTGCAGCTGAACACCTCTTCTCCCACTTATGATCATGTGCGGTTGGATATTCGAAAATTTTTTTTCATGTTTTCTAGCAATTATTGATGGACATTCAGACCTTCTTGCAGCTGAACACCTCCGCTCCCGCTTTTGATGGTGTATAGTTGGGCTTCGGAGCATTTTCTTCCCCGGTTTTTACAAATTATGATTGGACATTTAGACCTTCTTGCAGCCGAAAACCTCCGCTCCCTCTTTTGATCATACATTGTCGGGCATTTGCACCTTTTCTTACCCGCTTTTTACCAATTATGGTCGGATATTCACACCTTACAGCGGAAAACCTCCGCTCCCTTTTTTGATCATTTATGGTCTGGCAATACTACCTTTTCTTACCCGTTTTTGAGTAATTATGGCTGGACATTCACAGCTTCTTGCAGCCGAACACCTCTTCTCCCGCTTTTGATGATGAATGGTCCGGCATTCTTACCTTTTCTAACGCATTTTTCAGCAATTATTGTCGGTCATTCACACCTTTCTCATCACTTTTTTGCAAATTATGATCTGACATTCACACCTACTTGCAGCCGAACACCTCGGCTTCCGCTTTTGATGGTGTATATTTTGGTATTCGAACCTTTTCTTACCCGCTTTTTACCAACTATGGTCGGACATTCACACCTTCTTACAGCGGAACACCTCCGCTCCCTCTTTTGATGGTGTATGTTCTGGCATTCGAACCTTTTCTTACCCACTTTTTACAAACTATGCTCGGACATTCACACCTTCTTGCAGCGAAACACCTCCGCTCCCTCTTTTGATTGTGTATGTACGGGCATTCGAACCTTTTCTTACCCGCCTTTTACAAACTATGGTCGGACATTCAAACCTTCTTGTGGCCGAACACATCCACTTCTGCTTTTGATGATGTATAGTTGGGCATTCACACCTTTTCTTACCCATTTTTCAGTAATTATTGGTGGACTTTCACACCTTCTTGTAGCCGAACAACTCCGCTTCCGCTATTGATTGTGTACAGTCGGGTTTTTTAACCTTTTTTTACCCGCTTTTTACCAACTATGGTCGGACATTCGCAGCATCTTACAGCGGAACACCTCCGCTCCCTCTTTTGATGGTGTATGTTCGGGCATTCGAACTTTTTCTTACCCACTTTTTACAAACTATGGTCGGACATTCAAACCTTCTTGTAGCAGAACACATCCACTTCTTCTTTTGATGATGTATGGTTGGGCATTCGCACCTTTTCTTACCCATTTTTCAGGAATTATGGGTGGACATTCACACCTACTTGCAGTCGAACAGCTCTGCTCCCACTTTTGATTATGTTTGGTTGGATATTCGAACCTTTTCTTAACTGCTTTTTACAAACTTTGGTCGGACATTCACAACTTCTTACAGCCGAACACCTCCGCTTCCGTTTTGATGGTATATATTCGGGCATTCGAACCTTTTCTTACCCGCTTTTTACCAACTATGGTCGGACATTCACACCGTCTTTCAGCGGAACACCTCCGCTCCCTCTTTTGATGGTGTATGTTCGGGCATTCGAACCTTTTCTTACCCGCTTTTTACAAACTATGCTCGGACATTCAAACCTTCTTGTAGCCGAACACATCCACTCCTGCTTTTAATGATGTATGGTTGGGCATTCGAACCTACTTGTTGCCCGCTTTTCATTAATTATGGGTGGACATTCACACCTTGTCGCAGCAAAACACCTCCGCTCCCTGTTTTGATCATGTATGGTTGGACATTCGCACCTTTTCTCACCCGCTTTTTGCAAACTATGGTCGGCCATTCACAGCTTCCTCTCCACCATACTTTTATGGTGGGATATTCATACCCACTTGCATCCGAAGACCTCCGCCCCCACTTTTGTTGATATTTAGCCGATCATTCGCACCTTACCCGCTTTTGGCAAACTATGGCCTTCTTGCAGCCAAAAACCTCTTATCTCGCTTTTGATGATGTAAGGTTGGGCATTCAGACCTTGCTTCACCTGCTTTTCACCAAATATAGTCGGACATTCACACCTTCTTGCAGCCGAACACTTCCGCTCCACCTTTTAGTTTTCTATGGGGCATTCACACCTTTTTTTACACCGCATTTTATAAAAACACCACAAGAACACCGTATTGAGATTTTGTTCTGACCGCTCATTCGGTGTCGCGTATCTTTCAAGCAATTCTCCTGGTTAGCCCGCACTCGGCTCGCTACCAGAGCCATGTTAAAGTCTGCTTCGCATTCACTCTCTTTTCTCAGCAGATTAAAAGAAACTTCCATCCTGCACCGCTGTTTGCTTTTTCACAAGAGCAGAGGAGAGCGCACCGTTCCTTTTTCAAATCCTATTGATAAAAATCCATTTAATATGTAGTCCTTGCATAGACATATCACATATTAAACTGATAAGTACAGATACTACACTTGATCTTAGCCAAAAGGCCGAGAAGCTATATCTGTCCACTGGTTCACGTCCGAGGGCCCTTCCTGGCACAATGCGCACTTGTAGCGGTGTTCGTTTTATGGCCATAGTGTCACTTTGCACCTCCACCCACCCGCTGCACTGAGCACTCTTCAACCCTTTTAAATGGTATAACTTTACACTACCGCACGCTCCAGCGAGCACCATTCAAGCAACATCGGCACAGTCGCAACAAGTAAGGCGACTCTACTCAGAGAAGTCACTCTGCACAGTAACAAGATTTCTTTTGCACAGACAGAAAGGGCTTCACCCGCAAAGGTAAAGCCTGCCAAAAATAGAAACAATTCATTAGTGCTGCTCTCCACGGAAGTCTTTAGTAAAAGGCGAAAGACTTGTACATTATGAAGAGAAACCAGTGTACGATTATCCATCACTGCGGGAGCAGGGCATCAGGCTAGTTGGCATAGCCACCTTCCCCATGGTGAGCTTTGCTTGGTTGAGACGCTTGCTCCCCCCCTTGCTCCTCGGCTGACCAAGTAGGAACAATCGGGCCCTATTCGATGGCTGCCTTGTCTTTTACTCTGTGCAAAAGACAAGGCAGCCACAAACAACACAGGAACACCGTATTGAGGCTTTGTTCTGACTGCTCATTCGGTGTCGCGTTTCTTTCAAGCAATTGTCCCGGTTAGCCCGCACTCGGCTCGCTCCCAGAGCCGTGTTAAAGTCTGCTTCGCATTCACTCTCTTTTCTCAGCAGATTAAAAGAAAGTTTCATCTTAGGCTCCCTGAAACTTCCATCCTGCACCGCTGTTTGCTTTTTCACAAGAGCAGAGGAGAGCGCACCGTTCCCAGCTGCACTGCAGTACCGGGTCGATGCTTGGAGTGAACGGAGCAAGCTCCTTTTTCAACTCCTATTGATAAAAATCCATTTAATATGTAGTCCTCGCATAGAGGACATATCAGACATTAACCTGATAAGAACAGATACTACACTTGATCTTAGCCAAAAGGCCGAGAAGCGATAACTGTCCACTGGTTCACGTCCGAGGGCCCTTCCTGGCACAATGCGCACTTGTAGCGGTGTTCTTTTTATGGCCATAGTGTCACTTTGCACCTCCGCCCACCCGCTGCACTGAGCACTCTTCAGCCCTTTTAAATGGTATAACTTTACACTACCACACGCTCCAGCGAGCACCATTCAAGCAACAACTTTGCACTCCAGCTTCGAACATCGGCACAGTAGCAACAAGTAAGGCGACTCTACTCAGAGAAGTCACTCTGCACAGTAACAAGATTTCTTTTGCACAGACAGAAAGGGCTTCATCCGCAAAGGTAAAGCCTGCCAAAAATAGAAACAACTCATTAGTGCTGCTCAACGTTGTACTTTGCAGTAAAAGAAAGAGCAAATCTAAAGTTTCAGGAATCCGAGAATAAGCTTACTTTCATGAGTTCTTCACGATTTCGGATTTTGCTATAAAATGAATTCCTTCACTCAAACTAAATTAAAACTGCTAAACCGCTAATCTGTTACATACAAGGCAGATGTCAAATTCACCGAAATAGGATCTAAGGGTATTTGGCCAATCGAGCTGTAGCAGCTTCGGTAAAAGAGTATAAGTTGAAGAGTTTGTGAATAAAGGTGTGCGCACACATAGTGAGTTGTAGGAAAATAGGCAGGGAGCAATGCCGGCTGGGGTATATGTTCTTGTATGTTGTCTGACTGTTTGATTTGAATGTGTTGTGTAAGTGTCCTGTTGAATGTTACATGTTTGGGCTTTGACACGCTTCACTGTGGTTGTTAACTGTGTGGTGTGTCCTGAAATGTTATATGTTTGGGCTGTGTGACATGCTTAATGCTTTTCAGTAGCAACCCACTTATTCATATATAGCAACTGACAACATAAGAAGTCCGGACATACTTTGATAGTAGTTGTAGAAGTATCCTTATTGATAATAGATAAACTAATTCATAGTGATAGAACAGTAGATGAACAGGTGCCTGCACATGTCTCATGAAAATAAAATGGGTGTATGATTGCTGACGGCAGAGCAATACTGCCAAACTTATGAGTTCTTGTGGCAAACTTGATTCAGTGTCTTGACGTGTATACGCTGTTTCGCTAACTTGTCACAAGAAACAAAGTGTGTTTGATAAGATCCGACCATTTTATTACGGGAGGATCAGTATGTATGGATTCTGATGTGACTGATAAACCCATTCGTATCTTAAGCATAATCTAATACGTGAGACAACGCCCTGGCACACATTATGGACTGTCCCCACAGTCCATAATGTAGAAAAGAGAGAAAAAAGCCTTTCTGATTTGGTGTGTGTGCTCACAGTGCAGAGTGTAGAGAAAAGCCGTTTTGGTGTCACGGGTGTTGTGACTTACACACACACATTTCTGAATTGAGAAAGGAAATTATTTTAGAGAAAGCACTAGAGTTTAGATCCCACATTTGTTGATAGGCATTCATTTAATTTTTCTTTTAATCAGTTTTAAAGTGAATACTAACTGAGAAATGAAAAAGGTGAAGAGTTTAGAAGCTTGGTTCAAGAGCAAAACTTGGTTTATGATCAGCTGAGTCTCTAAACAGAACAGCAAAGGGCTTCATCGAACATTTAAAAAAGATTCAGATTGTTAGAATATCCAGAATTTATAGGAATGGTGGTGATTACTCTTATTTTCTAGAATGGAAATAACTGCACCATGTCTGTTTTATGAATTTAAGGGGCTAAAAAGTTTTGTTCTCGTTTTTCTATGATTAACCGAATGTATGTGAGAGTCCAAACAGACAGAAGGGTTACGGCCGAGCGCTGGACCTTCCAAAAAAGATGAGACAGGCTGGACCTGTGCCATACTAGTTAAGACCTGCCTGTGGATAACAGGTTCTTTAAACTCTCACACACACAAACTCACACACGTTCGCACACATACACCCATACACACACACATTCTTGAACTTGCTGCAAGATTAAACATTTGCATTAACTGACTCCAGCAACTCTGAGTCTCATTGAGAGACTTTTCTCAACAATTGGGTCCTCAAACCAGATCTCAACGTTTTTTCCGCTTTCCAGGGTCGGAGCTGAAACCGTGCACGGGGGAGTCCAGTACTCCTAATGAAAGACCCCCTGCTGAATTGCGGTAATTAGGGGCCAGTGTCCACTGAAAGGGGGAAAAAGGGACGAGATCGTACTTTTGAATCAATGGCCAGAAGCCATTGGCAGTGCAGGCATCAACAATAATGGTGTTATTTCACCCATTAACACTTAAGGTACCTCATGCAGTGGCTGTGATATGGTTACTTAACAAAATATCTTTACCAGACATCTCTCCTACATAACAGTTCTTCTTTCACAGCCACACCTTGTTGTCGAGAGATGTGCTACACTTAATCCATTCACACTGCTACCTACCCCACAGATGGAAAGCCTCATGATTGCATGTCAGAAATAACCATCAGTGTTTTACCCAGGCCAGACTTAACTGACATACGTTATGAAAATGCAGAAATAACTATATTTATTCAACAGGTCAAGCAAAAAACCCTGATGGCACAAATGCTACAGGATTTGCAGTAGTAACAGAAACTGAAGTTTTCTTAAAACAACCACTACCAAAAAATTACTCTGTTCAAGCAGTCGAATTGGTAGCTTTAACTGAAGCTTGTAAATTAAATAACAAAAAGGTTGTTAACGTTTACACTGACAGTCAGTATGCCTTCTCAACTGTACATGTGTTAACACAGCATTGGAAAAACAGGTATGTTGACATCCACAGCTAAATGTATAAACTACAAATATTTTAGCATTATTAGATGTTATTCAATTGCCATCTACAATAGACTCGTATGAATGACCGGAAGGAAAACCATACTGCCAAAGAATTTGTTTAAATATGCTGCAGTATTGAGCCACGGACCATGTCATGTCTCAACAGGAGGGATGGAAGCAATAATGAACAAGGTTTTTACAGCATATGGTTTTACTAATTATTGAATTTTTTTTTTTAGAATAAATAAATTAATAAAGTTTTGTCTAGCAGGTCAAATATGTGCAAAATACATTCCACAGGGCAATCTAAGACCAAAACGAAGATAATTCCCTAAGCCAGTGTATCTTTTTCAACATATTTGTTTGGATTTCATTATTTCATTATTGTGTAGATTTCATTGAACTAAATTAATGTTAAGGGAAACGATTCTGCTCAGTGACAACAGAGGTTTTTACCAAATGGTCTGAAATATTTCCATGTGCACAAGCAGATGCACTCTCAGTAGCAAAATCACGCGTAAAATAACTCATTTCTAGATTTGAAATTCCTGAAAAGATCTTCAGTGATAATTTGACACACTTTGTAAACTATGTCATCTCACTGATGGCAAAGAACTTAAAATAGATCTTAGAAACCACTGTGATATAGAAGGTTTCGCTAACACATTGGAATTGTTTTACTATTTACATATGCATGTGCAGTGAAGAATTGCTTGCTGCTGATAAATGCAAAGAAGAACAGCTTACACATAGATGCTCACATATAGGCTGCTGAATGCAATGAAGACCTGCTTATCCAGTAAAGTTCAATGTCAATGTGTAATATTCAATTAGGATTTGCAAAACAGTGAAGTTAAACAATGAATGGGTCCATAGTCGGTATGAGAAGACTACAGGAATATTTACCTGGGTGTACGTTCAAACAGAGATGAGAAAATTGCGATAAATTATTGTTTGTTTGTTTGTTAGTATGTATATGAATGTTATGTGTATAAACTGTGTTGAGTTGTAGTTACTCAGTAGTGTCTCAGTGAAACAACCGACGGGGGAAGCCTTGCGGTGACAACAAAAGCAGTGTTTTACTGATCAGTCAAGTTGCTCCAGTGTACTCCATACAAACTGGTTGGCTACTGAAGGGATAGAAAATGGGGAATACTCTTTTTAAAGCAAACAAGGAATTAGATGGGAAAAATACATGTTTTAACGGGACCCAGACAATATTATATAGATGTCGCCACTGAAGTAAAGAACATTTACGTGGGATGGTGTGAGGGTCCTCGTTTGGCTGACGTTCGCCGATATGCTCGCCATGCTCAGAACCAAGTTGAGACGCGTAAGACAACCAAAAGGGACAAGTGTGAAAAGGAGCTGCATTTGGCAACCATGACCATGTATTACGCAGTTGGTGTAAACAGAGGACGAGGCCGAAGTCGAAGACGTGGACGTGTGGGAGAGGAGGTCGAAATGGGCCACGCCAGAGCTATGATCCGAATATTTGTTTTTACTGTGGCCAGACTGGACACTGGAAGAAGGACTGTCCACAGCTAAAAAGTGATGAAATTGGGCAAAAGGCTGACTGAGGGTGGGAGGCAGGTTCTGGACGTCACGCGGCAGCGGAGCCTCCACTAATGGGTGATAGCACAAACACACTCACACATTCTTCCTGCTCTGTGTAGTGAAGCAACGCTTGCCGACTGTGATTCACGTAGTAAAGTTTTGCATGCTATTTCCGTCCTAGAGCAAAGATATTTCTCTCAGAATATAGGAACTTATGTTCATCAGTAGTGACGTCAGGGGAGTTTGATTGTCCTCCAAAGTTAAGTGGAAACCACGTTTACTGTATGTCTGCATCAGGCCAGGTTGTGAAGGAGAAAATGACAATGCCCATTGCGTGTTGTCACTCCCGATGAGCTCTCCTTCAAACACTCATTTTTGTTATCAGAGTTGTGTCCCATTAACCTGATGGGCTGTGATCTCATGTGTAAATTAGGCATTATTTTAACTTCTACACCAGAGGGTGTTAAGGTTATGTTACAGCCTTTTTTCACAGCAGTGCAGTTTGATTCATCGGCACTTACATATGCTTATGAGTGGAAACTTCCCAGCTCTCCTTTTTCACAACAACTAGTGGAAGAAGCAAAAGCGTTAGTTTCACCCCTTTCTGATTTCATGCAACCTACTGATTTGCACTGCACATCACACATTTCTTCGGGGCCTGACAATGACTATGAGAAGAAGTGAAAAAATATGTGCGCCTACTTTATTGACTCCAGAGCACTTTGATCTTTTTAATGTTTGTGGTACTCGCCCTCACATTTCCTTGGCCAAACGTACACACTGGCAGTGACAAGGTGTGGGAGAGTTTGTTGCTACATGTCAAAAAGAAATGGAGTGGACTGTTTCACCTGCTGATCCAAATTTGATGTTTTCTGAACGATTGTCAGCATACAAAAAAACATTTTTGAGTACAATGCATTGTCAAAGAACTGTGGACTTAATTCCTACCACAGAATCACATTTTGAAGCATGTTTTTTATCTGAAACAGATTTGTCTTCGATACCCATGTTGGCTGAAGTGCCCAATGATCTTTGGGCTAAGAGCAAATATGATGTGGGGTTGATAAAAGGCTGTGAACCAGTAATTGTCACCCCTAAATCAGACTTTTGTCCATGTAAAAAACAATACCCTTTTAAGCCTGAAGCAATTAAAGGGATTAAACCTGTTTTTCAATCTTTTCAGAAAACAGGCGTTATTGTTCCTTTTGAAAATTCACCTGTGCTTACTCCATTGTGAATCTGTTGAAACATCTTCCTTCTTATGGCCATAAAGCCAGCCTTTCTAAGTTACAGTTTGTACAGGACGAAGTCACCTTTTTGGGTCATGTGATTTCTAAGGATGGGCGCTCACTTTCTCCTAAACATGTTGCTGCAGTTCAGATCATTCCTAAACCGGTTACTAAAAAACAGCTTATGTCATTCTTAGGTATAACATCTTACTGCAGGAACTTTATTCCTAACTACTCTTTTCTCGAAGCTCTCTTAGGTGCTCTTATCCATGGTAAAGGCAGCTGCAGTTCTGACATGCAGCTCCAGTCAGCTGATCGTGTTCCATGGACTCCTGAGGCTGAATCAGCCTTTAGTCAGCTTAAGCTGGCTCTTCAAACAGCACCAACACTTGGCATTCCAGATCCTCATAAACCTTTCATACAGGCAGTTGATGAGAAGCATGGTTGTATGACATCTGTTCTTATGCAGGAACATGGGGCAGGCAAAGGCCAGTGGCTCATTTCTCAGCAAAACTGGACTCTGTGGCTGCAGGCCTGCCTGGTTGTCTTCGTACTGTTGCAGCTGCAGAGAAAGCTGTCCTGGCCTCCCAAGATATTGTGGGCTACGCTAATTTGACTGTTTTGGTTCCTCATGCTGTTGCCATTATTCTTCTCGAGCAGAAAACTTCACATCTTTCAACTGCTTGTTGGCTCAGATACACCTCTGTGCTCCGTGATATGCCAAATGTCACTGTTAAACGTTGTACTGTTCTGAATCCTGCTACTTTGCTTCCGACTCCTGAGGATGGGGAGCCTCATGACTGTGAAGCTGTTTTGGAACAAGTTTGTACACCCCGACCTGATCTTTTAGAGACTCCTCTTCCAAACTCTGACATGATTCTTTTTGTAGATGGATCAGCTTTGCGTGATCCAGCCACAGGTACTAACTGTGTTTGGTTTGCAGTATGTTCTTCACATGACACTTTGTTGTCTGGTTCTCTTCCTAAACATTTCTCTGCTCAAACTACTGAGCTTATTGCACTTACTGAAGCTTGTAAGTTGGCAGCTGGTAAGTCTGTCAGTCACTATTTACACAGATTCCAGATATGCTTTTGGTGTTGTTCATGACTTTGGTGCGCTGTGGAAACACAGGCATTTCCTTAAATCAGATGGTAAAACTATTCTGAACTCCAAGCAGGTTTCTGATCTTCTTGATGCGATCCTTTTGCCTACAGCAATCTCGGTCTGTAAGTGTACGGCTCACACTAACTCAGACGATCCTGTTGCTTGTGGCAATGCCAGAGCTGATGCTGCAGCTAAGCAAGCAGCTAATTTTTTTCCTGTTTTCGCTTCCCTCTCTTTGCAGGCAGAAGACTCCCTCACAGATCTCCATGCTTTGCAAGCTTTTGCCTCTGCAGATGAAATTTGGTCCTCTGGACGCATTTGGTCCTCTGTGGGTGCAACTCATACGGATGGTGTTTGGATGGGACCTGATGGTAAACCCTGTCTACCTAAAAATTTTTTTCCTCATTTTTCAAAATTGACACATGGGTTGAACCATGTGTCAAAAGGGGGGATGCTGAATGCACTCACTGCTCAGTGGTTCACAAAAGGGTTCAGTTCATATGCGCAAAAATACTGTCAGTCATGTATGGTTTGTGCCACACATAATGTAGGAAAGGCATTACACACATCGCAAGTTGCACACCCTCCACCAGAGAAACCTTTTGAACATTTGATGATGGATTTTGTTGAACTCACACCAGCTGAAGGAAAGAAATATGCACTAGTAATAGTGGACGTGTTTAGTAAATGGGTTGAAGTTTTCCCTGCAAAACATGCAAACAGTAATGCAGTGACTAAAGCACTGCTAAACAGAAATCATTCCTAGATGGGGCATTCCAGAGAAGATCAGCAGTGATAATGGCACACATTTTGTAAACACTGCATTGACTGAGGTTGGTAAATTCCTGGGAATAACCTTGCGCACACATTGTGCTTATCATCCACAGAGTGGAGGTGCTGTGGAAAGAGAAAATGGTACATTAAAGTCCAAGTTAGCCAAATGTTGTGAAGAAACAGGTCTGCCATGGACAAAAGCATTACCTATTGTGCTTATCTACATGAGAATGAGAATCAGAGCTCAAGTGAATCTCAGCCCATTTGAAATTTTATTTGGCAGACCTCCTAACCTGGGATTGGGACCTGTAACCAGACCCCTCCCTTCCACAACTGTTTGTGATGATGCTATGTTGTCTTACTGTCGAAACCTTTCCACTGTTCTATCTCAAGTTTCACAGGCAGTAAAAGCAGCCCTTCCAGCCACAGAAAACACACCACTCCAACCAGATGACAGGTGGTGAAGGAACTTCGTAGGAAACATTGGAAGTCCAAACGTTGGCAAGGCCCGTTCCAGGTGCTACTGGTCACTCACACAGCTGTTAAAGTTGCAGAGAGAGCAACCTGGATTCATGCCAGTCACTGTAAGAAGGTACCAGAACCAGTAGATGACTTCCACCCTGACATACATCAGCCTAACCAACACGCCCGGAAGGACAAAGATAAGAGTCAGCAGTAAAAGCTGTACTCCACCGGTGTGTTAAGTGCTAGTAACCTCTGACACCGAAGATTGAAACATCCTTACTGAGACCAGCGATGAAGATGATCATACACATGCTGTGAACCATGGAAGAAACTGTTTGTTGTTTGTATTTTCTTATTTGTAACCAGCATGTGCACATTGTATCTTGATTTCACAGGAAGCAATAATACAGGGCTGCTGTATTTCCCCACGACCCGAGAGACCACCAGACGCCCGAAGCCACACAGCCCCCCCCAGCACACACCCAACCGCCCAGAGCGACGGGACAGCAACCCACCACCACCACTATGTGATCAAGCTAATCAGAAGGGACCAGAAAGAATTAAATTCAGCCAATTGATGTTTTGAGGAAGCAGACATTGTTTCCATGCTAATATAATCTAAAAGAAAATTTCTAAACTGGTTAATACACAGATTGTTCTTCGCTTTCCAGTTCATGAGAATAGTTTTCTTTGCTATACATAACACTGTGAGGATCATGTGTGCTAAGCTAAATTCCACATTGATGTTGTCTAAGTCACCCAGTATGCACAGTGTGGGGCATGCAGGAATGCTACACTTTAGTCATGTTGATAGGTCCGCAAAGACTTCAAGCCAGAACCTCTGGACAGGCGCACAAAACCACAAAGCGTGTGCATAATCATCAGGTGTGTTATCTGTGCAATGTGAGCAGATGTTTGAGTGTGTTAGACCCATCCTGAACATCCTTTGTCCTGTATAGTGTGTTCTATGAAGAATTTTGTATTGTATGAGCTGTAAATTAGGATTTCGAGTCATTCTGAAGGTGTTCAAACATATATGTGGCCAGAAGCTATGACTAGAACTGATGGATAAATCTGCCTCCCATTTTGAGGACGGTAGAGACATTGTGTCATCTATCTTAGACAATAATTTATATATTTTTGATAGTAGTTTTGGGGTGCAGATGCTTAGAAATTCTACTACCCTAATCGGGAGTTGTAAGTCTGGTTGGTGGAGGATATATTTCTTTGTTATTATAGACTTAAGTTGTTGATATTCTAGGAATTTATTGCTGCCTATCTCATGTTGTGATATGAGCTCATCAAATGAAATAAAATGTCCATTTTGGATTATATGTTCCAGATGTTTGATTCCTTTGATCTTCCAGAGAGTAAAGTTTAGCATTTTTTTTGTTTTGCAGGATGTCAGGATTGTTCCAGATGGGTGTAAGCTTACACGGGACAAGTGAAGACTTTGTTATTTTAAGAAATTCCTACCAGGCTGTCAGAGAGGTGCTGATGTTAATGCTTTTGAAACATTTGTGATTTTTTACGTTTTGACTAATAAGTGGCAGGTCAGAGATTTCCAGATTATCACACAATGCTTGTTCTATATTTATCCATGGTTCATCTATTGGGCTAGGTTTAAACCATTTTGATATATACTGTAACCTATTGGCTAAGGAATAGTGCTGAAAATTAGGTAAATCTAATCCACCACTGTCCTTGGTCTTCTGTAGGGTTTTTAAACTAATACGTGGTGGTTTGTTTTTCCACAGAAATTTGGAGATGCATGAACCTAGTGACTTAAACCAAGTAGCAGATGGTTTTATGGGGATCATTGAGAACAAATAGTTAACTTTTGGTAGTATCATCATTTTAATGGTTGTAACTCTCCCCATAAGTGATATAGGTAAGGACTTCAAACGAGAGAGATCGTCCTCTACTGTCTTTAATAATTGCACATAATTTAGCTTTGTTAGCCCTGAGAGCCTGGAGGAAATGTTTATGCCTAAATATCTAATATTTCCTGACTGTAAAGTGATCGCAGGTATATTCTGGTCCCTATAGTTAATGGGCAGAACTATGGTCTTAGACCAATTGATAGAGTAGTCAGAAAGTGCTGAGAATTTATTTATGAGTGTGATCGTGTGAGTGAGAGACGTCTGTGAGTTCTGAAGGAAAAGTAATACATCATCAGCATAAAGACTTATTTTATGCTCAATATTTTGGGGTTGGATGCCTTTAATATTTCTATCTTGTCTGATAGCAGCTGCTAAAGGTTCGATGAAAATAGCAAAAAGTGAGGGCGAAAGAGGGCAACCCTGTCTTGTACCTCTCTGCAGACTGAAGCTTGGAGAAGTTTGATCATTTGTCCTGACACTTGCACTTGGGGAGTCAGTTATTTTCTTTTGAGGAGATAAGAGGCTTTAATAATAATATCTTGCAAGAGAGAACAACACAGTACAGAATACAGAGTTGCTCTGACCACTGAAGCAAAAACACACAGTTATATTGCCCACTCATCACGTCATCTGTTTTTGGGTATAATTGATTGTTCTTCTAACTTTCCTCCCCAACCATTAGTTGAGGTTACCCAGACACACTCGTAAATACCAGCCTAACCCTGTCCCCCCTAAAGTGCAGCTATCTCATAATAACAAGCCCACCATTGTAAAGAGGAATTTAAGAAAACAGGGCAGGGTGGTACCTTGCAGCTCGGTCATTTGCAGGTTATACACAGTAACACTCAATACAATGCATATAAGAATTATTTTCCATTACATTCCTCCCTTTTGATTATAATAATACCATTATATTAATCAACCCAAAAGAAACAAGGAAAATAATAACTTTATCTGTAAAACATCAGCCTGCATTTGCACACAACGTGAGTTTAAAATGCAGGCATCATAGTGATAAAGGGTCCAATGATAAACAATCAAAACATGAACAATTAAATATGATTATCTTCATCCCTCTCTAAGTCAGCGTCACGAGAGGAAAAATTTTGAAAGCAAAAAAGTTCTTTGAGTCATTTGAATCATTTGGTGAGATACATACAATGAGGCCTTTTACACAGGGAAAAATACAGCAGCCCTGTATTATTGCTTCCTGTGAAATCAAGATACAATGTGCACATGCTGGTTACAAATAAGAAAATACAAACAACAAACAGTTTCTTCCATGGTTCACAGCATGTGTATGATCATCTTCATCGCAGGTCTCAGTAAGGATGTTTCAATCTTCGGTGTCAGAGGTTACTAGCACTTAACACACCGGTGGAGTACAGCTTTTACTGCTGACTCTTATCTTTGTCCTTCCGGGCGTGTTGGTTAGGCTGATGTATGTCAGGGTGGAAGTCATCTACTGGTTCTGGTACCTTCTTACAGTGACTGGCATGAATCCAGGTTGCTCTCTCTGCAACTTTAACAGCTGTATGAGTGACCAGTAGCACCTGGAACGGGCCTTGCCAACGTTTGGACTTCCAATGTTTCCTGCGAAGTTCCTTCACCACCTGTCATCTGGTTGGAGTGGTGTGTTTTCTGTGGCTGGAAGGGCTGCTTTTACTGTCTGTGAAACTTGAGATAGAACAGTGGAAAGGTTTCGACAGTAAGACAACATAGCATCATCACAAACAGTTGTGGAAGGGAGGGGTCTGGTTACAGGTCCCAATCCCAGGTTAGGAGGTCTGCCAAATAAAATTTCAAATGGGCTGAGATTCACTTGAGCTCTGATTCTCATTCTCATGTAGGTAAGCACAATAGGTAATACTTTTGTCCATGGCAGACCTGTTTCTTCACAACATTTGGCTAACTTGGACTTTAATGTACCATTTTCTCTTTCCACAGCACCTCCACTCTGTGGATGATAAGCACAATGTGTGCGCAAGGTTATTCCCAGGAATTTACCAACCTCAGTCAATGCAGTGTTTACAAAATGTGTGCCATTATCACTGCTGATCTTCTCTGGAATGCCCCATCTAGGAATGATTTCTGTTTAGCAGTGCTTTAGTCACTGCATTACTGTTTGCATGTTTTGCAGGGAAAACTTCAACCCATTTACTAAACACGTCCACTATTACTAGTGCATATTTCTTTCCTTCAGCTGGTGTGAGTTCAACAAAATCCATCATCAAATGTTCAAAAGGTTTCTCTGGTGGAGGGTGTGCAACTTGCGATGTGTGTAATGCCTTTCCTACATTATGTGTGGCACAAACCATACATGACTGACAGTATTTTTGCGCATATGAACTGAACCCTTTTGTGAACCACTGAGCAGTGAGTGCATTCAGCATCCCCCCTTTTGACACATGGTCCAACCCATGTGTCAATTTTGAAAAATGAGGAAAAAAGTGTTTAGGTAGACAGGGTTTACCATCAGGTCCCATCCAAACACCATCCATATGAGTTGCACCCACAGAGGACCAAATGCGTCCAGAGGACCAAATTTCATCTGCAGAGGCAAAAGTTTGCAAAGCATGGAGATCTGTGAGGGAGTCTTCTGCCTGCAAAGAGAGGGAAGCGAAAACAGGAAAAGATTTAGCTGCTTGCTTAGCTGCAGCACCAGCTCTGGCATTGCCACAAGCAACAGGATCGTCTGAGTTAGTGTGAGCCGCACACTTACAGACCGAGATTGCTGTAGGCAAAAGGATCGCATCAAGAAGATCAGAAACCTGCTTGGAGTTAAGAATAGTTTTACCATCTGATTTAAGGAAATGCCTGTGTTTCCACAGCGCACCAAAGTCATGAACAACACCAAAAGCATATCTGGAATCTGTGTAAATAGTGACAGACTTACCAGCTGCCAACTTACAAGCTTCAGTAAGTGCAATAAGCTCAGTAGTTTGAGCAGAGAAATGTTTAGGAAGAGAACCAGACAACAAAGTGTCATGTGAAGAACATACTGCAAACCAAACACAGTTAGTACCTGTGGCTGGATCACGCAAAGCTGATCCATCTACAAAAAGAATC
Source organism: Leuresthes tenuis (assembly GCF_036924035.1). NCBI lineage: Eukaryota > Metazoa > Chordata > Actinopteri > Atheriniformes > Atherinopsidae > Leuresthes > Leuresthes tenuis. The sequence continues at coordinate 12,656,658 of NW_027325375.1, read as the reverse complement.
ATGTCAGAGTTTGGAAGAGGAGTCTCTAAAAGATCAGGTCGGGGTGTACAAACTTGTTCCAAAACAGCTTCACAGTCATGAGGCTCCCCATCCTCAGGAGTCGGAAGCAAAGTAGCAGGATTCAGAACAGTACAACGTTTAACAGTGACATTTGGCATATCACAGAGGTGTATCTGAGCCAACGAGCAGTTGAAAGTTGTGAAGTTTTCTGCTCGAGAAGAATAAAGGCAACAGGATGAGGAACCAAAACAGTCAAATTAGCGTAGCCCACAATATCTTGGGAGGCCAGGACAGCTTTCTCTGCAGCTGCAACAGCACGAAGACAACCAGGCAGGCCTGCAGTCACAGAGTCCAGTTTTGCTGAGAAATGAGCCACTGGCCTTTGCCTGCCCCATGTTCCTGCATAAGAACAGATGTCATACAACCATGCTTCTCATCAACTGCCTGTATGAAAGGTTTATGAGGATCTGGAATGCCAAGTGTTGGTGCTGTTTGAAGAGCCAGCTTAAGCTGACTAAAGGCTGGAGCTGCATGTCAGAACTGCAGCTGCCTTTACCATGGATAAGAGCACCTAAGAGAGCTTCGAGAAAAGAGTAGTTAGGAATAAAGTTCCTGCAGTAAGATGTTATACCTAAGAATGACATAGCTGTTTTTTAGTAACCGGTTTAGGAATGATCTGAACTGCAGCAACATGTTTAGGAGAAAGTGAGCGCCCATCCTTAAAAATCACATGACCCAAAAAGGTGACTTCGTCCTGTACAAACTGTAACTTAGAAAGGCTGGCTTTATGGCCATAAGAAGGAAGATGTTTCAACAGATTCACTGTCTTTTTCACACTGTTGTTTAGATGGACCACATAAAAGGATGTCATCCACATACTGCAAAAGAGCAGAGCCTGTGGTTGATTGAAGTTAATCCAGACTAGCTTTGAGGGCAGCATTGTAAATAGTGGGACTTTCACAGTACCCCTGGCATAACCGGGTAAAAGTCCAAGATCTCCCTTCAAACTAAAAAGCAAACCAAAATGGGCTATCAGGGTGCACTGGCGACAAGTCAACCACTGAGAAAAACTGTGCATCTGATGTAATTTGAGACAAAATAGTGTGTGGGTTGGGCACAGTAGGAGCATGTGGCTGAACTGCAGCATTCACCGCTTGGAGGTCCTGTACAAAACGCCATTCATCTGGCTGGCCAGCATCTTTAATCTTTTTAACAGGAAACAATGGAGTAAGCACAGGTGAATTTTCAAAAGGAACAATAACGCCTGTTTTCTGAAAAGATTGAAAAACAGGTTTAATCCCTTTAATTGCTTCAGGCTTAAAAGGGTATTGTTTTTTACATGGACAAAAGTCTGATTTAGGGGTGACAATTACTGGTTCACAGCCTTTTATCAACCCCACATCATATTTGCTCTTAGCCCAAAGATCATTGGGCACTTCAGCCAACATGGGTATCGAAGACAAATCTGTTTCAGATAAAAAACATGCTTCAAAATGTGATTCTGTGGTAGGAATTAAGTCCACAGTTCTTTGACAATGCATTGTACTCAAAAATGTTTTTTTGTATGCTGACAATCGTTCAGAAAACATCAAATTTGGATCAGCAGGTGAAACAGTCCACTCCATTTCTTTCTGACATGTAGCAACAAACTCTCCCACACCTTGTCACTGCCAGTGTGTACGTTTGGCCAAGGAAATGTGAGGGCGAGTACCACAAACATTAAAAAAATCGAAGTGCTCTGGAGTGAGCGACACAGCCAATAAAGTAGGCGCACATATTTTTTCACTTCTTCTCATAGTCATTGTCAGGCCCCGAAGAAATGTGTGATGTGCAGTGCAAATCAGTACGTTGCATGAAATCAGAAAGGGGTGAAACTAACGCTTTTGCTTCTTCCACTAGTTGTTGTGAAAAAGGAGAGCTGGGAAGTTTCCACTCATAAGCATATGTAAGTGCCGATGAATCAAACTGCACTGCTGTGAAAACTTTGTCAGGCTGTAACATAACCTTAACACCCTCTGGTGTAGAAGTTAAAATAATGCCTAATTTACACATGAGATCACAGCCCATCAGGTTAATGGGACACAACTCTGATAACAAAAATGAGTGTTTGAAGGAGAGCTCATCGGGAGTGACAACACGCAATGGGCATTGTCATTTTCTCCTTCACAACCTGGCCTGAGGCAGACATACAGTAAACGTGGTTTCCACTTAACTTTGGAGGACAATCAAACTCCCCTGACGTCACTACTGATGAACATAAGTTCCTATATTCTGAAAGAAATATCTTTGCTCTAGGACGGAAATAGCATGCAAAACTTTACTACGTGAATCACAGTCGGCAAGCGTTTCTTCACTACACAGAGCAGGAAAAATGTGTGAGTGTGTTTGTGCTATCACCCATCAGTGGAGGCTCCGCTGCCGCATGACGTCCAGAACCTGCCTCCCACCCTCAGTCAGCCTTTTGCCCAATTTCATCACTTTTCAGCTGTGGACAGTCCTTCTTCCAGTGTCCAGTCTGGCCACAGTAAAAACAAATATTCGGATCATAGCTCTGGCGTGGCCCATTTCGACCTCCTCTCCCTCCTCTCTTTCAACTTCGGCCTCGTCCTCTTTTTACACCAACTGCGTAATACATGGTCATGGCTGCCAAATGCAGCTCCTTTTCACACTTGTCCCTTTTGGTTGTCTTACGCGTCTCAACTTGGTTATGAGCATGGCAAACATATCGGCGAACGTCAGCCAAACGAGGACCCTCACACCATCCCACGTAAATGTTCTTTACTTCAGTGGCGACATCTGGCATGAGGCCTTTAATTATTGCATTGCATGCAATACTCTCCCATGGTCCTGATTCATTACCCAAATCCCTTGGTCTCTGATGACCGCTGTGCTTGCTGACTTCCTCAAGGATGCGGTGTACAAAATCATCAGTCCCTTCACCGGGTTTCTGTTTGCAGGTGTATATGTGGGACATATTGATTTTGGTTTGAAATTGAGTGGTGATGGTTTGACACAGTCTTTGGATGGCTGCTTCATATTGAGCGTTATCATTATGTCCTCGTTCACTGTTGGTAGGTCGCAAATCCAGTTGTAGCATACTGGCCTCTATTTTGCAGAGGTCGGTCGGTTTGAACTTTTTTGCCAATATGCGACGCAATTCAACCCCAGTCGGGCAGATTGTGCGCAGAAATCTCGCAACTCGTCAGCAAAATGGGGTCCAGAAATCTCTGGATCTGGTAAGCATTGTTATGCTTCCATGATGTCAGTCTCAGTCCAGGGTCGATAAACCAGTAATGGTCCAGTGGGAACTGCAACTTTAACCATAGGCATGGTTTGAATCTGGTTTTGTTTTTTCTCACGTTTAGATCTCTGAAGTCCAGATTGTGGGTAAAGGATTTTTGTCACTTGCGTTAAAAGTTCTTGGGCAGGTACGCTGGAGAACCAAACGTCTTCCTTTTCCTCATCATCAGACCTATGTAACTGATGTTGTGAGAATGATGGAATTTCTTCCCGAGGGAGGATGGAAGAAGTCCCTTCTTCCCGAGAGCCAGAGGCTTGTGGCAGGGCTGGCTGTTGTTGTTGCAGGGCAGGAGTCCAGGTCTGGATCCGGCACAGCTAATACTAAATTATTATCATCATTCCGTCATGGCATTTGTTTAACATTTTCCTTTCTTTCTCTTAATACACTTTATTTTTTCCAAAATTCTATACCTTTCTTACTTCTTATATAAACTTAATTTTCTTTTTTTTGCTTCATCTCTTTCTCATATTTGATAAAACTTTTCTTCTAATTTTCTTATTTCTAACATACTAAAAGAACCTTCAGGTGGAAAACCTCTGGACCATATGTCTTTTTCATTTCATCATGCTTAGGTCCCCCGGTAGGGTCAAAAGTCTGAGTCCTACTGTTTCCCATTCTCAGACTTGGAATGGGGAAATATATTCCTTCACTCAAAGGACGTCTCCAATGAGGACCTTAATCTGTACTCACACTTCTTCGGAGTACTTCACACTTCTTCGGACTGCTTCAAAAGTTTCACTTACCCATGAAATCTCTGTCTCACTAATGACACAACCGGGAAACACTATTTTATTCAAATAAAAACTAAAAAGCAGTCCTATCGTCTCAGACTATCATATTTCAAAAATGATCCCAGCGCTGGTATTCAAGAAAAGGACCTGCCAGTCCTCTCTCTCAGAAAAGGCCTTGGAGGTATGAGGCTGGAACAGCTACTTCAGTCCAGGCTGGCCATGCACTGCGATCCGGTCCAGAGACACCAGTCGAGGGATCCTGTTCGTGACGCCAAAATTGTGGTGGAAATTTAGTAACGCACAGAGTCAGTTATTTTCTTCTGAGGAGATAAGAGGCTTTAATAATAATATCTTGAAAGAGAGAACAACACAGTACAGAATACAGAGTTGCTCTGACCACTGAAGCAAAAACACACAGTTATATTGCCCGCTCATCACGTCATCTGTCTTTGGTTGATAGTTGATTGTTCTTCTAACTTTCCTCCCCAACCATCAGTTTAGGTTACCCAAAAGGAGTGTATTGCTCCATCACAAGTATGCTTCTTTCACATACAGGGTAATATGAAGAATTTTATGCCTGAAACCTATTTAGACATGCAAAAATATGAAGGACAAAGCAGTTTTAACTTGGTTTGAGTGAAGGAATTCATTTTATATCAAAATCCGGAATTGTGTAGAACTCGTGAAAAGAAGCTTATTCTTGGATTCCTGAAAAAATTTAGTGTTGTTGTTTCCTATCCTGAAAAGTACTACGTTCGTTTTTGTTTAAAGCTATTTAGACATGGATAAATATGAAGGACAAAGCAGTTTTAACTTGGTTTGAGTGAAGGAATTCATTTTATATCAAAATCCGAAATTGTGTAGAACTCGTGAAAATAAGCTTATTCTCGGATTCCTAAAGGTTTAGTGTTGTTCTTTCCTATCCTGCAAAGTACAACGTTCTTTTTTGTTTAAAGCTATTTAGACATGGATAAATATGAAGGAAAAAGCAGTTTTAACTTGGTTTGAGTGAAGGAATTCATTTTATATCAAAATCCGGAATTGTGCATTATGTCAGCAGAATTGTAATCTGAATACCTTTATGCCAAACAGATTTGCTTTGCCAAGGGAAGTTTTATAAATGTTTATTGTTTATGTTTACAATATATAAACTAGCAGAATAATTAATTCATCCTCCTGGTCCCTCCCACCCCGGAGAGGGCAGCCAGAGACTGGCTGCAATAGGCATCCCCGCTACCTGGGACCCAACACAGGGCAGGAGGGCCTGATGTCCACCAGGCTCGGGGCCTGCAGTCACCATATTCCGGGAGCTACTGTACCCCCAGAAGGAACCCATCCCGCCCCACCCCACTCAACCCAACCCCACCCCGGAGGACCTCTACAAAAACAAACAAACAACAACAAAAATCAAACAAACAAACAAACAAATCACCCGGTCACACCAGTCGCAGCAGCGAGACCCACCATCACCCAGGCCCCCCCCCAACAGGGGAAAAGCACACCCCCACACATACCCCCTCCCCCTCACCAACACCCTAAAGAAAATAACCACCTGCAGACACCTTGGAGTTCCCAGAGCAACAAGGCCGGCACCAGGACCTGCACCAACCCACGCATATTGTGGCATGTCCAGGGCAACCCAGACCCCCCAGGCACAGGCAGGGCCCCGCCCCGGGCGCAAGGCAGCGGCAAGCCACCAGGTCCAGGCCCAGCTCCACCACACACGCCAGAGCGGCCCGGTCACCCGGTACAGAGCCAGCAGCCACCACCCCAAGGCCCCTAAGGGACCCCGCCCCACACCGCAAGACAGCCCCACCCGCAAGCCCCCAAAACTGCCCTCCAAGCCCGACACACAGTCCCCCCCAGCAATGACCAACCCGGTCCCCACGACCCGAGAGACCACCAGACGCCCGAAGCCACACAGCCCCCCCCAGCACACACCCAACCGCCCAGAGCGACGGGACAGCAACCCACCACCAACACTATGTGATCAAGCTAATCAGAGGGGACCAGAGAGAATTAAATTCAGCCAATTGATGTTTTGAGGAGGCAGACATTGTTTCCATGCTAATATAATCTAAAATTTCAAAACTGGTTAATACACAGATTGTTCTTCGCTTTCCAGTTCATGAGAATAGTTTTCTTTGCTATACATAACACTGTGAGGATCATGTGTGCTAAGCTAAATTCCACGTTGATGTTGTCTAAGTCACCCAGTATGCACAGTGTGGGGCATGCAGGAATGCTACACTTTAGCCATGTTGATAGGTCCGCACAGACTTCAAGCCAGAACTTCTGGACAGGCGCACAAAACCACAAAGCGTGTGCATAATCATCAGGTGTGTTATCTGTGCAATGTGAGCAGATGTTTGAGTGTGTTAGACCCATCCTGAACATCCTTTGTCCTGTATAGTGTGTTCTATGAAGAATTTTGTATTGTATGAGCTGTAAATTAGGATTTTGAGTCATTCTGAAGGTGTTCAAACATATTTGTGGCCAGAAGCTATGACTAGAACTGATGGATAAATCTGCCTCCCATTTTGAGGACGGTAGAGACATTGTGTCATCTATCTTAGACAATAATTTATATATTTTTGATAGTAGTTTTGGGGTGCAGATGCTTAGAAATTCTGCTCCCCTAATCGGGAGTTGTAAGTCTGGTTGGTGGAGGATATATTTCTTTGTTATTATAGACTTAAGTTGTTGATATTCTAGGAATTTATTGCTGCCTATCTCATGTTGTGATATGAGCTCATCAAATGAAATAAAATGTCCATTTTGGATTATATGTTCCAGATGTTTGATTCCTTTGATCTTCCAGAGAGTAAAGTTTAGCATTTTTTTGTTTTGCAGGATGTCAGGATTGTTCCAGATGGGTGTAAGCTTACACGGGACAAGTGAAGACTTTGTTATTTTAAGAAATTCCCACCAGGCTGTCAGAGAGGTGCTGATGTTAATGCTTTTGAAACATTTGTGATTTTTTACGTTTTGACTAATAAGTGGCAGGTCAGAGATTTCCAGATTATCACACAATGCTTGTTCTATATTTATCCATGTTCATCTATTGGGCTAGGTTTAAACCATTTTGATATATACCGTAACCTATTGGCTAAGGAATAGTGCTGAAAATTAGGTAAATCTAATCCACCACTGTCCTTGGTCTTCTGTAGGGTTTTTAAACTAATGCGTGGTGGTTTGTTTTTCCACAGAAATTTGGAGATGCATGAATCTAGTGACTTAAACCAAGTAGCAGGTTGGTTTTATGGGGATCATTGAGAACAAATAGTTAACTTTTGGTAGTATCATCATTTTAATGGTTGTAACTCTCCCCATAAGTGATATAGGTAAGGACTTCAAACGAGAGAGATCGTCCTCTACTGTCTTTAATAATTGCACATAATTTAGCTTTGTTAGCTCTGAGAGCCTGGAGGAAATGTTTATGCCTAAATATCTAATATTTCCTGACTGTAAAGTGATCGCAGGTATATTCTGGTCCCTATAGTTAATGGGCAGAACTGTGGTCTTAGACCAATTGATAGAGTAGTCAGAAAGTGCTGAGAATTTATTTATGAGTGTGATCGTGTGAGTGAGAGACGTCTGTGAGTTCTGAAGGAAAAGTAATACATCATCAGCATAAAGACTTATTTTATGCTCAATATTTTGGGGTTGGATGTCTTTAATATTTCTATCTTGTCTGATAGCAGCTGCTAAAGGTTTGATGAAAATAGCAAAAAGTGAGGGAGAAAGTGAGCAACCCTGTCTTGTACTTCTCTGCAGACTGAAGCTTGGAGAAGTTTGATCATTTGTCCTGACACTTGCATTTGGGGAGTCAGTTATTTTCTTGTGAGGAGATAAGAGACTTTAATAATAATATCTTGCAAGAGAGAACAACACAGTACAGAATACAGAGTTGCTCTGACCACTGAAGCAAAAACACACAGTTATATTGCCCGCTCATCACGTCATCTGTTTTTGGGTATAATTGATTGTTCTTTTAACTTTCCTCCCCAACCATCAGTTGAGGTTACCCAGACACACTCGTAAATACCAGCCTAACCCTGTCCCCCCTAAAGTGCAGCTATCTCATTATAACAAGCCCACCATTGTAAAGATGAATTTAAGAAAACAGGGCAGGGTGGTACCTTGCAGCTCGGTCATTTGCAGGTTATACACAGTAACACTCAATACAATGCATATAAGAATTATTTTCCATTACATTCCTCCCTTTTGATTATAATAATACCATTGTATTAATCAACCCAAAAGAAACAAGGAAAATAATAACTTTATCTGTAAAACATCAGCCTGCATTTGCACACAACGTGAGTTTAAAATGCAGGCATCATAGTAATAAAGGGTCCAATGATAAACAATCAAAACATGAACAATTAAACATGATTATCTTCATCCCTCTCTAAGTCAGCGTCACTAGAGGAAAGATTTTGAAAGCAAGAAAGTTATTTGAGTCATTTGGTCTTTTTCACACTGTTGTTTAGATGGACTACATAAAAGGATGTCATCCACATACTGCAAAAGAGCAGAGCCTGTGGTTGATTGAAGTTAATCCAGACTAGCTTTGAGGGCAGCATTGTAAATAGTGGGACTTTCACAGTACCCCTGGCATAACCGGGTAAAAGTCCAAGATCTCCCTTCAAACTAAAAAGCAAACCAAAATGGGCTATCAGGGTGCACTGGCGACAAGTCAACCACTGAGAAAAACTGTGCATCTGATGTAATTTGAGACAAAATAGTGTGTGGGTTGGGCACAGTAGGAGCATGTGGCTGAACTGCAGCATTCACCGCTTGGAGGTCCTGTACAAAACGCCATTCATCTGGCTGGCCAGCATCTTTAATCTTTTTAACAGGAAACAATGGAGTAAGCACAGGTGAATTTTCAAAAGGAACAATAACGCCTGTTTTCTGAAAAGATTGAAAAACAGGTTTAATCCCTTTAATTGCTTCAGGCTTAAAAGGGTATTGTTTTTTACATGGACAAAAGTCTGATTTAGGGGTGACAATTACTGGTTCACAGCCTTTTATCAACCCCACATCATATTTGCTCTTAGCCCAAAGATCATTGGGCACTTCAGCCAACATGGGTATCGAAGACAAATCTGTTTCAGATAAAAAACATGCTTCAAAATGTGATTCTGTGGTAGGAATTAAGTCCACAGTTCTTTGACAATGCATTGTACTCAAAAATGTTTTTTTGTATGCTGACAATCGTTCAGAAAACATCAAATTTGGATCAGCAGGTGAAACAGTCCACTCCATTTCTTTCTGACATTTAGCAACAAACTCTCCCACACCTTGTCACTGCCAGTGTGTACGTTTGGCCAAGGAAATGTGAGGGCGAGTACCACAAACATTAAAAAAATCGAAGTGCTCTGGAGTGAGCGACACAGCCAATAAAGTAGGCGCACATATTTTTTCACTTCTTCTCATAGTCATTGTCAGGCCCCAAAGAAATGTGTGATGTGCAGTGCAAATCAGTAGGTTGCATGAAATCAGAAAGGGGTGAAACTAACGCTTTTGCTTCTTCCACTAGTTGTTGTGAAAAAGGAGAGCTGGGAAGTTTCCACTCATAAGCATATGTAAGTGCCGATGAATCAAACTGCACTGCTGTGAAAACTTTGTCAGGCTGTAACATAACCTTAACACCCTCTGGTGTAGAAGTTAAAATAATGCCTAATTTACACATGAGATCACAGCCCATCAGGTTAATGGGACACAACTCTGATAACAAAAATGAGTGTTTGAAGGAGAGCTCATCGGGAGTGACAACACGCAATGAGCATTGTCATTTTCTCCTTCACAACCTGGCCTGATGCAGACATACAGTAAACGTGGTTTCCACTTAACTTTGGAGGACAATCAAACTCCCCTGACGTCACTACTGATGAACATAAGTTCCTATATTCTGAGAGAAATATCTTTGCTCTAGGACGGAAATAGCATGCAAAACTTTACTACGTGAATCACAGTCGGCAAGCGTTGCTTCACTACACAGAGCAGGAAAAATGTGTGAGTGTGTTTGTGCTATCACCCATTAGTGGACGCTCCGCTGCCGCGTGACGTCCAGAACCTGCCTCCCACCCTCAGTCAGCCTTTTGCCCAATTTCATCACTTTTTAGCTGTGGACAGTCCTTCTTCCAGTGTCCAGTCTGGCCACAGTAAAAACAAATATTCGGATCATAGCTCTGGCGTGGCCCATTTCGACCTCCTCTCCCACACGTCCACGTCTTCGACTTCGATTCTCTCTTTTCTACATTATGGACTGTGGGGACACAAAACCGCTCTCTCTTTTTTTTTTTGATTGTGTGCCAGGGCGTTGTCTCACGTATTAGATTATGCTTACGATACGAATGGGTTTATCAGTCACATCAGAATCCATACATACTGATCCTCCCGTAATAAAATGGTCGGATCTTATCAAACACACTTTGTTTCTTGTGACAATCAAGTCAGCGAAACAGCGTATACACGTCAAGACACTGAATCAAGTTTGCCACAAGAACTCATAAGTTTGGCAGTATTGCTCTGCCGTCAGCAATCATACACCCATTATTTTCGTGAGACATGTGCAGGCACCTGTTCATCTACTGTTCTATCACTATGAATTAGTTTATCTATTATCAATAAGGATACTTCTACAACTACTATCAAAGTATGTCCAGACTTCTTATGTTGTCAGTTGCTATATATGAATAAGTGGGTAGCTACTGACAAGCATTAAGCATGTCACACAGCCCAAACATATAACATTTCAGGACACACCACACAGTTAACAACCACAGTGAAGTGTCAAAGCCCAAACATGTAACATTCAACAGGACACTTACACAACACCCGTGACACCAAAACGGCTTTCTTTTCTCTACACTCTGCACTATGAGCACACACACCAAATCAGAAAGGCTTTTTTCTCTCTTTTCTACATTATGGACTGTGGGGACACAAAACCGCTCTCTCTCTTTTTTTTTTTTTTATCGTGTGCCAGGGCGTTGTCTCACGTATTAGATTATGCTTAAGATACGAATGGGTTTATCAGTCACATCAGAATCCATACATACTGATCCTCCCGTAATAAAATGGTCGGATCTTATCAAACACACTTTGTTTCTTGTGACAAGTCAGCGAAACAGCGTATACACGTCAAGACACTGAATCAAGTTTGCCACAAGAACTCATAAGTTTGGCAGTATTGCTCTGCCGTCAGCAATCATACACCCATTTTATTTTCATGAGACATGTGCACAAAGCCTGTTCAGCTGCAAGAAGGTCTAAATGTCCATCAATAATTGCTAGAAAACATGAAAGAAAATTTTCGAAAATCAAACCACACATGATCATAAGTGGGAGAGGAGGTGTTCAGCTGCAAGAAGGTGTGAATGTCCACCCATAATACCTGAAAAATGGGTAAAAAAAAGGTGCGAATGCCCAACCATACATCATCAAAAGCAGGAGTGCATGTGTTCGGCTACAAGAAGGTGTGAACGTCCAACCAAAGTTTGTAAAAAGCAGTTAAGAAAAGGTTCGAATATCCAACCATACATAATCAAAAGCGGGAGCAGAGCTGTTCGACTGCAAGTAGGTGTGAATGTCAGATCATAATTTGCAAAAAGCTGATGAGAAAGGGTGAGAATGCCCGACTATACACCATCAAATGCGGGAGCGGAGTTGTTCGGCTGTGAGTAGGTATGAATCTCCGACCATAATTGCTGAAAAATGTGTTAGAAAAGGTAAGAATGCCGGTCCATACATCATCAAAAGCGAGAGAGGTTGTGTTCGGCTGCAAGTAGGTGTGAATGTCCAGCCATAATTACTCACAAACGGGTAAGAAAAGGTAGTATTGCCAGACCATATATGATCAAAACAGGGAGCGGAGGTGGTTCAGCTGCAAGGTGTGAATGTCTGACTAAAGTTTATAAAAAGCGGGTAAGACAAGGTGCGAATGCCTGACAATGTATGATCAAATGAGGGAGCGGAGGTTTTCGTCTGCAAGGTCTGAATGTACAACCATAATTTGTAAAAACCGGGGAAGAAAAGGCTCGAAAGCCCGACTATACACCATCAAAAGCGGGAGCGGAGGTGTTCGGCTGCAAGTAGGTGTGAATGTTCGACCATAATTTGTAAAAAGCGGGTAAGAAAAGGTTTGAATGCCCGACTATATATTAACAAAAGCAGGAGGAGAGGTCTTCGGATAAGAGTGGGTGAGAATTTCCAACCATAATCAATAAAATGCGGTGAAAAAAAAGGTGTGAATACCCCATAGAACACTAAAAGGTGGAGCAGAAGTGTTCGGCTGCAAGAAGGTGTGACTGTTCGACTATATTTGGTGAAAAGCAGGTGAAGCAAGGTCTGAATGCCCAACCTTACATCATCAAAAACGAGATCAGAGGTGTTTGGCTGCAAGAAGGCCATAGTTTGCCAAAAGTGGGTAAGCTGCGAATGACCGACTAAATATCAACAAAAGTGGGGGCGGAGGTCTTCGGATGCAAGTGGGTGTGAATATCCCACCATACAAGTATGGTGGAGAGAAAGCTGTGAATGGCCGACCATAGTAAAAAGCGGGTGAGAAAAGGTGCGAATGTCCAATCATACATGATCAAAACAGGGAGCGGAGGTGTTTGGCTGCGACAAGGTGTGTATGTCCACCCATAATTAATGAAAAGCGGGCAACAAGTAGGTTTGAATACCCATCATCAAAAGCAGGAGTGGATGTGTTCGGCTACAAGAAGGTTTGAATGTCTGACCATAGTTTGTAAAAAGCGGGTAAGAAAAGGTTCGAGTGCCCGAACATACACCATCAAAAGAGGGAGCGGAGGTGTTCCGCTGTAAGACGGTGTGAATGTCCAACAATAGTTGGTAAAAAGCGGGTAAGAAAAGGTTAAAATACCCGACTGTAGACAATCAATAGCGGGAGCGGAGTTGTTCGGCTACAAGAAGGTGTGAAAATCCGACCATGGTTTGTAAAAAGCGGGTAAGAAAAGGTTCGAATGCCCGAATATATACCATCAAAAGCGGAAGCGGAGGTGTTCGGCTGCAAGAAGGTGTGAACGTCCAACCAAAGTTTGTAAAAAGCAGTGAAGAAAAGTTTCGAATATCCAACCAAACATAATCAAAAGCGGGAGCAGAGCTGTTCGACTGCAAGTAGGTGTGAATGTCAGATCATAATTTGCAAAAAGCTGATGAGAAAGGGTGAGAATGCCCGACTATACACCATCAAATGCGGGAGCGGAAGTGTTCGGCTGTGAGTAGGTGTGAATGTCAAACCATAATTGCTGAAAAATGTGTTAGAAAAGACTAGAATGCCGGACCATACATCATCAAAAGCGGGAAAAGTGGTGTTCGGCTGCAAGTAGGTGTGAATGTCCAGCCATAATTACTCACAAACCGGTAAGAAAAGGTAGTATTGCCAGACCATACATTATCAAAACAGGGAGCGGAGGTGGTTCAGCTGCAAGGTGTGAATGTCTGACTAAAGTTTATAAAAAGCGGGTAAGACAAGGTGCGAATGCCTGACAATGTATGATCAAATGAGGGAGCGGAGGTTTTCGGCTGCAAGGTCTGAATGTACAACCATAATTTGTAAAAACCGGGGAAGAAAATGCTCGAAAGCCCGACTATACACCATCAAAAGCGGGAGCGGAGGTGTTCGGCTGCAAGTAGGTGTGAATGTTCGACCATAATTTGTAAAAAGCGGGTAAGAAAAGGTTTGAATGCCCGACTATATATTAAAAAAAGCAGGAGGAGAGGTCTTCGGATAAGAGTGGGTGAGAATTTCCAACCATAATCAATAAAATGCGGTGAAAAAAAAGGTGTGAATACCCCATAGAACACTAAAAGGTGGAGCAGAAGTGTTCGGCTGCAAGAAGGTGTGACTGTTCGACTATATTTGGTGAAAAGCAGGTGAAGCAAGGTCTGAATGCCCAACCTTACATCATCAAAAACGAGATCAGAGGTGTTTGGCTGCAAGAAGGCCATAGTTTGCCAAAAGCGGGTAAGCTGCGAATGACCGACTAAATATCAACAAAAGTGGGGGCGGAGGTCTTCGGATGCAAGTGGGTGTGAATATCCCACCATACAAGTATGGTGGAGAGAAAGCTGTGAATGGCCGACCATAGTAAAAAGCGGGTGAGAAAAGGTGCGAATGTCCAATCATACATGATCAAAACAGGGAGCGGAGGTGTTTGGCTGCGACAAGGTGTGTATGTCCACCCATAATTAATGAAAAGCGGGCAACAAGTAGGTTTGAATACCCATCATCAAATGCAGGAGTGGATGTGTTCGGCTACAAGAAGGTTTGAATGTCTGACCATAGTTTGTAAAAAGCGGGTAAGAAAAGGTTCGAGTGCCCGAACATACACCATCAAAAGAGGGAGCGGAGGTGTTCCGCTGTAAGACGGTGTGAATGTCCAACAATAGTTGGTAAAAAGCGGGTAAGAAAAGGTTAAAATACCCGACTGTACACAATCAATAGCGGGAGCGGAGTTGTTCGGCTACAAGAAGGTGTGAAAGTCCGACCATGGTTTGTAAAAAGCGGGTAAGAAAAGGTGCGAATGCCCGACAATGTATGATCAAAAGAGGGAGTGGAGGTTTTCGGCTGCAAGAAGGTCTGAATGTCCAACCATAATTTGTAAAAACCGGGGAAGAAAAGGCTCGAAAGCCCGACTATACACCATCAAAAGTGGGAGCGGAGGTGTTCAGCTTCAAGACGGTCTGAATGTCCATCAATAATTGCTAGAAAACATGTAAGAAAATTTTCGAATATCAAACTGCACATGATCATAAGCAGGAGAGGTGTTCAGCTGCAAGAAGGTGTGAATGTCTACCCATAATTACTGAAAAATGGGTAAGAAAAGGTGCGAATGCCTAACCATACATCATCAAAAGAGGGAGCGGAGGTGTTCCGCTGTAAGACGGTGTGAATGTCCGACCATAGATGGTAAAAAGCGGGTAAGAAAAGGTTAAATTACCCGACTGTACACAATCAAAAGAGGGAGCGGAGTTGTTCAGCTAAGAGAAGGTGTGAAAGTCCGACCTTGGTTTGTAAGAAGCGGGTAAGAAAAGGTTCGTATGCCCGAATATACACCATCAAAAGCGGAAGCGGAGGTGTTCGGCTGCAAGATATTGTGAACGTCCGGCCAAAGTTTGTAAAAAGCAGTTAAGAAAAGGTTCGAATATCTAACCAAACATAAGAATGAGTCTTTTCCGCTGTAGAATGCCCGACTATAGACCATCAAATGCGGGAGCGGAGGTGTTCGGCTCTGAGTAGGTGTGTGAACGTCCAACCAAAATATGTAAAAAGAAGTTAAGAAAAGGTTCGAATATCCAACCAAACATAATCAAAAGCGGGAGCAGAGCTGTTCGACTGCAAGTAGGTGTGAATTTCAGATCATAATTTGCAAAAAGCTGATGAGAAAGGGTGAGAATGCCCGACTATACACCATCAAATGCGGGAGCGGAGTTGTTCGGCTGTGAGTAGGTGTGAATCTCCGACCATAATTGCTGAAAAATGTGTTAGAAAAGGTAAGAATGCCGGTCCATACATCATCAAAAGCGAGAGAGGTTGTGTTCGGCTGCAAGTAGGTGTGAATGTCCAGCCATAATTACTCACAAACGGGTAAGAAAAGGTAGTATTGCCAGACCATATATGATCAAAACAGGGAGCGGAGGTGGTTCAGCTGCAAGAAGGTTTGAATGTTCGACTAAAGTTTGTAAAAAGCTGGTAAGACAAGGAGCGATGTCCCGACATTGTATGATCAAAAGCGGGAGCGGATGTGTCCAGCTGTGAGTAGGTGTGAATGTCCGACCATAATTGCTGAAAAATGTGTTAGAAAAGGTAAGAATACTGGACCATACATCATCAAAAGCGGGAGAGGTGGTGTTCGGCTGCAAGAAGGTGTGAAAGTCCGACAATGGTTTGTAAAAAGCGGGTAATAAAAGGTTCGAATGCCCGAATATACATCATCAAAAGCGGAAGCGGAGGTGTTCGGATGCAAGAAGGTGTGAACGTCCAACCAAAGTTTGTAAAAAGCAGTGAAAAGCGAGAAAAAGCTTTTCGTGAGTTCTGCATGATTTGGGATTTTGCTTATAAAATGCATTACTTCACTCAAACTATGTTAAAACTGATTTGTCCTTCATATTTACCATGTCTAGAAAGATTTAAACAAAAAAACAACGTTGTACTTTGCAGTAAAAGAAAGAGCAAATCTAAAGTTTCAGGAATCCAAGTATAAGCCTGCTTTCATGAGTTCTGCACGATTTCGGATTTTGCTATAAAATGAATTGCTTCGCTCAAACCAAGTTAAAACTGCTTTGTCCTTCCATATTCATCAATGTCTAGATCGACTTCAACAAAGAAAAACATTGGACTTTGCAGTAGAAGAAGTTGAAATCCATCTACACATTGATAAATATGAAGGACAAAGCAGTTCCCACTTGCCCATAAGAAAATAAGCTTATTCTCGGATTCCTGATCCTTCAGTTTTGCTCTTTCTTCTACTGCAAAATACAATGTTGTTCTTTGTTGAAGTCGATCTAGACATTGATAAATATGAATGAAAAAGCAGTTTTAACTTGGTTTGAGTGAATGAATTCATTTTATACATAAAATCCGAAATCGTGCAGAACTCATGAAAATAAGCTTATTCTCGGATTCCTAAAACTTTTGATTGGCTCTTTCTTTTACTGCAAAGTACAACGTTGTTTTTTTGTTTAAATCTATCGAGACATTGATAAATATGAAGGTAAAAGCCGTTTTAACATAGTTTGAGTGAAGGAATTGATTTTATAGATAAAATCCCAAATCATGCAGAACGTATGAAAAGAAGCTTATTCTCGGATTCCTGATCCTTCAGTTTTGCTCTTTCTTCTACTGCAAAATACAATGTTGTTCTTTGTTGAAGTCGATCTAGACATTGATAAATATGAAGGACAAAGCAGTGTTAACTTAGTTTGCGTGAAGAAATTCATTTTATACATAAAATCCGAAATCGTGCAGAACTCATGAAAATAAGCTTATTCTCGGATTCCTAAAACTTTTGATTTGCACTTTCTTTTACTGCAAAGTACAACGTTGTTTTTTGTTGAAATCTATCTAGACATTGATAAATACCAGCCGAAACTCTGCTGCCGCTTTTGATAATTTATGGTTGGGCATTCTTACCTTTTCTTACCCGCTTTTTACAAATTATGATCTTACATTCACACCTACTTGCAGTCGAACACCTTCTCATCCACTTATGATCATGTGCGGTTGGGCTTTCGCACCTTTTCTTACCCATTTTTCAGTAATTATGGGTGGACATTCAGACCTTCTTGCAGCCGAAAACCTCCGCTCCTCTTTTGATCATATATTGTCGGGCAATAGTACCTTTTCTTACCCGTTTGTGAGTAATTATGGCTGGACATTCACACCTTCTTGCAGCCGAACACAACCTCTCCCGCTTTTGATGATATATGGTCCGGCATTTTTACCTTTTCTAACACATTTTTCAGCAATTATGGTCGGACATTCACACCTACTCACAGACGAACACCTCCGCTCCCACATTTGATAGTGTATAGTCGGGCATTCTCACCCTTTCTCATCAGCTTTTTGCAAATTATGATCTGATATTCACACCTACTCGAAGTCGAACAGCTCTGCTCCCGCTTTTGATTATGTTTGGTTGGATATTCGAACATTTTCTTAATGCTTTTTACAAACTTTGTGTTCGGCTACAAGAAGGTGTGAACGTCCAACCAAAATATGTAAAAAGAAGTTAAGAAAAGGTTCGAATATCCAACCAAACATAATCAAAAGCGGGAGCAGAGCTGTTCGACTGCAAGTAGGTGTGAATGTCAGATCATAATTTGCAAAAAGCTGATGAGAAAGGGTGAGAATGCCCGACTATACATCATCAAATGCGGGAGCGGAGTTGTTCAGCTGTGAGTAGGTGTGAATCTCCGACCATAATTGCTGAAAAATGTGTTAGAAAAGGTAAAAATGCCGGTCCATACATCATCAAAAGCGAGAGGGGTTGTGTTCGGCTGCAAGTAGGTGTGAATGTCCAGCCATAATTACTCACAAACGGGTAAGAAAAGGTAGTATTGCCAGACCATATATGATCAAAACAGGGAGCGGAGGTGGTTCAGCTGCAAGAAGGTTTGAATGTCCGACTAAAGTTCAAATATATTAAAGAAAGCGGGAGGAGAGGTCTTCGGATGAGAGTGGTTGAAAATTTCCGACCATAATGTATAAAATGCGGTGAAAAAAAGGTGTGATAAACACTAAAAGGTGGAGCGGAAGTGTTCGGCTGCAAGAAGGTTAATGTCCGACTATATTTGGTGAAAAGCAGGTGAAGCAAGGTCTGAATGCCAAACCTTACATCATCAAATGCGAGATCAGAGGTGTTTGGCTGCAAGAAGGCCATAGTTTGCCAAAAGCGGGTAAGGTGCGAATGTCCGACTAAATATCAACAAAATTTGGGGCAGAGGTCTTCGGATGCAAGTGGGTGTGAATATCCAACCATACAAGTATGGTGGAGAGGAAGCTGTGAATAGCCGACCATAGTTTGGAAAAAGCGGGTAAGAAAAGGTTTGAATACCCGAACATACACCATCAAAAGAGGGAGCGGAGGTGTTCCGCTGTACGAAGGTGTGAATGTCCGACCATAGTTGGTAAAAAGCGGGTAAGAAAAGGTTAAAATACCCGACTGTACACAATCAATAGCGGGAGCGGATGTGTTCGGCTACAAGAAGGTGTGAAAGTCCGACCATGGTTTGTAAAAAGCGGGTAAGAAAAGGTGCGAATGTCCGACAATGTATGATCAAAAGAGAGAGCGGAGGTTTTCGGATACAAGAAGGTTTGAATGTCCCACCATAATTTGTAAAAACCGGGGAAGAAAAGGCTCGAAAGCCCGACTATACACCATCAAAAGCGGGAGCGGAGGTGTTCGGCTGCAAGTAGGTGTGAATGTTCGACCATAATTTGTAAAAAGCGGGTAAGAAAAGGTTTGAATGCCCGACTATATATTAACAAAAGCAGGAGGAGAGGTCTTCGGATAAGAGTGGGTGAGAATTTCCAACCATAATCAATAAAATAAGGTGAAAAAAAAGGTGTGAATACCCCATAGAACACTAAAAGGTGGAGCAGAAGTGTTCGGCTGCAAGAAAGGTGTGACTGTTCGACTATATTTGGTGAAAAGCAGGTGAAGCAAGGTCTGAATGCCCAACCTTACATCATCAAAAACGAGATCAGAGGTGTTTGGCTGAAAGAAGGCCATAGTTTGCCAAAAGCGGGTAAGCTGCGAATGACCGACTAAATATCAACAAAAGTGGGGGCGGAGGTCTTCGGATGCAGGTGGGTGTGAATATCCCACCATACAAGTATGGTGGAGAGGAAGCTGTGAATGGCCGACCATAGTAAAAGGCGGGTGAAAGAAGGTGCGAATGTCAAACCATACATAATCAACTATACACCACTATACACCAACCGACTATACACCATCAAAAGTGGGAGCGGAGGTGTTCAGCTGCAAGACGGTCTGAATGTCCATCAATAATTGCTAGAAAACATGAAAGAAAATTTTCGAATATCAAACTGCACATGATCATAAGCGGGAGAGGAGGTGTTCAGCTGCAAGAAGGTGTGAATGTCTACCCATAATTACTGAAAAATGGGTAAGAAAAGGTGCGAATGCCTAACCATACATCATCAAAAGAGGGAGCGGAGGTGTTCCGCTGTAAGACGGTGTGAATGTGCGACCATAGATGGTAAAAAGCGGGTAAGAAAAGGTTAAATTACCCGACTGTACACAATCAAAAGAGGGAGCGGAGTTGTTCAGCTAAGAGAAGGTGTGAATGTCCACCTCTCCCGATTTTGATGATGTATGGACCGGCATTTTTACCTTTTCTAACACATTTTTCAGCAATTATGGTTGGAGATTCACACCTACTCACAGCCGAACAACTCCGCTCCCGCATTTGATGGTGTATAGTCGGGCATTCTCACCCTTTCTCATCAGCTTTTTGCAAATTATGATCTGACATTCACACCTACTTCCAGTCGAACAGCTCTGCTCCCGCTTCTGATTATGTTTGGTTAGATATTCGGACCTTTTCTTAACTGCTTTTTACAAACTTTGGTCGGACGTTCACAATATCTTGCAGCCGAACACCTCCGCTTCCGCTTTTGATGGTGTATATTCGGGCATACGAACCTTTTCTTACCCGCTTTTTACAAACCAAGGTCGGACTTTCACACCTTCTCTTAGCTGAACAACTCCGCTCCCTCTTTTGATTGTGTACAGTCGGGTAAATTAACCTTTTCTTACCCGCTTTTTACCATCTATGGTCGGACATTCACACCGTCTTACAGCGGAACACCTCCGCTCCCTCTTTTGATGATGTATGGTTAGGCATTCGCACCTTTTCTTACCCATTTTTCAGTAATTATGGGTAGACATTCACACCTTCTTGCAGCTGAACACCTCCTCTCCCGCTTATGATCATGTGCAGTTTGATATTCGAACATTTTCTTTCATGTTTTCTAGCAATTATTGATGGACATTCAGACCGTCTTGCAGCTGAAAACCTCCGCTCCCACTTTTGATGGTGTATAGTCGGGCTTTCGAGCCTTTTCTTCCCCGGTTTTTACAAATTATGGTTGGACATTCAGACCTTCTTGCAGCCGAAAACCTCCACTCCCTCTTTTGATCATACATTGTCGGGCATTCGCACCTTTTCTTACCCGCTTTTTACAAACCATGGTCGGACTTTCACACCTTTTAGTAGCCGAACAACTCCGCTCCCGCTATTGATTGTGTACAGTCGGGTATTTTAACCTTTTCTTACCCGCTTTTTACCAACTATGGTTGGACATTCACACCTTCTTACAGCAGAACACCTCCGCTCCCTGTTTTGATTATGTATGGTTTGACATTCGCACCTTCTCTCACCCGCCTTTTACTATGGTCGGCCATTCACAGCTTCCTCTCCACCATACTTGTATGGTGGGATATTCACACCCACCTGCATCCGAAGACCTCCGCCCCCACTTTTGTTGATATTTAGTCGGTCATTCGTACCTTACCCGCTTTTGGCAAACTATGGCCTTCTTGCAGCCAAACACCTCTGATCTCGCTTTTGATGATGTAAGGTTGGGCATTCAGACCTTGCTTCACCTGCTTTTCACCAAATATAGTCGGACATTCACACCCACTTGCATCCGAAGACCTCCGCCCCAAATTTTGTTGATATTTAGTCGGACATTCGCACCTTACCCGCTTTTGGCAAACTATGGCCTTCTTGCAGCCAAACACCTCTGATCTCGCTTTTGATGATGTAAGGTTGGGCATTCAGACCTTGCTTCACCTGCTTTTCACCAAATATAGTCGGACATTCACACCTTCTTGCAGCCGAACACTTCCGCTCCACCTTTTAGTGTTCTATCACACCTTTTTTTCACCGCATTTTATACATTATGGTTGGAAATTTTCAACCACTCTCATCCGAAGACCTCTCCTCCCGCTTTTGTTAATATATTTGAACTTTAGTCGGGCATTCAAACCTTCTTGCAGCTGAACCACCTCCGCTCCCTGTTTTGATCATATATGGTCTGGCAATACTACCTTTTCTTACCCGTTTGTGAGTAATTATGGCTGGACATTCACACCTACTTGCAGCCGAACACAACCTCTCTCGCTTTTGATGATGTATGGACCGGCATTCTTACCTTTTCTAACACATTTTTCAGCAATTATGGTCGGAGATTCACACCTACTCACAGCCGAACAACTCCGCTCCCGCATTTGATGGTGTATAGTCGGGCATTCTCACCCTTTCTCATCAGCTTTTTGCAAATTATGATCTGACATTCACACCTACTTGCAGTCGAACAGCTCTGCTCCCGCTTTTGATTATGTATGGTTGGATATTCGAACCTTTTCTTAACTGCTTTTTACAAACTTTGGTTGGACGTTCACACCTTCTTGTAGCCGAACACATGCACTCCTGCTTTTGATGATGTATGGGTGGACATTCACACCTTCTTGCAGCTGAACACCACCTCTCCCAATTTTGATTATGTATGGACCGGCATTTTTACCTTTTCTAACACATTTTTCAGCAATTATGGTTGGAGATTCACACCTACTCACAGCCGAACAACTCCGCTTCCGCTTTTGATGGTGTATATTCGGGCATACGAACCTTTTCTTACCCGCTTTTTACAAACCAAGGTCAGACTTTCACACCTTCTCTTAGCTGAACAACTCCGCTCCCTCTTTTGATTGTGTACAGTCGGGTAATTTAACCTTTTCTTACCCGCTTTTTACCATCTATGGTCGGACATTCACACCGTCTTACAGCGGAACACCTCCGCTCCCTCTTTTGATGATGTATGGTTAGGCATTTGCACCTTTTCTTACCCATTTTTCAGTAATTATGGGTAGACATTCACACCTTCTTGCAGCTGAACACCTCCTCTCCCGCATATGATCATGTGCAGTTTGATATTCGAAAATTTTCTTTCATGTTTTCTAGCAATTATTGATGGACATTCAGACCGTCTTGCAGCTGAACACCTCCGCTCCCACTTTTGATGGTGTATAGTCGGGCTTTCGAGCCTTTTCTTCCCCGGTTTTTACAAATTATGGTTGGACATTCAGACCTTCTTGCAGCCGAAAACCTCCACTCCCTCTTTTGATCATACATTGTCGGGCATTTGCACCTTTTCTTACCCGCTTTTTACAAACCATGGTCGGACTTTCACACCTTTTAGTAGCCGAACAACTCCGCTCCCGCTTTTGATTGTGTACAGTCGGGTATTTTAACCTTTTCTTACCTGCTTTTTACCAACTATGGTTGGACATTCACACCTTCTTACAGCAGAACACCTCCGCTCCCTGTTTTGATTATGTATGGTTTGACATTCGCACCTTCTCTCACCCGCCTTTTACTATGGTCGGCCATTCACAGCTTCCTCTCCACCATACTTGTATGGTGGGATATTCACACCCACCTGCATCCGAAGACCTCCGCCCCCACTTTTGTTGATATTTAGTCGGTCATTCGCACCTTACCCGCTTTTGGCAAACTATGGCCTTCTTGCAGCCAAACACCTCTGATCTCGCTTTTGATGATGTAAGGTTGGGCATTCAGACCTTGCTTCACCTGCTTTTCACCAAATATAGTCGGACATTCACACCCACTTGCATCCGAAGACCTCCGCCCCAAATTTTGTTGATATTTAGTCGGACATTCGCACCTTACCCGCTTTTGGCAAACTATGGCCTTCTTGCAGCCAAACACCTCTGATCTCGCTTTTGATGATGTAAGGTTGGGCATTCAGACCTTGCTTCACCTGCTTTTCACCAAATATAGTCGGACATTCACACCTTCTTGCAGCCGAACACTTCCGCTCCACCTTTTAGTGTTCTATCACACCTTTTTTTCACCGCATTTTATACATTATGGTTGGAAATTTTCAACCACTCTCATCCGAAGACCTCTCCTCCCGCTTTTGTTAATATATTTGAACTTTAGTCGGACATTCAAACCTTCTTGCAGCTGAACCACCTCCGCTCCCTGTTTTGATCATATATGGTCTGGCAATACTACCTTTTCTTACCCGTTTGTGAGTAATTATGGCTGGACATTCACACCTACTTGCAGCCGAACACAACCTCTCTCGCTTTTGATGATGTATGGACCGGCATTCTTACCTTTTCTAACACATTTTTCAGCAATTATGGTCGGAGATTCACACCTACTCACAGCCGAACAACTCCGCTCCCGCATTTGATGGTGTATAGTCGGGCATTCTCACCCTTTCTCATCAGCTTTTTGCAAATTATGATCTGACATTCACACCTACTTGCAGTCGAACAGCTCTGCTCCCGCTTTTGATTATGTATGGTTGGATATTCGAACCTTTTCTTAACTGCTTTTTACAAACTTTGGTTGGACGTTCACACCTTCTTGTAGCCGAACACATGCACTCCTGCTTTTGATGATGTATGGGTGGACATTCACACCTTCTTGCAGCTGAACACCACCTCTCCCAATTTTGATTATGTATGGACCGGCATTTTTACCTTTTCTAACACATTTTTCAGCAATTATGGTTGGAGATTCACACCTACTCACAGCCGAACAACTCCGCTTCCGCTTTTGATGGTGTATATTCGGGCATACGAACCTTTTCTTACCCGCTTTTTACAAACCAAGGTCAGACTTTCACACCTTCTCTTAGCTGAACAACTCCGCTCCCTCTTTTGATTGTGTACAGTCGGGTAATTTAACCTTTTCTTACCCGCTTTTTACCATCTATGGTCGGACATTCACACCGTCTTACAGCGGAACACCTCCGCTCCCTCTTTTGATGATGTATGGTTAGGCATTTGCACCTTTTCTTACCCATTTTTCAGTAATTATGGGTAGACATTCACACCTTCTTGCAGCTGAACACCTCCTCTCCCGCATATGATCATGTGCAGTTTGATATTCGAAAATTTTCTTTCATGTTTTCTAGCAATTATTGATGGACATTCAGACCGTCTTGCAGCTGAACACCTCCGCTCCCACTTTTGATGGTGTATAGTCGGGCTTTCGAGCCTTTTCTTCCCCGGTTTTTACAAATTATGGTTGGACATTCAGACCTTCTTGCAGCCGAAAACCTCCACTCCCTCTTTTGATCATACATTGTCGGGCATTTGCACCTTTTCTTACCCGCTTTTTACAAACCATGGTCGGACTTTCACACCTTTTAGTAGCCGAACAACTCCGCTCCCGCTTTTGATTGTGTACAGTCGGGTATTTTAACCTTTTCTTACCTGCTTTTTACCAACTATGGTTGGACATTCACACCTTCTTACAGCAGAACACCTCCGCTCCCTGTTTTGATTATGTATGGTTTGACATTCGCACCTTCTCTCACCCGCCTTTTACTATGGTCGGCCATTCACAGCTTCCTCTCCACCATACTTGTATGGTGGGATATTCACACCCACCTGCATCCGAAGACCTCCGCCCCCACTTTTGTTGATATTTAGTCGGTCATTCGCACCTTACCCGCTTTTGGCAAACTATGGCCTTCTTGCAGCCAAACACCTCTGATCTCGCTTTTGATGATGTAAGGTTGGGCATTCAGACCTTGCTTCACCTGCTTTTCACCAAATATAGTCGGACATTCACACCCACTTGCATCCGAAGACCTCCGCCCCAAATTTTGTTGATATTTAGTCGGACATTCGCACCTTACCCGCTTTTGGCAAACTATGGCCTTCTTGCAGCCAAACACCTCTGATCTCGCTTTTGATGATGTAAGGTTGGGCATTCAGACCTTGCTTCACCTGCTTTTCACCAAATATAGTCGGACATTCACACCTTCTTGCAGCCGAACACTTCCGCTCCACCTTTTAGTGTTCTATCACACCTTTTTTTCACCGCATTTTATACATTATGGTTGGAAATTTTCAACCACTCTCATCCGAAGACCTCTCCTCCCGCTTTTGTTAATATATTTGAACTTTAGTCGGACATTCAAACCTTCTTGCAGCTGAACCACCTCCGCTCCCTGTTTTGATCATATATGGTCTGGCAATACTACCTTTTCTTACCCGTTTGTGAGTAATTATGGCTGGACATTCACACCTACTTGCAGCCGAACACAACCTCTCTCGCTTTTGATGATGTATGGACCGGCATTCTTACCTTTTCTAACACATTTTTCAGCAATTATGGTCGGAGATTCACACCTACTCACAGCCGAACAACTCCGCTCCCGCATTTGATGGTGTATAGTCGGGCATTCTCACCCTTTCTCATCAGCTTTTTGCAAATTATGATCTGACATTCACACCTACTTGCAGTCGAACAGCTCTGCTCCCGCTTTTGATTATGTATGGTTGGATATTCGAACCTTTTCTTAACTGCTTTTTACAAACTTTGGTTGGACGTTCACACCTTCTTGTAGCCGAACACATGCACTCCTGCTTTTGATGATGTATGGTTGGGCATTCGCACCTTTTTTTTTACCCATTTTTCAGGTATTATGGGTGGACATTCACACCTTCTTGCAGCTGAACACCTCCTCTCCCACTTATGATCATGTGTGGTTTGATTTTCGAAAATTTTCTTTCATGTTTTCTAGCAATTATTGATGGACATTTAGACCTTCTTGCAGCTGAACACCACCTCTCCCGATTTTGATTATGTATGGACCGGCATTTTTACCTTTTCTAACACATTTTTCAGCAATTATGGTTGGAGATTCACACCTACTCACAGCCGAACAACTCCGCTACCGCATTTAATGGTGTATAGTCGGGCATTCTCACCCTTTCTCATCAGCTTTTTGCAAATTATGATCTGACATTCACACCTACTTGCAGTCGAAAAGCTCTGCTCCCGCTTTTGATTATGTATGGTTGGATATTCGAACCTTTTCTTAACTGCTTTTTACAAACTTTGGTTGGACGTTCACACCTTCTTGTAGCCGAACACATGCACTCCTGCTTTTGATGATGTATGGTTGGGCATTCGCACCTTTTTTTTTACCCATTTTTCAGGTATTATGGGTGGACATTCACACCTTCTTGCAGCTGAACACCTCCTCTCCCACTTATGATCATGTGTGGTTTGATTTTCAAAAATTTTCTTTCATGTTTTCTAGCAATTATTGATGGACATTTAGACCTTCTTGCAGCTGAACACCACCTCTCCCGATTTTGATTATGTATGGACCGGCATTTTTACCTTTTCTAACACATTTTTCAGCAATTATGGTTGGAGATTCACACCTACTCACAGCCGAACAACTCCGCTACCGCATTTGATGGTGTATAGTCG
Source organism: Leuresthes tenuis (assembly GCF_036924035.1). Lineage (NCBI taxonomy): Eukaryota > Metazoa > Chordata > Actinopteri > Atheriniformes > Atherinopsidae > Leuresthes > Leuresthes tenuis. The sequence goes on along the minus strand of NW_027325375.1, from coordinate 12,629,787 downwards.
GGCATTCTCACCCTTTCTCATCAGCTTTTTGCAAATTATGATCTGACATTCACACCTACTTCCAGTCGAACAGCTCTGCTCCCGCTTTTGATTATGTTTGGTTAGATATTCGAACCTTTTCTTAACTGCTTTTTACAAACTTTGGTCGGACGTTCACAATATCTTGCAGCCGAACACCTCCGCTTCCGCTTTTGATGGTGTATATTCGGGCATACGAACCTTTTCTTACCCGCTTTTTACAAACCAAGGTCGGACTTTCACACCTTCTCTTAGCTGAACAACTCCGCTCCCTCTTTTGATTGTGTACAGTCGGGTAATTTAACCTTTTCTTACCCGCTTTTTACCATCTATGGTCGGACATTCACACCGTCTTACAGCGGAACACCTCCGCTCCCTCTTTTGATGATGTATGGTTAGGCATTCGCACCTTTTCTTACCCATTTTTCAGTAATTATGGGTAGACATTCACACCTTCTTGCAGCTGAACACCTCCTCTCCCGCTTATGATCATGTGCAGTTTGATATTCGAAAATTTTCTTTCATGTTTTCTAGCAATTATTGATGGACATTCAGACCGTCTTGCAGCTGAACACCTCCGCTCCCACTTTTGATGGTGTATAGTCGGGCTTTCGAGCCTTTTCTTCCCCGGTTTTTACAAATTATGGTTGGACATTCAGACCTTCTTGCAGCCGAAAACCTCCACTCCCTCTTTTGATCATACATTGTCGGGCATTCGCACCTTTTCTTACCCGGTTTTTACAAACCATGGTCGGACTTTCACACCTTTTAGTAGCCGAACAACTCCGCTCCCGCTATTGATTGTGTACAGTCGGGTATTTTAACCTTTTCTTACCCGCTTTTTACCAACTATGGTTGGACATTCACACCTTCTTACAGCAGAACACCTCCGCTACCTGTTTTGATTATGTATGGTTTGACATTCGCACCTTCTCTCACCCGCCTTTTACTATGGTCGGCCATTCACAGCTTCCTCTCCACCATACTTGTATGGTGGGATATTCACACCCACTTGCATCCGAAGACCTCCGCCCCCACTTTTGTTGATATTTAGTCGGTCATTCGCACCTTACCCGCTTTTGGCAAACTATGGCCTTCTTGCAGCCAAACACCTCTGATCTCGCTTTTGATGATGTAAGGTTGGGCATTCAGACCTTGCTTCACCTGCTTTTCACCAAATATAGTCGGACATTCACACCCACTTGCATCCGAAGACCTCCGCCCCAAATTTTGTTGATATTTAGTCGGACATTCGCACCTTACCCGCTTTTGGCAAACTATGGCCTTCTTGCAGCCAAACCCCTCTGATCTCGCTTTTGATGATGTAAGGTTGGGCATTCAGACCTTGCTTCACCTGCTTTTCACCAAATATAGTCGGACATTCACACCTTCTTGCAGCCGAACACTTCCGCTCCACCTTTTAGTGTTCTATCACACCTTTTTTTCACCGCATTTTATACATTATGGTTGGAAATTTTCAACCACTCTCATCCGAAGACCTCTCCTCCCGCTTTTGTTAATATATTTGAACTTTAGTCGGACATTCAAACCTTCTTGCAGCTGAACCACCTCCGCTCCCTGTTTTGATCATATATGGTCTGGCAATACTACCTTTTCTTACCCGTTTGTGAGTAATTATGGCTGGACATTCACACCTACTTGCAGCCGAACACAACCTCTCTCGCTTTTGATGATGTATGGACCAGCATTCTTACCTTTTCTAACACATTTTTCAGCAATTATGGTCGGAGATTCACACCTACTCACAGCCGAACAACTCCGCTCCCGCATTTGATGGTGTATAGTCGGGCATTCTCACCCTTTCTCATCAGCTTTTTGCAAATTATGATCTGACATTCACACCTACTTGCAGTCGAACAGCTCTGCTCCCGCTTTTGATTATGTATGGTTGGATATTCGAACCTTTTCTTAACTGCTTTTTACAAACTTTGGTTGGACGTTCACACCTTCTTGTAGCCGAACACATGCACTCCTGCTTTTGATGATGTATGGTTGGGCATTCGCACCTTTTTTTTACCCATTTTTCAGGTATTATGGGTGGACATTCACACCTTCTTGCAGCTGAACACCTCCTCTCCCACTTATGATCATGTGTGGTTTGATTTTCGAAAATTTTCTTTCATGTTTTCTAGCAATTATTGATGGACATTTAGACCTTCTTGCAGCTGAACAGGCTTTGTGCACATGTCTCATGAAAATAAAATGGGTGTATGATTGCTGACGGCAGAGCAATACTGCCAAACTTATGAGTTCTTGTGGCAAACTTGATTCAGTGTCTTGACGTGTATACGCTGTTTCGCTGACTTGTCACAAGAAACAAAGTGTGTTTGATAAGATCCGACCATTTTATTACGGGAGGATCAGTATGTATGGATTCTGATGTGACTGATAAACCCATTCGTATCTTAAGCATAATCTAATACGTGAGACAACGCCCTGGCACACAATCAAAAAAAAAAATAGAGAGAGAGCGGTTTTGTGTCCCCACAGTCCATAATGTAGAAAAGAGAGAAAAAAGCCTTTCTGATTTGGTGTGTGTGCTCACAGTGCAGAGTGTAGAGAAAAGAGAGAAAAGAAAGCCGTTTTGGTGTCACGGGTGTTGTGACTTATACACACACATTTCTGAATTGAGAAAGGAAATTATTTTAGAGAAAGCACTAGAGTTTAGATCCCACATTTGTTGATAGGCATTCATTTAATTTTTCTTTTAATCAGTTTTAAAGTGAATACTAACTGAGAAATGAAAAAGGTGAAGAGTTTAGAAGCTTGGTTCAAGAGCAAAACTTGGTTTATGATCAGCTGAGTCTCTAAACAGAACAGCAAAGGGCTTCATCGAACATTTAAAAAAGATTCAGATTGTTAGAATATCCAGAATTTATAGGAATGGTGGTGATTACTCTTATTTTCTAGAATGGAAATAACTGCACCATGTCTGTTTTATGAATTTAAGGGGCTAAAACGTTTTGTTCTCGTTTTTCTATGATTAACCGAATGTATGTGAGAGTCCAAACAGACAGAAGGGTTACGGCCGAGCGCTGGACCTTCCAAAAAAGATGAGACAGGCTGGACCTGTGCCATACTAGTTAAGACTGGCCTGTGGATAACAGGTTCTTTAAACTCTCACACACACAAACTCACACACGTTCGCACACATACACCCATACACACACACATTCTTGAACTTGCTGCAAGATTAAACATTTGCATTAACTGACTCCAGCAACTCTGAGTCTCATTGAGAGACTTTTCTCAACAATTGGGTCCTCAAACCAGATCTCAACGTTTTTTCCGCTTTCCAGGGTCGGAGCTGAAACCGTGCACGGGGGAGTCCAGTACTCCTAATGAAAGACCCCCTGCTGAATTGCGGTAATTAGGGGCCAGTGTCCACTGAAAGGGGGAAACAGGGACGAGATCGTACTTTTGAATCAATGGCCAGAAGCCATTGGCAGTGCAGGCATCAACAATAATGGTGTTATTTCACCCATTAACACTTAAGGTACCTCATGCAGTGGCTGTGATATGGTTACTTAACAAAATATCTTTACCAGACATCTCTCCTACATAACAGTTCTTCTTTCACAGCCACACCTTGTTGTCGAGAGATGTGCTACACTTAATCCATCCACACTGCTACCTACCCCACAGATGGAAAGCCTCATGATTGCATGTCAGAAATAACCATCAGTGTTTTACCCAGGCCAGACTTAACTGATATACGTTATGAAAATGCAGAAATAACTATATTTATTCAACAGGTCAAGCAAAAAACCCTGATGGCACAAATGCTACAGGATTTGCAGTAGTAACAGAAACTGAAGTTTTCTTAAAACAACCACTACCAAAAAATTACTCTGTTCAAGCAGTCGAATTGGTAGCTTTACTGAAGCTTGTAAATTAAATAACAAAAAGGTTGTTAACGTTTACACTGACAGTCAGTATGCCTTCTCAACTGTACATGTGTTAACACAGCATTGGAAAAACAGGTATGTTGACATCCACAGCTAAATGTATAAACTACAAATATTTTAGCATTATTAGATGTTATTCAATTGCCATCTACAATAGACTCGTATGAATGACCGGAAGGAAAACCATACTGCCAAAGAATTTGTTTAAATATGCTGCAGTATTGAGCCACGGACCATGTCATGTCTCAACAGGAGGGATGGAAGCAATAATGAACAAGGTTTTTACAGCATATGGTTTTACTAATTATTGAATTTTTTTTTTAGAATAAATAAATGAATAAAGTTTTGTCTAGCAGGTCAAATATGTGCAAAATACATTCCACAGGGCAATCTAAGACCAAAACGAAGATAATTCCCTAAGCCAGTGTATCTTTTTCAACATATTTGTTTGTATTTCATTATTTCATTATTGTGTAGATTTCATTGAACTAAATTAATGTTAAGGGAAACGATTCTGCTCAGTGACAACAGAGGTTTTTACCAAATGGTCTGAAATATTTCCATGTGCACAAGCAGATGCACTCTCAGTAGCAAAATCACGCGTAAAATAACTCATTTCTAGATTTGAAATTCCTGAAAAGATCTTCAGTGATAATTTGACACACTTTGTAAACTATGTCATCTCACTGATGGCAAAGAACTTAAAATAGATCTTAGAAACCACTGTGATATAGAAGGTTTCGCTAACACATTGGAATTGTTTTACTATTTACATATGCATGTGCAGTGAAGAATTGCTTGCTGCTGATAAATGCAAAGAAGAACAGCTTACACATAGATGCTCACATATAGGCTGCTGAATGCAATGAAGACCTGCTTATCCAGTAAAGTTCAATGTCAATGTGTAATATTCAATTAGGATTTGCAAAACAGTGAAGTTAAACAATGAATGGGTCCATAGTCGGTATGAGAAGACTACAGGAATATTTACCTGGGTGTACGTTCAAACAGAGATGAGAAAATTGCGATAAATTATTGTTTGTTTGTTTGTTAGTATGTATATGAATGTTATGTGTATAAACTGTGTTGAGTTGTAGTTACTCAGTAGTGTCTCAGTGAAACAACCGACGGGGGAAGCCTTGCGGTGACAACAAAAGCAGTGTTTTACTGATCAGTCAAGTTGCTCCAGTGTACTCCATACAAACTGGTTGGCTACTGAAGGGATAGAAAATGGGGAATACTTGTTTTAAAGCAAACAAGGAATTAGATGGGAAAAATACATGTTTTAACGGGACCCAGACAATATTATATAGATGTCGCCACTGAAGTAAAGAACATTTACGTGGGATGGTGTGAGGGTCCTCGTTTGGCTGACGTTCGCCGATATGCTCGCCATGCTCAGAACCAAGTTGAGACGCGTAAGACAACCAAAAGGGACAAGTGTGAAAAGGAGCTGCATTTGGCAACCATGACCATGTATTACGCAGTTGGTGTAAACAGAGGACGAGGCCGAAGTCGAAGACGTGGACGTGTGGGAGAGGAGGTCGAAATGGGCCACGCCAGAGCTATGATCCGAATATTTGTTTTTACTGTGGCCAGACTGGACACTGGAAGAAGGACTGTCCACAGCTAAAAAGTGATGAAATTGGGCAAAAGGCTGACTGAGGGTGGGAGGCAGGTTCTGGACGTCACGCGGCAGCGGAGCCTTCACTAATGGGTGATAGCACAAACACACTCACACATTTTTCCTGCTCTGTGTAGTGAAGCAACGCTTGCCGACTGTGATTCACGTAGTAAAGTTTTGCATGCTATTTCCGTCCTAGAGCAAAGATATTTCTCTCAGAATATAGGAACTTATGTTCATCAGTAGTGACGTCAGGGGAGTTTGATTGTCCTCCAAAGTTAAGTGGAAACCACGTTTACTGTATGTCTGCATCAGGCCAGGTTGTGAAGGAGAAAATGACAATGCCCATTGCGTGTTGTCACTCCCGATGAGCTCTCCTTCAAACACTCATTTTTGTTATCAGAGTTGTGTCCCATTAACCTGATGGGCTGTGATCTCATGTGTAAATTAGGCATTATTTTAACTTCTACACCAGAGGGTGTTAAGGTTATGTTACAGCCTGACAAAGTTTTCACAGCAGTGCAGTTTGATTCATCGGCACTTACATATGCTTATGAGTGGAAACTTCCCAGCTCTCCTTTTTCACAACAACTAGTGGAAGAAGCAAAAGCGTTAGTTTCACCCCTTTCTGATTTCATGCAACCTACTGATTTGCACTGCACATCACACATTTCTTTGGGGCCTGACGATGACTATGAGAAGAAGTGAAAAAATATGTGCGCCTACTTTATTGGCTGTGTCGCTCACTCCAGAGCACTTCGATTTTTTTATGTTTGTGGTACTCGCCCTCACATTTCCTTGGCCAAACGTACACACTGGCAGTGACAAGGTGTGGGAGAGTTTGTTGCTAAATGTCAGAAAGAAATGGAGTGGACTGTTTCACCTGCTGATCCAAATTTGATGTTTTCTGAACGATTGTCAGCATACAAAAAAACATTTTTGAGTACAATGCATTGTCAAAGAACTGTGGACTTAATTCCTATCACAGAATCACATTTTGAAGCATGTTTTTTATCTGAAACAGATTTGTCTTCGATACCCATGTTGGCTGAAGTGCCCAATGATCTTTGGGCTGAGAGCAAATATGATGTGGGGTTGATAAAAGGCTGTGAACCAGTAATTGTCACCCCTAAATCAGACTTTTGTCCATGTAAAAAACAATACCCTTTTAAGCCTGAAGCAATTAAAGGGATTAAACCTGTTTTTCAATCTTTTCAGAAAACAGGCGTTATTGTTCCTTTTGAAAATTCACCTGTGCTTACTCCATTGTTTCCTGTTAAAAAGATTAAAGATGCTGGCCAGCCAGATGAATGGCGTTTTGTACAGGACCTCCAAGCGGTGAATGCTGCAGTTCAGCCACATGCTCCTACTGTGCCCAACCCACACACTATTTTGTCTCAAATTACATCAGATGCACAGTTTTTCTCAGTGGTTGACTTGTCGCCAGTGCACCCTGATAGCCCATTTTGGTTTGCTTTTTAGTTTGAAGGGAGATCTTGGACTTTTACCCGGTTATGCCAGGGGTACTGTGAAAGTCCCACTATTTACAATGCTGCCCTCAAAGCTAGTCTGGATTAACTTCAATCAACCACAGGCTCTGCTCTTTTGCAGTATGTGGATGACATCCTTTTATGTAGTCCATCTAAACAACAGTGTGAAAAAGACCAAATGACTCAAATAACTTTCTTGCTTTCAAAATCTTTCCTCTAGTGACGCTGACTTAGAGAGGGATGAAGATAATCATGTTTAATTGTTCATGTTTTGATTGTTTATCATTGGACCCTTTATTACTATGATGCCTGCATTTTAAACTCACGTTGTGTGCAAATGCAGGCTGATGTTTTACAGATAAAGTTATTATTTTCCTTGTTTCTTTTGGGTTGATTAATACAATGGTATTATTATAATCAAAAGGGAGGAATGTAATGGAAAATAATTCTTATATGCATTGTATTGAGTGTTACTGTGTATAACCTGCAAATGACCGAGCTGCAAGGTACCACCCTGCCCTGTTTTCTTAAATTCATCTTTACAATGGTGGGCTTGTTATAATGAGATAGCTGCACTTTAGGGGGGACAGGGTTAGGCTGGTATTTACGAGTGTGTCTGGGTAACCTCAACTGATGGTTGGGGAGGAAAGTTAAAAGAACAATCAATTATACCCAAAAACAGATGACGTGATGAGCGGGCAATATAACTGTGTGTTTTTGCTTCAGTGGTCAGAGCAACTCTGTATTCTGTACTGTGTTGTTCTCTCTTGCAAGATATTATTATTAAAGTCTCTTATCTCCTCACAAGAAAATAACTGACTCCCCAAATGCAAGTGTCAGGACAAATGATCAAACTTCTCCAAGCTTCAGTCTGCAGAGAAGTACAAGACAGGGTTGGTCACTTTCTCCCTCACTTTTTGCTATTTTCATCAAACCTTTAGCAGCTGCTATCAGACAAGATAGAAATATTAAAGACATCCAACCCCAAAATATTGAGCATAAAATAAGTCTTTATGCTGATGATGTATTACTTTTCCTTCAGAACTCACAGACGTCTCTCACTCACACGATCACACATAAATAAATTCTCAGCACTTTCTGACTACTCTATCAATTGGTCTAAGACCACAGTTCTGCCCATTAACTGTAGGGTCCAGAATATACCTGCGATCACTTTACAGTCAGGAAATATTAGATATTTAGGCATAAACATTTCCTCCAGGCTCTCAGAGCTAACAAAGCTAATTTATGTGCAATTATTAAAGACAGTAGAGGACAATCTCTCTCGTTGGAAGTCCTTACCTATATCACTTATGGGGAGAGTTACAACCATTAAAATGACGATACTACCAAAAGTTATCTATTTGTTCTCAATGATCCCCATAAAACCAACCTGCTACTTGGTTTAAGTCACTAGATTCATGCATCTCCAAATTTCTGTGGAAAAACAAACCACCACGTATTAGTTTAAAAACTCTACAGAAGACCAAGGACAGTGGTGGATTAGATTTACCTAATTTTCAGCACTATTCCTTAGCCAATAGGTTACGGTATATATCAAAATGGTTTAAACCTAGCCCAATAGATGAACATGGATAAATATAGAACAAGCATTGTGTGATAATCTGGAAATCTCTGACCTGCCACTTATTAGTCAAAACGTAAAAAATCACAAATGTTTCAAAAGCATTAACATCAGCACCTCTCTGACAGCCTGGTGGGAATTTCTTAAAATAACAAAGTCTTCACTTGTCCCGTGTAAGCTTACACCCATCTGGAACAATCCTGACATCCTGCAAAACAAAAAAATGCTAAACTTTACTCTCTGGAAGATCAAAGGAATCAAACATCTGGAACATATAATCCAAAATGGACATTTTATTTCATTTGATGAGCTCATATCACAACATGAGATAGGCAGCAATAAATTCCTAGAATATCAACAACTTAAGTCTATAATAACAAAGAAATATATCCTCCACCAACCAGACTTACAACTCCCGATTAGGGTAGCAGAATTTCTAAGCATCTGCACCCCAAAACTACTATCAAAAATATATAAATTATTGTCTAAGATAGATGACACAATGTCTCTACCGTCCTCAAAATGGGAGGCAGATTTATCCATCAGTTCTAGTCATAGCTTCTGGCCACAAATATGTTTGAACACCTTCACAATGACTCGAAATCCTAATTTACAGCTCATACAATACAAAATTCTTCATAGAACACACTATACAGGACAAAGGATGTTCAGGATGGGTCTAACACACTCAAACATCTGCTCACATTGCACAGATAACACACCTGATGATTATGCACACGCTTTGTGGTTTTGTGCGCCTGTCCAGAAGTTCTGGCTTGAAGTCTGTGCGGACCTATCAACATGGCTAAAGTGTAGCATTCCTGCATGCCCCACACTGTGCATACTGGGTGACTTAGACAACATCAACGTGGAATTTAGCTTAGCACACATGATCCTCACAGTGTTATGTATAGCAAAGAAAACTATTCTCATGAACTGGAAAGCGAAGAACAATCTGTGTATTAACCAGTTTAGAAATTTTCTTTTAGATTATATTAGCATGGAAACAATGTCTGCCTCCTCAAAACATCAATTGGCTGAATTTAATTCTCTCTGGTCCCCTCTGATTAGCTTGATCACATAGTGTTGGTGGTGGGTTGCTGTCCCGTCGCTCTGGGCGGTTGGGTGTGTGCTGGGGGGGGCTGTGTGGCTTCGGGCGTCTGGTGGTCTCTCGGGTCGTGGGGACCGGGTTGGTCATTGCTGGGGGGGACTGTGTGTCGGGCTTGGAGGGCAGTTTTGGGGGCTTGCGGGTGGGGCTGTCTTGCGGTGTGGGGCGGGGTCCCTTAGGGGCCTTGGGGTGGTGGCTGCTGGCTCTGTACCGGGTGACCGGGCCGCTCTGGCGTGTGTGGTGGAGCTGGGCCTGGACCTGGTGGCTTGCCGCTGCCTTGCGCCCGGGGCGGGGCCCTGCCTGTGCCTGGGGGGTCTGGGTTGCCCTGGACATGCCACAATATGCGTGGGTTGGTGCAGGTCCTGGTGCCGGCCTTGTTGCTCTGGGAACTCCAAGGTGTCCGCAGGTGGTTATTTTCTTTAGGGTGTTGGGGCGTGCGGTGAGGGGGAGGGGGTATGTGTGGGGGTGTGCTTTTCCCCTGTTGGGGGGGGCCTGGGTGATGGTGGGTCTCGCTGCTGCGACTGGTGTGACCGGGTGATTTGTTTGTTTGTTTGTTTGATTTTTGTTGTTGTTTGTTTGTTTTTGTAGAGGTCCTCCGGGGTGGGGTTGGGTTGAGTGGGGTGGGGCGGGATGGGTTCCTTCTGGGGGTACAGTAGCTCCCGGAATATGGTGACTGCAGGCCCCGAGCCTGGTGGACATCAGGCCCTCCTGCCCTGTGTTGGGTCCCAGGTAGCGGGGATGCCTATTGCAGCCAGTCTCTGGCTGCCCTCTCCGGGGTGGGAGGGACCAGGAGGATGAATTAATTATTCTGCTAGTTTATATATTGTAAACATAAACAATAAACATTTATAAAACTTCCCTTGGCAAAGCAAATCTGTTTGGCATAAAGGTATTCAGATTACAATTCTGCTGACATAATGCACAATTCCGGATTTTGATATAAAATGAATTCCTTCACTCAAACCAAGTTAAAACTGCTTTTTCCTTCATATTTATCCATGTCTAAATAGCTTTAAACAAAAAAGAACGTTGTACTTTGCAGGATAGGAAAGAACAACACTAAACCTTTAGGAATCTGAGAATAACCTTATTTTCACGAGTTCTACACAATTTCGGATTTTGATATAAAATGAATTCCTTCACTCAAACCAAGTTAAAACTGCTTTGTCCTTCATATTTATCCATGTCTAAATAGCTTTAAACAAAAACGAACGTAGTACTTTTCAGGATAGGAAACAACAACACTAAATTTTTTCAGGAATCCAAGAATAAGCTTCTTTTCACGAGTTCTACACAATTCCGGATTTTGATATAAAATGAATTCCTTCACTCAAACCAAGTTAAAACTGCTTTGTCCTTCATATTTTTGCATGTCTAAATAGGTTTCAGGCATAAAATTCTTCATATTACCCTGTATGTGAAAGAAGCATACTTGTGATGGAGCAATACACTCCTTTTGGGTAACCTAAACTGATGGTTGGGGAGGAAAGTTAGAAGAACAATCAACTATCAACCAAAGACAGATGACGTGATGAGCGGGCAATATAACTGTGTGTTTTTGCTTCAGTGGTCAGAGCAACTCTGTATTCTGTACTGTGTTGTTCTCTCTTTCAAGATATTATTATTAAAGCCTCTTATCTCCTCAGAAGAAAATAACTGACTCTGTGCGTTACTAAATTTCCACCACAATTTTGGCGTCACGAACAGGATCCCTCGACTGGTGTCTCTGGACCGGATCGCAGTGCATGGCCAGCCTGGACTGAAGTAGCTGTTCCAGCCTCATACCTCCAAGGCCTTTTCTGAGAGAGAGGACTGGCAGGTCCTTTTCTTGAATACCAGCGCTGGGATAATTTTTGAAATATGATAGTCTGAGACGATAGGACTGCTTTTTAGTTTTTATTTGAATAAAAGAGTGTTTCCCGGTTGTGTCATTAGTGAGACAGAGATTTCATGGGTAAGTGAAACTTTTGAAGCAGTCCGAAGAAGTGTGAAGTACTCCGAAGAAGTGTGAGTACAGATTAAGGTCCTCATTGGAGACGTCCTTTGAGTGAAGGAATATATTTCCCCATTCCAAGTCTGAGAATGGGAAACAGTAGGTCTCAGACTTTTGACCCTACCGGGGGACCTAAGCATGATGAAATGAAAAAGACATATGGTCCAGAGGTTTTCCACCTGAAGGTTCTTTTAGTATGTTAGAAATAAGAAAATTAGAAGAAAAGTTTTGCAAATATGAGAAAGAGATGAAGCAAAAAAAAGAAAATTAAGTTTATATAAGAAGTAAGAAAGGTATAGAATTTTGGAAAAAATAAAGTGTATTAAGAGAAAGAAAGGAAAATGTTAAACAAATGCCATGACGGAATGATGATAATAATTTAGTATTAGCTGTGCCGGATCCAGACCTGGACTCCTGCCCTGCAACAACAACAGCCAGCCCTGCCACAAGCCTCTGGCTCTCGGGAAGAAGGGACTTCTTCCATCCTCCCTCGGGAAGAAATTCCATCATTCTCACAACATCAGTTACATAGGTCTGATGATGAGGAAAAGGAAGACGTTTGGTTCTCCAGCGTACCTGCCCAAGAACTTTTAACGCAAGTGACAAAAATCCTTTACCCACAATCTGGACTTCAGAGATCTAAACGTGAGAAAAAACAAAACCAGATTCAAACCATGCCTATGGTTAAAGTTGCAGTTCCCACTGGACCATTACTGGTTTATCGACCCTGGACTGAGACTGACATCATGGAAGCATAACAATGCTTACCAGATCCAGAGATTTCTGGACCCCATTTTGCTGACGAGTTGCGAGATTTCTGCGTGCAATCTGCCCGACTGGGGTTGAATTGCATCGCATATTGGCAAAAAAGTTCAAACCGACCGACCTCTGCAAAATAGAGGCCAGTATGCTACAACTGGATTTGCGACCTACCAACAGTGAACGAGGACATAATGATAACGCTCAATATGAAGCAGCCATCCAAAGACTGTGTCAAACCATCACCACTCAATTTCCAACCAAAATCAATATGTCCCACATTTACACCTGCAAACAGAAACCCGGTGAAGGGACTGATGATTTTGTACACCGCATCCTTGAGGAAGTCAGCAAGCACAGCGGTCATCAGAGACCAAGGGATTTGGGTAATGAATCAGGACCATGGGAGAGTATTGCATGCAATGCAATAATTAAAGGCCTCATGCCAGATGTCGCCACTGAAGTAAAGAACATTTACGTGGGATGGTGTGAGGGTCCTCGTTTGGCTGACGTTCGCCGATATGTTTGCCATGCTCATAACCAAGTTGAGACGCGTAAGACAACCAAAAGGGACAAGTGTGAAAAGGAGCTGCATTTGGCAGCCATGACCATGTATTACGCAGTTGGTGTAAAAAGAGGACGAGGCCGAAGTTGAAAGAGGAGGGAGAGGAGGTCGAAAATGGGCCACGCCAGAGCTATGATCCGAATATTTGTTTTTACTGTGGCCAGACTGGACACTGGAAGAAGGACTGTCCACAGCTGAAAAGTGATGAAATTGGGCAAAAGGCTGACTGAGGGTGGGAGGCAGGTTCTGGACGTCACGCGGCAGCGGAGCCTCCACTGATGGGTGATAGCACAAACACACTCACACATTTTTCCTGCTCTGTGTAGTGAAGAAACGCTTGCCGACTGTGATTCACGTAGTAAAGTTTTGCATGCTATTTCCGTCCTAGAGCAAAGATATTTCTTTCAGAATATAGGAACTTATGTTCATCAGTAGTGACGTCAGGGGAGTTTGATTGTCCTCCAAAGTTAAGTGGAAACCACGTTTACTGTATGTCTGCCTCAGGCCAGGTTGTGAAGGAGAAAATGACAATGCCCATTGCGTGTTGTCACTCCCGATGAGCTCTCCTTCAAACACTCATTTTTGTTATCAGAGTTGTGTCCCATTAACCTGATGGGCTGTGATCTCATGTGTAAATTAGGCATTATTTTAACTTCTACACCAGAGGGTGTTAAGGTTATGTTACAGCCTGACAAAGTTTTCACAGCAGTGCAGTTTGATTCATCGGCACTTACATATGCTTATGAGTGGAAACTTCCCAGCTCTCCTTTTTCACAACAACTAGTGGAAGAAGCAAAAGCGTTAGTTTCACCCCTTTCTGATTTCATGCAACCTACTGATTTGCACTGCACATCACACATTTCTTCGGGGCCTGACAATGACTATGAGAAGAAGTGAAAAAATATGTGCGCCTACTTTATTGGCTGTGTCGCTCACTCCAGAGCACTTCGATTTTTTTAATGTTTGTGGTACTCGCCCTCACATTTCCTTGGCCAAACGTACACACTGGCAGTGACAAGGTGTGGGAGAGTTTGTTGCTACATGTCAGAAAGAAATGGAGTGGACCGTTTCACCTGCTGATCCAAATTTGATGTTTTCTGAACGATTGTCAGCATACAAAAAAACATTTTTGAGTACAATGCATTGTCAAAGAACTGTGGACTTAATTCCTACCACAGAATCACATTTTGAAGCATGTTTTTTATCTGAAACAGATTTGTCTTTGATACCCATGTTGACTGAAGTGCCCAATGATCTTTGGGCTAAGAGCAAATATGATGTGGGGTTGATAAAAGGCTGTGAACCAGTAATTGTCACCCCTAAATCAGACTTTTGTCCATGTAAAAAACAATACCCTTTTAAGCCTGAAGCAATTAAAGGGATTAAACCTGTTTTTCAATCTTTTCAGAAAACAGGCGTTATTGTTCCTTTTGAAAATTCACCTGTGCTTACTCCATTGTTTCCTGTTAAAAAGATTAAAGATGCTGGCCAGCCAGATGAATGGCGTTTTGTACAGGACCTCCAAGCGGTGAATGCTGCAGTTCAGCCACATGCTCCTACTGTGCCCAACCCACACACTATTTTGTCTCAAATTACATCAGATGCACAGTTTTTCTCAGTGGTTGACTTGTCGCCAGTGCACCCTGATAGCCCATTTTGGTTTGCTTTTTAGTTTGAAGGGAGATCTTGGACTTTTACCCGGTTATGCCAGGGGTACTGTGAAAGTCCCACTATTTACAATGCTGCCCTCAAAGCTAGTCTGGATTAACTTCAATCAACCACAGGCTCTGCTCTTTTGCAGTATGTGGATGACATCCTTTTATGTGGTCCATCTAAACAACAGTGTGAAAAAGACAGTGAATCTGTTGAAACATCTTCCTTCTTATGGCCATAAAGCCAGCCTTTCTAAGTTACAGTTTGTACAGGACGAAGTCACCTTTTTGGGTCATGTGATTTTTAAGGATGGGCGCTCACTTTCTCCTAAACGTGTTGCTGCAGTTCAGATCATTCCTAAACCGGTTACTAAAAAACAGCTTATGTCATTCTTAGGTATAACATCTTACTACTCTTTTCTCGAAGCTCTCTTAGGTGCTCTTATCCATGGTAAAGGCAGCTGCAGTTCTGACATGCAGCTCCAGCCTTTAGTCAGCTTAAGCTGGCTCTTCAAACAGCACCAACACTTGGCATTCCAGATCCTCATAAACCTTTCATACAGGCAGTTGATGAGAAGCATGGTTGTATGACATCTGTTCTTATGCAGGAACATGGGGCAGGCAAAGGCCAGTGGCTCATTTCTCAGCAAAACTGGACTCTGTGACTGCAGGCCTGCCTGGTTGTCTTCGTGCTGTTGCAGCTG
Source organism: Leuresthes tenuis (assembly GCF_036924035.1). Lineage (NCBI taxonomy): Eukaryota > Metazoa > Chordata > Actinopteri > Atheriniformes > Atherinopsidae > Leuresthes > Leuresthes tenuis. The sequence continues at coordinate 12,614,360 of NW_027325375.1, read as the reverse complement.
CAGAGAAAGCTGTCCTGGCCTCCCAAGATATTGTGGGCTACGCTAATTTGACTGTTTTGGTTCCTCATGCTGTTGCCTTTATTCTTCTCGAGCAGAAAACTTCACATCTTTCAACTGCTCGTTGGCTCAGATACACCTCTGTGATATGCCAAATGTCACTGTTAAACGTTGTACTGTTCTGAATCCTGCTACTTTGCTTCCGACTCCTGAGGATGGGGAGCCTCATGACTGTGAAGCTGTTTTGGAACAAGTTTGTACACCCCGACCTGATCTTTTAGAGACTCCTCTTCCAAACTCTGACATGATTCTTTTTGTAGATGGATCAGCTTTGCGTGATCCAGCCACAGGTACTAACTGTGTTTGGTTTGCAGTATGTTCTTCACATGACACTTTGTTGTCTGGTTCTCTTCCTAAACATTTCTCTGCTCAAACTACTGAGCTTATTGCACTTACTGAAGCTTGTAAGTTGGCAGCTGGTAAGTCTGTCACTATTTACACAGATTCCAGATATGCTTTTGGTGTTGTTCATGACTTTGGTGCGCTGTGGAAACACAGGCATTTCCTTAAATCAGATGGTAAAACTATTCTGAACTCCAAGCAGGTTTCTGATCTTCTTGATGCGATCCTTTTGCCTACAGCAATCTCGGTCTGTAAGTGTGCGGCTCACACTAACTCAGACGATCCTGTTGCTTGTGGCAATGCCAGAGCTGATGCTGCAGCTAAGCAAGCAGCTAAATCTTTTCCTGTTTTCGCTTCCCTCTCTTTGCAGGCAGAAGACTCCCTCACAGATCTCCATGCTTTGCAAACTTTTGCCTCTGCAGATGAAATTTGGTCCTCTGGACGCATTTGGTCCTCTGTGGGTGCAACTCATATGGATGGTGTTTGGATGGGACCTGATGGTAAACCCTGTCTACCTAAACATTTTTTTCCTCATTTTTCAAAATTGACACATGGGTTGGACCATGTGTCAAAAGGGGGGATGCTGAATGCACTCACTGCTCAGTGGTTCACAAAAGGGTTCAGTTCATATGCGCAAAAATACTGTCAGTCATGTATGGTTTGTGCCACACATAATGTAGGAAAGGCATTACACACATCGCAAGTTGCACACCCTCCACCAGAGAAACCTTTTGAACATTTGATGATGGATTTTGTTGAACTCACACCAGCTGAAGGAAAGAAATATGCACTAGTAATAGTGGACGTGTTTAGTAAATGGGTTGAAGTTTTCCCTGCAAAACATGCAAACAGTAATGCAGTGACTAAAGCACTGCTAAACAGAAATCATTCCTAGATGGGGCATTCCAGAGAAGATCAGCAGTGATAATGGCACACATTTTGTAAACACTGCATTGACTGAGGTTGGTAAATTCCTGGGAATAACCTTGCGCACACATTGTGCTTATCATCCACAGAGTGGAGGTGCTGTGGAAAGAGAAAATGGTACATTAAAGTCCAAGTTAGCCAAATGTTGTGAAGAAACAGGTCTGCCATGGACAAAAGCATTACCTATTGTGCTTACCTACATGAGAATGAGAATCAGAGCTCAAGTGAATCTCAGCCCATTTGAAATTTTATTTGGTAGACCTCCTAACCTGGGATTGGGACCTGTAACCAGACCCCTCCCTTCCACAACTGTTTGTGATGATGCTATGTTGTCTTACTGTCGAAACCTTTCCACTGTTCTATCTCAAGTTTCACAGACAGTAAAAGCAGCCCTTCCAGCCACAGAAAACACACCACTCCAACCAGATGACAGGTGGTGAAGGAACTTCGCAGGAAACATTGGAAGTCCAAACGTTGGCAAGGCCCGTTCCAGGTGCTACTGGTCACTCATACAGCTGTTAAAGTTGCAGAGAGAGCAACCTGGATTCATGCCAGTCACTGTAAGAAGGTACCAGAACCAGTAGATGACTTCCACCCTGACATACATCAGCCTAACCAACACGCCCGGAAGGACAAAGATAAGAGTCAGCAGTAAAAGCTGTACTCCACCGGTGTGTTAAGTGCTAGTAACCTCTGACACCGAAGATTGAAACATCCTTACTGAGACCTGCGATGAAGATGATCATACACATGCTGTGAACCATGGAAGAAACTGTTTGTTGTTTGTATTTTCTTATTTGTAACCAGCATGTGCACATTGTATCTTGATTTCACAGGAAGCAATAATACAGGGCTGCTGTATTTTTCCCTGTGTGAAAGGCCTCATTGTATGTATCTCACCAAATGATTCAAATGACTCAAAGAACTTTTTTGCTTTCAAAATTTTTCCTCTAGTGACGCTGACTTAGAGAGGGATGAAGATAATCATATTTAATTGTTCATGTTTTGATTGTTTATCATTGGACCCTTTATCACTATGATGCCTGCATTTTAAACTCACGTTGTGTGCAAATGCAGGCTGATGTTTTACAGATAAAGTTATTATTTTCCTTGTTTCTTTTGGGTTGATTAATATAATGGTATTATTATAATCAAAAGGGAGGAATATAATGGAAAATAATTCTTATATGCATTGTATTGAGTGTTACTGTGTATAACCTGCAAATGACCGAGCTGCAAGGTACCACCCTGCCCTGTTTTCTTAAATTCCTCTTTACAATGGTGGGCTTGTTATTATGAGATAGCTGCACTTTAGGGGGGACAGGGTTAGGCTGGTATTTACGAGTGTGTCTGGGTAACCTCAACTAATGGTTGGGGAGGAAAGTTAGAAGAACAATCAATTATACCCAAAAACAGATGACGTGATGAGTGGGCAATATAACTGTGTGTTTTTGCTTCAGTGGTCAGAGCAACTCTGTATTCTGTACTGTGTTGTTCTCTCTTGCAAGATATTATTATTAAAGCCTCTTATCTCCTCAAAAGAAAATAACTGACTCCCCAAGTGCAAGTGTCAGGACAAATGATCAAACTTCTCCAAGCTTCAGTCTGCAGAGAGGTACAAGACAGGGTTGCCCACTTTCGCCCTCACTTTTTGCTATTTTCATCGAACCTTTAGCAGCTGCTATCAGACAAGATAGAAATATTAAAGGCATCCAACCCCAAAATATTGAGCATAAAATAAGTCTTTATGCTGATGATGTATTACTTTTCCTTCAGAACTCACACACGTCTCTCACTCACACGATCACACTCATAAATAAATTCTCAGCACTTTCTGACTACTCTATCAATTGGTCTAAGACCACAGTTCTGCCCATTAACTATAGGGACCAGAATATACCTTCGATCACTTTACAGTCAGGAAATATTAGATATTTAGGCATAAACATTTCCTCCAGGCTCTCAGGGCTAACAAAGCTAAATTATGTGCAATTATTAAAGACAGTAGAGGACGATCTCTCTCGTTTGAAGTCCTTACCTATATCACTTATGGGGAGAGTTACAACCATTAAAATGATGATACTACCAAAAGTTAACTATTTGTTCTCAATGATCCCCATAAAACCAACCTGCTACTTGGTTTAAGTCACTAGGTTCATGCATCTCCAAATTTCTGTGGAAAAACAAACCACCACGTATTAGTTTAAAAACCCTACAGAAGACCAAGGACAGTGGTGGATTAGATTTACCTAATTTTCAGCACTATTCCTTAGCCAATAGGTTACAGTATATATCAAAATGGTTTAAACCTAGCCCAATAGATGAACCATGGATAAATATAGAACAAGCATTGTGTGATAATCTGGAAATCTCTGACCTGCCACTTATTAGTCAAAACGTAAAAAATCACAAATGTTTCAAAAGCATTAACATCAGCACCTCTCTGACAGCCTGGTAGGAATTTCTTAAAATAACAAAGTCTTCACTTGTCCCGTGTAAGCTTACACCCATCTGGAACAATCCTGACATCCTGCAAAACAAAAAAATGCTAAACTTTACTCTCTGGAAGATCAAAGGAATCAAACATCTGGAACATATAATCCAAAATGGACATTTTATTTCATTTGATGAGCTCATATCACAACATGAGATAGGCAGCAATAAATTCCTAGAATATCAACAACTTAAGTCTATAATAACAAAGAAATATATCCTCCACCAACCAGACTTACAACTCCCGATTAGGGTAGTAGAATTTCTAAGCATCTGCACCCCAAAACTACTATCAAAAATATATAAATTATTGTCTAAGATAGATGACACAATGTCTCTACCGTCCTCAAAATGGGAGGCAGATTTATCCATCACTTCTAGTCATAGCTTCTGGCCACATATATGTTTGAACACCTTCAGAATGACTCGAAATCCTAATTTACAGCTCATACAATACAAAATTCTTCATAGAACACACTATACAGGACAAAGGATGTTCAGGATGGGTCTAACACACTCAAACATCTGCTCACATTGCACAGATAACACACCTGATGATTATGCACACGCTTTGTGGTTTTGTGCGCCTGTCCAGAGGTTCTGGCTTGAAGTCTTTGCGGACCTATCAACATGACTAAAGTGTAGCATTCCTGCATGCCCCACACTGTGCATACTGGGTGACTTAGACAACATCAATGTGGAATTTAGCTTAGCACACATGATCCTCACAGTGTTATGTATAGCAAAGAAAACTATTCTCATGAACTGGAAAGCGAAGAACAATCTGTGTATTAACCAGTTTAGAAATTTTCTTTTAGATTATATTAGCATGCAAACAATGTTTGCTTCCTCAAAACATCAATTGGCTGAATTTAATTCTCTCTGGTCCCTTCTGATTAGCTTGATCACATAGTGGTGGTGGTGGGTTGCTGTCCCGTCGCTCTGGGCGGTTGGGTGTGTGCTGGGGGGGGCTGTGTGGCTTCGGGCGTCTGGGGGTCTCTCGGGTCGTGGGGAAATACAGCAGCCCTGTATTATTGCTTCCTGTGAAATCAAGATACAATGTGCACATGCTGGTTACAAATAAGAAAATACAAACAACAAACAGTTTCTTCCCTGGTTCACAGCATGTGTATGATCATCTTCATTGCTGGTCTCAGTAAGGATGTTTCAATCTTCGGTGTCAGAGGTTACTAGCACTTAACACACCGGTGGAGTACAGCTTTTACTGCTGACTCTTATCTTTGTCCTTCCGGGCGTGTTGGTTAGGCTGATGTATGTCAGGGTGGAAGTCATCTACTGGTTCTGGTACCTTCTTACAGTGACTGGCATGAATCCAGGTTGCTCTCTCTGCAACTTTAACAGCTGTGTGAGTGACCAGTAGCACCTGGAACGGGCCTTGCCAACGTTTGGACTTCCAATGTTTCCTGCGAAGTTCCTTCACCACCTGTCATCTGGTTGGAGTGGTGTGTTTTCTGTGGCTGGAAGGGCTGCTTTTACTGCCTGTGAAACTTGAGATAGAACAGTGGAAAGGTTTCGACAGTAAGACAACATGGCATCATCACAAACAGTTGTGGAAGGGAGGGGTCTGGTTACAGGTCCCAATCCCAGGTTAGGAGGTCTGCCAAATAAAATTTCAAATGGGCTGAGATTCACTTGAGCTCTGATTCTCATTCTCATGTAGATAAGGACAATAGGTAATGCTTTTGTCCATGGCAGACCTGTTTCTTCACAACATTTGGCTAACTTGGACTTTAATGTACCATTTTCTCTTTCCACAGCACCTCCACTCTGTGGATGATAAGCACAATGTGTGCGCAAGGTTATTCCCAGGAATTTACCAACCTCAGTCAATGCAGTGTTTACAAAATGTGTGCCATTATCACTGCTGATCTTCTCTGGAATGCCCCATCTAGGAATGATTTCTGTTTAGCAGTGCTTTAGTCACTGCATTACTGTTTGCATGTTTTGCAGGGAAAACTTCAACCCATTTACTAAACACGTCCACTATTACTAGTGCATATTTCTTTCCTTCAGCTGGTGTGAGTTCAACAAAATCCATCATCAAATGTTCAAAAGGTTTCTCTGGTGGAGGGTGTGCAACTTGCGATGTGTGTAATGCCTTTCCTACATTATGTGTGGCACAAACCATACATGACTGACAGTATTTTTGCGCATATGAACTGAACCCTTTTGTGAACCACTGAGCAGTGAGTGCATTCAGCATCCCCCCTTTTGACACATGGTTCAACCCATGTGTCAATTTTGAAAAATGAGGAAAAAAATGTTTAGGTAGACAGGGTTTACCATCAGGTCCCATCCAAACACCATCCGTATGAGTTGCACCCACAGAGGACCAAATGCGTCCAGAGGACCAAATTTCATCTGCAGAGGCAAAAGTTTGCAAAGCATGGAGATCTGTGAGGGAGTCTTCTGCCTGCAAAGAGAGGGAAGCGAAAACAGGAAAAAAATTAGCTGCTTGCTTAGCTGCAGCATCAGCTCTGGCATTGCCACAAGCAACAGGATCGTCTGAGTTAGTGTGAGCCGTACACTTACAGACCGAGATTGCTGTAGGCAAAAGGATCGCATCAAGAAGATCAGAAACCTGCTTGGAGTTCAGAATAGTTTTACCATCTGATTTAAGGAAATGCCTGTGTTTCCACAGCGCACCAAAGTCATGAACAACACCAAAAGCATATCTGGAATCTGTGTAAATAGTGACAGACTTACCAGCTGCCAACTTACAAGCTTCAGTAAGTGCAATAAGCTCAGTAGTTTGAGCAGAGAAATGTTTAGGAAGAGAACCAGACAACAAAGTGTCATGTGAAGAACATACTGCAAACCAAACACAGTTAGTACCTGTGGCTGGATCACGCAAAGCTGATCCATCTACAAAAAGAATCATGTCAGAGTTTGGAAGAGGAGTCTCTAAAAGATCAGGTCGGGGTGTACAAACTTGTTCCAAAACAGCTTCACAGTCATGAGGCTCCCCATCCTCAGGAGTTGGAAGCAAAGTAGCAGGATTCAGAACAGTACAACGTTTAACAGTGACATTTGGCATATCACGGAGAACAGAGGTGTATCTGAGCCAACAAGCAGTTGAAAGATGTGAAGTTTTCTGCTCGAGAAGAATAATGGCAACAGCATGAGGAACCAAAACAGTCAAATTAGCGTAGCCCACAATATCTTGGGAGGCCAGGACAGCTTTCTCTGCAGCTGCAACAGCACGAAGACAACCAGGCAGGCCTAAAGCCACAGAGTCCAGTTTTGCTGAGAAATGAGCCACTGGCCTTTGCCTGCCCCATGTTCCTGCATAAGAACAGATGTCATACAACCATGCTTCTCATCAACTGCCTGTATGAAAGGTTTATGAGGATCTGGAATGCCAAGTGTTGGTGCTGTTTGAAGAGCCAGCTTAAGCTGACTAAAGGCTGATTCAGCCTCAGGAGTCCATGGAACACGATCAGCTGACTGGAGCTGCATGTCAGAACTGCAGCTGCCTTTACCATGGATAAGAGCACCTAAGAGAGCTTCGAGAAAAGAGTAGTTAGGAATAAAGTTCCTGCAGTAAGATGTTATACCTAAGAATGACATAAGCTGTTTTTTAGTAACCGGTTTAGGAATGATCTGAACTGCAGCAACATGTTTAGGAGAAAGTGAGCGCCCATCCTTAGAAATCACATGACCCAAAAAGGTGACTTCGTCCTGTACAAACTGTAACTTAGAAAGGCTGGCTTTATGGCCATAAGAAGGAAGATGTTTCAACAGATTCACTGTCTTTTTCACACTGTTGTTTAGATGGACCACATAAAAGGATGTCATCCACATACTGCAAAAGAGCAGAGCCTGTGGTTGATTGAAGTTAATCCAGACTAGCTTTGAGGGCAGCATTGTAAATAGTGGGACTTTCACAGTACCCCTGGCATAACCGGGTAAAAGTCCAAGATCTCCCTTCAAACTAAAAAGCAAACCAAAATGGGCTATCAGGGTGCACTGGCGACAAGTCAACCACTGAGAAAAACTGTGCATCTGATGTAATTTGAGACAAAATAGTGTGTGGGTTGGGCACAGTAGGAGCATGTGGCTGAACTGCAGCATTCACCGCTTGGAGGTCCTGTACAAAACGCCATTCATCTGGCTGGCCAGCATCTTTAATCTTTTTAACAGGAAACAATGGAGTAAGCACAGGTGAATTTTCAAAAGGAACAATAACGCCTGTTTTCTGAAAAGATTGAAAAACAGGTTTAATCCCTTTAATTGCTTCAGGCTTAAAAGGGTATTGTTTTTTACATGGACAAAAGTCTGATTTAGGGGTGACAATTACTGGTTCACAGCCTTTTATCAACCCCACATCATATTTGCTCTTAGCCCAAAGATCATTGGGCACTTCAGCCAACATGGGTATCGAAGACAAATCTGTTTCAGATAAAAAACATGCTTCAAAATGTGATTCTGTGGTAGGAATTAAGTCCACAGTTCTTTGACAATGCATTGTACTCAAAAATGTTTTTTTGTATGCTGACAATCGTTCAGAAAACATCAAATTTGGATCAGCAGGTGAAACAGTCCACTCCATTTCTTTTTGACATGTAGCAACAAACTCTCCCACACCTTGTCACTGCCAGTGTGTACGTTTGGCCAAGGAAATGTGAGGGCGAGTACCACAAACATTAAAAAAATCAAAGTGCTCTGGAGTCAATAAAGTAGGCGCACATATTTTTTCACTTCTTCTCATAGTCATTGTCAGGCCCCAAAGAAATGTGTGATGTGCAGTGCAAATCAGTAGGTTGCATGAAATCAGAAAGGGGTGAAACTAACGCTTTTGCTTCTTCCACTAGTTGTTGTGAAAAAGGAGAGCTGGGAAGTTTCCACTCATAAGCATATGTAAGTGCCGATGAATCAAACTGCACTGCTGTGAAAAAAGGCTGTAACATAACCTTAACACCCTCTGGTGTAGAAGTTAAAATAATGCCTAATTTACACATGAGATCACAGCCCATCAGGTTAATGGGACACAACTCTGATAACAAAAATGAGTGTTTGAAGGAGAGCTCATCGGGAGTGACAACACGCAATGGGCATTGTCATTTTCTCCTTCACAACCTGGCCTGATGCAGACATACAGTAAACGTGGTTTCCACTTAACTTTGGAGGACAATCAAACTCCCCTGACGTCACTACTGATGAACATAAGTTCCTATATTCTGAGAGAAATATCTTTGCTCCAGGACGGAAATAGCATGCAAAACTTTACTACGTGAATCACAGTCGGCAAGCGTTGCTTCACTACACAGAGCAGGAAGAATGTGTGAGTGTGTTTGTGCTATCACCCATTAGTGGAGGCTCCGCTGCCGCGTGACGTCCAGAACCTGCCTCCCACCCTCAGTCAGCCTTTTGCCCAATTTCATCACTTTTCAGCTGTGGACAGTCCTTCTTCCAGTGTCCAGTCTGGCCACAGTAAAAACAAATATTCGGATCATAGCTCTGGCGTGGCCCATTTCGACCTCCTCTCCCACACGTCCACGTCTTCGACTTCGGCCTCGTCCTCTGTTTACACCAACTGCGTAATACATGGTCATGGTTGCCAAATGCAGCTCCTTTTCACACTTGTCCCTTTTGGTTGTCTTACGCGTCTCAACTTGGTTCTGAGCATGGCGAGCATATCGGCGAACGTCAGCCAAACGAGGACCCTCACACCATCCCACGTAAATGTTCTTTACTTCAGTGGCGACATCTATATAATATTGTCTGGGTCCCGTTAAAACATGTATTTTTCCCATCTAATTCCTTGTTTGCTTTAAAAAGAGTATTCCCCATTTTCTATCCCTTCAGTTGCCAACCAGTTTGTATGGAGTACACTGGAGCAACTTGACTGATCAGTAAAACACTGCTTTTGTTGTCACCGCAAGGCTTCCCCCGTCGGTTGTTTCACTGAGACACTACTGAGTAACTACAACTCAACACAGTTTATACACATAACATTCATATACATACTAACAAACAAACAAACAATAATTTATCGCAATTTTCTCATCTCTGTTTGAACGTACACCCAGGTAAATATTCCTGTAGTCTTCTCATACCGACTATGGACCCATTCATTGTTTAACTTCACTGTTTTGCAAATCCTAATTGAATATTACACATTGACATTGAACTTTACTGGATAAGCAGGTCTTCATTGCATTCAGCAGCCTATATGTGAGCATCTATGTGTAAGCTGTTCTTCTTTGCATTTATCAGCAGCAAGCAATTCTTCACTGCACATGCATATGTAAATAGTAAAACAATTCCAATGTGTTAGCGAAACCTTCTATATCACAGTGGTTTCTAAGATCTATTTTAAGTTCTTTGCCATCAGTGAGATGACATAGTTTACAAAGTGTGTCAAATTATCACTGAAGATCTTTTCAGGAATTTCAAATCTAGAAATGAGTTATTTTACGCGTGATTTTGCTACTGAGAGTGCATCTGCTTGTGCACATGGAAATATTTCAGACCATTTGGTAAAAACCTCTGTTGTCACTGAGCAGAATCGTTTCCCTTAACATTAATTTAGTTCAATGAAATCTACACAATAATGAAATAATGAAATACAAACAAATATGTTGAAAAAGATACACTGGCTTAGGGAATTATCTTCGTTTTGGTCTTAGATTGCCCTGTGGAATGTATTTTGCACATATTTGACCTGCTAGACAAAACTTTATTCATTTATTTATTCTAAAAAAAAAAATTCAATAATTAGTAAAACCATATGCTGTAAAAACCTTGTTCATTATTTCTTCCATCCCTCCTGTTGAGACATGACATGGTCCGTGGCTCAATACTGCAGCATATTTAAGCAAATTCTTTGGCAGTATGGTTTTCCTTCCGGTCATTCATACGAGTCTATTGTAGATGGCAATTGAATAACATCTAATAATGCTAAAATATTTGTAGTTTATACATTTAGCTGTGGATGTCAACATACCTGTTTTTCCAATGCTGTGTTAACACATGTACAGTTGAGAAGGCATACTGACTGTCAGTGTAAACGTTAACAACCTTTTTGTTATTTAATTTACAAGCTTCAGTTAAAGCTACCAATTCGACTGCTTGAACAGAGTAATTTTTTGGTAGTGGTTGTTTTAAGAAAACTTCAGTTTCTGTTACTACTGCAAATCCTGTAGCATTTGTGCCATCAGGGTTTTTTGCTTGACCTGTTGAATAAATATAGTTATTTCTGCATTTTCATAACGTATATCAGTTAAGTCTGGCCTGGGTAAAACACTGATGGTTATTTCTGACATGCAATCATGAGGCTTTCCATCTGTGGGGTAGGTAGCAGTGTGGATGGATTAAGTGTAGCACATCTCTCGACAACAAGGTGTGGCTGTGAAAGAAGAACTGTTATGTAGGAGAGATGTCTGGTAAAGATATTTTGTTAAGTAACCATATCACAGCCACTGCATGAGGTACCTTAAGTGTTAATGGGTGAAATAACACCATTATTGTTGATGCCTGCACTGCCAATGGCTTCTGGCCATTGATTCAAAAGTACGATCTCGTCCCTTTTTCCCCCTTTCAGTGGACACTGGCCCCTAATTACCGCAATTCAGCAGGGGGTCTTTCATTAGGAGTACTGGACTCCCCCGTGCACGGTTTCAGCTCCGACCCTGGAAAGCGGAAAAAACGTTGAGATCTGGTTTGAGGACCCAATTGTTGAGAAAAGTCTCTCAATGAGACTCAGAGTTGCTGGAGTCAGTTAATGCAAATGTTTAATCTTGCAGCAAGTTCAAGAATGTGTGTGTGTATGGGTGTATGTGTGCGAACGTGTGTGAGTTTGTGTGTGTGAGAGTTTAAAGAACCTGTTATCCACAGGCAGGTCTTAACTAGTATGGCACAGGTCCAGCCTGTCTCATCTTTTTTGGAAGGTCCAGCGCTCGGCCGTAACCCTTCTGTCTGTTTGGACTCTCACATACATTCGGTTAATCATAGAAAAACGAGAACAAAACTTTTTAGCCCCTTAAATTCATAAAACAGACATGGTGCAGTTATTTCCATTCTAGAAAATAAGAGTAATCACCACCATTCCTATAAATTCTGGATATTCTAACAATCTGAATCTTTTTTAAATGTTCGATGAAGCCCTTTGCTGTTCTGTTTAGAGACTCAGCTGATCATAAACCAAGTTTTGCTCTTGAACCAAGCTTCTAAACTCTTCACCTTTTTCATTTCTCAGTTAGTATTCACTTTAAAACTGATTAAAAGAAAAATTAAATGAATGCCTATCAACAAATGTGGGATCTAAACTCTAGTGCTTTCTCTAAAATAATTTCCTTTCTCAATTCAGAAATGTGTGTGTGTAAGTCACAACACCCGTGACACCAAAACGGCTTTCTTTTCTCTCTTTTCTCTACACTCTGCACTGTGAGCACACACACCAAATCAGAAAGGCTTTTTTCTCTCTTTTCTACATTATGGACTGTGGGGACAGTCCATAATGTGTGCCAGGGCGTTGTCTCACGTATTAGATTATGCTTAAGATACGAATGGGTTTATCAGTCACATCAGAATCCATACATACTGATCCTCCCGTAATAAAATGGTCGGATCTTATCAAACACACTTTGTTTCTTGTGACAAGTCAGCGAAACAGCGTATACACGTCAAGACACTGAATCAAGTTTGCCACAAGAACTCATAAGTTTGGCAGTATTGCTCTGCCGTCAGCAATCATACACCCATTTTATTTTCATGAGACATGTGCAGGCACCTGTTCATCTACTGTTCTATCACTATGAATTAGTTTATCTATTATCAATAAGGATACTTCTACAACTACTATCAAAGTATGTCCGGACTTCTTATGTTGTCAGTTGCTATATATGAATAAGTGGGTTGCTACTGAAAAGCATTAAGCATGTCACACAGCCCAAACATATAACATTTCAGGACACACCACACAGTTAACAACCACAGTGAAGCGTGTCAAAGCCCAAACATGTAACATTCAACAGGACACTTACACAACACATTCAAATCAAACAGTCAGACAACATACAAGAACATATACCCCAGCCGGCATTGCTCCCTGCCTATTTTTCTACAACTCACTATGTGTGCGCACACCTTTATTCACAAACTCTTCAACTTATACTCTTTTACCGAAGCTGCTACAGCTCGATTGGCCAAATACCCTTAGATCCTATTTCGGTGAATTTGACATCTGCCTTGTATGTAACAGATTAGCGGTTTAGCAGTTTTAATTTAGTTTGAGTGAAGGAATTCATTTTATAGCAAAATCCGAAATCGTGAAGAACTCATGAAAGTAAGCTTATTCTCGGATTCCTGAAACTTTAGATTTGCTCTTTCTTTTACTGCAAAGTACAACGTTGAGCAGCACTAATGAGTTGTTTCTATTTTTGGCAGGCTTTACCTTTGCGGATGAAGCCCTTTCTGTCTGTGCAAAAGAAATCTCGTTACTGTGCAGAGTGACTTCTCTGAGTAGAGTCGCCTTACTTGTTGCGACTGTGCCGATGTTCGAAGCTGGAGTGCAAAGTTGTTGCTTGAATGGTGCTCGCTGGAGCGTGTGGTAGTGTAAAGTTATACCATTTAAAAGGGCTGAAGAGTGCTCAGTGCAGCGGGTGGGCGGAGGTGCAAAGTGACACTATGGCCATAAAAAGAACACCGCTACAAGTGCGCATTGTGCCAGGAAGGGCCCTCGGACGTGAACCAGTGGACAGTTATCGCTTCTCGGCCTTTTGGCTAAGATCAAGTGTAGTATCTGTTCATATCAGTTTAATGTCTGATATGTCCTCTATGCGAGGACTACATATTAAATGAATTTTTATCAATAGGAGTTGAAAAAGGAGCTTGCTCCGTTCACTCCAAGCATCGACCCGGTACTGCAGTGCAGCTGGGAACGGTGCGCTCTCCTCTGCTCTTGTGAAAAAGCAAACAGCGGTGCAGGATGGAAGTTTCAGGGAGCCTAAGATGAAACTTTCTTTTAATCTGCTGAGAAAAGAGAGTGAATGCGAAGCAGACTTTAACACGGCTCTGGGAGCGAGCCGAGTGCGGGCTAACCGGGACAATTGCTTGAAAGAAACGCGACACCGAATGAGCAGTCAGAACAAAGCCTCAATACGGTGTTCCTGTGTTGTTTGTGGCTGCCTTGTCTTTTGCACAGAGTAAAAGACAAGGCAGCCATCGAATAGGGCCCGATTGTTCCTACTTGGTCAGCCGAGGAGCAAGGGGGGGAGCAAGCGTCTCAACCAAGCAAAGCTCACCATGGGGAAGGTGGCTATGCCAACTAGCCTGATGCCCTGCTCCCGCAGTGATGGATAATCGTACACTGGTTTCTCTTCATAATGTACAAGTCTTTCGCCTTTTACTAAAGACTTCCGTGGAGAGCAGCACTAATGAATTGTTTCTATTTTTGGCAGGCTTTACCTTTGCGGGTGAAGCCCTTTCTGTCTGTGCAAAAGAAATCTTGTTACTGTGCAGAGTGACTTCTCTGAGTAGAGTCGCCTTACTTGTTGCGACTGTGCCGATGTTGCTTGAATGGTGCTCGCTGGAGCGTGCGGTAGTGTAAAGTTATACCATTTAAAAGGGTTGAAGAGTGCTCAGTGCAGCGGGTGGGCGGAGGTGCAAAGTGACACTATGGCCATAAAACGAACACCGCTACAAGTGCGCATTGTGCCAGGAAGGGCCCTCGGACGTGAACCAGTGGACAGATATCGCTTCTCGGCCTTTTGGCTAAGATCAAGTGTAGTATCTGTACTTATCAGTTTAATATGTGATATGTCTATGCAAGGACTACATATTAAATGGATTTTTATCAATAGGATTTGAAAAAGGAACGGTGCGCTCTCCTCTGCTCTTGTGAAAAAGCAAACAGCGGTGCAGGATGGAAGTTTCTTTTAATCTGCTGAGAAAAGAGAGTGAATGCGAAGCAGACTTTAACACGGCTCTGGTAGCGAGCCGAGTGCGGGCTAACCAGGAGAATTGCTTGAAAGATACGCGACAACGAATGAGCGGTCAGAACAAAATCTCAATAAGGTGTTCTTGTGGTGTTTTTATAAAATGCGGTGTAAAAAAAGGTGTGAATGCCCCATAGAAAACTAAAAGGTGGAGCGGAAGTGTTCGGCTGCAAGAAGGTGTGAATGTCCGACTATATTTGGTGAAAAGCAGGTGAAGCAAGGTCTGAATGCCCAACCTTACATCATCAAAAGCGAGATAAGAGGTTTTTGGCTGCAAGAAGGCCATAGTTTGCCAAAAGCGGGTAAGGTGCGAATGATCGGCTAAATATCAACAAAAGTGGGGGCGGAGGTCTTCGGATGCAAGTGGGTGTGAATATCCCACCATACAAGTATGGTGGAGAGGAAGCTGTGAATGGCCGACCATAGTTTGCAAAAAGCGGGTGAGAAAAGGTGCGAATGTCCAACCATACATGATCAAAACAGGGAGCGGAGGTGTTTTGCTGCGACAAGGTGTGAATGTCCACCCATAATTAATGAAAAGCGGGCAACAAGTAGGTTCGAATGCCCAACCATACATCATCAAAAGCAGGAGTGGATGTGTTCGGCTACAAGAAGGTTTGAATGTCCAACCAAAGTTTGTAAAAAGCAGTTAAGAAAAGGTTCGAATATCCAACCAAACATAATCAAAAGCAGGAGCAGAGCTGTTCGACTGCAAGTAGGTGTGAATGTCAGATCATAATTTGCAAAAAGCTGATGAGAAAGGGTGAGAATGCCCGACTATACACCTTCAAATGCGGGAGCGGAGTTGTTCGGCTGTGAGTAGGTGTGAATCTCCGACCATAATTGCTGAAAAATGTGTTAGAAAAGGTAAGAATGCCGGTCCATACATCATCAAAAGCGAGAGAGGTTGTGTTCGGCTGCAAGTAGGTGTGACTGTTCGACTAAAGTTTGTAAAAAGTGGGTAAGACAAGGTGCGAATGCCTGACAATGTATGATCAAAAGCGGGAGCGGAGGTGTTCAGCTGCAAGAAGGTCTACATGTCCATCAATAATTGCTAGAAAACATGAAAGAAACTTTTCGAAAATCAAACCGCACATGATCATAAGTATGATAGGAGGTGTTCAGCTGCAAGGTGTGAATGTCCACCCATAATTCCTAAAAAATGGGCAAAAAAAAGGTGTGAATGCCAAACCATACATCATCAAAAGCAGGAGTGGAAGTGTTCGGCTACAAGAAGGTGTGAACGTCCAACCAAAATATGTAAAAAGAAGTTAAGAAAAGGTTCGAATATCCAACCAAACATAATCAAAAGCGGGAGCAGAGCTGTTCGACTGGAAGTAGGTGTGAATGTCAGATCATAATTTGCAAAAAGCTGATGAGAAAGGGTGAGAATGCCCGACTATACACCTTCAAATGCGGGAGCGGAGTTGTTCGGCTGTGAGTAGGTGTGAATCTCCGACCATAATTGCTGAAAAATGTGTTAGAAAAGGTAAGAATGCCGGTCCATACATCATCAAAAGCGAGAGAGGTTGTGTTCGGCTGCAAGTAGGTGTGACTGTTCGACTGAAGTTTGTAAAAAGTGGGTAAGACAAGGTGCGAATGCCTGACAATGTATGATCAAAAGCGGGAGCGGAGGTGTTCAGCTGCAAGAAGGTCTACATGTCCATCAATAATTGCTAGAAAACATGAAAGAAACTTTTCGAAAATCAAACCGCACATGATCATAAGTGGGATAGGAGGTGTTCAGCTGCAAGGTGTGAATGTCCACCCATAATTCCTAAAAAATGGGCAAAAAAAAGGTGTGAATGCCCAACCATACATCATCAAAAGCAGGAGTGGAAGTGTTCGGCTACAAGAAGGTGTGAACGTCCAACCAAAATATGTAAAAAGAAGTTAAGAAAAGGTTCGAATATCCAACCAAACATAATCAAAAGCGGGAGCAGAGCTGTTCGACTGCAAGTAGGTGTGAATGTCAGATCATAATTTGCAAAAAGCTGATGAGAAAGGGTGAGAATGCCCGACTATACATCATCAAATGCGGGAGCGGAGTTGTTCGGCTGTGAGTAGGTGTGAATCTCCGACCATAATTGCTGAAAAATGTGTTAGAAAAGGTAAAAATGCCGGTCCATACATCATCAAAAGCGAGAGGGGTTGTGTTCGGCTGCAAGTAGGTGTGAATGTCCAGCCATAATTACTCACAAACGGGTAAGAAAAGGTAGTATTGCCAGACCATATATGATCAAAACAGGGAGCGGAGGTGGTTCAGCTGCAAGAAGGTTTGAATGTCCGACTAAAGTTCAAATATATTAAAGAAAGCGGGAGGAGAGGTCTTCGGATGAGAGTGGTTTAAAATTTCCGACCATAATGTATAAAATGCGGTGAAAAAAAGGTGTGATAAACACTAAAAGGTGGAGCGGAAGTGTTCGGCTGCAAGAAGGTTAATGTCCGACTATATTTGGTGAAAAGCAGGTGAAGCAAGGTCTGAATGCCAAACCTTACATCATCAAATGCGAGATCAGAGGTGTTTGGCTGCAAGAAGGCCATAGTTTGCCAAAAGCGGGTAAGGTGCGAATGTCCGACTAAATATCAAAAAAATTTGGGGCAGAGGTCTTCGGATGCAAGTGGGTGTGAATATCCAACCATACAAGTATGGTGGAGAGGAAGCTGTGAATAGCCGACCATAGTTTGGAAAAAGCGGGTAAGAAAAGGTTTGAATACCCGAACATACACCATCAAAAGAGGGAGCGGAGGTGTTCCGCTGTACGAAGGTGTGAATGTCCGACCATAGTTGGTAAAAAGCGGGTAAGAAAAGGTTAAAATACCCGACTGTACACAATCAATAGCGGGAGCGGATGTGTTCGGCTACAAGAAGGTGTGAAAGTCCGACCATGGTTTGTAAAAAGCGGGTAAGAAAAGGTGCGAATGTCCGACAATGTATGATCAAAAGAGAGAGCGGAGGTTTTCGGATACAAGAAGGTTTGAATGTCCCACCATAATTTGTAAAAACCGGGGAAGAAAAGGCTCGAAAGCCCGACTATACACCATCAAAAGCGGGAGCGGAGGTGTTCGGCTGCAAGTAGGTGTGAATGTTCGACCATAATTTGTAAAAAGCGGGTAAGAAAAGGTTTGAATGCCCGACTATATATTAACAAAAGCAGGAGGAGAGGTCTTCGGATAAGAGTGGGTGAGAATTTCCAACCATAATCAATAAAATAAGGTGAAAAAAAAGGTGTGAATACCCCATAGAACACTAAAAGGTGGAGCAGAAGTGTTCGGCTGCAAGAAAGGTGTGACTGTTCGACTATATTTGGTGAAAAGCAGGTGAAGCAAGGTCTGAATGCCCAACCTTACATCATCAAAAACGAGATCAGAGGTGTTTGGCTGAAAGAAGGCCATAGTTTGCCAAAAGCGGGTAAGCTGCGAATGACCGACTAAATATCAACAAAAGTGGGGGCGGAGGTCTTCGGATGCAAGTGGGTGTGAATATCCCACCATACAAGTATGGTGGAGAGGAAGCTGTGAATGGCCGACCATAGTAAAAAGCGGGTGAGAAAAGGTGCGAATGTCCAATCATACATGATCAAAACAGGAAGCGGAGGTGTTTGGCTGCGACAAGGTGTGTATGTCCACCCATAATTAATGAAAAGCGGGCAACAAGTAGGTTTGAATACCCATCATCAAAAGCAGGAGTGGATGTGTTCGGCTACAAGAAGGTTTGAATGTCTGACCATAGTTTGTAAAAAGCGGGTAAGAAAAGGTTCGAGTGCCCGAAGATACACCATCAAAAGAGGGAGCGGAGGTGTTCCGCTGTACGAAGGTGTGAATGTCCGACCATACTTGGTAAAAAGCGGGTAAGAAAAGGTTAAAATACCCGACTGTACACTATCAATAGCGGGAGTGGATGTGTTCGGCTACAAGAAGGTGTGACAGTCCGA
Source organism: Leuresthes tenuis (assembly GCF_036924035.1). Lineage (NCBI taxonomy): Eukaryota > Metazoa > Chordata > Actinopteri > Atheriniformes > Atherinopsidae > Leuresthes > Leuresthes tenuis. The sequence goes on along the minus strand of NW_027325375.1, from coordinate 12,595,645 downwards.
CCATGGTTTGTAAAAAGCGGGTAAGAAAAGGTGCGAATGTCCGACAATGTATGATCAAAAGAGAGAGCGGAGGTTTTCGGATACACGAAGGTTTGAATGTCCTACCATAGTTTGTAAATAGCGGGTAAGAAAAGGTTCGAATGCCCGACTATACACCATAAAAAGCGGGAGCGGAGGTGTTCCGCTGTAAGACGGTGTGAATGTCCGACCATAGTTGGTAAAAAGCGGGTAAGAAAAGGTTAAAATACCCGACTGTACACAATCAATAGCGGGAGCGGAGGTGTTCGGCTACAAGAAGGTGTGAAAGTCCGACCATGGTTTGTAAAAAGCGGGTAAGAAAAGGTTCGAATATCCAACCAAACATAATCAAAAGCGGGAGCAGAGCTGTTCGACTGCAAGTAGGTGTGAATGTCCAGCCATAATTACTCACAAACGGGGGAAGAAAAGGCAGTATTGCAAGACCATACATGATCAAAACAGGGAGCGGAGGTTCAGCTGCAAGGTGTGAATGTCTGACTATAGTTTGTAAAAACCGGGTAAGAAAAGGCTCGAAAGCCCGACTATACATCATCAAAAGCGGGAGCGGAGGTGTTCAGCTGCAAGAAGGTGTGAATGTTCGACTAAAGTTTGTGAAAAGCTGGTAAGACAAGGAGCGATGTCCCGACATTGTATGATCAAAAGCGGGAGCGGAGGTGTCCAGCTGTGAATAGGTGTGAATGTCCAACCATAATTGCTGAAAAATGTGTTAGAAAAGGTAAGAATACTGGACCATACATCATCAAAAGCGGGAGAGGTGGTGTTCGGCTGCAAGAAGGTGTGAAAGTCCGACAATGGTTTGTAAAAAGCGGGTAAAAAAAGGTTCGAATGCCCGAATATACATCATCAAAAGCGGAAGCGGAGGTGTTCGGATGCAAGAAGGTGTGAACGTCCGACCAAAGTTTGTAAAAAGCAGTGAAAAGCGAGAAAAAGCATTTCGTGAGTTCTGCATGATTTGGGATTTTGCTTATAAAATGCATTACTTCACTCAAACTATGTTAAAACTGATTTGTCCTTCATATTTACCATGTCTAGAAATATTTAAACAAAAAAACAACATTGTACTTTGCAGTAAAAGAAAGAGCAAATCTAAAGTTTCAGGAATCCGAGTATAAGCCTGCTTTCATGAGTTCTGCACGATTTCGGATTTTGCTATAAAATGAATTGCTTTGCTCAAACCAAGTTAAAACTGCTTTGTCCTTCCATATTCATCAATGTCTAGATCGACTTCTACAAAGAAAAACATTGGACTTTGCAGTAGAAGAAGTTGAAATCCATCTACACATTGATAAATATGAAGGACAAAGCAGTTCCCACTTGCCCATAAGAAAATAAGCTTATTCTCGGATTCCTGATCCTTCAGTGTTTCTCTTTCTTCTACTGCAAAATACAATGTTGTTCTTTGTTGAAGTCGATCTAGACATTGATAAATATGAAGGAAAAGGCAGTTTTAACTTGGTTTGAGTGAATGAATTCATTTTATACATAAAATCCGAAATCGTGCAGAACTCATGAAAATAAGCTTATTCTCGGATTCCTGATCCTTCAGTTTTGCTCTTTCTTCTACTGCAAAATACAATGTTGTTCTTTGTTTAAGTCGATCTAGACATTGATAAATATGAAGGAAAAAGCAGTTTTAACTTGGTTTGAGTGAATGAATTCATTTTATACATAAAATCCGAAATCGTGCAGAACTCATGAAAATAAGCTTATTCTCGGATTCCTAAAACTTTTGATTTGCTCTTTCTTTTATTGCAAAGTACAACGTTGTTTTTTTGTTTAAATCTATCGAGACATTGGTAAATATGAAGGTAAAAGCCGTTTTAACATAGTTTGAGTGAAGGAATTAATTTTATAGATAAAATCCCAAATCATGCAGAACTCCTCAAAAGGGAGGTATGGCTTAATCACAAGTGTGGCTCTTTCTCATTCAGGGTAATATGAGGAAGTTTATGCTTGAAATATATGTAGAAATGGGTACATATGAAGGACAAAGCAGTGTTAACTTAGTTTGCGTGAAGAAATTCATTTTATACATAAAATCCAAAATCGTGCAGAACTCATGAAAATAAGCTTATTCTCGGATTCCTAAAACTTTTGATTTGCACTTTCTTTTACTGCAAAGTACAACGTTGTTTTTTGTTGAAATCTATCTAGACATTGATAAATACCAGCCGAAACTCTGCTGCCGCTTTTGATAATTTATGGTTGGGCATTCTTACCTTTTCTTACCCGCTTTTTACAAATTATGATCTTACATTCACACCTACTTGGAGTCGAACACCTCATCCACTTATGATAATGTGCGGTTGGGCTTTCGCACCTTTTCTTACCCATTTTTCAGTAATTATGGGTGGACATTCAGACCTTCTTGCAGCCGAAAACCTCCGCTCCTCTTTTGATCATACATTGTCGGGCATTCACACCTTGTCTTACCCGCTTTTTACAAACTTTAGTCGGACATTCAAACCTTCTTGCAGCTGAACCACCTCCGCTCCCTGTTTTGATCATATATGGTCTGGCAATAGTACCTTTTCTTACCCGTTTGTGAGTAATTATGGCTGGACATTCACACCTTCTTGCAGCCGAACACAACCTCTCCCGCTTTTGATGATATATGGTCCGGCATTCTTACCTTTTCTAACACATTTTTCAGCAATTATGGTCGGACATTCACACCTACTCACAGACGAACACCTCCGCTCCCACATTTGACAGTGTATAGTCGGGATTTCTCACCCTTTCTCATCAGCTTTTTGCAAATTATGATCTGATATTCACACCTACTTGCAGTCGAACAGCTCTGCTCCCGCTTTTGATTATGTTTGGTTGGATATTCGAACATTTTCTTAATGCTTTTTACAAACTTTGGTTGGACGTTCACACCGTCTTGCAGCCGAACACCTCCGCTTCCGCTTTTGATGGTGTATAGTTGGGCATTCGAGCCTTTTCTTACCCACCTATTACTTACTATGGTTGGACATTCAAACCTTCTTGTAGCCGAACACATCCGCTCCTGCTTTTGATGATGTATGATTTGGCATTCGCACCTTTTCTTACCCATTTTTCAGTAATTATTGGTCGGACATTCAGACCTTCTTGCACCTGAACACCTCTGCTCCCGATTTTGATGGTGTATAGTCGGGCTTTCGAGCCTTTTCTTCCCCGATTTTTACAAATTATGGTTGGACATTCAGACCTTGCAGCCGAAAACCTCCGCTCCCTCTTTTGATCATACATTGTCGGGCATTCGCCCCTTGTCTTACACGGTTTTTACAAACTTTAGTCAGACATTCACACCTTGCAGCTGAACCACCTCCATTCCCTGTTTTGATCATGTGTGGTCTGGAAATACTACCTTTTCTTCCCCCGTTTGTGAGTAATTATGGCTGGACATTCACACCTACTTGCAGCCGAAAAACCACCTCTCCCGCTTTTGATGATGTATTGTCCGGCATTCTAGTCTTTTCTATCACATTTTTCAGCAATTATGATCTGACATTCACACCTACTTGCAGTCGAACAACTCTGCTCCCGCTTTTGATTATGTTCGGTTGGATATTCAAACCTTTTCTTAACTGCTTTTTACAAACTATGGTCGGACGTTCACACGTTCTTGCAGCCGAACACCCCCGCTTCCGCTTTTGATGGTATATATTCGGGTATTCGAACCTTCTCTTACCCGCTTTTTACAAACCATGGTTGGACTTTCATACCTTCTTGTAGCTGAACAACTCCACTCCTGCTTTTGATGATTTATGGTTGGACATTCGCATCTTTACCTACCCATTTTTCAGTAATTATGGGTGGATATTCACATCTTCTTGCAGTTGAACACCTCCTCTCCCGCTAATGATCATGTAAGGTTTGATATTCGAAAATTTTCTTTCATGTTTTAAAGCAATTATTAATGGACATTCACACCTACTTGCAGCCGAACACCACCTCTCCCGCTTTTGATGATGTATGGACCGGCATTCTTACCTTTTCTAACACATTTTTCAGCAATTATGGTTGGAGAATCACACCTACTCACAGCCGAACAACTCCGCTACCGCATTTGATGGTGTATAGTCGGGATTTCTCACCCTTTCTCATCAGCTTTTTGCAAATTATTCTCTGACATTCACACCTACTTGCAGTCGAACAGCTCTGCTCCCGCTTTTGATTATGTTTGGTTAGATATTCGAACCTTTTCTTAACTGCTTTTTTACAAACTTTGGTCGGACGTTCACACCTTCTTGCAGCCGAACACCTACGCTTCCGGTTTTGATAGTGTATATTCGGGCATACGAACCTTTTCTTACCCGCTTTTTACAAACCATGGTCGGACTTTCACACCTTCTCTTAGCTGAACAACTCCGCTCCCTCTTTTGATTGTGTACAGTCGGGTATTTTAACCTTTTCTTACCCGCTTTTTACCAACTATGATCGGACATTCACACCGTCTTACAGCGGAACACCTCCGCTCCCTCTTTGATGGTGTATGTTCGGGTATTCAAACCTTTTCTTACCCGCTTTTTCCAAACTATGGTCGGCTATTCACAGCTTCCTCTCCACCATACTTGTATGGTTGGATATTCACACCCACTTGCATCCGAAGACCTCTGCCCCAAATTTTGTTGATATTTAGTCGGACATTCGCACCTTACCCGCTTTTGGCAAACTATGGCCTTCTTGCAGCCAAACACCTCTGATCTCGCTTTTGATGATGTAAGGTTGGGCATTCAGACCTTGCTTCACCTGCTTTTCACCAAATATAGTCGGACATTCACACCTTCTTGCAGCCGAACACTTCCGCTCCATCTTTTAGTGTTCTATCACACCTTTTTTCACCGCATTTTATACATTATGGTCGGAAAATTTCAACCACTCTTATCCGAAGACCTCTCCTCCCGTTTTCTTTAATATATTTAAACTTTAGTCGGACATTCAAACCTTCTTGCAGCTGAACCACCTCCGCTCCCTGTTTTGATCATATATGGTCTGGCAATACTACCTTTTCTTACCCGTTTGTGAGTAATTATGGCTGGACATTCACACCTACTTGCAGCCGAACACAACCTCTCTCGCTTTTGATGATGTATGGACCGGCATTCTTACCTTTTCTAACACATTTTTCAGCAATTATGGTCGGAGATTCACACCTACTCACAGCCGAACAACTCCGCTCCCGCATTTGATGGTGTATAGTCGGGCATTCTCACCCTTTCTCATCAGCTTTTTGCAAATTATGATCTGACATTCACACCTACTTGCAGTCGAACAGCTCTGCTCCCGCTTTTGATTATGTATGGTTGGATATTCGAACCTTTTCTTAACTGCTTTTTACAAACTTTGGTTGGACGTTCACACCTTCTTGTAGCCGAACACATGCACTCCTGCTTTTGATGATGTATGGTTGGGCATTCGCACCTTTTTTTTTACCCATTTTTCAGGTATTATGGGTGGACATTCACACCTTCTTGCAGATGAACACCTCCTCTCCCACTTATGATCATGTGTGGTTTGATTTTCGAAAATTTTCTTTCATGTTTTCTAGCAATTATTGATGGACATTTAGACCTTCTTGCAGCTGAACTACACCTCTCCCGATTTTGATTATGTATGGACCGGCATTTTTACCTTTTCTAACACATTTTTCAGCAATTATGGTTGGAGATTCACACCTACTCCCAGCCGAACAACTCCGCTACCGCATTTGATGGTGTATAGTCGGGCATTCTCACCCTTTCTCATCAGCTTTTTGCAAATTATGATCTGACATTCACACCTACTTCCAGTCGAACAGCTCTGCTCCCGCTTTTGATTATGTTTGGTTAGATATTCGAACCTTTTCTTAACTGCTTTTTACAAACTTTGGTCGGACGTTCACAATATCTTGCAGCCGAACACCTCCGCTTCCGCTTTTGATGGTGTATATTCGGGCATACGAACCTTTTCTTACCCGCTTTTTACAAACCAAGTTTGGACTTTCACACCTTCTCTTAGCTGAACAACTCCGCTCCCTCTTTTGATTGTGTACAGTCGGGTAATTTAACCTTTTCTTACCCGCTTTTTACCATCTATGGTCGGACATTCACACCGTCTTACAGCGGAACACCTCCGCTCCCTCTTTTGATGATGTATGGTCAGGCATTCGCACCTTTTCTTACCCATTTTTCAGAAATGATGGGTAGACATTCACAACTTCTTGCAGCTGAACACCTCCTCTCCCGCTTATGATCATGTGCAGTTTGATATTCGAAAATTTTCTTTCATGTTTTCTAGCAATTATTGATGGACATTCAGACCGTCTTGCAGCTGAACACCTCCGCTCCCACTTTTGATGGTGTATAGTCGGCCTTTTGAGCCTTTTCTTCCCCGGTTTTTACAAATTATGGTTGGACATTCAGACCTTCTTGCAGCCGAAAACCTCCGCTCCCTCTTTTGATCATACATTGTCGGGCATTCGCACCTTTTCTTACCCGCTTTTTACAAACCATGGTCGGACTTTCACACCTTTTAGTAGCCGAACAACTCCGCTCCCGCTATTGATTGTGTACAGTCGGGTATTTTAACCTTTTCTTACCCGCTTTTTACCAACTATGGTTGGACATTCACACCTTCTTACAGCAGAACACCTCCGCTCCCTGTTTTGATTATGTATGGTTTGACATTCGCACCTTCTCTCACCCGCCTTTTACTATGGTCGGCCATTCACAGCTTCCTCTCCACCATACTTGTATGGTGGGATATTCACACCCACTTGCATCCGAAGACCTCCGCCCCCACTTTTGTTGATATTTAGTCGGTCATTCGCAGCTTACCCACTTTTGGCAAACTATGGCCTTCTTGCAGCCAAACACCTCTGATCTCGTTTTTGATGATGTAAGGTTGGGCATTCAGACCTTGCTTCACCTGCTTTTCACCAAATATAGTCGAACAGTCACACCTTCTTGCAGCCGAACACTTCTGCTCCACCTTTTAGTGTTCTATGGGGTATTCACACCTTTTTTTTCACCGCATTTTATTGATTATGGTTGGAAATTCTCACCCACTCTTATCCGAAGACCTCTCCTCCTGCTTTTGTTAATATATAGTCGGGCATTCAAACCTTTTCTTACCCGCTTTTTACAAATTATGGTCGAACATTCACACCTACTTGCAGCCGAACACCTCCGCTCCCGCTTTTGATGGTGTATAGTCGGGCTTTCGAGCCTTTTCTTCCCCGGTTTTTACAAATTATGGTTGTACATTCAGACCTTGCAGACGAAAACCTCCGCTCCCTCATTTGATCATACATTGTCAGGCATTCGCACCTTGTCTTACCCGCTTTTTATAAACTTTAGTCAGACATTCACACCTTGCAGCTGAACCACCTCCGCTCCCTGTTTTGATAATGTATGGTCTGGCAATACTACCTTTTCTTACCGGTTTGTGAGTAATTATGGCTGGACATTCACACCTACTTGCAGCCGAACACCACTTTTCCCGCTTTTGATGATGTATGGTCCGGCATTCTAGTCTTTTCTAACACATTTTTCAGCAATTATGGTTTGACATTCACACCTACTCACAGCCGAACACTTCCGCTCCCGCATTTGATGGTGTATAGTCGGGCATTCTCACCCTTTCTCATCAGCTTTTTGCAAATTATGATCTGACATTCACACCTACTTGCAGTCGAACAGCTCTGCTCCCGCTTTTGATTATGTTTGGTTGGATATTCGAAACTTTTCTTCACTGCTTTTTACAAACTTTGGTTGGACGTTCACACCTTCTTGCAGCCGAACACCTCCGCTTCCGCTTTTGATGGTATATATTCGGGCATTCGAACCTTTTCTTACCCGCTTTTTACAAACCATGGTCGGACTTTCACACCTTCTTGTAGCCGAACAACTCCGCTCCCGCTATTGATTGTGTACAGTCGGGTATTTTAACCTTTTCTAACCCGCTTTTTACCAACTATTGTTGGACATTCACACCGTCTTACAGCGGAACACCTCCGCTCCCTCTTTTGATGGTGTATGTTCGGGCATTCGAACCTTTTCTTCCCCGGTTTTTACAAAATTATTGTTGGACATTCAGACCTTCTTGCATTTGAACACCTCCGCTCCCTCATTTGATCATACATTGTCAGGCATTTGCACCTTGTCTTACCCGCTTTTTATAAACTTTAGTCAGACATTCACACCTTGCAGCTGAACCACCTCCGCTCCCTGTTTTGATAATGTATGGTCTGGCAATACTACCTTTTCTTACCGGTTTGTGAGTAATTATGGCTGGACATTCACACCTACTTGCAGCCGAACACCACTTTTCCCGCTTTTGATGATGTATGGTCCGGCATTCTAGTCTTTTCTAACACATTTTTCAGCAATTATGGTTTGACATTCACACCTACTCACAGCCGAACACTTCCGCTCCCGCATTTGATGGTGTATAGTCGGGCATTCTCACCCTTTCTCATCAGCTTTTTGCAAATTATGATCTGACATTCACACCTACTTGCAGTCGAACAGCTCTGCTCCCGCTTTTGATTATGTTTGGTTGGATATTCGAAACTTTTCTTCACTGCTTTTTACAAACTTTGGTTGGACGTTCACACCTTCTTGCAGCCGAACACCTCCGCTTCCGCTTTTGATGGTATATATTCGGGCATTCGAACCTTTTCTTACCCGCTTTTTACAAACCAAGGTCGGACTTTCACACCTTCTTGTAGCCGAACAACTCCGCTCCCGCTATTGATTGTGTACAGTCGGGTATTTTAACCTTTTCTTACCCGCTTTTTACCAACTATTGTTGGACATTCACACCTACTTGCAGCCGAACACCTCCGCTCCCGCTTTTGATGGTGTATAGTCGGGCTTTCGAGCCTTTTCTTCCCCGGTTTTTACAAATTATGGTTGTACATTCAGACCTTGCAGACGAAAACCTCCGCTCCCTCATTTGATCATACATTGTCAGGCATTCGCACCTTGTCTTACCCGCTTTTTATAAACTTTAGTCAGACATTCACACCTTGCAGCTGAACCACCTCCGCTCCCTGTTTTGATAATGTATGGTCTGGCAATACTACCTTTTCTTACCGGTTTGTGAGTAATTATGGCTGGACATTCAGACCTTCTTGCAGCCGAACACCACTTTTCCCGCTTTTGATGATGTATGGTCCGGCATTCTAGTCTTTTCTAACACATTTTTCAGCAATTATGGTTTGACATTCACACCTACTCACAGCCGAACACTTCCGCTCCCGCATTTGATGGTGTATAGTCGGGCATTCTCACCCTTTCTCATCAGCTTTTTGCAAATTATGATCTGACATTCACACCTACTTGCAGTCGAACAGCTCTGCTCCCGCTTTTGATTATGTTTGGTTGGATATTCGAAACTTTTCTTCACTGCTTTTTACAAACTTTGGTTGGACGTTCACACCTTCTTGCAGCCGAACACCTCCGCTTCCGCTTTTGATGGTATATATTCGGGCATTCGAACCTTTTCTTACCCGCTTTTTACAAACCATGGTCGGACTTTCACACCTTCTTGTAGCCGAACAACTCCGCTCCCGCTATTGATTGTGTACAGTCGGGTATTTTAACCTTTTCTTACCCGCTTTTTACCAACTATTGTTGGACATTCACACCGTCTTACAGCGGAACACCTCCGCTCCCTCTTTTGATGGTGTATGTTCGGGCATTCGAACCTTTTCTTCCCCGGTTTTTACAAAATTATTGTTGGACATTCAGACCTTCTTGCAGCTGAACACCTCCGCTCCCGCTTTTGATGATGTATAGTCGGGCTTTCGAGCCTTTTCTTCCCCGGTTTTTACAAAATTATTGTTGGACATTCAGACCTTCTTGCAGCCGAAAACCTCCGCTCCCTCTTTTGATGGTGTATGTTCGGGCATTCGAACCTTTTCTTACCCGCATTTTACAAACTATGGTCGGACATTCAAACCTTCTTTTAGCCGAACACATCCACTCCTGCTTTTGATGATGTATGGTTGAGCATTCGCACCTTTTCTTACCCATTTTTTACAAACTATGGTCGGACATTCACACCTTCTTGCAGCTGAACACCTCCTCTCCCGCTTATGATGATGTGTGGTTTGATATTCGAAAATTTTCTTTCATGTTTTCTAGCAATTATTGATGGACATTCAGACCTTCTTGCAGCTAAACACCTCCGCTCCCGCTTTTGATGATGTATAGTCGGGCTTTCGAGCCTTTTCTTCCCCGGTTTTACAAAATTATTGTTGGACATTCAGACCTTCTTGCAGCCGAAAACCTCCGCTCCCTCTTTTGATCATACATTGTCGGGCATTCGCACCTTTTCTTACCCGCTTTTTACAATTCATGGTCGGACTTTCACACCTTTTAGTAGCGGAACAACTCTGCTCCCGCTATTGATTGTGTACAATCGGGTATTTTAACCTTTTCTTACCTGCTTTTTGCCAATTATGGTTGGACATTCACACCTTCTTACAGCGGAACACCTCCGCTCCCTCCTTTGATGGTGTATGTTCGGGCATTCGAACCTTTTCTTACCCGCTTTTTACAAACTATGGTCAGACATTCACACCTTCTTGCAGCCGAACACTTCCGCTTTACCTTTTAGTGTTCTATGGGGTATTCACACCTTTTTTTTCACCGCATTTTATAGATTATGGTTGTAAATTCTCACCCACTCTTATCCGAAGACCTCTCCTCCTACTTTGGTTAATATATAGTCGGGCATTCGAACCTTTTCTTACCCGCTTTTTACAAATTATGGTCGAAGATTCACACCTACTTGCAGCCGAACACCTCCGCTCCCGCTTTTGATGGTGTATAGTCGGGCTTTCGAGCCTTTTCTTCCCCGGTTTTTACAAATTATGGTTGGACATTCAGACCTTGCAGCCGAAAACCTCCGCTCCCTCTTTTGATCATACATTGTCAGGCATTCGCACCTACTTGCAGCCGAATACTTCCGCTCCACCTTTTAGTGATGTATGGTTGGCATTTGCACCTTTTCTTACCCTTTCTTACCCTACTGATTGCTTAAGATTAAGTTGTTTTTTCTCAAACTACAACATTTTTTTAATTGTTGAAACTTGATTTGAAGTGGATAAATAAGGAGGACAAACAGTTTTAAGTCAGGCTGATAGAAGGAATTAATTTTATAGCAAAATCTGTATTTCGTCATATGTCGAGAGATGCTTATTGCTGAAGAAGTTCTTTCTCATTCTACAAAGTACAACGTTGTTTATCGTTGAAACTTGATTAGACATGAATAAATATGAAGGACAAAGCAGTCTTAACTTGGTTAGAGTCAAGGAATTCGTTTTATAGGAGAATCCGAATTCGTGCATAAGTCGTAAAATAGAGCTTATTTTCGGATTCCTGAAGAATGAGTCTGGTTCTTTCTCATAATACAAAGTTTGTTGTTTATTGTTGAAACTTCATCAGAAGTGAAGAAATAAATGAATGCCTATCAACAAATGTGGGATCTAAACTCTAGTGCTTCCTCTAAAATAATTTCCTTTCTCAATTCAGAAATGTGTGTGTGTAAGTCACAACACCCGTGACACCAAAACGGCTTTCTTTTCTCTCTTTTCTCTACACTCTGCACTGTGAGCACACACACCAAATCAGAAAGGCTTTTTTCTCTCTTTTCTACATTATGGACTGTGGGGACACAAAACCGCTCTCTCTTTTTTTTTTGATTGTGTGCCAGGGCGTTGTCTCACGTATTAGATTATGCTTACGATACGAATGGGTTTATCAGTCACATCAGAATCCATACATACTGATCCTCCCGTAATAAAATGGTCGGATCTTATCAAACACACTTTGTTTCTTGTGACAATCAAGTCAGCGAAACAGCGCTGACAGCACGTCAAGACACTGAATCAAGATTGCCACAAGAACTCATAAGTTTGGCAGTATTGCTCTGCCGTCAGCAATCATACACCCATTTTATTTTCGTGAGACATGTGCAGGCACCTGTTCATCTACTGTTCTATCACTATGAATTAGTTTATCTATTATCAATAAGGATACTTCTACAACTACTATCAAAGTATGTCCAGACTTCTTATGTTGTCAGTTGCTATATATGAATAAGTGGGTAGCTACTGACAAGCATTAAGCATGTCAAACAGCCCAAACCTATAACATTTCAGGACACACCACACAGTTAACAACCACAGTGAAGTGTCAAAGCCCAAACATGTAACATTCAATAGGACACTTACACAACACATTCAAATCAAACAGTCAGACAACATACAAGAACATATACCCCAGCCGGCATTGCTCCCTGCCTATTTTCCTACAGCTCACTATGTGTGCGCACACCTTTATTCACAAACTCTTCAACTTATACTCTTTTACCAAAGCTGCTACAGCTCGATTTTGGCTATTTCGGTGAATTTGACATCTGCCTTACATGTAACAGATTAGCGGTTTAGCAGTTTTAATTTAGTTTGAGTGAAGGAATTCATTTTATAGCAAAATCCGAAATCGTGAAGAACTCATGAAAGTAAGCTTATTCTCGGATTCCTGAAACTTTAGATTTGCTCTTTCTTTTACTGCAAAGTACAACGTTGTTGTTTTTTTTTGTTTAAATCTTTCTAGACATGGTAAATATGAAGGACAAAGCAGTTTTAACATAGTTTGAGTGAAGGAATTCATTTTATAGATAAAATCCCAAGAGTCTGCTGAGAAAAGAGAGTGAATGCGAAGTAGACTTTAACACGGCTCTGGGAGCGAGCCGAGTGTCGGCTAACCGGGAGAATTGCTTGAAAGAAACGCGACACCGAATGAGCGGTCAGAACAAAGCCTCAATACGGTGTTCCCGTGGTGTTTTTGTTGCTGCCTTGTCGATTGCACAGGGGCAAGCGTTTCAACCAAGCAGCGCTCACCATGGGGAAGGTGGCTATGGCAACTAGCCTGATGCCCTGCTCCCGCAGTGACGGATAATCGTACTCTGGTTTCTCTTCATAACATACAAGTCTTTCGCCTTTTACTAAAGACTTTCGTGGAGAGCAGCACTAATGAGTTGTTTCTATTTTTGGCAGGCTTTACCTTTGCGGGTGAAGCCCTTTCTGTCTGTGCAAAAGAAATCTTGTTACTGTGCAGAGTGACTTCTCTGAGTAGAGTCGCCTTACTTGTTGCGATTGTGCCGATATTCGAAGCTGGAGTGCAAAGTTGTTGCTTGAATGGTGCTTGCTGGAGCACGCGGGAGTGCAAAGTTATACCATTTAAAAGGGCTGAAGAGTGCTCAGTGCAGCGGGTGGGCGGAGGTGCAACGTGACACTCTGGCCACCTATGGCCATAAAAAGAACACTATTACAAGTGCGCATTGTGCCAGCAAGGGCCCTCGGACCTGAAACAGTGGACAGTTATCGCTTCTCGGCCTTTTGGCTAAGATCAAGTGTAGTATCTGTTCTTATCAGTTTAATATGTCCTCTATACGAGGACTACATATTAAATGGATTTTTAAGAATAGGAGTTGAAAAAGAAGCTTGCTCCGTTCACTCCAAGCATCGACCCAGTACTGCAGTGCCGCTGGGAACGGTGCGCTCTTCTCTGCTCTTGTGAAAAAGCAAACAGCGGTGCAGGATGGAAGTTTCAGGGAGCCCAAGATGAAACTTTCTTTTAATCTGCTGAGAAAAGAGAGTGAATGCGAAGTAGACTTTAACACAGCTCTGGGAGCGAGCCGAGTGTGGGCTAACCGGGAGAATTGCTTGAAAGAAACGCGACACCGAATGAGTGGTCAGAACAAAGCCTCAATACGGTGTTCCCGTGGTGTTTGTTTGTGTTTGTCACTTGGTCAGCCGAGGAGCAAGGGGGGGGAGCAAGCGTCTCAACCAAGCAAATCTCACCAAGTAGGAACAATCGGGCCCTATTCGATGGCTGCAACACCTGAAAGAGATATTGATGCGAGACCCGATCAAAAGCTTTTTCAAAGTCTAAATTTAAGATGACAAGCCGGGTGTTTCTGTCTCTAGCGTAATCAATGATGTCTCGAATCAGTACGAGGCTGTCGGTGAGTTGTCTCTCTGAGATGGCACAAGCCTGGTCTGGGTGAATTACCTCCTCTAAAACAGAGGACATCCGTGTCGTTAAAACCTTGCTAAAAAGTTTACAGTCAAAGTTTAAAAGTGTGATGGGCCTCCAATTCTTTAGGTCAGTCTTATAATTTTTATCAGAAGTGAAGAAATAAATGAATGCCTATCAACAAATGTGGGATCTAAACTCTAGTGCTTCCTCTAAAATAATTTCCTTTCTCAATTTAGAAATGTGTTAGAAAAGGTAAAAATGCCGGTCCATACATCATCAAAATCGGGAGAGGTGGTGTTCAGCTGCAAGAAGGTCTAAATGTCCATCAATAATTGCTAGAAAACATGAAAGAAAATTTTCGAAAATCAAACCACACATGATCATAAGTGGGAGAGGAGGTGTTCAGCTGCAAGAAGGTGTGAATGTCCACCCATAATACCTGAAAAAATGGTAAAAAAAAAAGGTGCGAATGCCCAACCATACATCATCAAAAGCAGGAGTGCATGTGTTCGGCTACAAGAAGGTGTGAACGTCCAACCAAAGTTTGTAAAAAGCAGTTAAGAAAAGGTTCGAATATCCAACCAAACATAATCAAAAGCGGGAGCAGAGCTGTTCGACTGCAAGTAGGTGTGAATGTCAGATCATAATTTGCAAAAAGCTGATGAGAAAGGGTGAGAATGCCCGACTATACACCATCAAATGCGGGAGCGGAGTTGTTCGGCTGTGAGTAGGTGTGAATCTCCGACCATAATTGCTGAAAAATGTGTTAGAAAAGGTAAGAATGCCGGTCCATACATCATCAAAAGCGAGAGAGGTTGTGTTCGGCTGCAAGTAGGTGTGACTGTTCGACTAAAGTTTGTAAAAAGTGGGTAAGACAAGGTGCGCATGCCCGACAATGTATGATCAAAAGCGGGAGCGGAGGTGTTCAGCTGCAAGAAGGTCTACATGTCCATCAATAATTGCTAGAAAACATGAAAGAAACTTTTCGAAAATCAAACCGCACATGATCATAAGTGGGATAGGAGGTGTTCAGCTGCAAGGTGTGAATGTCCACCCATAATTCCTGAAAAATGGGCAAAAAAAAGGTGTGAATGCCCAACCATACATCATCAAAAGCAGGAGTGCATGTGTTCGGCTACAAGAAGGTGTGAACGTCCAACCAAAATATGTAAAAAGCAGTTAAGAAAAGGTTCGAATATCCAACCAAACATAATCAAAAGCGGGAGCAGAGCTTTTCGACTGCAAGTAGGTGTGAATGTCAGATCATAATTTGCAAAAAGCTGATGAGAAAGGGTGAGAATGCCCGACTATACATCATCAAATGCGGGAGCGGAGTTGTTCGGCTGTGAGTAGGTGTGAATGTCAAACCATAATTGCTGAAAAATGTGTTAGAAAAGACTAGAATGCCGGACCATACATCATCAAAAGCGGGAAAAGTGGTGTTCGGCTGCAAGTAGGTGTGAATGTCCAGCCATAATTACTCACAAACCGGTAAGAAAAGGTAGTATTGCCAGACCATACATTATCAAAACAGGGAGCGGAGGTGGTTCAGCTGCAAGGTGTGAATGTCTGACTAAAGTTTGTAAAAACCGTGTAAGACAAGGGGCGAATGCCCGACAATGTATGATCAAAAGAGGGAGCGGAGGTTTTCGGCTGCAAGGTCTGAATGTCCAACCATAATTTGTAAAAATCGGGGAAGAAAAGGCTCGAAAGCCCGACTATACACCATCAAAAGCGGGAGCAGAGGTGTTCAGGTGCAAGAAGGTCTGAATGTCCGACCAATAATTACTGAAAAATGGGTAAGAAAAGGTGCGAATGCCAAATCATACATCATCAAAAGCAGGAGCGGATGTGTTCGGCTACAAGAAGGTTTGAATGTCCAACCATAGTAAGTAATAGGTGGGTAAGAAAAGGCTCGAATGCCCGACTATACACCATCAAAAGCGGAAGCGGAGGTGTTCGGCTGCAAGACGGTGTGAACGTCCGACCAAAGTTTGTAAAAAGCATTAAGAAAATGTTCGAATATCCAACCAAACATAATCAAAAGCGGGAGCAGAGCTGTTCGACTTCAAGTAGGTGTGAATATCAGATCATAATTTGCAAAAAGCTGATGAGAAAGGGTGAGAATGCCCGACTATACACTATCAAATGTGGGAGCGGAGGTGTTCGGCTGTGAGTTTGTTCCTACTTGGTCAGCCGAGGAGCAAGGGGGGGGAGCAAGCGTCTCAACCAAGCAAATCTCACCAAGTAGGAACAATCGGGCCCTATTCGATGGCTGCAACACCTGAAAGAGATATTGATGCGAGACCTGATCAAAAGCTTTTTCAAAGTCTAAATTTAAGATGACAAGCCGGGTGTTTCTGTCTCTAGCGTAATCAATGATGTCTCGAATCAGTACGAGGCTGTCGGTGAGTTGTCTCTCTGAGATGGCACAAGCCTGGTCTGGGTGAATTACCTCCTCTAAAACAGAGGACATCCGTGTCGTTAAAACCTTGCTAAAAAGTTTACAGTCAAAGTTTAAAAGTGTGATGGGCCTCCAATTCTTTAGGTCAGTCTTATCATTTTTATCAGAAGTGAAGAAATAAATGAATGCCTATCAACAAATGTGGGATCTAAACTCTAGTGCTTCCTCTAAAATAATTTCCTTTCTCAATTTAGAAATGTGTTAGAAAAGGTAAAAATGCCGGTCCATACATCATCAAAATCGGGAGAGGTGGTGTTCAGCTGCAAGAAGGTCTAAATGTCCATCAATAATTGCTAGAAAACATGAAAGAAAATTTTCGAAAATCAAACCACACATGATCATAAGTGGGAGAGGAGGTGTTCAGCTGCAAGAAGGTGTGAATGTCCACCCATAATACCTGAAAAAATGGTAAAAAAAAAAGGTGCGAATGCCCAACCATACATCATCAAAAGCAGGAGTGCATGTGTTCGGCTACAAGAAGGTGTGAACGTCCAACCAAAGTTTGTAAAAAGCAGTTAAGAAAAGGTTCGAATATCCAACCAAACATAATCAAAAGCGGGAGCAGAGCTGTTCGACTGCAAGTAGGTGTGAATGTCAGATCATAATTTGCAAAAAGCTGATGAGAAAGGGTGAGAATGCCCGACTATACACCATCAAATGCGGGAGCGGAGTTGTTCGGCTGTGAGTAGGTGTGAATCTCCGACCATAATTGCTGAAAAATGTGTTAGAAAAGGTAAGAATGCCGGTCCATACATCATCAAAAGCGAGAGAGGTTGTGTTCGGCTGCAAGTAGGTGTGACTGTTCGACTAAAGTTTGTAAAAAGTGGGTAAGACAAGGTGCGCATGCCCGACAATGTATGATCAAAAGCGGGAGCGGAGGTGTTCAGCTGCAAGAAGGTCTACATGTCCATCAATAATTGCTAGAAAACATGAAAGAAACTTTTCGAAAATCAAACCGCACATGATCATAAGTGGGATAGGAGGTGTTCAGCTGCAAGGTGTGAATGTCCACCCATAATTCCTGAAAAATGGGCAAAAAAAAGGTGTGAATGCCCAACCATACATCATCAAAAGCAGGAGTGCATGTGTTCGGCTACAAGAAGGTGTGAACGTCCAACCAAAATATGTAAAAAGCAGTTAAGAAAAGGTTCGAATATCCAACCAAACATAATCAAAAGCGGGAGCAGAGCTTTTCGACTGCAAGTAGGTGTGAATGTCAGATCATAATTTGCAAAAAGCTGATGAGAAAGGGTGAGAATGCCCGACTATACATCATCAAATGCGGGAGCGGAGTTGTTCGGCTGTGAGTAGGTGTGAATGTCAAACCATAATTGCTGAAAAATGTGTTAGAAAAGACTAGAATGCCGGACCATACATCATCAAAAGCGGGAAAAGTGGTGTTCGGCTGCAAGTAGGTGTGAATGTCCAGCCATAATTACTCACAAACCGGTAAGAAAAGGTAGTATTGCCAGACCATACATTATCAAAACAGGGAGCGGAGGTGGTTCAGCTGCAAGGTGTGAATGTCTGACTAAAGTTTGTAAAAACCGTGTAAGACAAGGGGCGAATGCCCGACAATGTATGATCAAAAGAGGGAGCGGAGGTTTTCGGCTGCAAGGTCTGAATGTCCAACCATAATTTGTAAAAATCGGGGAAGAAAAGGCTCGAAAGCCCGACTATACACCATCAAAAGCGGGAGCAGAGGTGTTCAGGTGCAAGAAGGTCTGAATGTCCGACCAATAATTACTGAAAAATGGGTAAGAAAAGGTGCGAATGCCAAATCATACATCATCAAAAGCAGGAGCGGATGTGTTCGGCTACAAGAAGGTTTGAATGTCCAACCATAGTAAGTAATAGGTGGGTAAGAAAAGGCTCGAATGCCCGACTATACACCATCAAAAGCGGAAGCGGAGGTGTTCGGCTGCAAGACGGTGTGAACGTCCGACCAAAGTTTGTAAAAAGCATTAAGAAAATGTTCGAATATCCAACCAAACATAATCAAAAGCGGGAGCAGAGCTGTTCGACTTCAAGTAGGTGTGAATATCAGATCATAATTTGCAAAAAGCTGATGAGAAAGGGTGAGAATGCCCGACTATACACTATCAAATGTGGGAGCGGAGGTGTTCGTCTGTGAGTAGGTGTGAATGTCCGACCATAATTGCTGAAAAATGTGTTAGAAAAGGTAAGAAGGCCGGACCATATATCATCAAAAGCGGGAGAGGTTGTGTTCGGCTGCAAGAAGGTGTGAATGTCCAGCCATAATTACTCACAAACCGGGTAGGAAAAGGTACTATTGCCAGACCATATATGATCAAAACAGGGAGCGGAGGTGGTTCAGCTGCAAGAAGGTTTGAATGTCCGACTAAAGTTTGTAAAAAGCGGGTAAGACAAGGTGTGAATGCCCGACAATGTATGATCAAAAGAGGAGCGGAGGTTTTCGGCTGCAAGAAGGTCTGAATGTCCACCCATAATTACTGAAAAATGGGTAAGAAAAGGTGCGAAAGCCCAACCGCACATGATCATAAGTGGATGAGAAGGTGTTCGACTGCAAGTAGGTGTGAATGTAATCAATGTCTAGATAGATTTCAACAAAAAACAACGTTGTACTTTGCAGTAAAAGAAAGTGCAAATCAAAAGTTTTAGGAATCCGAGAATAAGCTTATTTTCATGAGTTCTGCACGATTTCGGATTTTATGTATAAAATGAATTTCTTCATGCAAACTAAGTTAACACTGCTTTGTCCTTCATATGTACCCATTTCTACATATATTTCAAGCATAAACTTCCTCATATTACCCTGAATGAGAAAGAGCCACACTTGTGATTAAGCCATACCTCCCTTTTGAGGAGTTCTGCATGATTTGGGATTTTATCTATAAAATTAATTCCTTCACTCAAACTATGTTAAAACGGCTTTTACCTTCATATATATCAATGTCTCGATAGATTTAAACAAAAAAAACAACGTACTTTGCAATAAAAGAAAGAGCAAATCAAAAGTTTTAGGAATCCGAGAATAAGCTTATTTTCATGAGTTCTGCACGATTTCGGATTTTATGTATAAAATGAATTAATTCACTCAAACCAAGTTAAAACTGCTTTTTCCTTCATATTTATCAATGTCTAGATCGACTTCAACAAAGAACAACATTGTATTTTGCAGTAGAAGAAAGAGCAAAACTGAAGGATCAGGAATCCGAGAATAAGCTTCTTTTCATACGTTCTGCATGATTTGGGATTTTATGTATAAAATGAATTCCTTCACTCAAACTAAGTTAACACTGCTTTGTCCTTCATATGTACCCATTTCTACATATATTTCAAGCATAAACTTCCTCATACTACCCTGAATGAGAAAGAACCACACTTGTGATTAAGCCATACGCCCCTTTTGAGGAGTTCTGCATGATTTGGGATTTTATCTATAAAATCAATTCCTTCACTCAAACTATGTTAAAACGGCTTTTACCTTCATATTTATCAATGTCTCGATATATTTAAACAAAAAAAACAACGTTGTACTTTGCAGTAAAAGAAAGAGCCAATCAAAAGTTTTAGGAATCCGAGAATAAGCTTATTTTCATGAGTTCTGCACGATTTCGGATTTTATGTATAAAATGAATTAATTCACTCAAACCAAGTTAAAACTGCTTTTTCCTTCATATTTATCAATGTCTAGATCGACTTCAACAAAGAACAACATTGTATTTTGCAGTAGAAGAAAGAGCAACACTGAAGGATCAGGAATCCGAGAATAAGCTTATTTTCTTATGGGCAAGTGGGAACTGCTTTGTCCTTCATATTTATCAATGTGTAGATGGATTTCAACTTCTTCTACTGCAAAGTCCAATGTTTTTCTTTGTTGAAGTCGATCTAGACATTGATGAATATGGAAGGACAAAGCAGTTTTAACTTGGTTTGAGCAAAGCAATTCATTTTATAGCAAAATCCGAAATCGTGCAGAACTCATGAAAGCAGGCTTATACTCGGATTCCTGAAACTTTAGATTTGCTCTTTCTTTTACTGTAAAGTACAACGTTGTTTTTTTGTTTAAATATTTCTAGACATGGTAAATATGAAGGACAAATCAGTTTTAACATAGTTTGAGTGAAGTAATGCATTTTTTAAGCAAAATCCCAAATCATGCAGAACTCACGAAATGCTTTTTCTCGCTTTTCACTGCTTTTTACAAACTTTGGTCGGACGTTCACACCTTCTTGCATCCGAACACCTCCGCTTCCGCTTTTGATGATGTATATTCGGGCATTTGAACCTTTTTTTACCCGCTTTTTACAAACCATTGTCGGACTTTCTTTGCAGCCGAACACCACCTCTCCCGCTTTTGATGATGTATGGTCCAGTATTCTTACCTTTTCTAACACATTTTTCAGCAATTATGGTCGGACATTCACACCTACTCACAGCTGGACACCTCCGCTCTCTCTTTTGATCATACATTGTTGGGTATTCGCACCTTGTCCTACCCGCTTTTTACAAACTATAGTCAGACATTAACACCTTGCAGCTGAACCTCCGCTCCCTGTTTTGATCATGTATGGTCTGGCAATACTACCTTTTCTTCCCCCGTTTGTGAGTAATTATGGCTGGACATTCACACTTACTTGCAGTCGAACAGCTCTGCTCCCGCTTTTGATTATGTTTGGTTGGATATTCGAACCTTTTCTTAACTGCTTTTTACAAACCATGGTCGGACTTTCACACCTTCTTGTAGCCGAACAACTCCGCTCCCGCTATTGATTGTGTACAGTCGGGTATTTTAACCTTTTCTTACCCGCTTTTTACCAACTATGGTCGGACATTCACACCGTCTTACAGCGGAACACCTCCGCTCCCGCTTTTTATGGTGTATAGTCGGGCATTCGAACCTTTTCTTACCCGCTTTTTACAAACTTTGGTAGGACATTCAAACCTTCGTGTATCCGAAAACCTCCGCTCTCTCTTTTGATCATACATTGTCGGACATTCGCACCTTTTCTTACCCGCTTTTTACAAACCATGGTCGTACTGTCACACCTTCTTGTAGCCGAACACATCCGCTCCCGCTATTGATTGTGTACAGTCGGGTATTTTAACCTTTTCTTACCCGCTTTTTACCAAGTATGGTCGGACATTCACACCTTCGTACAGCGGAACACCTCCGCTCCCTCTTTTGATGGTGTATGTTCGGGCATTCAAACCTTTTCTTACCCGCTTTTTCCAAACTATGGTCGGCTATTCACAGCTTCCTCTCCACCATACTTGTATGGTGGGATATTCACACCCACTTGCATCCGAAAACCTCCGCCCCAAATTTTGTTGATATTTAGTCGGCCATTCGCACCTTACCCGCTTTTTGCAAACTATGGCCTTCTTGCAGCCTAACAACTCTGATCTTGCTTTTGATGATGTAAGGTTGGGCATTCAGACCTTGCTTCACCTGCTTTTCACCAAATATAGTCGGACATTCACACCTTCTTGCAGCCGAACACTTCCGCTCCACCTTTTAGTGTTCTATCACACCTTTTTTTTCACCGCATTTTATACATTATGGTTGGAAATTTTCAACCACTTTCATCCGAAGACCTCTCCTCCCGCTTTTGTTAATATATTTGAACTTTAGTTTGACATTCAAACCTTCTTGCAGCTGAACCACCTCCGCTCCCTGTTTTGATCATATATGGTCTGGCAATACTACCTTTTCTTACCCGTTTGTGAGTAATTATGGCTGGACATTCACACCTACTTGCAGCCGAACACAACCTCTCTCGCTTTTGATGATGTATGGACCGGCATTTTTACCTTTTCTAACACATTTTTCAGCAATTATGGTCGGAGATTCACACCTACTCACAGCCGAACAACTCCGCTCCCGCATTTGATGATGTATAGTCGGGCATTCTCACCCTTTCTCATCAGCTTTTTGCAAATTATGATCTGACATTCACACCTACTTGCAGTCGAACAGCTCTGCTCCCGCTTTTGATTATGTTTGGTTGGATATTCGAACCTTTTCTTAACTTCTTTTTACATATTTTGGTTGGACGTTCACACCTTCTTGTAGCCGAACACTTCCACTCCTGCTTTTGATGATGTATGGTTGGGCATTCACACCTTTTTTTTGCCCATTTTTCAGGAATTATGGGTGGACATTCAGACCTTGCAGCTGAACACCTCCTATCCCACTTATGATCATGTGCGGTTTGATTTTCGAAAATTTTCTTTCATGTTTTCTAGCAATTATTGATGGACATGTAGACCTTCTTGCAGCTGAACACCTCCGCTCCCGCTTTTGATCATACATTGTCAGGCATTCGCACCTTGTCTTACCCACTTTTTACAAACTTTAGTCGAACAGTCACACCTTTTTGCAGCCGAACACCACCTCTACCGCTTTTGATGATGTATGGTCCAGCATTCTTACCTTTTCTAACACATTCTTCAGCAATTATGGTCGGACATTCACACCTACTCAGAGCCGAACACCACCGCTCCCGCATTTGATGGTCTATAGTCGGGCATTCTACAGCGGAAAAGACTCATTCTTATGTTTGGTTAGATATTCAAACCTTTTCTTAACTGCTTTTTACAAACTTTGGTCGGACGTTCACAATATCTTGCAGCCGAACACCTCCGCTTCCGCTTTTGATGGTGTATATTCGGGCATACGAACCTTTTCTTACCCGCTTTTTACAAACCAAGGTCGGACTTTCACACCTTCTCTTAGCTGAACAACTCCGCTCCCTCTTTTGATTGTGTACAGTCGGGTAATTTAACCTTTTCTTACCCGCTTTTTACCATCTATGGTCGGACATTCACACCGTCTTACAGCGGAACACCTCCGCTCCCTCTTTTGATGATGTATGGTTAGGCATTCGCACCTTTTCTTACCCATTTTTCAGTAATTATGGGTAGACATTCACACCTTCTTGCAGCTGAACACCTCCTCTCCTGCTTATGATCATGTGCAGTTTGATATTCGAAAATTTTCTTTCATGTTTTCTAGCAATTATTGATGGACATTCAGACCGTCTTGAAGCTGAACACCGTCTTGAAGCTAAACACCTCCGCTCCCACTTTTGATGGTGTATAGTCGGGCTTTCGAGCCTTTTCTTCCCCGGTTTTTACAAATTATGGTTGGACATTCAGACCTTCTTGCAGCCGAAAACCTCCACTCCCTCTTTTGATCATACATTGTCGGGCATTCGCACCTTTTCTTACCCGCTTTTTACAAACCATGGTCGGACTTTCACACCTTCTTGTAGCCGAAAAACTCCGCTCCCGCTATTGATTGTGTACAGTCGGGTATTTTAACCTTTTCTTACCCGCTTTTTACCAACTATTGTTGGACATTCACACCGTCTTACAGCGGAACACCTCCGCTCCCTCTTTTGATGGTGTATGTTCGGGCACTCGAACCTTTTCTTACCCGCTTTTTACAAACTATGGTCAGACATTCAAACCTTCTTGTAGCCGAACACATCCACTCCTGCTTTTGATGATGGGTATTCAAACCTACTTGTTGCCCGCTTTTCATTAATTATGGGTGGACATACACACCTTGTCGCAGCCAAACACCTCCGCTCCCTGTTTTGATCATGTATGATTGGACATTCGCACCTTTTCTCACCCGCTTTTTACTATGGTCGGCCATTCACAGCTTCCTCTCCACCATACTTGTATGGTGGGATATTCACACCAACTTGCATCCGAAGACCTCCGCCCCCACTTTTGTTGATATTTAGTCGGTCATTCGCAGCTTACCCGCTTTTGGCAAACTATGGCCTTCTTGCAGCCAAACACCTCTGATCTCGTTTTTGATGATGTAAGGTTGGGCATTCAGACCTTGCTTCACCTGCTTTTCACCAAATATAGTTGAACAGTCACAGCTTCTTGCAGCCGAACACATCTGCTCCACCTTTTAGTGTTCTATGGGGTATTCACACCTTTTTTTTCACCGCATTTTATTGATTATGGTTGGAAATTCTCACCCACTCTTATCCGAAGACCTCTCCTCCTGCTTTTGTTAATATATAGTCGGGCATTCAAACCTTTTCTTACCCGCTTTTTACAAATTATGGTCGAACATTCACACCTACTTGCAGCCGAACACCTCCGCTCCCGCTTTTGATGGTGTATAGTCGGGCTTTCGAGCCTTTTCTTCCCCAGTTTTTACAAATTATGGTTGTACATTCAGACCTTGCAGCCGAAAACCTCCGCTCCCTCATTTGATCATACATTGTCAGGCATTCGCACCTTGTCTTACCCGCTTTTTATAAACTTTAGTCAGACATTCACACCTTGCAGCTGAACCACCTCCGCTCCCTGTTTTGATAATGTATGGTCTGGCAATACTACCTTTTCTTACCGGTTTGTGAGTAATTATGGCTGGACATTCACACCTACTTGCAGCCGAACACCACTTTTCCCGCTTTTGATGATGTATGGTCCGGCATTCTAGTCTTTTCTAACACATTTTTCAGCAATTATGGTTTGACATTCACACCTACTCACAGCCGAACACTTCCGCTCCCGCTTTTGATTATGTTTGGTTGGATATTCGAAACTTTTCTTCACTGCTTTTTACAAACTTTGGTCGGACATTCACACCTTCTTGCAGCCGAACACCTCCGCTTCCGCTTTTGATGGTATATATTCGGGCATTCGAACCTTTTCTTACCCACTTTTTACAAACCATGGTCGGACTTTCACACCTTCTTGTAGCCGAACAACTCCGCTCCCGCTATTGATTGTGTACAGTCGGGTATTTTAACCTTTTCTTACCCGCTTTATACCAACTATTGTTGGACATTCACACCGTCTTACAGCGGAACACCTCCGCTCTCTCTTTTGATGGTGTATGTTCGGGCATTCGAACCTTTTCTTACCCGCATTTTACGAACTATGGTCGGACATTCAAACCTTCTTTTAGCCGAACACATCCACTCCTGCTTTTGATGATGTATGGTTGAGCATTCGCACCTTTTCTTACCCATTTTTTACAAACTATGGTCGGACATTCACACCTTCTTGCAGCTGAACACCTCCTCTCCCGCTTATGATGATGTGTGGTTTGATATTCGAAAATTTTCTTTCATTTTTTCTAGCAATTATTGATGGACATTCAGACCTTCTTGCAGCTGAACACCTCCGCTCCCGCTTTTGATGATGTATAGTCGGGCTTTCGAGCCTTTTCTTCCCCGGTTTTTACAAAATTATTGTTGGACATTCAGACCTTCTTGCAGCCGAAAACCTCCGCTCCCTCTTTTGATCATACATTGTCGGGCATTCGCACCTTCTCTTACCCACTTTTTACAAACCAGGGTCGGACTTTCACACCTTTTAGTAGCCGAACAACTCCGCTCCCGCTATTGATTGTGTACAGTCGGGTATTTTCACCTTTTCTTACCCGCTTTTTACCAACTATTGTTGGACATTCACACCGTCTTACAGCGGAACACCTCCGCTCTCTCTTTTGATGGTGTATGTTCGGGCATTCGAACCTTTTCTTACCCGCATTTTACGAACTATGGTCGGACATTCAAACCTTCTTTTAGCCGAACACATCCACTCCTGCTTTTGATGATGTATGGTTGAGCATTCGCACCTTTTCTTACCCATTTTTTACAAACTATGGTCGGACATTCACACCTTCTTGCAGCTGAACACCTCCTCTCCCGCTTATGATGATGTGTGGTTTGATATTCGAAAATTTTCTTTCATTTTTTCTAGCAATTATTGATGGACATTCAGACCTTCTTGCAGCTGAACACCTCCGCTCCCGCTTTTGATGATGTATAGTCGGGCTTTCGAGCCTTTTCTTCCCCGGTTTTTACAAAATTATTGTTGGACCTTCAGACCTTCTTGCAGCCGAAAACCTCCGCTCCCTCTTTTGATCATACATTGTCGGGCATTCGCACCTTCTCTTACCCACTTTTTACAAACCAGGGTCGGACTTTCACACCTTTTAGTAGCCGAACAACTCCGCTCCCGCTATTGATTGTGTACAGTCGGGTATTTTCACCTTTTCTTACCCGCTTTTTACCAACTATTGTTGGACATTCACACCGTCTTACAGCGGAACACCTCCGCTCTCTCTTTTGATGGTGTATGTTCGGGCATTCGAACCTTTTCTTACCCGCATTTTACGAACTATGGTCGGACATTCAAACCTTCTTTTAGCCGAACACATCCACTCCTGCTTTTGATGATGTATGGTTGAGCATTCGCACCTTTTCTTACCCATTTTTTACAAACTATGGTCGGACATTCACACCTTCTTGCAGCTGAACACCTCCTCTCCCGCTTATGATGATGTGTGGTTTGATATTCGAAAATTTTCTTTCATTTTTTCTAGCAATTATTGATGGACATTCAGACCTTCTTGCAGCTGAACACCTCCGCTCCCGCTTTTGATGATGTATAGTCGGGCTTTCAAGCCTTTTCTTCCCCGGTTTTTACAAAATTATTGTTGGACATTCAGACCTTCTTGCAGCCGAAAACCTCCGCTCCCTCTTTTGATCATACATTGTCGGGCATTCGCACCTTCTCTTACCCGCTTTTTACAAACCAGGGTCGGACTTTCACACATTTTAGTAGCCGAACAACTCCGCTCCCGCTATTGATTGTGTACAGTCGGGTATTTTCACCTTTTCTTACCCGCTTTTTACCAACTATGGTCAGACATTCACACCTTCTTACAGCGGAACACCTCCGCTCCCTCCTTTGATGGTGTATGTTCGGGCATTCGAACCTTTTCTTACCCGCTTTTTACAAACTATGGTCAGACATTCAAACCTTCTTGTAGCCGAACACATCCACTCCTGCTTTTGATGATGGGTATTCAAACCTACTTGTTGCCTGCTTTTCATTAATTATGGGTGTACATACACACCTTGTCGTAGCCAAACACCTCCGCTCCCTGTTAGGATCATGTATGGTTGGGCATTCGTACCTTTTCTTACCCATTTTGCAGTAATTATGGGTGGACATTCACACCTTCTTGCATTTGAACACCTCCTCTCCCGCTTATGATCATGTGCGGTTTGATATTTGAAAATTCTCTTCCATGTTTTCTAGCAATTATTGATGGACATTCAGACCTTCTTGCAGCTGAACACCTCCGCTCCAGCTGTTGATGGTGTAAAGTCGGGCTTTCGAGCCTTTTCTTCCCAGATTTTTACAAAATATGGATGGACATTCAGACCTTGTTTCAGCCGAAAACCTCCTCTCCCTCTTTTGATCATACATTGTCGGGCATTCACACCTTTTCTTACCCGCTTTTTACAAACCATGGTCGGACTTTCACACCTTTTAGTAGTGGAACAACTCTGCTCCCGCTATTGATTGTGTACAATCGGGTATTTTAACCTTTTCTTACCTGCTTTTTGCCAACTATGGTCGGACATTCACACCTTCTTACAGCGGAACACCTCCGCTCCCTCCTTTGATGGTGTATGTTCGGGCATTCAAACCTTTTCTTACCCGCTTTTTACAAACTATGATCAGACATTCACACCTTCTTGCAGCCGAACACTTCCGCTCTACCTTTTAGTGTTCTATGGGGTATTCACACCTTTTTTTTCACCGCATTTTATAGATTATGGTTGTAAATTCTCACCCACTCGTATCCGAAGACCTCTCCTCCTGCTTTGGTTAATATATAGTCGGGCATTCAAACCTTTTCTTACCCGCTTTTTACAAATTATGGTCGAACATTCACACCTACTTGCAGCCGAACACCTCCGCTCCCGCTTTTGATGGTGTATAGTCGGGCTTTTGAGCCTTTTCTTCCCCGGTTTTTACAAATTATGGTTGGACATTCAGACCTTGCAGCCGAAAACCTCCGCTCCCTCTTTTAATCATACATTGTCAGGCATTCGCACCTACTTGCAGCCAAATACTTCCGCTCCACCTTTTAGTGATGTATGGTTGGCATTTGCACCTTTTCTTACCCTTTCTTACCCTACTGATTGCTTAAGATGAAGTTGTTTTGTCTCAAACTACAACATTTTTTTAATTGTTGAAACTTGATTTGAAGTGGATAAATAAGGAGGACAAACAGTTTTAAGTCAGGCTGATAGAAGGAATTAATTTTATAGCAAAATCTGTATTTCGTCATATGTCGAGAGATGCTTATTGCTGAAGAAGTTCTTTCTCATTCTACAAAGTACAACATTGTTTATCGTTGAAACTTCTTATGTTGTCAGTTGCTATATATGAATAAGTGGGTAGCTACTGACAAGCATTAAGCATGTCACACAGCCCAAACATATAACATTTCAGGACACACCACACAGTTAACAACCACAGTGAAGTGTCAAAATCCAAACATGTAACATTCAACAGGACACTTACACAACACATTCAAATCAAACAGTCAGACAACATACAAGAACATATACCCCAGCCGGCATTGCTCCCTGCCTATTTTCCTACAGCTCACTATGTGTGCGCACACCTTTATTCACAAACTCTTCAACTTATACTCTTTTACCAAAGCTGCTACAGCTCGATTGGCCGAATACCCTTAGATCCTATTTCGGTGAATTTGACATCTGCCTTACATGTAACAGATTAGCGGTTTAGCAGTTTTAATTTAGTTTGAGTGAAGGAATTCATTTTATAGCAAAATCCGAAATCGTGAAGAACTCATGAAAGTAAGCTTATTCTCGGATTCCTGAAACTTTAGATTTGCTCTTTCTTTTACTGCAAAGTACAACGTTGTTTTTTTTTGTTTAGATCTTTCTAGACATGGTAAATATGAAGGACAAAGCAGTTTTAACATAGTTTGAGTGAAGGAATTCATTTTATAGATAAAATCCCAAGAGTCTGCTGAGAAAAGAGAGTGAATGCGAAGTAGACTTTAACACGGCTCTGGGAGCGAGCCGAGTGTGGGCTAACCGGGAGAATTGCTTGAAAGAAACGCGACACCGAATGAGCGGTCAGAACAAAGCCTCAATACGGTTTTCCCGTGGTGTTTTTGTTGCTGCCTTGTCTTTTGCACAGAGTAAAAGACAAGGCAGCCATCGAATAGGGCCCGATTGTTCCTACTTGGTCAGCCGAGGAGCGGGGGGGGGGGGGGGGGGGGGGGGGGAGGCAAGCGTCTCAACCAAGCAAAGCTCACCATGGGGAAGGTGGCTATGCCAACTAGCCTGATGCCCTGCTCCCGCAGTGACGGATAATCGTACTCTGGTTTCTCTTCATAACGTACAAGTCTTTCGCCTTTTACTAAAGACTTCTGTGGAGAGCAGCACTAATGAGTTGTTTCTATTTTTGGCAGGCTTTACCTTTGCGGGTGAAGCCCTTTCTGTCTGTGCAAAAGAAATCTTGTTACTGTGCAGAGTGACTTCTCTGAGTAGAGTCGCCTTACTTGTTGCGACTGTGCCGATGTTCGAAGCTGGAGTGCAAAGTTGTTGCTTGAATGGTGCTTGAATGGTGCTTGCTGGAGCGTGCGGGAGTGCAAAGTTATACCATTTAAAAGGGCTGAAGAGTGCTCAGTGCAGCAGGTGGGCGGAGGTGCAAAGTGACACTCTGGCCACCTATGGCCATAAAAAGAACAGGGGTGTTAGCGGACAAGTGCGCATTGTGCCAGGAAGGGCCCTCGGACGTGAACCAGTGGACAGTTGTCGCTTCTCGGCCTTTTGGCTAAGATCAAGTGTAGTATCTGTTCTTATCAGTTTAATATCTGATATGTCCTCTCTACGAGGACTACATATTAAATGGATTTTTAGCAATAGGAGTTGAAAAATTAGCTTGCTCCGTTCACTCCAAGCATTGACCCCGTACTGCAGTGCCGCTGGGAACGGTGCGCTCTTCTCTACTCTTGTGAAAAAGCAAACAGCGGTGCAGGATGCAAGTTTCAGGGAGCCCAAGATGAAACTTTCTTTTAGTCTGCTGAGAAAAGAGAGTGAATGCGAAGTAGACTTTAACACGGCTCTGGGAGCGAGCCGAGTGCGGGCTAACCGGGAGAATTGCTTGAAAGAAACGCCATACCAAATGAGCGGTCAGAACAAAGCCTCAATACGGTGTTCCCGTTGTGTTTTTGTTGCTGCCGCTGTTTGCTTTTTCACAAGAGCGCACCTGTTGAGGGGGGGCCTGGGGGGGCCTGGGTGATGGTGGGTCTCAGGCCCGGGCTGCTGCGACTGGTGTGACCGGGTGGTTTGTTTGTTTGTTTTTTGTTGTTGTTTGTTTGTTTTTTGTAGAGGTCCTCCGGAGTGGGGTTGGGTTGAGTGGGGTGGGGTGGGGCGGGATGGGTACCTTCTGGGGGTACAGTAGCTCCCAGAATATGGTCGCTGCAGGCCCCGAGCCTGGTGGACATCAGGCCCTCCTGTCCTGTGTTGGCTCCCTGGTAGCGGGGATGCCTATTGCAGCCAGTCCCTGGCTGCCCCCAGTGTATATCCCCATACCCCTCTCCCTTCTGGCTCCTGTACACAGCACACACTCACACATGAAGGGTTTTGGGGCGGGTGTCGGTGTGTTCGGTGGGGTGTAGTGGACTCTGCAGTAGTTGCCCTCTGCAGTTCCCACCCCTGTTTTAATTACACCTTAGACATTACTACTTATCAAACACACTCACACACACACATTAGGTCTTGGGGGGTGGTTACACTGAGTGGCATCTGGTGGGCGGGGCTCTTTGGGTATGTAGGCTGCCCAGAGGGCCACGCTCCCAGTTCTACAAGTTTGGCTGCCCCTCAATTTTAATTGCTCACTATTAGAAAATATTGAAGAGCCAGAAGGGTGAGGGGAGGGGTCTTCTTCGCACACCCCTGCTTCCTGGTTGCTGCTCGGGGCGGGAGGGGCCAGGAGGATTAATTAATTGTTCTGCTGGTTTGGGGTCTGTGGTGGCTGGGGGGCTGCTGGCCCCCTGGTGTGCCCGCTGCACTACACCCCAGCGGAGTCGAGGGAGGGAGGACGTGTGGATGTATGGGACATGAAAGTGTGTGTGGTAATGATTGGGCCTGGATCTTGGACTTGCTGTCGCCTGGCCTGCCTGTGCTTCTCCCGATGGGGGGGGCGGCGTGGCCTCTCTCCGCTGCTCGCGACTTCACCCACCTGTGGGCACGTCTTGACTCCCAGGGCACTTGGCCAGGGGTGCTGGGGCAGGCACTGACCCACTGTGTGGCTGTCTGGGGCGCTTGGCCCTCCTGGGTATTGGGTGGGGCCTCTGCCGGGGGGTTTGGGGGCGCTCGGGCTCCTGGGGGATCCAGTGCAAGGCCCATGTCTGGGCGGCTGGGGCCTGGCGACGTCGGTGGGCTGTTGCCCCTGGCTCCCGGAAGGCCTCTGCCCTATGCTTATGGGGGCTCTTTCCGGGGGCTTCCTCTGCAGTCTTCTGGGTGGATGCGTGGTTGCCCCTGCGGTGGGCTTCCTGGGTTCTGTGCTCTGTGGGGGCTGCTGGTGGCCTGGGTCTTGTGGCCCTCTCTGCCTGCTTCTGATTGCTTGGGGGGGCTGTGGATTGTGGCCCTGTACGCTTATACACTCATAACTAAGCACGGTTATCATGTAGGTCCTGTGCCATGGGTGTTGCATGTTCTCACACACACACAACCACATTCATTAGTCCAGTAGCATGGTCGCTAAGCAGTTGATGTATTATCATGTCGTCTCAGGTCATCTATATCCACAGCTGTGTTGTATGCGATGTATGTTCTGTTTTTCTCTTCTTTCCTCTTCTTCTTCTTCTTCTTTCCTTGTCAACCGGTCCGGTTCAGTTCTATTACATGTCATATATTATAAACAGAAATAAATATATTTATTATATATATAAAAATCATATTTACCATGTCTTGAAAGATTTAAACAAAAAAACCAACGTTGTACTTTGCAGTAAAAGAAATAGCAAATCTAAAGTTTCAGGAATCCGAGAATAAGCTTACTTTCATGAGTTCTTCACGATTTCGGATTTTGCTATAAAATTAATTCCTTCACTCAAACTAAATTAAAACTGCTAAACCGCTAATCTGTTACATGTAAGGCAGATGTCAAAATTTCCGACCATAATGTATAAAATGCGGTGAAAAAAAGGTGTGATAGAACACTAAAAGGTGGAGCGGAAGTGTTCGGCTGCAAGAAGGTGTGAATGTCCGACTATATTTGGTGAAAAGCAGGTGAAGCAAGGTCTGAATGCCAAACCTTACATCATCAAATGCGAGATCAGAGGTGTTTGGCTGCAAGAAGGCCATAGTTTGCCAAAAGCGGGTAAGGTGCGAATGTCAGACTAAATATCAAAAAAATTTGGGGCAGAGGTCTTCGGATGCAAGTGGGTGTGAATATCCAACCATACAAGTATGGTGGAGAGGAAGCTGTGAATAGCCGACCATAGTTTGGAAAAAGCGGGTAAGAAAATGTTTGAATACCCGAACATACACCATCAAAAGAGGGAGCGGAGGTTTTCGGATACAAGAAGGTTTGAATGTCCCACCATAGTTTGTAAAAAGCGGGTAAGAAAAGGTTCGAATGCCCGACTATACACCATCAAAAGCGGGAGCAGAGGTGTTCCGCTGTAAGACGGTGTGAATGTCCGACCATAGTTGGTAAAAAGCGGGTAAGAAAAGGTTAAAATACCCGACTGTACACAATCAATAGCAGGAGCGGAGTTGTTCGGCTACAAGAAGGTGTGAAAGTCCGACCATGGTTTGTAAAAACCGGGAAGAAAAGGCTCGAAAGCCCGACTATACACCATCAAAAAGAAGGTTTGAATGTCCATCAATAATTGCTTTAAAACAAGAAAGTAAATTTTCGAATATCAAACCGTACATGATCATAAGCGGGAGAGGAGGTGTTCCGCTGTAAGACGGTGTGAATGTCCGACCATAGTTGGTAAAAAGCGGGTAAGAAAAGGTTAAAATACCCGACTGTACACAATCAATAGCGGGAGCGGAGTTGTTCGGCTACTAAAAGGTGTGAAAGTCCGACCCTGGTTTGTAAAAAGCGGGTAAGAAAAGGTTCGAATGCCCGAACATACACCATCAAAAGAGGGAGCGGAGGTGTTCCGCTGTAAGACGGTGTGAATGTCCGATCATAGTTGGTAAAAAGCGGGTAAGAAAAGCTTAAAATACCCGACTGTACACAATCAAAAGAGGGAGCGGAGTTGTTCAGCTAAGAGAAGGTGTGAAAGTCCGACCATGGTTTGTAAAAAGCGGGTAAAAAAAGGTGCGAATGCCCAACCATACATGATCAAAAGCAGGAGTGCATGTGTTCGGCTACAAGAAGGTGTGAACGTCCAACCAAAGTTTGTAAAAAGCAGTTAAGAAAAGGTTCGAATATCCAACCAAACATAATCAAAAGCAGGAGCAGAGCTGTTCGACTGGAAGTAGGTGTGAATGTCAGATCATAATTTGCAAAAAGCTGATGAGAAAGGGTGAGAATGCCCGACTATACACCATCAAATGCGGTAGCCTAGTTGTTCGGCTGTGAGTAGGTGTGAATCTCCAACCATAATTGCTGAAAAATGTGTTAGAAAAGGTAAAAATGCCGGTCCATACATCATCAAAATCGGGAGAGGTGGTGTTCAGCTGCAAGAAGGTCTAAATGTCCATCAATAATTGCTAGAAAACATGAAAGAAAATTTTCGAAAATCAAACCACACATGATCATAAGTGGGAGAGGAGGTGTTCAGCTGCAAGAAGGTGTGAATGTCCACCCATAATACCTGAAAAATGGGTAAAAAAAAGGTGCGAATTCCCAACCATACATCATCAAAAGCAGGAGTGCATGTGTTCGGCTACAAGAAGGTGTGAACGTCCAACCAAAGTTTGTAAAAAGCAGTTAAGAAAAGGTTCGAATATCCAACCAAACATAATCAAAAGCAGGAGCAGAGCTGTTCGACTGCAAGTAGGTGTGAATGTCAGATCATAATTTGCAAAAAAGTGATTAGAAAGGGTGAGAATGCCCAACTATACACCATCAAATGCGGGAGCGGAGTTGTTCGGCTGTGAGTAGGTGTGAATCTCCGACCATAATTGCTGAAAAATGTGTTAGAAAAGGTAAGAATGCCGGTCCATACATCATCAAAAGCGAGAGAGGTTGTGTTCGGCTGCAAGTAGGTGTGACTGTTCGACTAAAGTTTGTAAAAAGTGGGTAAGACAAGGTGCGAATGCCTGACAATGTATGATCAAAAGCGGGAGCGGAGGTGTTCAGCTGCAAGAAGGTCTACATGTCCATCAATAATTGCTAGAAAACATGAAAGAAACTTTTCGAAAATCAAACCGCACATGATCATAAGTGGGATAGGAGGTGTTCAGCTGCAAGGTGTGAATGTCCACCCATAATTCCTGAAAAATGGGCAAAAAAAAGGTGTGAATGCCCAACCATACATCATCAAAAGCAGGAGTGGAAGTGTTCGGCTACAAGAAGGTGTGAACGTCCAACGAAAATATGTAAAAAGCAGTTAAGAAAAGGTTCGAATATCCAACCAAACATAATCAAAAGCGGGAGCAGAGCTTTTCGACTGCAAGTAGGTGTGAATGTCAGATCATAATTTGCAAAAAGCTGATGAGAAAGGGTGAGAATGCCCGACTATACATCATCAAATGCGGGAGCGGAGTTGTTCGGCTGTCAGTAGGTGTGAATCTCCGACCATAATTGCTGAAAAATGTGTTAGAAAAGGTAAAAATGCCGGTCCATACATCATCAAAAGCGAGAGGGGTTGTGTTCGGCTGCAAGTAGGTGTGAATGTCCAGCCATAATTACTCACAAACGGGTAAGAAAAGATAGTATTGACAGACCATATATGATCAAAACAGGGAGCGGAGGTGGTTCAGCTGCAAGAAGGTTTGAATGTCTGACTAAAGTTCAAATATATTAAAGAAAGCGGGAGGAGAGGTCTTCGGATGAGAGTGGTTGAAAATTTCCGACCATAATGTATAAAATGCGGTGAAAAAAAGGTGTGATAGAACACTAAAAGGTGGAGCGGAAGTGTTCGGCTGCAAGAAGGTGTGAATGTCCGACTATATTTGGTGAAAAGCAGGTGAAGCAAGGTCTGAATGCCAAACCTTACATCATCAAATGCGAGATCAGAGGTGTTTGGCTGCAAGAAGGCCATAGTTTGCCAAAAGCGGGTAAGGTGCGAATGTCCGACTAAATATCAAAAAAATTTGGGGCAGTGGTCTTCGGATGCAAGTGGGTGTGAATATCCAACCATACAAGTATGGTGGAGAGGAAGCTGTGAATAGCCGACCATAGTTTGGAAAAAGCGGGTAAGAAAAGGTTTGAATACCCGAACATACACCATCAAAAGAGGGAGCGGAGGTGTTCCGCTGTACGAAGATGTGAATGTCCGACCATAGTTGGTAAAAAGCGGGTAAGAAAAGGTTAAAATACCCGACTGTACACAATCAATAGCGGGAGCGGATGTGTTCGGCTACAAGAAGGTGTGAAAGTCCAACCATGGTTTGTAAAAAGCGGGTAAGAAAAGGTGCGAATGTCCGACAATGTATGATCAAAAGAGAGAGCGGAGGTTTTCGGATACAAGAAGGTTTGAATGTCCCACCATAGTTTGTAAAAAGCGGGTAAGAAAAGGTTCGAATGCCCGACTATACACCATCAAAAGTGGGAGCAGAGGTGTTCCGCTGTAAGACGGTGTGAATTTCTGACCATAGTTGGTAAAAAGCAGGTAAGAAAAGGTTAAAATACCCGACTGTACACAATCAATAGCAGGAGCGGAGTTGTTCGGCTACAAGAAGGTGTGAAAGTCCGACCATGGTTTGTAAAAACCGGGAAGAAAAGGCTCGAAAGCCCGAATATACACCATCAAAAAGAAGGTTTGAATGTCCATCAATAATTGCTTTAAAACAAGAAAGTAAATTTTCGAATATCAAACCGTACATGATCATAAGCGGGAGAGGAGGTGTTCCGCTGTAAGACGGTGTGAATGTCCGACCATAGTTGGTAAAAAGCGGGTAAGAAAAGGTTAAAATACCCGACTGTACACAATCAATAGCGGGAGCGGAGTTGTTCGGCTACTAAAAGGTGTGAAAGTCCGACCCTGGTTTGTAAAAAGCGGGTAAGAAAAGGTTCGAATGCCCGAACATACACCATCAAAAGAGGGAGCGGAGGTGTTCCGCTGTAAGACGGTGTGAATGTCCGATCATAGTTGGTAAAAAGCGGGTAAGAAAAGGTTAAAATACCCGACTGTACACAATCAAAAGAGGGAGCGGAGTTGTTCAGCTAAGAGAAGGTGTGAAAGTCCGACCATGGTTTGTAAAAAGCGGGTAAAAAAAGGTTCGTATGCCCGAATATACACTATCAAAACCGGAAGTGTAGGTGTTCGGCTGCAAGAAGGTGTGAACGTCCGACCAAAGTTTGTAAAAAAGCAGTTAAGAAAAGGTTCGAATATCTAACCAAACATAATCAAAAGCGGGAGCAGAGCTGTTCGACTGCAATTAGGTGTGAATGTCAGAGAATAATTTGCAAAAAGCTGATGAGAAAGGGTGAGAAATCCCGACTATACACCATCAAATGCGGTAGCGGAGTTGTTCGGCTGTGAGTAGGTGTGATTCTCCAACCATAATTGCTGAAAAATGTGTTAGAAAAGGTAAGAATGCCGGTCCATACATCATCAAAAGCGGGAGAGGTGGTGTTCGGCTGCAAGTAGGTGTGAATGTCCATTAATAATTGCTTTAAAACATGAAAGAAAATTTTCGAATATCAAACCTTACATGATCATTAGCGGGAGAGGAGGTGTTCAGCTGCAAGAAGATGTGAATATCCACCTATAATTACTGAAAAATGGGTAGGAAAAGATTCGAATGTCCAACCATAAATCATCAAAAGCAGGAGTGGAGTTGTTCAGCTACAAGAAGGTATGAAAGTCCAACCATGGTTTGTAAAAAGCGGGTAAGAGAAGGTTCGAATACCCGAATATATACCATCAAAAGCGGGAGCAGAGCTGTTCGACTGCAAGTAGGTGTTAATGTCAGATCATAATTGCTGAAAAATGTGATAGAAAAGACTAGAATGCCGGACAATACATCATCAAAAGCGGGAGAGGTGGTTTTTCGGCTGCAAGTAGGTTTGAATGTCCAGCCATAATTACTCACAAACGGGGGAAGAAAAGGTAGTATTTCCAGACCACACATGATCAAAACAGGGAATGGAGGTGGTTCAGCTGCAAGGTGTGAATGTCTGACTAAAGTTTGTAAAAACCGTGTAAGACAAGGTGCGAATGCCAATGTATGATCAAAAGAGGGAGCGGAGGTTTTCGGCTGCAAGGTCTGAATGTCCAACCATAATTTGTAAAAATCGGGGAAGAAAAGGCTCGAAAGCCCGACTATACACCATCAAAAGCGGGAGCAGAGGTGTTCAGGTGCAAGAAGGTCTGAATGTCCGACCAATAATTACTGAAAAATGGGTAAGAAAAGGTGCGAATGCCAAATCATACATCATCAAAAGCAGGAGCGGATGTGTTCGGCTACAAGAAGGTTTGAATGTCCAACCATAGTAAGTAATAGGTGGGTAAGAAAAGGCTCGAATGCCCGACTATACACCATCAAAAGCGGAAGCGGAGGTGTTCGGCTGCAAGACGGTGTGAACGTCCGACCAAAGTTTGTAAAAAGCATTAAGAAAAGGTTCGAATATCCAACCAAACCTAATCAAAAGCGGGAGCAGAGCTGTTCGACTTCAAGTAGGTGTGAATATCAGATCATAATTTGCAAAAAGCTGATGAGAAAGGGTGAGAATGCCCGACTATTCACTATCAAATGTGGGAGCGGAGGTGTTCGTCTGTGAGTAGGTGTGAATGTCCGACCATAATTGCTGAAAAATGTGTTAGAAAAGGTAAGAAGGCCGGACCATATATCATCAAAAGCAGGAGAGGTTGTGTTCGGCTGCAAGAAGGTGTGAATGTCCAGCCATAATTACTCAAAAACGGGTAAGAAAAGGTACTATTGCCAGACCATATATGATCAAAACAGGGAGCGGAGGTGGTTCAGCTGCAAGAAGGTTTGAATGTCCAACTAAAGTTTGTAAAAAGCGGGTAAGACAAGGTGTGAATGCCCGACAATGTATGATCAAAAGAGGAGCGGAGGTTTTCGGCTGCAAGAAGGTCTGAATGTCCACCCATAATAACTGAAAAATGGGTAAGAAAAGGTGCGAAAGCCCAACCGCACATGATCATAAGTGGATGAGAAGGTGTTCGACTGCAAGTAGGTGTGAATGTAATCAATGTCTAGATAGATTTCAACAAAAAACGTTGTACTTTGCAGTAAAAGAAAGTGCAAATCAAAAGTTTTAGGAATCCGAGAATAAGCTTATTTTCATGAGTTCTGCACGATTTCGGATTTTATGTATAAAATTAATTCATTCACTCAAACCAAGTTAAAACTGCTTTTTCCTTCATATTTATCAATGTCTAGATCGACTTCAACAAAGAACAACATTGTATTTTGCAGTAGAAGAAAGAGCAAAACTGAAGGATCAGGAATCCGAGAATAAGCTTCTTTTCATACGTTCTGCATGATTTGGGATTTTATGTATAAAATGAATTCCTTCACTCAAACTAAGTTAACACTGCTTTGTCCTTCATATGTACCCATTTCTACATATATTTCAAGCATAAACTTCCTCATACTACCCTGAATGAGAAAGAACCACACTTGTGATTAAGCCATACGCCCCTTTTGAGGAGTTCTGCATGATTTGGGATTTTATCTATAAAATCAATTCCTTCACTCAAACTATGTTAAAACGGCTTTTACCTTCATATTTATCAATGTCTCGATAGATTTAAACAAAAAAAAACAACGTTGTACTTTGCAGTAAAAGAAAGAGCCAATCAAAAGTTTTAGGAATCCGAGAATAAGCTTATTTTCATGAGTTCTGCACGATCTCGGATTTTATGTATAAAATGAATTAATTCACTCAAACCAAGTTAAAACTGCTTTTTCCTTCATATTTATCAATGTCTAGATCGACTTCAACAAAGAACAACATTGTATTTTGCAGTAGAAGAAAGAGCAACACTGAAGGATCAGGAATCCGAGAATAAGCTTATTTTCTTATGGGCAAGTGGGAACTGCTTTGTCCTTCATATTTATCAATGTGTAGATGGATTTCAACTTCTTCTACTGCAAAGTCCAATGTTTTTCTTTGTTGAAGTCGATCTAGACATTGATGAATATGGAAGGACAAAGCAGTTTTAACTTGGTTTGAGCAAAGCAATTCATTTTATAGCAAAATCCGAAATCGTGCAGAACTCATGAAAGCAGGCTTATACTCGGATTCCTGAAACTTTAGATTTGCTCTTTCTTTTACTGCAAAGTACAATGTTGTTTTTTTGTTTAAATATTTCTAGACATGGTAAATATGAAGGACAAATCAGTTTTAACATAGTTTGAGTGAAGTAATGCATTTTATAAGCAAAATCCCAAATCATGCAGAACTCACGAAATGCTTTTTCTCGCTTTTCACTGCTTTTTACAAACTTTGGTCGGACGTTCACACCTTCTTGCATCCGAACACCTCCGCTTCCGCTTTTGATGATGTATATTCGGGCATTTGAACCTTTTTTTACCCGCTTTTTACAAACCATTGTCGGACTTTCACACCTTCTTGCAGCCGAACACCACCTCTCCCGCTTTTGATCATACAATGTCGGGACATCGCTCCTTGTCTTACCAGCTTTTTACAAACTTTAGTCGAACATTCACACCTTCTTGCAGCTGAACACCTCCGCTCCCGCTTTTGATGATGTATAGTCGGGCTTTCGAGCCTTTTCTTACCCGGTTTTTACAAATTATGGTTGGACATTCAGACCTTGCAGCCGAACACCTCCGCTCTCTCTTTTGATCATACATTGTTGGGCATTCGCACCTTGTCTTACCCGCTTTTTACAAACTATAGTCAGACATTAACACCTTGCAGCAAACCTCCGCTCCCTGTTTTGATCATGTATGGTCTGGCAATACTACCTTTTCTTCCCCCGTTTGTGAGTAATTATGGCTGGACATTCACACCTACTTGCAGTCGAACAGCTCTGCTCCCGCTTTTGATTATGTTTGGTTGGATATTCGAACCTTTTCTTAACTGCTTTTTAAAAACCATGGTCGGACTTTCACACCTTCTTGTAGCCGAACAACTCCGCTCCCGCTATTGATTGTGTACAGTCGGGTATTTTAACCTTTTCTTACCCGCTTTTTACGAACTATGGTCGGACATTCACACCGTCTTACAGCGGAACACCTCCGCTCCCGCTTTTTATGGTGTATAGTCGGGCATTCGAACCTTTTCTTACCCGCTTTTTACAAACTATGGTAGGACATTCAAACCTTCGTGTATCCGAAAACCTCCGCTCTCTCTTTTGATCATACATTGTCGGACATTCGCACCTTTTCTTACCCGCTTTTTACAAACCATGGTCGGACTGTCACACCTTCTTGTAGCCTAACACATCCGCTCCCGCTATTGATTGTGTACAGTCGGGTATTTTAACCTTTTCTTACCCGCTTTTTACCAAGTATGGTCGGACATTCACACCTTCGTACAGCGGAACACCTCCGCTCCCTCTTTTGATGGTGTATGTTCGGGCATCCAAACCTTTTCTTACCCGCTTTTTCCAAACTATGGTCGGCTATTCACAGCTTCCTCTCCACCATACTTGTATGGTGGGATATTCACACCCACTTGCATCCGAAAACCTCCGCCCCAAATTTTGTTGATATTTAGTCGGACATTCGCACCTTACCCGCTTTTGGCAAACTATGGCCTTCTTGCAGCCTAACAACTCTGATCTTGCTTTTGATGATGTAAGGTTGGGCATTCAGACCTTGCTTCACCTGCTTTTCACCAAATATAGTCGGACATTCACACCTTCTTGCAGCCGAACACTTCCGCTCCACCTTTTAGTGTTCTATCACACCTTTTTTTTCACCGTATTTTATACATTATGGTTGGAAATTTTCAACCACTCTCATCCGAAGACCTCTCCTCCCGCTTTTGTTAATATATTTGAACTTTAGTTTGACATTCAAACCTTCTTGAAGCTGAACCACCTCCGCTCCCTGTTTTGATCATATATGGTCTGGCTACTACCTTTTCTTACCCGTTTGTGAGTAATTATGGCTGGACATTCACACCTACTTGCAGTCGAACACAACCTCTCTCGCTTTTGATGATGTATGGACCGGCATTTTTACCTTTTCTAACACATTTTTCAGAAATTATGGTCGGAGATTCACACCTACTCACAGCCGAACAACTCCGCTCCCGCATTTGATGATGTGTAGTCGGGCATTCTCACCCTTTCTCATCAGCTTTTTGCAAATTATGATCCGACATTCACACCTACTTGCAGTCGAACAGCTCTGCTCCCGCTTTTGATTATGTTTGGTTGGATATTCGAACCTTTTCTTAACTTCTTTTTACAAACTTTGGTCGGACGTTCACAATATCTTGCAGCCGAACACCTCCGCTCCCTCTTTTGATCATACATTGTCGGGCATTCGCCCCTTGTCTTACACGGTTTTTACAAACTTTAGTCAGACATTCACACCTTGCAGCTGAACCACCTCCATTCCCTGTTTTGATCATGTGTGGTCTGGAAATACTACCTTTTCTTCCCCCGTTTGTGAGTAATTATGGCTGGACATTCACACCTACTTGCAGCCGAAAAACCACCTCTCCCGCTTTTGATGATGTATTGTCCGGCATTCTAGTCTTTTCTATCACATTTTTCAGCAATTATGATCTGACTTTCACACCTTCTTGTAGCCGAACAACTCCGCTCCTGCTATTGATTGTGTACAGTCGGGTATTTTAACCTTTTCTTACCCGCTTTTTACCAACTATGGTCGGACATTCACACCGTCTTACAGCGGAACACCTCTGCTCCCGCTTTTGATGGTGTATAGTCGGGCATTCGAACCTTTTCTTACCCGCTTTTTACAAACTATGGTAGGACATTCAAACCTTCGTGTATCCGAAAACCTCCGCTCTCTCTTTTGATTATACATTGTCGGACATTCGCACCTTTTCTTACCCGCTTTTTACAAACCATGGTCGGACTGTCACACCTTCTTGTAGCCTAACACATCCGCTCCCGCTATTGATTGTGTACAGTCGGGTATTTTAACCTTTTCTTACCCGCTTTTTACCAAGTATGGTCGGACATTCACACCTTCGTACAGCGGAACACCTCCGCTCCCTCTTTTGATGGTGTATGTTCGGGCATCCAAACCTTTTCTTACCCGCTTTTTCCAAACTATGGTCGGCTATTCACAGCTTCCTCTCCACCATACTTGTATGGTGGGATATTCACACCCACTTGCATCCGAAAACCTCCGACCCAAATTTTGTTGATATTTAGTCGGACATTCGCACCTTACCCGCTTTTGGCAAACTATGGCCTTCTTGCAGCCTAACAACTCTGATCTTGCTTTTGATGATGTAAGGTTGGGCATTCAGACCTTGCTTCACCTGCTTTTCACCAAATATAGTCGGACATTCACACCTTCTTGCAGCCGAACACTTCCGCTCCACCTTTTAGTGTTCTATCACACCTTTTCTTTCACCGCATTTTATACATTATGGTTGGAAATTTTCAACCACTTTCATCCGAAGACCTCTCCTCCCGCTTTTGTTAATATATTTGAACTTTAGTTTGACATTCAAACCTTCTTGCAGCTGAACCACCTCCGCTCCCTGTTTTGATCATATATGGTCTGGCAATACTACCTTTTCTTACCCGTTTGTGAGTAATTATGGCTGGACATTCACACCTACTTGCAGCCGAACACAACCTATCTCGCTTTTGATGATGTATGGACCGGCATTTTTACCTTTTCTAACACATTTTTCAGCAATTATGGTCGGAGATTCACACCTACTCACAGCCGAACAACTCCGCTCCCGCATTTGATGATGTATAGTTGGGCATTCTCACCCTTTCTCATCAGCTTTTTGCAAATTATGATCTGACATTCACACCTACTTGCAGTCGAACAGCTCTGCTCCCGCTTTTGATTATGTTTGGTTGGATATTCGAACCTTTTCTTAACTTCTTTTTACATATTTTGGTTGGACGTTCACACCTTCTTGTAGCCGAACACTTCCACTCCTGCTTTTGATGATGTATGGTTGGGCATTCACACCTTTTTTTTGCCCATTTTTCAGGAATTATGGGTGGACATTCACACCTTGCAGCTGAACACCTCCTATCCCACTTATGATCATGTGCGGTTTGATTTTCGAAAAGTTTCTTTCATGTTTTCTAGCAATTATTGATGGACATGTAGACCTTCTTGCAGCTGAACACCTCCGCTCCCGCTTTTGATCATACATTGTCAGGCATTCGCACCTTGTCTTACCCACTTTTTACAAACTTTAGTCGAACAGTCACACCTTTTTGCAGCCGAACACCACCTCTCCCGCTTTTGATGATGTATGGTCCAGCATTCTTACCTTTTCTAACACATTCTTCAGCAATTATGGTCGGACATTCACACCTACTCAGAGCCGAACACCTCCGCTCCCGCATTTGATGGTGTATAGTCGGGCATTCTCACCCTTTCTCATCAGCTTTTTACAAATTATGATCTGACATTCACACCTGCTTTTGATAATGTATTGTTAGGAATTCGCACCTTTTTTTTTACCCATTCTTCATGAATTATTGGTGGACATTCACACCTTCTTGCAGCCGAACACCTCCTCTCCCGCTTATGATCATGTGCGGTTTGATATTCGAAAATTTACTTTCTTGTTTTAAAGCAATTATTGATGGACATTCAGACCGTCTTGCAGCTGAACACCTCCGCTCCCACTTTTGATGGTGTATACTCGGGCTTTCGAGCCTTTTCTTCCCGGTTTTTACAAACCATGGTCGGACTTTCACACCTTCTTGTAGCCGAACAACTCCGCTCCCGCTATTGATTGTGTACAGTCGGGTATTTTAACCTTTTCTTACCCGCTTTTTACCAACTATGGTCGGACATTCACACCGTCTTACAGCGGAACACCTCTGCTCCCGCTTTTGATGGTGTATAGTCGGGCATTCAAACCTTTTCTTACCCGCTTTTTACAAACTATGGTGGGACATTCAAACATTCTTGTATCCGAAAACCTCCGCTCTCTCTTTTGATCATACATTGTCAGACATTCGCACCTTTTCTTACCCGCTTTTTACAAACCATGGTCGGACTTTCACACCTTCTTGTAGCCGAACACATCCGCTCCCGCTATTGATTGTGTACAGTCGGGTATTTTAACCTTTTCTTAC
The DNA here is from genome assembly GCF_036924035.1 of Leuresthes tenuis. Taxonomy (NCBI): domain Eukaryota; kingdom Metazoa; phylum Chordata; class Actinopteri; order Atheriniformes; family Atherinopsidae; genus Leuresthes; species Leuresthes tenuis. The sequence continues at coordinate 12,550,908 of NW_027325375.1, read as the reverse complement.
CCGCTTTTTACCAAGTATGGTCGGACATTCACACCTTCGTACAGCAGAACACCTCCGCTCCCTCTTTTGATGGTGTATGTTCGGGCATTCAAACCTTTTCTTACCCGCTTTTTCCAAACTATGGTCGGCTATTCACAGCTTCCTCTCCACCATACTTGTATGGTGGGATATTCACACCCACTTGCATCCGAAGACCTCCGCCCCAAATTTTGTTGATATTTAGTCGGACATTCGCACCTTACCCGCTTTTGGCAAACTATGGCCTTCTTGCAGCCAAACACCTCTGATCTCGCTTTTGATGATGTAAGGTTGGGCATTCAGACCTTGCTTCACCTGCTTTTCACCAAATATAGTCGGACATTCACACCTTCTTGCAGCCGAACACTTCCGCTCCACCTTTTAGTGTTCTATCACACCTTTTTTTTCACCGTATTTTATACATTATGGTTGGAAATTTTCAACCACTCTCATCCGAAGACCTCTCCTCCCGCTTTTGTTAATATATTTGAACTTTAGTTTGACATTCAAACCTTCTTGAAGCTGAACCACCTCCGCTCCCTGTTTTGATCATATATGGTCTGGCTACTACCTTTTCTTACCCGTTTGTGAGTAATTATGGCTGGACATTCACACCTACTTGCAGTCGAACACAACCTCTCTCGCTTTTGATGATGTATGGACCGGCATTTTTACCTTTTCTAACACATTTTTCAGAAATTATGGTCGGAGATTCGCACCTACTCACAGCCGAACAACTCCGCTCCCGCATTTGATGATGTATAGTCGGCCATTCTCACCCTTTCTCATCAGCTTTTTGCAAATTATGATCTGACATTCACACCTACTTGCAGTCGAACAGCTCTGCTCCCGCTTTTGATTATGTTTGGTTGGATATTCGAACCTTTTCTTAACTTCTTTTTACAAACTTTGGTCGGACGTTCACAATATCTTGCAGCCGAACACCTCCGCTCCCTCTTTTGATCATACATTGTCGGGCATTCGCCCCTTGTCTTACACGGTTTTTACAAACTTTAGTCAGACATTCACACCTTGCAGCTGAACCACCTCCATTCCCTGTTTTGATCATGTGTGGTCTGGAAATACTACCTTTTCTTCCCCCGTTTGTGAGTAATTATGGCTGGACATTCACACCTACTTGCAGCCGAAAAACCACCTCTCCCGCTTTTGATGATGTATTGTCCGGCATTCTAGTCTTTTCTATCACATTTTTCAGCAATTATGATCTGACATTCACACCTACTTGCAGTCGAACAGCTCTGCTCCCGCTTTTGATTATGTTCGGTTGGATATTCAAACCTTTTCTTAACTGCTTTTTACAAACTTTGGTCGGACGTTCACACCTTCTTGCAGCCGAACACCCCCGCTTCCGCTTTTGATGGTATATATTCGGGTATTCGAACCTTCTCTTACCCACTTTTTACAAACCATGGTTGGACTTTCATACCTTCTTGTAGCTGAACAACTCCACTCCTGCTTTAGATGATTTATGGTTGGACATTCGCATCTTTTCCTACCCATTTTTCAGTAATTATAGGTGGATATTCACATCTTCTTGCAGCTGAACACCTCCTCTCCCGCTAATGATCATGTAAGGTTTGATATTCGAAAATTTTCTTTCATGTTTTAAAGCAATTATTAATGGACATTCACACCTACTTGCAGCCGAACACAACCTCTCTCGCTTTTGATGATGTATGGACCGGCATTCTTACCTTTTCTAACACATTTTTCAGCAATTATGGTCGGAGATTCACACCTACTTGCAGCCAAACAACTCCGCTCCCGCATTTGATGGTGTATAGTCGGGCATTCTCACCCTTTCTCATCAGATTTTTGCAAATTATGATCTGACATTCACACCTACTTGCAGTCGAACAGCTCTGCTCCTGCTTTTGATTATGTTTGGTTGGATATTCGAACCTTTTCTTAACTGCTTTTTACAAACTTTGGTTGGACGTTCACACCTTCTTGTAGCCGAACACATGCACTCCTGCTTTTGATGATGTATGGTTGGGCATTCGCACCTTTTTTTTACCATTTTTTCAGGTATTATGGGTGGACATTCACACCTTCTTGCAGCTGAACACCTCCTCTCCCACTTATGATCATGTGTGGTTTGATTTTTGAAAATTTTCTTTCATGTTTTCTAGCAATTATTGATGGACATTTAGACCTTCTTGCAGCTGAACACCACCTCTCCCGATTTTGATTATGTATGGACCGGCATTTTTACCTTTTCTAACACATTTTTCAGCAATTATGGTTGGAGATTCACACCTACTCACAGCCGAACAACTAGGCTACCGCATTTGATGGTGTATAGTCGGGATTTCTCACCCTTTCTCATCAGCTTTTTGCAAATTATTCTCTGACATTCACACCTACTTGCAGTCGAACAGCTCTGCTCCCGCTTTTGATTATGTTTGGTTAGATATTTGAACCTTTTCTTAACTGCTTTTTTACAAACTTTGGTCGGACGTTCACACCTTCTTGCAGCCGAACACCTACACTTCCGGTTTTGATAGTGTATATTCGGGCATACGAACCTTTTCTTACCCGCTTTTTACAAACCATGGTCGGACATTCACACCTTCTCTTAGCTGAACAACTCCGCTCCCTCTTTTGATTGTGTACAGTCGGGTATTTTAACCTTTTCTTACCCGCTTTTTACCAACTATGATCGGACATTCACACCGTCTTACAGCGGAACACCTCCGCTCCCTCTTTTGATGGTGTATGTTCGGGCATTCGAACCTTTTCTTACCCGCTTTTTACAAACCAGGGTCGGACTTTCACACCTTTTAGTAGCCGAACAACTCCGCTCCCGCTATTGATTGTGTACAGTCGGGTATTTTAACCTTTTCTTACCCGCTTTTTACCAACTATGGTCGGACATTCACACCGTCTTACAGCGGAACACCTCCTCTCCCGCTTATGATCATGTACGGTTTGATATTCGAAAATTTACTTTCTTGTTTTAAAGCAATTATTGATGGACATTCAAACCTTCTTATTGATGGTGTATAGTCGGGCTTTCGAGCCTTTTCTTCCCGGTTTTTACAAACCATGGTCGGACTTTCACACCTTCTTGTAGCCGAACAACTCCGCTCCTGCTATTGATTGTGTACAGTCGGGTATTTTAACCTTTTCTTACCCGCTTTTTACCAACTATGGTCGGACATTCACACCGTCTTACAGCGGAACACCTCTGCTCCCGCTTTTGATGGTGTATAGTCGGGCATTCGAACCTTTTCTTACCCGCTTTTTACAAACTATGGTGGGACATTCAAACCTTCTTGTATCCGAAAACCTCCGCTCTCTCTTTTGATCATACATTGTCGGAAATTCGCACCTTTTCTTACCCGCTTTTTACAAACCATGGTCGGACTTTCACACCTTCTTGTAGCCGAACACATCCGCTCCCGCTATTCATTGTGTACAGTCGGGTATTTTAACCTTTTCTTACCCGCTTTTTACCAACTATGGTCGGACATTCACACCTTCGTACAGCGGAACACCTCCGCTCCCTCTTTTGATGGTGTATGTTCGGGTATTCAAACCTTTTCTTACCCGCTTTTTCCAAACTATGGTCGGCTATTCACAGCTTCCTCTCCACCATACTTGTATGGTTGGATATTCACACCCACTTGCATCCGAAGACCTCTGCCCCAAATTTTTTTGATATTTAGTCGAACATTCGCACCTTACCCGCTTTTGGCAAACTATGGCCTTCTTGCAGCCAAACACCTCTGATCTCGCATTTGATGATGTAAGGTTTGGCATTCAGACCTTGCTTCACCTGCTTTTCACCAAATATAGTCGGACATTCACACCTTCTTGCAGCCGAACACTTCCGCTCCACCTTTTAGTGTTCTATCACACCTTTTTTTCACCGCATTTTATACATTATGGTCGGAAATTTTCAACCACTCTCATCCGAAGACCTCTCCTCCTGCTTTCTTTAATATATTTGAACTTTAGTCGGACATCCAAACCTTCTTGCAGCTGAACCACCTCCGCTCCCTGTTTTGATCATATATGGTCTGGCAATACTACCTTTTCTTACCCGTTTGTGAGTAATTATGGCTGGACATTCACACCTACTTGCAGCCGAACACAACCCCTCTCGCTTTTGATGATGTATGGACCGGCATTTTTACCTTTTCTAACACATTTTTCAGCAATTATTGTCAGAGATTCACACCTACTCACAGCCGAACAACTCCGCTCCCGCATTTGATGATGTATAGTCGGGCATTCTCACCCTTTCTCATCAGCTTTTTGCAAATTATGATCTGACATTCACACCTACTTGCAGTCGAACAGCTCTGCTCCCGCTTTTGATTATGTTTGGTTGGATATTCGAACCTTTTCTTAACTTCTTTTTACATATTTTGGTTGGACGTTCACACCTTCTTGTAGCCGAACACTTCCACTCCTGCTTTTGATGATGTATGGTTGGGCATTCACACCTTTTTTTTGCCCATTTTTCAGGAATTATGGGTGGACATTCACACCTTGCAGCTGAACACCTCCTATCCCACTTATGATCATGTGCGGTTTGATTTTCGAAAAGTTTCTTTCATGTTTTCTAGCAATTATTGATGGACATGTAGACCTTCTTGCAGCTGAACACCTCCGCTCCCGCTTTTGATCATACATTGTCAGGCATTCGCACCTTGTCTTACCCACTTTTTACAAACTTTAGTCGAACAATCACACCTACTTGCAGCCGAACACAACCTCTCTCGCTTTTGATGATGTATGGACCGGCATTCTTACCTTTTCTAACACATTTTTCAGCAATTATGGTCGGAGATTCACACCTACTCACAGCCGAACAACTCCGCTCCCGCATTTGATGGTGTATAGTCGGGCATTCTCACCCTTTCTCATCAGCTTTTTGCAAATTATGATCTGACATTCACACCCACTTGCAGTCGAACAGCTCTGCTCCCGCTTTTGATTATGTATGATTGGATATTCGAACCTTTTCTTAACTGCTTTTTACAAACTTTGGTTGGACGTTCACACCTTCTTGTAGCCGAACACATGCACTCCTGCTTTTGATGATGTATGGTTGGGCATTCGCACCTTTTTTTTTACCCATTTTTCAGGTATTATGGGTGGACATTCACACCTTCTTGCAGCTGAACACCTCCTCTCCCGCTTATGATCATGTGCAGTTTGATATTCGAACATTTTCTTTCATGTTTTCTAGCAATTATTGATGGACATTCAGACCTTCTTGCAGCCGAAAACCTCCACTCCCTCTTTTGATCATACATTGTCGGGCATTCGCACCTTTTCTTACCCGCTTTTTACCAACTATGGTTGGACATTCACACCTTCTTACATCAGAACACCTCCGCTCCCTGTTTTGATTATGTATGGTTTGACATTCGCACCTTCTCTCACCCGCCTTTTACTATGGTCGGCCATTCACAGCTTCATCTCCACCATACTTGTATGGTGGGATATTCACACCCACCTGCATCCGAAGACCTCCGCCCCCACTTTTGTTGATATTTAGTCGGTCATTCGCACCTTACCCGCTTTTGGCAAACTATGGCCTTCTTGCAGCCAAACACCTCTGATCTCGCTTTTGATGATGTAAGGTTGGGCATTCAGACCTTGCTTCACCTGCTTTTCATCAAATATAGTCGGACATTCACACCCACTTGCATCCGAAGACCTCCGCCCCAAATTTTGTTGATATTTAGTCGGACATTCGCACCTTACCCGCTTTTGGCAAACTATGGCCTTCTTGCAGCCAAACACCTCTGATCTTGCTTTTGATGATGTAAGGTTGGGCATTCAGACCTTGCTTTACCTGCTTTTCACCAAATATAGTCGGACATTCACACCTTCTTGCAGCCGAACACTTCCGCTCCACCTTTTAGTGTTCTATCACACCTTTTTTTTCACCGCATTTTATACATTATGGTCGGAAATTTTCAACCACTTTCATCCGAAGACCTCTCCTCCCGCTTTTGTTAATATATTTGAACTTTAGTTTGACATTCAAACCTTCTTGCAGCTGAACCACCTCCGCTCCCTGTTTTGATCATATATGGTCTGGCAATACTACCTTTTCTTACCCGTTTGTAATTATGGCTGGACATTCACACCTACTTGCAGCCGAACACAACCTCTCTCGCTTTTGATGATGTATGGACCGGCATTTTTACCTTTTCTAACACATTTTTCAGCAATTATGGTCGGAGATTCACACCTACTCACAGCTGAACAACTCCGCTCCCGCATTTGATGATGTATAGTCGGGCATTCTCACCCTTTCTCATCAGCTTTTTGCAAATTATGATCTGACATTCACACCTACTTCCAGTCGAACAGCTCTAATCCCGCTTTTGATTATGTTTGGTTGGATATTCGAACCTTTTCTTAACTTCTTTTTACATATTTTTGTTGGACGTTCACACCTTCTTGTAGCCGAACACTTCCACTCCTGCTTTTGATGATGTATGGTTGGGCATTCACACCTTTTTTTTGCCCATTTTTCAGGAATTATGGGTGGACATTCACACCTTGCAGCTGAACACCTCCTATCCCACTTATGATCATATGCGGTTTGATTTTCGAAAATTTTCTTTCATGTTTTCTAGCAATTATTGATGGACATGTAGACCTTCTTGCAGCTGAACACCTCCGCTCCCGCTTTTGATCATACATTGTCAGGCATTCGCACCTTGTCTTACCCACTTTTTACAAACTTTAGTCGAACAGTCACACCTTTTTGCAGCCGAACACCACCTCTACCGCTTTTGATGATGTATGGTCCAGCATTCTTACCTTTTCTAACACATTCTTCAGCAATTATGGTCGGACATTCACACCTACTCAGAGCCGAACACCTCCGCTCCCGCATTTGATGGTCTATAGTCGGGCATTCTACAGCGGAAAAGACTCATTCTTATGTTTGGTTAGATATTCGAACCTTTTCTTAACTGCTTTTTACAAACTTTGGTCGGACGTTCACAATATCTTGCAGCCGAACACCTCCGCTTCCGCTTTTGATGGTGTATATTCGGGCATACGAACCTTTTCTTACCCGCTTTTTACAAACCAAGGTCGGACTTTCACACCTTCTCTTAGCTGAACAACTCTGCTCCCTCTTTTGATTGTGTACAGTCGGGTAATTTAACCTTTTCTTACCCGCTTTTTACCATCTATGGTCGGACATTCACACCGTCTTACAGCGGAACACCTCCGCTCCCTCTTTTGATGATGTATGGTTAGGCATTCGCACCTTTTCTTTCCCATTTTTCAGTAATTATGGGTAGACATTCACACCTTCTTGCAGCTGAACACCTCCTCTCCTGCTTATGATCATGTGCAGTTTGATATTCAAAAATTTTCTTTCATGTTTTCTAGCAATTATTGATGGACATTCAGACCGTCTTGAAGCTGAACACCTCCGCTCCCACTTTTGATGGTGTATAGTCGGGCTTTCGAGCCTTTTCTTCCCCGGTTTTTACAAATTATGGTTGGACATTCAGACCTTCTTGCAGCCGAAAACCTCCACTCCCTCTTTTGATGATACATTGTCGGGCATTCGCACCTTTTCTTACCCGCTTTTTACAAACCATGGTCGGACTTTCACACCTTCTTGTAGCCGAACAACTCCGCTCCCGCTATTGATTGTGTACAGTCGGGTATTTTAACCTTTTCTTACCCGCTTTTTACCAACTATTGTTGGACATTCACACCGTCTTACAGCGGAACACCTCCGCTCCCTCTTTTGATGGTGTATGTTCGGGCACTCGAACCTTTTCTTACCCGCTTTTTACAAACTATGGTCAGACATTCAAACCTTCTTGTAGCCGAACACATCCACTCCTGCTTTTGATGATGGGTATTCAAACCTACTTGTTGCCCACTTTTCATGAATTATGGATGGACATACACACCTTGTCGCAGCCAAACACCTCCGCTCCCTGTTTTGATCATGTATGATTGGACATTCGCACCTTTTCTCACCCGCTTTTTACTATGGTCGGCCATTCACAGCTTTCTCTCCACCATACTTGTATGGTGGGATATTCACACCCACTTGCATCCGAAGACCTCCGCCCCCACTTTTGTTGATATTTAGTCGGTCATTCGCAGCTTACCCGCTTTTGGCAAACTATGGCCTTCTTGCAGCCAAACACCTCTGATCTCGTTTTTGATGATGTAAGGTTGGGCATTCAGACCTTGCTTCACCTGCTTTTCACCAAATATAGTCGAACAGTCACACCTTCTTGCAGCCGAACACTTCTGCTCCACCTTTTAGTGTTCTATGGGGTATTCACACCTTTTTTTTCACCGCATTTTATTGATTATGGTTGGAAATTCTCACCCACTCTTATCCGAAGACCTCTCCTCCTTCTTTTGTTAATATATAGTCGGGCATTCAAACCTTTTCTTACCCGCTTTTTACAAACCAGGGTCGGACTTTCACACCTTTTAGTAGCCGAACAACTCCGCTCCCGCTATTGATTGTGTACAGTCGGGTATTTTCACCTTTTCTTACCCGCTTTTTACCAACTATGGTTGGACATTCACACCTTCTTACAGTGGAACACCTCCGCTCCCTCTTTTGATGGTGTATGTTCGGGCATTCGAACCTTTTCTTACCCGCTTTTTACAAACTATGGTCGGACATTAAAACCTTCTTGTAGCCGAACACATCCACTTCTGCTTTTGATGATGTATGGTTGGGCAATCGTACCTTTTCTTACCCATTTTGCAGTAATAATTGGTGGACATTCACACCTTTTTGCATTTTAACACCTCCTCTCCCGCTTATGATCATGTGCGGTTTGATATTCGAAAATTCTCTTCCATGTTTTCTAGCAATTATTGATGGACATTCAGACCTTGCAGCTGAACACCTCCGCTCCAGCTGTTGATGGTGTATAGTCGGGCTTTCGAGCCTTTTCTTCCCCGATTTTTAGAAATTATGGATGGACATTCAGACCTTCTTTCAGCCGAAAACCTCCGCTCCCTCTTTTGATCATACATTGTTGGGCATTCGCACCTTTTCTTACCCGCTTTTTACAATTCATTATCGGACTTTCACACCTTTTAGTAGCGGAACAACTCTGCTCCCGCTATTGATTGTGTACAATAGGGTATTTTAACCTTTTCTTACCTGCTTTTTGCCAATTATGGTTGGACATTCACACCTTCTTACAGCGGAACACCTCCGCTCCCTCCTTTGATGGTGTATGTTCGGGCATTCGAACCTTTTCTTACCCGCTTTTTACAAACTATGGTCAGACATTCAAACCTTCTTGTAGCCGAACACATCCACTCCTGCTTCTGATGATGGGTATTCAAACCTACTTGTTGCCCGCTTTTCATTAATTATGGGTGGACATACACACCTTGTCGCAGCCAAACACCTCCGCTCCCTGTTAGGATCATGTATGGTTGGGCATTCGTACCTTTTCTTACCCATTTTGCAGTAATTATGGGTGGACATTCACACCTTCTTGCATTTGAACACCTCCTCTCCCGCTTATGATCATGTGCGGTTTGATATTTGAAAATTCTCTTCCATGTTTTCTAGCAATTATTGATGGACATTCAGACCTTCTTGCAGCTGAACACCTCCGCTCCAGCTGTTGATGGTGTATAGTCGGGCTTTCGAGCCTTTTCTTCCCAGATTTTTACAAAATATGGATGGACATTCAGACCTTGTTTCAGCCGAAAACCTCCGCTCCCTCTTTTGATCATACATTGTCGGGCATTCGCACCTTTTCTTACCCGCTTTTTACAAACCATGGTCGGACTTTCACACCTTTTAGTAGCGGAACAACTCTGCTCCCGCTATTGATTGTGTACAATCGGGTATTTTAACCTTTTCTTACCTGCTTTTTGCCAACTATGGTCGGACATTCACACCTTCTTACAGCGGAACACCTCCGCTCCCTCCTTTGATGGTGTATGTTCGGGCATTCGAACCTTTTCTTACCCGCTTTTTACAAACTATGGTCAGACATTCACACCTTCTTGCAGCCGAACACTTCCGCTCTACCTTTTAGTGTTCTATGGGGTATTCACACTTTTTTTTTCACCGCATTTTATAGATTATGGTTGTAAATTCTCACCCACTCTTATCCGAAGACCTCTCCTCCTGCTTTGGTTAATATATAGTCGGGCATTCGAACCTTTTCTTACCCGCTTTTTACAAATTATGGTCGAACATTCACACCTACTTGCAGCCGAACACTTCCGCTCTACCTTTTAGTGTTCTATGGGGTATTCACACTTTTTTTTTCACCGCATTTTATAGATTATGGTTGTAAATTCTCACCCACTCTTATCCGAAGACCTCTCCTCCTGCTTTGGTTAATATATAGTCGGGCATTCGAACCTTTTCTTACCCGCTTTTTACAAATTATGGTCGAACATTCACACCTACTTGCAGCCGAACACCTCCGCTCCCGCTTTTGATGGTGTATAGTCGGGCTTTCGAGCCTTTTCTTCCCCGGTTTTTACAAATTATGGTTGGACATTCAGACCTTGCAGCCGAAAACCTCCGCTCCCTCTTTTGATCATACATTGTCAGGCATTCGCACCTACTTGCAGCCGAATACTTCCGCTCCACCTTTTAGTGATGTATGGTTGGCATTTGCACCTTTTCTTACCCTTTCTTACCCTACTGATTGCTTAAGATTAAGTTGTTTTTTCTCAAACTATAACATTTCCGATTTTAGTGTTCTATGAGGCATTCACATATTTTTTTTCACCGTAATGAAGTCTTTAGTAAAAGGCGAAAGACTTGTACGTTATGAAGAGAAACCAGAGTACGATTATCCGTCACTGCGGGAGCAGGGCATCAGGCTAGTTGGCATAGCCACCTTCCCCATGGTGAGCTTTGCTTGGTTGAGACGCTTGCCCCCCCCCTTGCTCCTCGGCTGACCAAGTAGGAACAATCGGGCCCTATTCGATGGCTGCCTTGTCTTTTACTCTGTGCAAAAGACAAGGCAGCAACAAAAACACCACGGGAAAACCGTATTGAGGCTTTGTTCTGACCGCTCATTCGGTGTCGCGTTTCTTTCAAGCAATTCTCCCGGTTAGCCCGCACTCGGCTCGCTCCCAGAGCCGTGTTAAAGTCTACTTCGCATTCACTCTCTTTTCTCAGCAGACTCTTGGGATTTTATCAATAAAATGAATTCCTTCACTCAAACTATGTTAAAACTGCTTTGTCCTTCATATTTACCATGTCTTGAAAGATTTAAACAAAAAAACCAACGTTGTACTTTGCAGTAAAAGAAATAGCAAATCTAAAGTTTCAGGAATCCGAGAATAAGCTTACTTTCATGAGTTCTTCACGATTTCGGATTTTGCTATAAAATGAATTCCTTCACTCAAACTAAATTAAAACTGCTAAACCGCTAATCTGTTACATGTAAGGCAGATGTCAAATTCACCGAATTAGGATTATTCGGTATTCGGCCAATCGAGCTGTAGCAGCTTCGGTAAAAGAGTATAAGTTGAAGAGTTTGTGAATAAAGGTGTGCGCACACATAGTGAGCTGTAGGAAAATAGGCAGGGAGCAATGCCGGCTGGGGTATATGTTCTTGTATGTTGTCTGACTGTTTGATTTGAATGTGTTGTGTAAGTGTCCTGTTGAATGTTACATGTTTGGGCTTTGACACGCTTCACTGTGGTTGTTAACTGTCTGGGGTGTCCTGAAATGTTATAGGTTTGGGCTGTGTGACATGCTTAATGCTTGTCAGTAGCTACCCACTTATTCATATATAGCAACTGACAACATAAGAAGTCTGGACATACTTTGATAGAGTAGTTGTAGAAGTATCCTTATTGATAATAGATAAACTAATTCATAGTGATAGAACAGTAGATGAACAGGTGCCTGCACATGTCTCACGAAAATAAAATGGGTGTATGATTGCTGACGGCAGAGCAATACTGCCAAACTTATGAGTTCTTGTGGCAAACTTGATTCAGTGTCTTGACGTGTATACGCTGTTTCGCTGACTTGATTGTCACAAGAAACAAAGTGTGTTTGATAAGATCCGACCATTTTATTACGGGAGGATCAGTATGTATGGATTTTGATGTGACTGATAAACCCATTCGTATCTTAAGCACAATCTAATACGTGAGACAACGCCCTGGCACACGATAAAAAAAAAAAGAGAGAGCGGTTTTGTGTCCCCACAGTCCATAATGTAGAAAAGAGAGAAAAAAGCCTTTCTGATTTGGTGTGTGTGCTCATAGTGCAGAGTGTAGAGAAAAGAAAGCCGTTTTGGTGTCACGGGTGTTGTGACTTACACACACACATTTCTAAATTGAGAAAGGAAATTATTTTAGAGGAAGCACTAGAGTTTAGATCCCACATTTGTTGATAGGCATTCATTTATTTCTTCACTTCTGATAAAAATGATAAGACTGACCTAAAGAATTGGAGGCCCATCACACTTTTAAACTTTGACTGTAAACTTTTTAGCAAGGTTTTAACGACACGGATGTCCTCTGTTTTAGAGGAGGTAATTCACCCAGACCAGGCTTGTGCCATCTCAGAGAGACAACTCACCGACAGCCTCGTACTGATTCGAGACATCATTGATTACGCTAGAGACAGAAACACCCGGCTTGTCATCTTAAATTTAGACTTTGAAAAAGCTTTTGATCGGGTCTCGCATCAATATCTCTTTCAGGTGTTGCAGCCATCGAATAGGGCCCGATTGTTCCTACTTGGTGAGATTTGCTTGGTTGAGACGCTTGCTCCCCCCCCTTGCTCCTCGGCTGACCAAGTAGGAACAATCGGGCCCTATTCGATGGCTGCCTTGTCTTTTACTCTGTGCAAAAGACAAGGCAGCCACAAACACCACGGGAACACCGTATTGAGGCTTTGTTCTGACCACTCATTCGGTGTCGCGTTTCTTTCAAGCAATTCTCCCGGTTAGCCCACACTCGGCTCGCTCCCAGAGCTGTGTTAAAGTCTACTTCGCATTCACTCTCTTTTCTCAGCAGATTAAAAGAAAGTTTCATCTTGGGCTCCCTGAAACTTCCATCCTGCACCGCTGTTTGCTTTTTCACAAGAGCAGAGAAGAGCGCACCGTTCCCAGCGGCACTGCAGTACTGGGTCGATGCTTGGAGTGAACGGAGCAAGCTTCTTTTTCAACTCCTATTCTTAAAAATCCATTTAATATGTAGTCCTCGTATAGAGGACATATTAAACTGATAAGAACAGATACTACACTTGATCTTAGCCAAAAGGCCGAGAAGCGATAACTGTCCACTGTTTCAGGTCCGAGGGCCCTTGCTGGCACAATGCGCACTTGTAGCAGTGTTCTTTTTATGGCCATAGGTGGCCAGAGTGTCACGTTGCACCTCCGCCCACCCGCTGCACTGAGCACTCTTCAGCCCTTTTAAATGGTATAACTTTGCACTCCCGCACGCTCCAGCAAGCACCATTCAAGCAACAACTTTGCACTCCAGCTTCGAACATCGGCACAGTCGCAACAAGTAAGGCGACTCTACTCAGAGAAGTCACTCTGCACAGTAAGAAGATTTCTTTTGCACAGACAGAAAGGGCTTCACCCGCAAAGGTAAAGCCTGCCAAAAATAGAAACAACTCATTAGTGCTGCTCTCCACAGAAATCTTTAGTAAAAGGCGAAAGACTTGTACGTTATGAAGAGAAACCAGAGTACGATTATCCGTCACTGCGGGAGCAGGGCATCAGGCTAGTTGGCATAGCCACCTTCCCCATGGTGAGCTTTGCTTGGTTGAGACGCTTGCTCCCCCCCCCCCCCCCCCTTCCTTGCTCCTCGGCTGACCAACTAGGAACAATCGGGCCCTATTCGATAGCTGCCTTGTCTTTTACTCTGTGCAAAAGACAAGGCAGCAACAAAACACCACGAGAATCCCGTATTGAGGCTTTGTTCTGATCGCTCATTCGGTGTCGCGTTTCTTTCAAGCAATTCTCCCGGTTAGCCCACACTCGGCTCGCTCCCATAGCCGTGTTAAAGTCTACTTCGCATTCACTCTCTTTTCTCAGCAGACTCTTGGGATTTTATCTATAAAATGAATTCCTTCACTCAAACTATGTTAAAACTGCTTCGTCCTTAATATTTACCATGTCTAGAAAGATTTAAACAAAAAAAACAACGTTGTACTTTGCAGTAAAAGAAAGAGCAAATCTAAAGTTTCAGGAATCCGAGAATAAGCTTACTTTCATGAGTTCTTCACGATTTCGGATTTTGCTATAAAATGAATTCCTTCACTCATACTAAATTAAAACTGCTAAACCGCTAATCTGTTATATGTAAGGCAGATGTCAAATTCACCGAAATAGGATCAAAGGGTATTCGGCCAATCGAGCTGTAGCAGCTTCGGTAAAAGAGTATAAGTTGAAGAGTTTGTGAATAAAGGTGTGCGCACACATAGTGTGCTGTACGAAAATAGGCAGGGAGCAATGCCGGCTGGGGTATATGTTCTTGTATGTTGTCTGACTGTTTGATTTGAATGTGTTGTGTAAGTGTCCTGTTGAATGTTACATGTTTCTGCTTTGACACGCTTCACTGTGGTTGTTAACTGTGTGGTGTGTCCTGAAATGTTATATGTTTGGGCTGTGTGACATGCTTAATGCTTGTCAGTAGCTACCCACTTATTCATATATAGCAACTGACAACATAAGAAGTCCGGACATACTTTGATAGTAGTTGTAGAAGTATCCTTATTGATAATAGATCACTAATTCATAGTGATAGAACAGTAGATGAACAGGTGCTTGCACATGTCTCACGAAAATAAAATGGGTGTATGATTGCTGACGGCAGAGCAATACTGCCAAACTTATGAGTTCTTGTGGCAAACTTGATTCAGTGTCTTGACGTGTATACGCTGTTTCGCTGACTTGATTGTCACAAGAAACAAAGTGTGTTTGATAAGATCCGACCATTTTATTACGGGAGGATCAGTATGTATGGATTCTGATGTGACTGATAAACCCATTTGTATCTTAAGCATAATCTAATACGTGAGACAACGCCCTGGCACACGATAAAAAAAAAAGAAAGAGAGAGAGCGGTTTTGTGTCCCCACAGTCCATAATGTAGAAAAGAGAGAAAAAAGCCTTTCTGATTTGGTGTGTGTGCTCATAGTGCAGAGTGTAGAGAAAAGAAAGCCGTTTTGGTGCCATGGGTGTTGTGACTTACACACACACATTTCTAAATTGAGAAAGGAAATTATTTTAGAGGAAGCACTAGAGTTTAGATCCCACATTTGTTGATAGGCATTCATTTATTTCTTCACTTCTGATGAAGTTTCAACAATAAACAACAAACTTTGTATTATGAGAAAGAACTTCTTCAGCAATAAGCATCTCTCGACATATGACGAAATACAGATTTTCCTATAAAATTAATTCCTTCTATCAGCCTGACTTAAAACTGTTTGTCCTCCTTATTTATCCACTTCAAATCAAGTTTCAACAATTAAAAAAAATTTGTAGTTTGAGAAAGAACAACTTAATCTTCAGCAATCAGTATAAAAAGAGGTGCAAATGCCAACCATACATACCTAAAAGGTGGAGCGGAAGTATTCAGCTGCAAGTAGGTGTGAATGTTCGACCATAATTTGTAAAAAGCGGGTAAGAAAAGGTTCGAATGCCCGACTATATATTAACAAAAGCGGGAGGAGAGGTCTTCGGATGAGAGTGGGTGAGAATTTCCAACCATAATCTATAAAATACGGTGAAAAAAAATATGTGAATGCCTCATAGAACACTAAAAGCGGAAGTGTTCGGCTGCAAGAAGGTGTGAATGTCCGACTATATTTGGTGAAAAGCAGGTGAAGCAAGGTCTGAATGCCCAACCTTACATCATCAAAAGCGAGATCAGAGGTGTTTGGCTGCAAGAAGGCCATAGTTTGCCAAAAGCGGGTAAGGTGCGAATGACCGACTAAATATCAACAAAAGTGGGGGCGGAGGTCTTCGGATGCAAGTGGGTGTGAATATCCCACCATACAAGTATGGTGGAGAGGAAGCTGTGAATGGCCGACCATAGTGAAAGGCGAGAGAAGGTGCGAATGTCAAACCATACATAATCAAAACAGGGAGCGGAGGTGTTCTGCTGTAAGAAGGTGTGAATGTCCAACCATAGTTGGTAAAAAGCGGGTAAGAAAAGGTTAAAATACCCGACTGTACACAATCAATAGCGGGAGCGGAGTTTTTCGGCTACTAAAAGGTGTGAAAGTCCGACCATGGTTTGTAAAAAGCGGGTAAGAAAAGGTGCAAATGCCCGACAATGTATGATCAAAAGAGGGAGTGGAGGTTTTCGGCTGCAAGAAGGTCTGAATGTCCAACCATAATTTGTAAAAACCGGGGAAGAAAAGGCTCGAAAGCCCGACTATACACCATCAAAAGTGGGAGCGGAGGTGTTCAGCTGCAAGACGGTCTGAATGTCCATCAATAATTGCTAGAAAACATGAAAGAAAATTTTCGAATATCAAACTGCACATGATCATAAGCGGGAGAGGAGGTGTTCAGCTGCAAGAAGGTGTGAATGTCTACCCATAATTACTGAAAAATGGGTAAGAAAATGTGCGAATGCCTAACCATACAACGCTGTAAGACGGTGTGAATGTCCGACCATAGATGGTAAAAAGCGGGTAAGAAAAGGTTAAATTACCCGACTGTACACAATCAAAAGAGGGAGCGGAGTTGTTCAGCTAAGAGAAGGTGTGAAAGTCCGACCTTGGTTTGTAAAAAGCGGGTAAGAAAAGGTTCGTATGCCCGAATATACACCATCAAAAGCGGAAGCTGAGGTGTTCGGCTGCAAGATATTGTGAACGTCCGACCAAAGTTTGTAAAAAGCAGTTAAGAAAAGGTTCGAATATCTAACCAAACATAATCAAAAGCGGGAGCAGAGCTGTTCGACTGGAAGTAGGTGTGAATGTCAGATCATAATTTGCAAAAAGCTGATGAGAAAGGGTGAGAATGCCCGACTATACACCATCAAATGCGGTAGCGGAGTTATTCGGCTGTGAGTAGGTGTGAATCTCCAACCATAATTGCTGAAAAATGTGTTAGAAAAGGTAAAAATGCCGGTCCATACATAATCAAAATCGGGAGAGGTGGTGTTCAGCTGCAAGAAGGTCTAAATGTCTATCAATAATTGCTAGAAAACATGAAAGAAAATTTTCGAAAATCAAACCACACATGATCATAAGTGGGAGAGGAGGTGTTCAGCTGCAAGATATTGTGAACGTCCGACCAAAGTTTGTAAAAAGCAGTTAAGAAAAGGTTCGAATATCTAACCAAACATAATCAAAAGCGGGAGCAGAGCTGTTCGACTGCAAGTAGGTGTGAATGTCAGATCATAATTTGCAAAAAGCTGATGAGAAAGGGTGAGAATGCCCGACTATACACCATCAAATGCGGTAGCGGAGTTGTTCGGCTGTGAGTAGGTGTGAATCTCCAACCATAATTGCTGAAAAATGTGTTAGAAAAGGTAAAAATGCCGGTCCATACATCATCAAAATCGGGAGAGGTGGTGTTCAGCTGCAAGAAGGTCTAAATGTCCATCAATAATTGCTAAAAAACATGAAAGAAAATTTTCGAAAATCAAACCACACATGATCATAAGTGGGAGAGGAGGTGTTCAGCTGCAAGAAGGTGTGAATGTCCACCCATAATACCTGAAAAATGGGTAAAAAAAAGGTGCGAATGCCCAACCATAAATCATCAAAAGCAGGAGTGGAGTTGTTCAGCTACAAGAAGGTATGAAAGTCCAACCATGGTTTGTAAAAAGCGGGTAAGAGAAGGTTCGAATACCCGAATATATACCATCAAAAGCGGAAGCGGGGGTGTTCGGCTGCAAGAAGGTGTGAACGTCCGACCAAAGTTTTTAAAAAGCAGTTAAGAAAAGGTTTGAATATCCAACCGAACATAATCAAAAGCGGGAGCAGAGCTGTTCGACTGCAAGTAGGTGTGAATGTCAGATCATAATTGCTGAAAAATGTGATAGAAAAGACTAGAATGCCGGACAATACATCATCAAAAGCGGGAGAGGTGGTTTTTCGGCTGAGAGTAGGTGTGAATGTCCAGCCATAATTACTCACAAACGGGGGAAGAAAAGGTAGTATTTCCAGACCACACATGATCAAAACAGGGAATGGAGGTGGTTCAGCTGCAAGGTGACTAAAGTTTGTAAAAACCGTGTAAGACAAGGGGCGAATGCCCGACAATGTATGATCAAAAGAGGGAGCGGAGGTTTTTGGCTGCAAGGTCTGAATGTCCAACCATAATTTGTAAAAATCGGGGAAGAAAAGGCTCAAAAGCCCGACTATACACCATCAAAAGCGGGAGCAGAGGTGTTCAGGTGCAAGAAGGTCTGAATGTCCGACCAATAATTACTGAAAAATGGGTAAGAAAAGGTGCGAATGCCAAATCATACATCATCAAAAGCAGGAGCGGATGTGTTCGGCTACAAGAAGGTTTGAATGTCCAACCATAGTAAGTAATAGGTGGGTAAGAAAAGGCTCGAATGCCCGACTATACACCATCAAAAGCGGAAGCGGAGGTGTTCGGCTGCAAGACGGTGTGAACGTCCGACCAAAGTTTGTAAAAAGCATTAAGAAAATGTTCGAATATCCAACCAAACATAATCAAAAGCGGGAGCAGAGCTGTTCGACTTCAAGTAGGTGTGAATATCAGATCATAATTTGCAAAAAGCTGATGAGAAAGGGTGAGAATGCCCGACTATACACTATCAAATGTGGGAGCGGAGGTGTTCGTCTGTGAGTAGGTGTGAATGTCCGACCATAATTGCTGAAAAATGTGTTAGAAAAGGTAAGAAGGCCGGACCATATATCATCAAAAGCGGGAGAGGTTGTGTTCGGCTGCAAGAAGGTGTGAATGTCCAGCCATAATTACTCACAAACGGGTAGGAAAAGGTACTATTGCCAGACCATATATGATCAAAACAGGGAGCGGAGGTGGTTCAGCTGCAAGAAGGTTTGAATGTCCGACTAAAGTTTGTAAAAAGCGGGTAAGACAAGGTGTGAATGCCCGACAATGTATGATCAAAAGAGGAGCGGAGGTTTTCGGCTGCAAGAAGGTCTGATTGTCCACCCATAATTACTGAAAAATGGGTAAGAAAAGGTGCGAAAGCCCAACCGCACATGATCATAAGTGGATGAGAAGGTGTTCGACTGCAAGTAGGTGTGAATGTAATCAATGTCTAGATAGATTTCAACAAAAAACAACGTTGTACTTTGCAGTAAAAGAAAGTGCAAATCAAAAGTTTTAGGAATCCGAGAATAAGCTTATTTTCATGAGTTCTGCACGATTTCGGATTTTATGTATAAAATGAATTTCTTCATGCAAACTAAGTTAACACTGCTTTGTCCTTCATATGTACCCATTTCTACATATATTTCAAGCATAAACTTCCTCATATTACCCTGAATGAGAAAGAGCCACACTTGTGATTAAGCCATACCTCCCTTTTGAGGAGTTCTGCATGATTTGGGATTTTATCTATAAAATTAATTCCTTCACTCAAACTATGTTAAAACGGCTTTTACCTTCATATATATCAATGTGTCGATAGATTTAAACAAAAAAAACAACGTACTTTGCAATAAAAGAAAGAGCAAATCAAAAGTTTTAGGAATCCGAGAATAAGCTTATTTTCATGAGTTCTGCACGATTTCGGATTTTATGTATAAAATTAATTCATTCACTCAAACCAAGTTAAAACTGCTTTTTCCTTCATATTTATCAATGTCTAGATCGACTTCAACAAAGAACAACATTGTATTTTGCAGTAGAAGAAAGAGCAAAACTGAAGGATCAGGAATCCGAGAATAAGCTTCTTTTCATACGTTCTGCATGATTTGGGATTTTATGTATAAAATGAATTCCTTCACTCAAACTAAGTTAACACTGCTTTGTCCTTCATATGTACCCATTTCTACATATATTTCAAGCATAAACTTCCTCATATTACCCTGAATGAGAAAGAACCACACTTGTGATTAAGCCATACGCCCCTTTTGAGGAGTTCTGCATGATTTGGGATTTTATCTATAAAATCAATTCCTTCACTCAAACTATGTTAAAACGGCTTTTACCTTCATATTTATCAATGTCTCGATATATTTAAACAAAAAAAACAACGTTGTACTTTGCAGTAAAAGAAAGAGCCAATCAAAAGTTTTAGGAATCCGAGAATAAGCTTATTTTCATGAGTTCTGCACGATTTCGGATTTTATGTATAAAATGAATTAATTCACTCAAACCAAGTTAAAACTGCTTTTTCCTTCATATTTATCAATGTCTAGATCGACTTCAACAAAGAACAACATTGTATTTTGCAGTAGAAGAAAGAGCAACACTGAAGGATCAGGAATCCGAGAATAAGCTTATTTTCTTATGGGCAAGTGGGAACTGCTTTGTCCTTCATATTTATCAATGTGTAGATGGATTTCAACTTCTTCTACTGCAAAGTCCAATGTTTTTCTTTGTTGAAGTCGATCTAGACATTGATGAATATTGAAGGACAAAGCAGTTTTAACTTGCTTTGAGCAAAGCAATTCATTTTATAGCAAAATCCGAAATCGTGCAGAACTCATGAAAGCAGGCTTATACTCGGATTCCTGAAACTTTAGATTTGCTCTTTCTTTTACTGTAAAGTACAACGTTGTTTTTTTGTTTAAATATTTCTAGACATGGTAAATATGAAGGACAAATCAGTTTTAACATAGTTTGAGTGAAGTAATGCATTTTTTAAGCAAAATCCCAAATCATGCAGAACTCACGAAATGCTTTTTCTCGCTTTTCACTGCTTTTTACAAACTTTGGTCGGACGTTCACACCTTCTTGCATCCGAACACCTCCGCTTCCGCTTTTGATGATATATATTCGGGCATTTGAACCTTTTTTTACCCGCTTTTTACAAACCATTGTCGGACTTTCTTTGCAGCCGAACACCACCTCTCCCGCTTTTGATGATGTATGGTCCAGTATTCTTACCTTTTCTAACACATTTTTCAGCAATTATGGTCGGACATTCACACCTACTCACAGCTGGACACCTCCGCTCTCTCTTTTGATCATACATTGTTGGGTATTCGCACCTTGTCCTACCCGCTTTTTACAAAATATAGTCAGACATTAACACCTTGCAGCTGAACCTCCGCTCCCTGTTTTGATCATGTATGGTCTGGCAATACTACCTTTTCTTCCCCCGTTTGTGAGTAATTATGGCTGGACATTCACACTTACTTGCAGTCGAACAGCTCTGCTCCCGCTTTTGATTATGTTTGGTTGGATATTCGAACCTTTTCTTAACTGCTTTTTACAAACCATGGTCGGACTTTCACACCTTCTTGTAGCCGAACAACTCCGCTCCCGCTATTGATTGTGTACAGTCGGGTATTTTACCCTTTTCTTACCCGCTTTTTACCAACTATGGTCGGACATTCACACCGTCTTACAGCGGAACACCTCCGCTCCCGCTTTTTATGGTGTATAGTCGGGCATTCGAACCTTTTCTTACCCGCTTTTTACAAACTTTGGTAGGACATTCAAACCTTCGTGTATCCGAAAACCTCCGCTCTCTCTTTTGATCATACATTGTCGGACATTCGCACCTTTTCTTACCCGCTTTTTACAAACCATGGTCGGACTTTCACACCTTCTTGTAGCCGAACAACTCCGCTCCCGCTATTGATTGTGTACAGTCGGGTATTTTACCCTTTTCTTACCCGCTTTTTACCAACTATGGTCGGACATTCACACCGTCTTACAGCGGAACACCTCCGCTCCCGCTTTTTATGGTGTATAGTCGGGCATTGGAACCTTTTCTTACCCGCTTTTTACAAACTTTGGTAAGACATTCAAACCTTCGTGTATCCGAAAACCTCCGCTCTCTCTTTTGATCATACATTGTCGGACATTCGCACCTTTTCTTACCCGCTTTTTACAAACCATGGTCGTACTGTCACACCTTCTTGTAGCCGAACACATCCGCTCCCGCTATTGATTGTGTACAGTCGGGTATTTTAACCTTTTCTTACCCGCTTTTTACCAAGTATGGTCGGACATTCACACCTTCGTACAGCGGAACACCTCCGCTCCCTCTTTTGATGGTGTATGTTCGGGCATTCAAACCTTTCCTTACCCGCTTTTTCCAAACTATGGTCGGCTATTCACAGCTTCCTCTCCACCATACTTGTATGGTGGGATATTCACACCCACTTGCATCCGAAAACCTCCGCCCCAAATTTTGTTGATATTTAGTCGGACATTCGCACCTTACCCGCTTTTGGCAAACTATGGCCTTCTTGCAGCCTAACAACTCTGATCTTGCTTTTGATGATGTAAGGTTGGGCATTCAGACCTTGCTTCACCTGCTTTTCACCAAATATAGTCGGACATTCACACCTTCTTGCAGCCGAACACTTCCGCTCCACCTTTTAGTGTTCTATCACACCTTTTTTTTCACCGCATTTTATACATTATGGTTGGAAATTTTCAACCACTTTCATCCGAAGACCTCTCCTCCCGCTTTTGTTAATATATTTGAACTTTAGTTTGACATTCAAACCTTCTTGCAGCTGAACCACCTCCGCTCCCTGTTTTGATCATATATGGTCTGGCAATACTACCTTTTCTTACCCGTTTGTGAGTAATTATGGCTGGACATTCACACCTACTTGCAGCCGAACACAACCTCTCTCGCTTTTGATGATGTATGGACCGGCATTTTTACCTTTTCTAACACATTTTTCAGCAATTATGGTCGGAGATTCACACCTACTCACAGCCGAACAACTCCGCTCCCGCATTTGATGATGTATAGTCGGGCATTCTCACCCTTTCTCATCAGCTTTTTGCAAATTATGATCTGACATTCACACCTACTTGCAGTCGAACAGCTCTGCTCCCGCTTTTGATTATGTTTGGTTGGATATTCGAAACATTTCTTAACTTCTGTTTACATATTTTGGTTGGACGTTCACACCTTCTTGTAGCTGAACACATGCACTCCTGCTTTTGATGATGTATGGTTGGGCATTCGCACCTTTTTTTTACCCATTTTTCAGGTATTATGGGTGGACATTCACACCTTCTTGCAGCTGAACACCTCCTCTCCCACTTATGATCATGTGCGGTTTGATTTTCGAAAAGTTTCTTTCATGTTTTCTAGCAATTATTGATGGACATGTAGACCTTCTTGCAGCTGAACACCTCCGCTCCCGCTTTTGATCATACATTGTCAGGCATTCGCACCTTGTCTTACCCACTTTTTACAAACTTTAGTCGAACAGTCACACCTTTTTGCAGCCGAACACCACCTCTACCGCTTTTGATGATGTATGGTCCAGCATTCTTACCTTTTCTAACACATTCTTCAGCAATTATGGTCGGACATTCACACCTACTCAGAGCCGAACACCACCGCTCCCGCATTTGATGGTCTATAGTCGGGCATTCTACAGCGGAAAAGACTCATTCTTATGTTTGGTTAGATATTCAAACCTTTTCTTAACTGCTTTTTACAAACTTTGGTCGGACGTTCACAATATCTTGCAGCCGAACACCTCCGCTTCCGCTTTTGATGGTGTATATTCGGGCATACGAACCTTTTCTTACCCGCTTTTTACAAACCAAGGTCGGACTTTCACACCTTCTCTTAGCTGAACAACTCCGCTCCCTCTTTTGATTGTGTACAGTCGGGTAATTTAACCTTTTCTTACCCGCTTTTTACCATCTATGGTCGGACATTCACACCGTCTTACAGCGGAACACCTCCGCTCCCTCTTTTGATGATGTATGGTTAGGCATTCGCACCTTTTCTTACCCATTTTTCAGTAATTATGGGTAGACATTCACACCTTCTTGCAGCTGAACACCTCCTCTCCTGCTTATGATCATGTGCAGTTTGATATTCGAAAATTTTCTTTCATGTTTTCTAGCAATTATTGATGGACATTCAGACCGTCTTGAAGCTGAACACCGTCTTGAAGCTAAACACCTCCGCTCCCACTTTTGATGGTGTATAGTCGGGCTTTCGAGCCTTTTCTTCCCCGGTTTTTACAAATTATGGTTGGACATTCAGACCTTCTTGCAGCCGAAAACCTCCACTCCCTCTTTTGATCATACATTGTCGGGCATTCGCACCTTTTCTTACCCGCTTTTTACAAACCATGGTCGGACTTTCACACCTTCTTGTAGCCGAAAAACTCCGCTCCCGCTATTGATTGTGTACAGTCGGGTATTTTAACCTTTTCTTACCCGTTTTTTACCAACTATTGTTGGACATTCACACCGTCTTACAGCGGAACACCTCCGCTCCCTCTTTTGATGGTGTATGTTCGGGCACTCGAACCTTTTCTTACCCGCTTTTTACAAACTATGGTCAGACATTCAAACCTTCTTGTAGCCGAACACATCCACTCCTGCTTTTGATGATGGGTATTCAAACCTACTTGTTGCCCGCTTTTCATTAATTATGGGTGGACATACACACCTTGTCGCAGCCAAACACCTCCGCTCCCTGTTTTGATCATGTATGATTGGACATTCGCACCTTTTCTCACCCGCTTTTTACTATGGTCGGCCATTCACAGCTTCCTCTCCACCATACTTGTATGGTGGGATATTCACACCCACTTGCATCCGAAGACCTCCGCCCCCACTTTTGTTGATATTTAGTCGGTCATTCGCAGCTTACCCGCTTTTGGCAAACTATGGCCTTCTTGCAGCCAAACACCTCTGATCTCGTTTTTGATGATGTAAGGTTGGGCATTCAGACCTTGCTTCACCTGCTTTTCACCAAATATAGTTGAACAGTCACAGCTTCTTGCAGCCGAACACTTCTGCTCCACCTTTTAGTGTTCTATGGGGTATTCACACCTTTTTTTTCACCGCATTTTATTGATTATGGTTGGAAATTCTCACCCACTCTTATCCGAAGACCTCTCCTCCTGCTTTTGTTAATATATAGTCGGGCATTCAAACCTTTTCTTACCCGCTTTTTACAAATTATGGTCGAACATTCACACCTACTTGCAGCCGAACACCTCCGCTCCCGCTTTTGATGGTGTATAGTCGGGCTTTCGAGCCTTTTCTTCCCCAGTTTTTACAAATTATGGTTGTACATTCAGACCTTGCAGCCGAAAACCTCCGCTCCCTCATTTGATCATACATTGTCAGGCATTCGCACCTTGTCTTACCCGCTTTTTATAAACTTTAGTCAGACATTCACACCTTGCAGCTGAACCACCTCCGCTCCCTGTTTTGATAATGTATGGTCTGGCAATACTACCTTTTCTTACCGGTTTGTGAGTAATTATGGCTGGATATTCACACCTACTTGCAGCCGAACACCACTTTTCACGCTTTTGATGATGTATGGTCCGGCATTCTAGTCTTTTCTAACACATTTTTCAGCAATTATGGTTTGACATTCACACCTACTCACAGCCGAACACTTCCGCTCCCGCTTTTGATTATGTTTGGTTGGATATTCGAAACTTTTCTTCACTGCTTTTTACAAACTTTGGTCGGACATTCACACCTTCTTGCAGCCGAACACCTCCGCTTCCGCTTTTGATGGTATATATTCGGGCATTCGAACCTTTTCTTACCCACTTTTTACAAACCATGGTCGGACTTTCACACCTTCTTGTAGCCGAACAACTCCGCTCCCGCTATTGATTGTGTACAGTCGGGTATTTTAACCTTTTCTTACCCGCTTTATACCAACTATTGTTGGACATTCACACCGTCTTACAGCGGAACACCTCCGCTCTCTCTTTTGATGGTGTATGTTCGGGCATTCGAACCTTTTCTTACCCGCATTTTACGAACTATGGTCGGACATTCAAACCTTCTTTTAGCCGAACACATCCACTCCTGCTTTTGATGATGTATGGTTGAGCATTCGCACCTTTTCTTACCCATTTTTTACAAACTATGGTCGGACATTCACACCTTCTTGCAGCTGAACACCTCCTCTCCCGCTTATGATGATGTGTGGTTTGATATTCGAAAATTTTCTTTCATTTTTTCTAGCAATTATTGATGGACATTCAGACCTTCTTGCAGCTGAACACCTCCGCTCCCGCTTTTGATGATGTATAGTCGGGCTTTCGAGCCTTTTCTTCCCCGGTTTTTACAAAATTATTGTTGGACATTCAGACCTTCTTGCAGCCGAAAACCTCCGCTCCCTCTTTTGATCATACATTGTCGGGCATTCGCACCTTCTCTTACCCACTTTTTACAAACCAGGGTCGGACTTTCACACCTTTTAGTAGCCGAACAACTCCGCTCCCGCTATTGATTGTGTACAGTCGGGTATTTTCACCTTTTCTTACCCGCTTTTTACCAACTATTGTTGGACATTCACACCGTCTTACAGCGGAACACCTCCGCTCTCTCTTTTGATGGTGTATGTTCGGGCATTCGAACCTTTTCTTACCCGCATTTTACGAACTATGGTCGGACATTCAAACCTTCTTTTAGCCGAACACATCCACTCCTGCTTTTGATGATGTATGGTTGAGCATTCGCACCTTTTCTTACCCATTTTTTACAAACTATGGTCGGACATTCACACCTTCTTGCAGCTGAACACCTCCTCTCCCGCTTATGATGATGTGTGGTTTGATATTCGAAAATTTTCTTTAATTTTTTCTAGCAATTATTGATGGACATTCAGACCTTCTTGCAGCTGAACACCTCCGCTCCCGCTTTTGATGATGTATAGTCGGGCTTTCGAGCCTTTTCTTCCCCGGTTTTTACAAAATTATTGTTGGACATTCAGACCTTCTTGCAGCCGAAAACCTCCGCTCCCTCTTTTGATCATACATTGTCGGGCATTCGCACCTTCTCTTACCCGCTTTTTACAAACCAGGGTCGGACTTTCACACATTTTAGTAGCCGAACAACTCCGCTCCCGCTATTGATTGTGTACAGTCGGGTATTTTCACCTTTTCTTACCCGCTTTTTACCAACTATGGTCAGAAATTCACACCTTCTTACAGCGGAACACCTCCGCTCCCTCCTTTGATGGTGTATGTTCGGGCATTCGAACCTTTTCTTACCCGCTTTTTACAAACTATGGTCAGACATTCAAACCTTCTTGTAGCCGAACACATCCACTCCTGCTTTTGATGATGGGTATTCAAACCTACTTGTTGCCTGCTTTTCATTAATTATGGGTGTACATACACACCTTGTCGTAGCCAAACACCTCCGCTCCCTGTTAGGATCATGTATGGTTGGGCATTCGTACCTTTTCTTACCCATTTTGCAGTAATTATGGGTGGACATTCACACCTTCTTGCATTTGAACACCTCCTCTCCCGCTTATGATCATGTGCGGTTTGATATTTGAAAATTCTCTTCCATGTTTTCTAGCAATTATTGATGGACATTCAGACCTTCTTGCAGCTGAACACCTCCGCTCCAGCTGTTGATGGTGTATAGTCGGGCTTTCGAGCCTTTTCTTCCCAGATTTTTACAAAATATGGATGGACATTCAGACCTTGTTTCAGCCGAAAACCTCCTCTCCCTCTTTTGATCATACATTGTCGGGCATTCACACCTTTTCTTACCCGCTTTTTACAAACCATGGTCGGACTTTCACACCTTTTAGTAGTGGAACAACTCTGCTCCCGCTATTGATTGTGTACAATCGGGTATTTTAACCTTTTCTTACCTGCTTTTTGCCAACTATGGTCGGACATTCACACCTTCTTACAGCGGAACACCTCCGCTCCCTCCTTTGATGGTGTATGTTCGGGCATTCCAACCTTTTCTTACCCGCTTTTTACAAACTATGGTCAGACATTCACACCTTCTTGCAGCCGAACACTTCCGCTCTACCTTTTAGTGTTCTATGGGGTATTCACACCTTTTTTTTCACCGCATTTTATAGATTATGGTTGTAAATTTTCACCCACTCGTATCCGAAGACCTCTCCTCCTGCTTTGGTTAATATATAGTCGGGCATTCAAACCTTTTCTTACCCGCTTTTTACAAATTATGGTCGAACATTCACACCTACTTGCAGCCGAACACCTCCGCTCCCGCTTTTGATGGTGTATAGTCGGGCTTTCGAGCCTTTTCTTCCCCGGTTTTTACAAATTATGGTTGGACATTCAGACCTTGCAGCCGAAAACCTCCGCTCCCTCTTTTAATCATACATTGTCAGGCATTCGCACCTACTTGCAGCCGAATACTTCCGCTCCACCTTTTAGTGATGTATGGTTGGCATTTGCACCTTTTCTTACCCTTTCTTACCCTACTGATTGCTTAAGATGAAGTTGTTTTGTCTCAAACTACAACATTTTTTTAATTGTTGAAACTTGATTTGAAGTGGATAAATAAGGAGGACAAACAGTTTTAAGTCAGGCTGATAGAAGGAATTAATTTTATAGCAAAATCTGTATTTCGTCATATGTCGAGAGATGCTTATTGCTGAAGAAGTTCTTTCTCATTCTACAAAGTACAACGTTGTTTATCGTTGAAACTTCTTATGTTGTCAGTTGCTATATATGAATAAGTGGGTAGCTACTGACAAGCATTAAGCATGTCACACAGCCCAAACATATAACATTTCAGGACACACCACACAGTTAACAACCACAGTGAAGTGTCAAAATCCAAACATGTAACATTCAACAGGACACTTACACAACACATTCAAATCAAACAGTCAGACAACATACAAGAACATATACCCCAGCCGGCATTGCTCCCTGCCTATTTTCCTACAGCTCACTATGTGTGCGCACACCTTTATTCACAAACTCTTCAACTTATACTCTTTTACCAAAGCTGCTACAGCTCGATTGGCCGAATACCCTTAGATCCTATTTCGGTGAATTTGACATCTGCCTTACATGTAACAGATTAGCGGTTTAGCAGTTTTAATTTAGTTTGAGTGAAGGAATTCATTTTATAGCAAAATCCGAAATCGTGAAGAACTCATGAAAGTAAGCTTATTCTCGGATTCCTGAAACTTTAGATTTGCTCTTTCTTTTACTGCAAAGTACAACGTTGTTTTTTTTTCGTTTAGATCTTTCTAGACATGGTAAATATGAAGGACAAAGCAGTTTTAACATAGTTTGAGTGAAGGAATTCATTTTATAGATAAAATCCCAAGAGTCTGCTGAGAAAAGAGAGTGAATGCGAAGTAGACTTTAACACGGCTCTGGGAGCGAGCCGAGTGTGGGCTAACCGGGAGAATTGCTTGAAAGAAACGCGACACCAAATGAGCGGTCAGAACAAAGCCTCAATACGGTTTTCCCGTGGTGTTTTTGTTGCTGCCTTGTCTTTTGCACAGAGTAAAAGACAAGGCAGCCATCGAATAGGGCCCGATTTTTCCTACTTGGTCAGCCGAGGAGCAAGGGGGGGGGGGCAAACGTCTCAACCAAGCAAAGCTCACCATGGGGAAGGTGGCTATGCCAACTAGCCTGATGCCCTGCTCCCGCAGTGACGGATAATCGTACTCTGGTTTCTCTTCATAACGTACAAGTCTTTCGCCTTTTACTAAAGACTTCTGTGGAGAGCAGCACTAATGAGTTGTTTCTATTTTTGGCAGGCTTTACCTTTGCGGGTGAAGCCCTTTCTGTCTGTGCAAAAGAAATCTTCTTACTGTGCAGAGTGACTTCTCTGAGTAGAGTCGCCTTACTTGTTGCGACTGTGCCGATGTTCGAAGCTGGAGTGCAAAGTTGTTGCTTGAATGGTGCTTGAATGGTGCTTGCTGGAGCGTGCGGGAGTGCAAAGTTATACCATTTAAAAGGGCTGAAGAGTGCTCAGTGCAGCAGGTGGGCGGAGGTGCAAAGTGACACTCTGGCCACCTATGGCCATAAAAAGAACAGGGGTGTTAGCGGACAAGTGCGCATTGTGCCAGGAAGGGCATTCGGACGTGAACCAGTGGACAGTTGTCGCTTCTCGGCCTTTTGGCTAAGATCAAGTGTAGTATCTGTTCTTATCAGTTTAATATCTGATATGTCCTCTCTACGAGGACTACATATTAAATGGATTTTTAGCAATAGGAGTTGAAAAATTAGCTTGCTCCGTTCACTCCAAGCATTGACCCCGTACTGCAGTGCCGCT
This sequence comes from Leuresthes tenuis, assembly GCF_036924035.1. Taxonomy (NCBI): domain Eukaryota; kingdom Metazoa; phylum Chordata; class Actinopteri; order Atheriniformes; family Atherinopsidae; genus Leuresthes; species Leuresthes tenuis. The sequence continues at coordinate 12,520,762 of NW_027325375.1, read as the reverse complement.
GGGAACGGTGCGCTCTTCTCTACTCTTGTGAAAAAGCAAACAGCGGTGCAGGATGCAAGTTTCAGGGAGCCCAAGATGAAACTTTCTTTTAGTCTGCTGAGAAAAGAGAGTGAATGCGAAGTAGACTTTAACACGGCTCTGGGAGCGAGCCGAGTGCGGGCTAACCGGGAGAATTGCTTGAAAGAAACGCCATACCAAATGAGCGGTCAGAACAAAGCCTCAATACGGTGTTCCCGTTGTGTTTTTGTTGCTGCCGCTGTTTGCTTTTTCACAAGAGCGCACCTGTTGAGGGGGGGCCTGGGTGATGGTGGGTCTCAGGCCCGGGCTGCTGCGACTGGTGTGACCGGGTGGTTTGTTTGTTTGTTTTTTGTTGTTGTTTGTTTGTTTTTTGTAGAGGTCCTCCGGAGTGGGGTTGGGTTGAGTGGGGTGGGGCGGGATGGGTACCTTCTGGGGGTACAGTAGCTCCCAGAATATGGTCGCTGCAGGCCCCGAGCCTGGTGGACATCAGGCCCTCCTGTCCTGTGTTGGCTCCCTGGTAGCGGGGATGCCTATTGCAGCCAGTCCCTGGCTGCCCCCAGTGTATATCCCCATACCCCTCTCCCTTCTGGCTCCTGTACACAGCACACACTCACACATGAAGGGTTTTGGGGGCGTGTGTGTTCGGTGGGGTGTAGTGGACTCTGCAGTAGTTGCCCTCTGCAGTTCCCACCCCTGTTTTAATTACACCTTAGACATTACTACTTATCAAACACACTCACACACACACATTAGGTCTTGGGGGGTGGTTACACTGAGTGGCATCTGGTGGGCGGGGCTCTTTGGGTATGTAGGCTGCCCAGAGGGCCACGCTCCCAGTTCTACAAGTTTGGCTGCCCCTCAATTTTAATTGCTCACTATTAGAAAATATTGAAGAGCCAGAAGGGTGAGGGGAGGGGTCTTCTTCGCACACCCCTGCTTCCTGGTTGCTGCTCGGGGCGGGAGGGGCCAGGAGGATTAATTAATTGTTCTGCTGGTTTGGGGTCTGTGGTGGCTGGGGGGCTGCTGGCCCCCTGGTGTGCCCGCTGCACTATACCCCAGCGGAGTCGAGGGAGGGAGGACGTGTGGATGTATGGGACATGAAAGTGTGTGTGGTAATGATTGGGCCTGGATCTTGGACTTGCTGTCGCCTGGCCTGCCTGTGCTTCTCCCGATGGGGGGGGCGGCGTGGCCTCTCTCCGCTGCTCGCGACTTCACCCACCTGTGGGCACGTCTTGACTCCCAGGGCACTTGGCCAGGGGTGCTGGGGCAGGCACTGACCCACTGTGTGGCTGTCTGGGGCGCTTGGCCCTCCTGGGTATTGGGTGGGGCCTCTGCCGGGGGGTTTGGGGGCGCTCGGGCTCCTGGGGGATCCAGTGCACGGCCCATGTCTGGGCGGCTGGGGCCTGGCGACGTCGGTGGGCTGTTGCCCCTGGCTCCCGGAAGGCCTCTGCCCTATGCTTATGGGGGCTCTTTCCGGGGGCTTCCTCTGCAGTCTTCTGGGTGGATGCGTGGTTGCCCCTGCGGTGGGCTTCCTGGGTTCTGTGCTCTGTGGGGGCTGCTGGTGGCCTGGGTCTTGTGGCCCTCTCTGCCTGCTTCTGATTGCTTGGGGGGGCTGTGGATTGTGGCCCTGTACGCTTATACACTCATAACTAAGCACGGTTATCATGTAGGTCCTGTGCCATGGGTGTTGCATGTTCTCACACACACACAACCACATTCATTAGTCCAGTAGCATGGTCGCTAAGCAGTTGATGTATTATCATGTCGTCTCAGGTCATCTATATCCACAGCTGTGTTGTATGCGATGTATGTTCTGTTTTTCTCTTCTTTCCTCTTCTTCTTCTTTCCTTGTCCCCCGGTCCGGTTCAGTTCTATTACATGTCATATATTGTAAACAGAAATAAATATATTTATTATATATATAAAAATCATATTTACCATGTCTTGAAAGATTTAAACAAAAAAACCAACGTTGTACTTTGCAGTAAAAGAAATAGCAAATCTAAAGTTTCAGGAATCCGAGAATAAGCTTACTTTCATGAGTTCTTCACGATTTCGGATTTTGCTATAAAATGAATTCCTTCACTCAAACTAAATTAAAACTGCTAAACCGCTAATCTGTTACATGTAAGGCAGATGTCAAAATTTCCAACCATAATGTATAAAATGCGGTGAAAAAAAGGTGTGATAGAACAGTAAAAGGTGGAGCGGAAGTGTTCGGCTGCAAGAAGGTGTGAATGTCCGACTATATTTGGTGAAAAGCAGGTGAAGCAAGGTCTGAATGCCAAACCTTACATCATCAAATGCGAGATCAGAGGTGTTTGGCTGCAAGAAGGCCATAGTTTGCCAAAAGCGGGTAAGGTGCGAATGTCAGACTAAATATCAAAAAAATTTGGGGCAGAGGTCTTCGGATGCAAGTGGGTGTGAATATCCAACCATACAAGTATGGTGGAGAGGAAGCTGTGAATAGCCGACCATAGTTTGGAAAAAGCGGGTAAGAAAATGTTTGAATACCCGAACATACACCATCAAAAGAGGGAGCGGAGGTTTTCGGATACAAGAAGGTTTGAATGTCCCACCATAGTTTGTAAAAAGCGGGTAAGAAAAGGTTCGAATGCCCGACTATACACCATCAAAAGCGGGAGCAGAGGTGTTCCGCTGTAAGACGGTGTGAATGTCCGACCATAGTTGGTAAAAAGCGGGTAAGAAAAGGTTAAAATACCCGACTGTACACAATCAATAGCAGGAGCGGAGTTGTTCGGCTACAAGAAGGTGTGAAAGTCCGACCATGGTTTGTAAAAACCGGGAAGAAAAGGCTCGAAAGCCCGACTATACACCATCAAAAAGAAGGTTTGAATGTCCATCAATAATTGCTTTAAAACAAGAAAGTAAATTTTCGAATATCAAACCGTACATGATCATAAGCGGGAGAGGAGGTGTTCCGCTGTAAGACGGTGTGAATGTCCGACCATAGTTGGTAAAAAGCGGGTAAGAAAAGGTTAAAATACCCGACTGTACACAATCAATAGCGGGAGCGGAGTTGTTCGGCTACTAAAAGGTGTGAAAGTCCGACCCTGGTTTGTAAAAAGCGGGTAAGAAAAGGTTCGAATGCCCGAACATACACCATCAAAAGAGGGAGCGGAGGTGTTCCGCTGTAAGACGGTGTGAATGTCCGATCATAGTTGGTAAAAAGCGGGTAAGAAAAGCTTAAAATACCCGACTGTACACAATCAAAAGAGGGAGCGGAGTTGTTCAGCTAAGAGAAGGTGTGAAAGTCCGACCATGGTTTGTAAAAAGCGGGTAAGAAAAGGTTCGTATGCCCGAATATACACTATCAAAACCGGAAGTGTAGGTGTTCGGCTGCAAGAAGGTGTGAACGTTCGACCAAAGTTTGTAAAAAAGAAGTTAAGAAAAGGTTCGAATATCCAACCAAACATAATCAAAAGCAGGAGCAGAGCTGTTCGACTGGAAGTAGGTGTGAATGTCAGATCATAATTTGCAAAAAGCTGATGAGAAAGGGTGAGAATGCCCGACTATACACCATCAAATGCGGTAGGCTAGTTGTTCGGCTGTGAGTAGGTGTGAATCTCCAACCATAATTGCTGAAAAATGTGTTAGAAAAGGTAAAAATGCCGGTCCATACATCATCAAAATCGGGAGAGGTGTTGTTCAGCTGCAAGAAGGTCTAAATGTCCATCAATAATTGCTAGAAAACATGAAAGAAAATTTTCGAAAATCAAACCACACATGATCATAAGAGGGAGAGGAGGTGTTCAGCTGCAAGAAGGTGTGAATGTCCACCCATAATACCTGAAAAATGGGTAAAAAAAAGGTGCGAATTCCCAACCATACATCATCAAAAGCAGGAGTGCATGTGTTCGGCTACAAGAAGGTGTGAACGTCCAACCAAAGTTTGTAAAAAGCAGTTAAGAAAAGGTTCGAATATCCAACCAAACATAATCAAAAGCAGGAGCAGAGCTGTTCGACTGCAAGTAGGTGTGAATGTCAGATCATAATTTGCAAAAAGCTGATGAGAAAGGGTGAGAATGCCCGACTATACACCATCAAATGCGGGAGCGGAGTTGTTCGGCTGTGAGTAGGTGTGAATCTCCGACCATAATTGCTGAAAAATGTGTTAGAAAAGGTAAAAATGCCGGTCCATACATCATCAAAATCGGGAGAGGTGGTGTTCAGCTGCAAGAAGGTCTAAATGTCCATCAATAATTGCTAGAAAACATGAAAGAAAATTTTCGAAAATCAAACCACACATGATCATAAGTGGGAGAGGAGGTGTTCAGCTGCAAGAAGGTGTGAATGTCCACCCATAATACCTGAAAAATGGGTAAAAAAAAGGTGCGAATGCCCAACCATACATCATCAAAAGCAGGAGTGCATGTGTTCGGCTACAAGAAGGTGTGAACGTCCAACCAAAGTTTGTAAAAAGCAGTTAAGAAAAGGTTCGAATATCCAACCAAACATAATCAAAAGCAGGAGCAGAGCTGTTCGACTGCAAGTAGGTGTGAATGTCAGATCATAATTTGCAAAAAGCTGATGAGAAAGGGTGAGAATGCCCGACTATACACCATCAAATGCGGGAGCGGAGTTGTTCGGCTGTGAGTAGGTGTGAATCTCCGACCATAATTGCTGAAAAATGTGTTAGAAAAGGTAAGAATGCCGGTCCATACATCATCAAAAGCGAGAGAGGTTGTGTTCGGCTGCAAGTAGGTGTGACTGTTCGACTAAAGTTTGTAAAAAGTGGGTAAGACAAGGTGCGAATGCCTGACAATGTATGATCAAAAGCGGGAGCGGAGGTGTTCAGCTGCAAGAAGGTCTACATGTCCATCAATAATTGCTAGAAAACATGAAAGAAACTTTTCGAAAATCAAACCGCACATGATCATAAGTGGGATAGGAGGTGTTCAGCTGCAAGGTGTGAATGTCCACCCATAATTCCTGAAAAATGGGCAAAAAAAAGGTGTGAATGCCCAACCATACATCATCAAAAGCAGGAGTGGAAGTGTTCGGCTACAAGAAGGTGTGAACGTCCAACGAAAATATGTAAAAAGCAGTTAAGAAAAGGTTCGAATATCCAACCAAACATAATCAAAAGCGGGAGCAGAGCTTTTCGACTGCAAGTAGGTGTGAATGTCAGATCATAATTTGCAAAAAGCTGATGAGAAAGGGTGAGAATGCCCGACTATACATCATCAAATGCGGGAGCGGAGTTGTTCGGCTGTCAGTAGGTGTGAATCTCCGACCATAATTGCTGAAAAATGTGTTAGAAAAGGTAAAAATGCCGGTCCATACATCATCAAAAGCGAGAGGGGTTGTGTTCGGCTGCAAGTAGGTGTGAATGTCCAGCCATAATTACTCACAAACGGGTAAGAAAAGGTAGTATTGACAGACCATATATGATCAAAACAGGGAGCGGAGGTGGTTCAGCTGCAAGAAGGTTTGAATGTCCGACTAAAGTTCAAATATATTAAAGAAAGCGGGAGGAGAGGTCTTCGGATGAGAGTGGTTGAAAATTTCCGACCATAATGTATAAAATGCGGTGAAAAAAAGGTGTGATAGAACACTAAAAGGTGGAGCGGAAGTGTTCGGCTGCAAGAAGGTGTGAATGTCCGACTATATTTGGTGAAAAGCAGGTGAAGCAAGGTCTGAATGCCAAACCTTACATCATCAAATGCGAGATCAGAGGTGTTTGGCTGCAAGAAGGCCATAGTTTGCCAAAAGCGGGTAAGGTGTGAATGTCCGACTAAATATCAAAAAAATTTGGGGCAGTGGTCTTCGGATGCAAGTGGGTGTGAATATCCAACCATACAAGTATGGTGGAGAGGAAGCTGTGAATAGCCGACCATAGTTTGGAAAAAGCGGGTAAGAAAAGGTTTGAATACCCGAACATACACCATCAAAAGAGGGAGCGGAGGTGTTCCGCTGTACGAAGATGTGAATGTCCGACCATAGTTGGTAAAAAGCGGGTAAGAAAAGGTTAAAATACCCGACTGTACACAATCAATAGCGGGAGCGGATGTGTTCGGCTACAAGAAGGTGTGAAAGTCCAACCATGGTTTGTAAAAAGCGGGTAAGAAAAGGTGCGAATGTCCGACAATGTATGATCAAAAGAGAGAGCGGAGGTTTTCGGATACAAGAAGGTTTGAATGTCCCACCATAGTTTGTAAAAAGCGGGTAAGAAAAGGTTCGAATGCCCGACTATACACCATCAAAAGTGGGAGCAGAGGTGTTCCGCTGTAAGACGGTGTGAATGTCCGACCATAGTTGGTAAAAAGCAGGTAAGAAAAGGTTAAAATACCCGACTGTACACAATCAATAGCAGGAGCGGAGTTGTTCGGCTACAAGAAGGTGTGAAAGTCCGACCATGGTTTGTAAAAACCGGGAAGAAAAGGCTCGAAAGCCCGAATATACACCATCAAAAAGAAGGTTTGAATGTCCATCAATAATTGCTTTAAAACAAGAAAGTAAATTTTCGAATATCAAACCGTACATGATCATAAGCGGGAGAGGAGGTGTTCCGCTGTAAGACGGTGTGAATGTCCGACCATAGTTGGTAAAAAGCGGGTAAGAAAAGGTTAAAATACCCGACTGTACACAATCAATAGCGGGAGCGGAGTTGTTCGGCTACTAAAAGGTGTGAAAGTCCGACCCTGGTTTGTAAAAAGCGGGTAAGAAAATGTTCGAATGCCCGAACATACACCATCAAAAGAGGGAGCGGAGGTGTTCCGCTGTAAGACCGTGTGAATGTCCGATCATAGTTGGTAAAAAGCGGGTAAGAAAAGGTTAAAATACCCGACTGTACACAATCAAAAGAGGGAGCGGAGTTGTTCAGCTAAGAGAAGGTGTGAAAGTCCGACCATGGTTTGTAAAAAGCGGGTAAAAAAAGGTTCGTATGCCCGAATATACACTATCAAAACCGGAAGTGTAGGTGTTCGGCTGCAAGAAGGTGTGAACGTCCGACCAAAGTTTGTAAAAAAGCAGTTAAGAAAAGGTTCGAATATCTAACCAAACATAATCAAAAGCGGGAGCAGAGCTGTTCGACTGCAATTAGGTGTGAATGTCAGATCATAATTTGCAAAAAGCTGATGAGAAAGGGTGAGAAATCCCGACTATACACCATCAAATGCGGTAGCGGAGTTGTTCGGCTGTGAGTAGGTGTGATTCTCCAACCATAATTGCTGAAAAATGTGTTAGAAAAGGTAAGAATGCCGGTCCATACATCATCAAAAGCGGGAGAGGTGGTGTTCGGCTGCAAGTAGGTGTGAATGTCCATTAATAATTGCTTTAAAACATGAAAGAAAATTTTCGAATATCAAACCTTACATGATCATTAGCGGGAGAGGAGGTGTTCAGCTGCAAGAAGATGTGAATATCCACCTATAATTACTGAAAAATGGGTAGGAAAAGATTCGAATGTCCAACGATAAATCATCAAAAGCAGGAGTGGAGTTGTTCAGCTACAAGAAGGTATGAAAGTCCAACCATGGTTTGTAAAAAGCGGGTAAGAGAAGGTTCGAATACCCGAATATATACCATCAAAAGCGGGAGCAGAGCTGTTCGACTGCAAGTAGGTGTGAATGTCAGATCATAATTGCTGAAAAATGTGATAGAAAAGACTAGAATGCCGGACAATACATCATCAAAAGCGGGAGAGGTGGTTTTTCGGCTGCAAGTAGGTGTGAATGTCCAGCCATAATTACTCACAAACGGGGGAAGAAAAGGTAGTATTTCCAGACCACACATGATCAAAACAGGGAATGGAGGTGGTTCAGCTGCAAGGTGTGAATGTCTGACTAAAGTTTGTAAAAACCGTGTAAGACAAGGTGCGAATGCCAATGTATGATCAAAAGAGGGAGCGGAGGTTTTCGGCTGCAAGGTCTGAATGTCCAACCATAATTTGTAAAAATCGGGGAAGAAAAGGCTCGAAAGCCCGACTATACACCATCAAAAGCGGGAGCAGAGGTGTTCAGGTGCAAGAAGGTCTGAATGTCCGACCAATAATTACTGAAAAATGGGTAAGAAAAGGTGCGAATGCCAAATCATACATCATCAAAAGCAGGAGCGGATGTGTTCGGCTACAAGAAGGTTTGAATGTCCAACCATAGTAAGTAATAGGTGGGTAAGAAAAGGCTCGAATGCCCGACTATACACCATCAAAAGCGGAAGCGGAGGTGTTCGGCTGCAAGACGGTGTGAACGTCCGACCAAAGTTTGTAAAAAGCATTAAGAAAAGGTTCGAATATCCAACCAAACATAATCAAAAGCGGGAGCATCAATAATTGCTAGAAAACATGAAAGAAAATTTTCAAAAATCAAACCACACATGATCATAAGTGGGAGAGGAGGTGTTCAGCTGCAAGAAGGTGTGAATGTCCACCCATAATACCTGAAAAATGGGTAAAAAAAAGGTGCGAATGCCCAACCATACATCATCAAAAGCAGGAGTGCATGTGTTCGGCTACAAGAAGGTGTGAACGTCCAACCAAAGTTAGTAAAAAGCAGTTAAGAAAAGGTTCGAATATCCAACCAAACATAATCAAAAGCAGGAGCAGAGCTGTTCGACTGCAAGTAGGTGTGAATGTCAGATCATAATTTGCAAAAAGCTGATGAGAAAGGGTGAAAATGCCCGACTATACACCATCAAATGCGGGAGCGGAGTTGTTCGGCTGTGAGTAGGTGTGAATCTCCGACCATAATTGCTGAAAAATGTGTTAGAAAAGGTAAGAATGCCGGTCCATACATCATCAAAAGCGAGAGAGGTTGTGTTCGGCTGCAAGTAGGTGTGACTGTTCGACTAAAGTTTGTAAAAAGTGGGTAAGACAAGGTGCGAATGCCTGACAATTTATGATCAAAAGCGGGAGCGGAGGTGTTCAGCTGCAAGAAGGTCTACATGTCCATCAATAATTGCTAGAAAACATGAAAGAAACTTTTCGAAAATCAAACCGCACATGATCATAAGTGGGATAGGAGGTGTTCAGCTGCAAGGTGTGAATGTCCACCCATAATTCCTGAAAAATGGGCAAAAAAAAGGTGTGAATGCCCAACCATACATCATCAAAAGCAGGAGTGGAAGTGTTCGGCTACAAGAAGGTGTGAACGTCCAACCAAAATATGTAAAAAGCAGTTAAGAAAAGGTTCGAATATCCAACCAAACATAATCAAAAGCGGGAGCAGAGCTTTTCGACTGCAAGTAGGTGTGAATGTCAGATCATAATTTGCAAAAAGCTGATGAGAAAGGGTGAGAATGCCCGACTATACATCATCAAATGCGGGAGCGGAGTTGTTCGGCTGTCAGTAGGTGTGAATCTCCGACCATAATTGCTGAAAAATGTGTTAGAAAAGGTAAAAATGCCGGTCCATACATCATCGAAAGCGAGAGGGGTTGTGTTCGGCTGCAAGTAGGTGTGAATGTCCAGCCATAATTACTCACAAACGGGTAAGAAAAGGTAGTATTGACAGACCATTTATGATCAAAACAGGGAGCGGAGGTGGTTCAGCTGCAAGAAGGTTTGAATGTCCGACTAAAGTTCAAATATATTAAAGAAAGCGGGAGGAGAGGTCTTCGGATGAGAGTGGTTGAAAATTTCCGACCATAATGTATAAAATGCGGTGAAAAAAAGGTGTGATAGAACACTAAAAGGTGGAGCGGAAGTGTTCGGCTGCAAGAAGGTGTGAATGTCCGACTATATTTGGTGAAAAGCAGGTGAAGCAAGGTCTGAATGCCAAACCTTACATCATCAAATGCGAGATCAGAGGTGTTTGGCTGCAAGAAGGCCATAGTTTGCCAAAAGCGGGTAAGGTGCGAATGTCCGACTAAATATCAAAAAAATTTGGGGCAGTGGTCTTCGGATGCAAGTGGGTGTGAATATCCAACCATACAAGTATGGTGGAGAGGAAGCTGTGAATAGCCGACCATAGTTTGGAAAAAGCGGGTAAGAAAAGGTTTGAATACCCGAACATACACCATCAAAAGAGGGAGCGGAGGTGTTCCGCTGTACGAAGATGTGAATGTCCGACCATAGTTGGTAAAAAGCGGGTAAGAAAAGGTTAAAATACCCGACTGTACACAATCAATAGCGGGAGCGGATGTGTTCGGCTACAAGAAGGTGTGAAAGTCCAACCATGGTTTGTAAAAAGCGGGTAAGAAAAGGTGCGAATGTCCGACAATGTATGATCAAAAGAGAGAGCGGAGGTTTTCGGATACAAGAAGGTTTGAATGTCCCACCATAGTTTGTAAAAAGCGGGTAAGAAAAGGTTCGAATGCCCGACTATACACCATCAAAAGTGGGAGCAGAGGTGTTCCGCTGTAAGACGGTGTGAATGTCCGACCATAGTTGGTAAAAAGCAGGTAAGAAAAGGTTAAAATACCCGACTGTACACAATCAATAGCAGGAGCGGAGTTGTTCGGCTACAAGAAGGTGTGAAAGTCCGACCATGGTTTGTAAAAACCGGGAAGAAAAGGCTCGAAAGCCCGAATATACACCATCAAAAAGAAGGTTTGAATGTCCATCAATAATTGCTTTAAAACAAGAAAGTAAATTTTCGAATATCAAACCGTACATGATCATAAGCGGGAGAGGAGGTGTTCCGCTGTAAGACGGTGTGAATGTCCGACCATAGTTGGTAAAAAGCGGGTAAGAAAAGGTTAAAATACCCGACTGTACACAATCAATAGCGGGAGCGGAGTTGTTCGGCTACTAAAAGGTGTGAAAGTCCGACCCTGGTTTGTAAAAAGCGGGTAAGAAAAGGTTCGAATGCCCGAACATACACCATCAAAAGAGGGAGCGGAGGTGTTCCGCTGTAAGACGGTGTGAATGTCCGATCATAGTTGGTAAAAAGCGGGTAAGAAAAGGTTAAAATACCCGACTGTACACAATCAAAAGAGGGAGCGGAGTTGTTCAGCTAAGAGAAGGTGTGAAAGTCCGACCATGGTTTGTAAAAAGCGGGTAAAAAAAGGTTCGTATGCCCGAATATACACTATCAAAACCGGAAGTGTAGGTGTTCGGCTGCAAGAAGGTGTGAACGTCCGACCAAAGTTTGTAAAAAAGCAGTTAAGAAAAGGTTCGAATATCTAACCAAACATAATCAAAAGCGGGAGCAGAGCTGTTCGACTGCAATTAGGTGTGAATGTCAGAGAATAATTTGCAAAAAGCTGATGAGAAAGGGTGAGAAATCCCGACTATACACCATCAAATGCGGTAGCGGAGTTGTTCGGCTGTGAGTAGGTGTGATTCTCCAACCATAATTGCTGAAAAATGTGTTAGAAAAGGTAAGAATGCCGGTCCATACATCATCAAAAGCGGGAGAGGTGGTGTTCGGCTGCAAGTAGGTGTGAATGTCCATTAATAATTGCTTTAAAACATGAAAGAAAATTTTCGAATATCAAACCTTACATGATCATTAGCGGGAGAGGAGGTGTTCAGCTGCAAGAAGATGTGAATATCCACCTATAATTACTGAAAAATGGGTAGGAAAAGATTCGAATGTCCAACCATAAATCATCAAAAGCAGGAGTGGAGTTGTTCAGCTACAAGAAGGTATGAAAGTCCAACCATGGTTTGTAAAAAGCGGGTAAGAGAAGGTTCGAATACCCGAATATATACCATCAAAAGCGGGAGCAGAGCTGTTCGACTGCAAGTAGGTGTGAATGTCAGATCATAATTGCTGAAAAATGTGATAGAAAAGACTAGAATGCCGGACAATACATCATCAAAAGCGGGAGAGGTGGTTTTTCGGCTGCAAGTAGGTGTGAATGTCCAGCCATAATTACTCACAAACGGGGGAAGAAAAGGTAGTATTTCCAGACCACACATGATCAAAACAGGGAATGGAGGTGGTTCAGCTGCAAGGTGTAAATGTCTGACTAAAGTTTGTAAAAACCGTGTAAGACAAGGTGCGAATGCCAATGTATGATCAATAGAGGGAGCGGAGGTTTTCAGCTGCAAGGTCTGAATGTCCAACCATAATTTGTAAAAATCGGGGAAGAAAAGGCTCGAAAGCCCGACTATACACCATCAAAAGCGGGAGCAGAGGTGTTCAGGTGCAAGAAGGTCTGAATGTCCGACCAATAATTACTGAAAAATGGGTAAGAAAAGGTGCGAATGCCAAATCATACATCATCAAAAGCAGGAGCGGATGTGTTCGGCTACAAGAAGGTTTGAATGTCCAACCATAGTAAGTAATAGGTGGGTAAGAAAAGGCTCGAATGCCCGACTATACACCATCAAAAGCGGAAGCGGAGGTTTTCGGCTGCAAGACGGTGTGAACGTCCGACCAAAGTTTGTAAAAAGCATTAAGAAAATGTTCGAATATCCAACCAAACATAATCAAAAGCGGGAGCAGAGCTGTTCGACTTCAAGTAGGTGTGAATGTCAGATCATAATTTGCAAAAAGCTGATGAGAAAGGGTGAGAATGCCCGAATATACACCATCAAATGCGGGAGCGGAGTTGTTCGGCTGTCAGTAGGTGTGAATCTCCGACCATAATTGCTGAAAAATGTGTTAGAAAAGGTAAGAATGCCGGTCCATACATCATCAAAAGCGAGAGAGGTTGTGTTCGGCTGCAAGTAGGTGTGAATGTCCAGCCATAATTACTCACAAACGGGTAAGAAAAGGTAGTATTGCCAGACCATATATGATCAAAACAGGGAGCGGAGGTGGTTCAGCTGCAAGAAGGTTTGAATGTCCGACTAAAGTTTGTAAAAAGCGGGTAAGACAAGGTGTGAATGCCCGACAATGTATGATCAAAAGAGGAGCGGAGGTTTTCGGCTGCAAGAAGGTCTGAATGTCCACCCATAATAACTGAAAAATGGGTAAGAAAAGGTGCGAAAGCCCAACCGCACATGATCATAAGTGGATGAGAAGGTGTTCGACTGCAAGTAGGTGTGAATGTAATCAATGTCTAGATAGATTTCAACAAAAAACGTTGTACTTTGCAGTAAAAGAAAGTGCAAATCAAAAGTTTTAGGAATCCGAGAATAAGCTTATTTTCATGAGTTCTGCACGATTTCGGATTTTATGTATAAAATGAATTAATTCACTCAAACCAAGTTAAAACTGCTTTTTCCTTCATATTTATCAATGTCTAGATTGACTTCAACAAAGAACAACATTGTATTTTGCAGTAGAAGAAAGAGCAACACTGAAGGATCAGGAATCCGAGAATAAGCTTATTTTCTTATGGGCAAGTGGGAACTGCTTTGTCCTTCATATTTATCAATGTGTAGATGGATTTCAACTTCTTCTACTGCAAAGTCCAATGTTTTTCTTTGTTGAAGTCGATCTAGACATTGATGAATATGGAAGGACAAAGCAGTTTTAACTTGGTTTGAGCAAAGCAATTCATTTTATAGCAAAATCCGAAATCGTGCAGAACTCATGAAAGCAGGCTTATACTCGGATTCCTGAAACTTTAGATTTGCTCTTTCTTTTACTGCAAAGTACAACGTTGTTTTTTTGTTTAAATATTTCTAGACATGGTAAATATGAAGGACAAATCAGTTTTAACATAGTTTGAGTGAAGTAATGCATTTTTAAGCAAAATCCCAAATCATGCAGAACTCACGAAATGCTTTTTCTCGCTTTTCACTGCTTTTTACAAACTTTGGTCGGACGTTCACACCTTCTTGCATCCGAACACCTCCGCTTCCGCTTTTGATGATGTATATTCGGGCATTTGAACCTTTTTTTACCCGCTTTTTACAAACCATTGTCGGACTTTCTTTGCAGCCGAACACCACCTCTCCCGCTTTTGATGATGTATGGTCCAGTATTCTTACCTTTTCTAACACATTTTTCAGCAATTATGGTCGGACATTCACACCTACTCACAGCTGGACACCTCCGCTCCCGCTTTTGATCATACAATGTCGGGACATCGCTCCTTGTCTTACCAGCTTTTTACAAACTTTAATCGAACATTCACACCTTCTTGCAGCTGAACACCTCCGCTCCCACTTTTGATGATGTATAGTCGGGCTTTCGAGCCTTTTCTTACCCGGTTTTTACAAATTATGGATGGACATTCAGACCTTGCAGCCGAACACCTCCGCTCTCTCTTTTGATCATACATTGTTGGGCATTCGCACCTTGTCTTACCCGCTTTTTACAAACTATAGTCAGACATTAACACCTTGCAGCAAACCTCCGCTCCCTGTTTTGATCATGTATGGTCTGGCAATACTACCTTTTCTTCCCCCGTTTGTGAGTAATTATGGCTGGACATTCACACCTACTTGCAGTCGAACAGCTCTGCTCCCGCTTTTGATTATGTTTGGTTGGATATTCGAACCTTTTCTTAACTGCTTTTTACAAACCATGGTCGGACTTTCACACCGTCTTGTAGCCGAACAACTCCGCTCCCGCTATTGATTGTGTACAGTCGGGTATTTTAACCTTTTCTTACCCGCTTTTTACGAACTATGGTCGGACATTCACACCGTCTTACAGCGGAACACCTCCGCTCCCGCTTTTTATGGTGTATAGTCGGGCATTCGAATCTTTTCTTACCCGCTTTTTACAAACTATGGTAGGACATTCAAACCTTCGTGTATCCGAAAACCTCCGCTCTCTCTTTTGATCATACATTGTCGGACATTCGCACCTTTTCTTACCCGCTTTTTACAAACCATGGTCGGACTGTCACACCTTCTTGTAGCCTAACACATCCGCTCCCGCTATTGATTGTGTACAGTCGGGTATTTTAACCTTTTCTTACCCGCTTTTTACCAAGTATGGTCGGACATTCACACCTTCGTACAGCGGAACACCTCCGCTCCCTCTTTTGATGGTGTATGTTCGGGTATCCAAACCTTTTCTTACCCGCTTTTTCCAAACTATGGTCGGCTATTCACAGCTTCCTCTCCACCATACTTGTATGGTGGATATTCACACCCACTTGCATCCGAAAACCTCCGCCCCAAATTTTGTTGATATTTAGTCGGACATTCGCACCTTACCCGCTTTTGGCAAACTATGGCCTTCTTGCAGCCTAACAACTCTGATCTTGCTTTTGATGATGTAAGGTTGGGCATTCAGACCTTGCTTCACCTGCTTTTCACCAAATATAGTCGGACATTCACACCTTCTTGCAGCCGAACACTTCCGCTCCACCTTTTAGTGTTCTATCACACCTTTTCTTTCACCGCATTTTATACATTATTGTTGGAAATTTTCAACCACTTTCATCCGAAGACCTCTCCTCCCGCTTTTGTTAATATATTTGAACTTTAGTTTGACATTCAAACCTTCTTGCAGCTGAACCACCTCCGCTCCCTGTTTTGATCATATATGGTCTGGCAATACTACCTTTTCTTACCCGTTTGTGAGTAATTATGGCTGGACATTCACACCTACTTGCAGCCGAACACAACCTATCTCGCTTTTGATGATGTATGGACCGGCATTTTTACCTTTTCTAACACATTTTTCAGCAATTATGGTCGGAGATTCACACCTACTCACAGCCGAACAACTCCGCTCCCGCATTTGATGATGTATAGTTGGGCATTCTCACCCTTTCTCATCAGCTTTTTGCAAATTATGATCTGACATTCACACCTACTTGCAGTCGAACAGCTCTGCTCCCGCTTTTGATTATGTTTGGTTGGATATTCGAACCTTTTCTTAACTTCTTTTTACATATTTTGGTTGGACGTTCACACCTTCTTGTAGCCGAGCACTTCCACTCCTGCTTTTGATGATGTATGGTTGGGCATTCACACCTTTTTTTTGCCCATTTTTCAGGAATTATGGGTGGACATTCACACCTTGCAGCTGAACACCTCCTATCCCACTTATGATCATGTGCGGTTTGATTTTCGAAAAGTTTCTTTCATGTTTTCTAGCAATTATTGATGGACATGTAGACCTTCTTGCAGCTGAACACCTCCGCTCCCGCTTTTGATCATACATTGTCAGGCATTCGCACCTTGTCTTACCCACTTTTTACAAACTTTAGTCGAACAGTCACACCTTTTTGCAGCCGAACACCACCTCTCCCGCTTTTGATGATGTATGGTCCAGCATTCTTACCTTTTCTAACACATTCTTCAGCAATTATGGTCGGACATTCACACCTACTCAGAGCCGAACACCTCCGCTCCCGCATTTGATGGTGTATAGTCGGGCATTCTCACCCTTTCTCATCAGCTTTTTACAAATTATGATCTGACATTCACACCTGCTTTTGATAATGTATTGTTAGGCATTCGCACCTTTTTTTTTACCCATTCTTCATGAATTATGGGTGGACATTCACACCTTCTTGCAGCCGAACACCTCCTCTCCCGCTTATGATCATGTGCGGTTTGATATTCGAAAATTTACTTTCTTGTTTTAAAGCAATTATTGATGGACATTCAGACCGTCTTGCAGCTGAACACCTCCGCTCCCACTTTTGATGGTGTATACTCGGGCTTTCGAGCCTTTTCTTCCCGGTTTTTACAAACCATGGTCGGACTTTCACACCTTCTTGTAGCCGAACAACTCCGCTCCCGCTATTGATTGTGTACAGTCGGGTATTTTAACCTTTTCTTACCCGCTTTTTACCAACTATGGTCGGACATTCACACCGTCTTACAGCGGAACACCTCTGCTCCCGCTTTTGATGGTGTATAGTCGGGCATTCAAACCTTTTCTTACCCGCTTTTTACAAACTATGGTGGGACATTCAAACATTCTTGTATCCGAAAACCTCCGCTGTCTCTTTTGATCATACATTGTCGGACATTCGCACCTTTTCTTACCCGCTTTTTACAAACCATGGTCGGACTGTCACACCTTCTTGTAGCCTAACACATCCGCTCCCGCTATTGATTGTGTACAGTCGGGTATTTTAACCTTTTCTTACCCGCTTTTTACCAAGTATGGTCGGACATTCACACCTTCGTACAGCGGAACACCTCCGCTCCCTCTTTTGATGGTGTATGTTCGGGCATCCAAACCTTTTCTTACCCGCTTTTTCCAAACTATGGTCGGCTATTCACAGCTTCCTCTCCACCATACTTGTATGGTGGGATATTCACACCCACTTGCATCCGAAAACCTCCGCCCCAAATTTTGTTGATATTTAGTCGGACATTCGCACCTTACCCGCTTTTGGCAAACTATGGCCTTCTTGCAGCCTAACAACTCTGATCTTGCTTTTGATGATATAAGGTTGGGCATTCAGACCTTGCTTCACCTGCTTTTCACCAAATATAGTCGGACATTCACACCTTCTTGCAGCCGAACACTTCCGCTCCACCTTTTAGTGTTCTATCACACCTTTTCTTTCACCGCATTTTATACATTATGGTTGGAAATTTTCAACCACTTTCATCCGAAGACCTCTCCTCCCGCTTTTGTTAATATATTTGAACTTTAGTTTGACATTCAAACCTTCTTGCAGCTGAACCACCTCCGCTCCCTGTTTTGATCATATATGGTCTGGCAATACTACCTTTTCTTACCCGTTTGTGAGTAATTATGGCTGGACATTCACACCTACTTGCAGCCGAACACAACCTATCTCGCTTTTGATGATGTATGGACCGGCATTTTTACCTTTTCTAACACATTTTTCAGCAATTATGGTCGGAGATTCACACCTACTCACAGCCGAACAACTCCGCTCCCGCATTTGATGATGTATAGTTGGGCATTCTCACCCTTTCTCATCAGCTTTTTGCAAATTATGATCTGACATTCAAACCTACTTGCAGTCGAACAGCTCTGCTCCCGCTTTTGATTATGTTTGGTTGGATATTCGAACCTTTTCTTAACTTCTTTTTACATATTTTGGTTGGACGTTCACACCTTCTTGTAGCCGAACACTTCCACTCCTGCTTTTGATGATGTATGGTTGGGCATTCACACCTTTTTTTTGCCCATTTTTCAGGAATTATGGGTGGACATTCACACCTTGCAGCTGAACACCTCCTATCCCACTTATGATCATGTGCGGTTTGATTTTCGAAAAGTTTCTTTCATGTTTTCTAGCAATTATTGATGGACATGTAGACCTTCTTGCAGCTGAACACCTCCGCTCCCGCTTTTGATCATACATTGTCAGGCATTCGCACCTTGTCTTACCCACTTTTTACAAACTTTAGTCGAACAGTCACACCTTTTTGCAGCCGAACACCACCTCTCCCGCTTTTGATGATGTATGGTCCAGCATTCTTACCTTTTCTAACACATTCTTCAGCAATTATGGTCGGACATTCACACCTACTCAGAGCCGAACACCTCCGCTCCCGCATTTGATGGTGTATAGTCGGGCATTCTCACCCTTTCTCATCAGCTTTTTACAAATTATGATCTGACATTCACACCTGCTTTTGATAATGTATTGTTAGGCATTCGCACCTTTTTTTTTACCCATTCTTCATGAATTATGGGTGGACATTCACACCTTCTTGCAGCCGAACACCTCCTCTCCCGCTTATGATCATGTGCGGTTTGATATACGAAAATTTACTTTCTTGTTTTAAAGCAATTATTGATGGACATTCAGACCGTCTTGCAGCTGAACACCTCCGCTCCCACTTTTGATGGTGTATACTCGGGCTTTCGAGCCTTTTCTTCCCGGTTTTTACAAACCATGGTCGGACTTTCACACCTTCTTGTAGCCGAACAACTCCGCTCCCGCTATTGATTGTGTACAGTCGGGTATTTTAACCTTTTCTTACCCGCTTTTTACCAACTATGGTCGGACATTCACACCGTCTTACAGCGGAACACCTCTGCTCCCACTTTTGATGGTGTATAGTCGGGCATTCGAACCTTTTCTTACTCGCTTTTTACAAACTATGGTGGGACATTCAAACCTTCTTGTATCCGAAAACCTCCGCTCTCTCTTTTGATCATACATTGTCGGACATTCGCACCTTTTCTTACCCGCTTTTTACAAACCATGGTCGGACTTTCACACCTTCTTGTAGCCGAACACATCCGCTCCCGCTATTCATTGTGTACAGTCGGGTATTTTAACCTTTTCTTACCCGCTTTTTACCAACTATGGTCGGACATTCACACCTTCGTACAGCGGAACACCTCCGCTCCCTCTTTTGATGGTGTATGTTCGGGTATTCAAACCTTTTCTTACCCGCTTTTTCCAAACTATGGTCGGCTATTCACAGCTTCCTCTCCACCATACTTGTATGGTTGGATATTCACACCCACTTTCATCCGAAGACCTCTGCCCCAAATTTTTTTGATATTTAGTCGAACATTCGCACCTTACCCGCTTTTGGCAAACTATGGCCTTCTTGCAGCCAAACACCTCTGATCTCGCATTTGATGATGTAAGGTTTGGCATTCAGACCTTGCTTCACCTGCTTTTCACCAAATATAGTCGGACATTCACACCTTCTTGCAGCCGAACACTTCCGCTCCACCTTTTAGTGTTCTATCACACCTTTTTTTCACCGCATTTTATACATTATGGTCGGAAATTTTCAACCACTCTCATCCGAAGACCTCTCCTCCTGCTTTCTTTAATATATTTGAACTTTAGTCGGACATTCAAACCTTCTTGCAGCTGAACCACCTCCGCTCCCTGTTTTGATCATATATGGTCTGGCAATACTACCTTTTCTTACCCGTTTGTGAGTAATTATGGCTGGACATTCACACCTACTTGCAGCCGAACACAACCCCTCTCGCTTTTGATGATGTATGGACCGGCATTTTTACCTTTTCTAACACATTTTTCAGCAATTATTGTCGGAGATTCACACCTACTCACAGCCGAACAACTCCGCTCCCGCATTTGATGATGTATAGTCGGGCATTCTCACCCTTTCTCATCAGCTTTTTGCAAATTATGATCTGACATTCACACCTACTAGCAGTCGAACAGCTCTGCTCCCGCTTTTGATTATGTTTGGTTGGATATTCGAACCTTTTCTTAACTTCTTTTTACATATTTTGGTTGGACGTTCACACCTTCTTGTAGCCGAACACTTCCACTCCTGCTTTTGATGATGTATGGTTGGGCATTCACACCTTTTTTTTGCCCATTTTTCAGGAATTATGGGTGGACATTCACACCTTGCAGCTGAACACCTCCTATCCCACTTATGATCATGTGCGGTTTGATTTTCGAAAAGTTTCTTTCATGTTTTCTAGCAATTATTGATGGACATGTAGACCTTCTTGCAGCTGAACACCTCCGCACCCGCTTTTGATCATACATTGTCAGGTATTCGCACCTTGTCTTACCCACTTTTTACAAACTTTAGTCGAACAGTCACACCTTCTTGCAGCCGAACACAACCTCTCTCGCTTTTGATGATGTATGGACCGGCATTCTTACCTTTTCTAACACATTTTTCAGCAATTATGGTCGGAGATTCACACCTACTCACAGCCGAACAACTCCGCTCCCGCATTTGATGGTGTATAGTCGGTCATTCTCACCCTTTCTCATCAGCTTTTTGCAAATTATGATCTGACATTCACACCCACTTGCAGTCGAACAGCTCTGCTCCCGCTTTTGATTATGTATGATTGGATATTCGAACCTTTTCTTAACTGCTTTTTACAAACTTTGGTTGGACGTTCACACCTTCTTGTAGCCGAACACATGCACTCCTGCTTTTGATGATGTATGGTTGGGCATTCGCACCTTTTTTTTTACCCATTTTTCAGGTATTATGGGTGGACATTCACACCTTCTTGCAGCTGAACACCTCCTCTCCCGCTTATGATCATGTGCAGTTTGATATTCGAACATTTTCTTTCATGTTTTCTAGCAATTATTGATGGACATTCAGACCGTCTTGCAGCTGAACACCTCCGCTCCCACTTTTGATGGTGTATAGTCGGGCTTTCGAGCCTTTTCTTCCCCGGTTTTTACAAATTATGGTTGGACATTCAGACCTTCTTGCAGCCGAAAACCTCCACTCCCTCTTTTGATCATACATTGTCGGCATTCGCACCTTTTCTTACCCGCTTTTTACAAACCATGGTCGGACTTTCACACCTTTTAGTAGCCGAACAACTCCGCTCCCGCTATTGATTGTGTACAGTCGGGTATTTTATCTTTTCTTACCCGCTTTTTACCAACTATGGTTGGACATTCACACCTTCTTACATCAGAACACCTCCGCTCCCTTTTTTGATTATGTATGGTTTGACATTCGCACCTTCTCTCACCCGCCTTTTACTATGGTCGGCCATTCACAGCTTCCTCTCCACCATACTTGTATGGTGGGATATTCACACCCACCTGCATCCGAAGACCTCCGCCCCCACTTTTGTTGATATTTAGTCGGTCATTCGCACCTTACCCGCTTTTGGCAAACTATGGCCTTCTTGCAGCCAAACACCTCTGATCTCGCTTTTGATGATGTAAGGTTGGGCATTCAGACCTTGCTTCACCTGCTTTTCACCAAATATAGTCGGACATTCACACCCACTTGCATCCGAAGACCTCCGCCCCAAATTTTGTTGATATTTAGTCGGACATTCGCACCTTACCCGCTTTTGGCAAACTATGGCCTTCTTGCAGCCAAACACCTCTGATCTTGCTTTTGATGATGTAAGGTTGGGCATTCAGACCTTGCTTTACCTGCTTTTCACCAAATATAGTCGGACATTCACACCTTCTTGCAGCCGAACACTTCCGCTCCACCTTTTAGTGTTCTATCACACCTTTTTTTTCACCGCATTTTATACATCATTATGGTCGGAAATTTTCAACCACTTTCATCCGAAGACCTCTCCTCCCGCTTTTGTTAATATATTTGAACTTTAGTTTGACATTCAAACCTTCTTGCAGCTGAACCACCTCCGCTCCCTGTTTTGATCATATATGGTCTGGCAATACTACCTTTTCTTACCCGTTTGTAATTATGGCTGGACATTCACACCTACTTGCAGCCGAACACAACCTCTCTCGCTTTTGATGATGTATGGACCGGCATTTTTACCTTTTCTAACACATTTTTCAGCAATTATGGTCGGAGATTCACACCTACTCACAGCTGAACAACTCCGCTCCCGCATTTGATGATGTATAGTCGGGCATTCTCACCCTTTCTCATCAGCTTTTTGCAAATTATGATCTGACATTCACACCTACTTCCAGTCGAACAGCTCTAATCCCGCTTTTGATTATGTTTGGTTGGATATTTGAACCTTTTCTTAACTTCTTTTTACATATTTTTGTTGGACGTTCACACCTTCTTGTAGCCGAACACTTCCACTCCTGCTTTTGATGATGTATGGTTGGGCATTCACACCTTTTTTTTGCCCATTTTTAAGGAATTATGGGTGGACATTCACACCTTGCAGCTGAACACCTCCTATCCCACTTATGATCATATGCGGTTTGATTTTCGAAAATTTTCTTTCATGTTTTCTAGCAATTATTGATGGACATGTAGACCTTCTTGCAGCTGAACACCTCCGCTCCCGCTTTTGATCATACATTGTCAGGCATTCGCACCTTGTCTTACCCACTTTTTACAAACTTTAGTCGAACAGTCACACCTTTTTGCAGCCGAACACCACCTCTACCGCTTTTGATGATGTATGGTCCAGCATTCTTACCTTTTCTAACACATTCTTCAGCAATTATGGTCGGACATTCACACCTACTCAGAGCCGAACACCTCCGCTCCCGCATTTGATGGTCTATAGTCGGGCATTCTACAGCGGAAAAGACTCATTCTTATGTTTGGTTAGATATTCGAACCTTTTCTTAACTGCTTTTTACAAACTTTGGTCGGACGTTCACAATATCTTGCAGCCGAACACCTCCGCTTCCGCTTTTGATGGTGTATATTCGGGCATACGAACCTTTTCTTACCCGCTTTTTACAAACCAAGGTCGGACTTTCACACCTTCTCTTAGCTGAACAACTCCGCTCCCTCTTTTGATTGTGTACAGTCGGGTAATTTAACCTTTTCTTACCCGCTTTTTACCATCTATGGTCGGACATTCACACCGTCTTACAGCGGAACACCTCCGCTCCCTCTTTTGATGATGTATGGTTAGGCATTCGCACCTTTTCTTTCCCATTTTTCAGTAATTATGGGTAGACATTCACACCTTCTTGCAGCTGAACACCTCCTCTCCTGCTTATGATCATGTGCAGTTTGATATTCAAAAATTTTCTTTCATGTTTTCTAGCAATTATTGATGGACATTCAGACCGTCTTGAAGCTGAACACCTCCGCTCCCACTTTTGATGGTGTATAGTCGGGCTTTCGAGCCTTTTCTTCCCCGGTTTTTACAAATTATGGTTGGACATTCAGACCTTCTTGCAGCCGAAAACCTCCACTCCCTCTTTTGATGATACATTGTCGGGCATTCGCACCTTTTCTTACCCGCTTTTTACAAACCATGGTCGGACTTTCACACCTTCTTGTAGCCGAACAACTCCGCTCCCGCTATTGATTGTGTACAGTCGGGTATTTTAACCTTTTCTTACCCGCTTTTTACCAACTATTGTTGGACATTCACACCGTCTTACAGCGGAACACCTCCGCTCCCTCTTTTGATGGTGTATGTTCGGGCACTCGAACCTTTTCTTACCCGCTTTTTACAAACTATGGTCAGACATTCAAACCTTCTTGTAGCCGAACACATCCACTCCTGCTTTTGATGATGGGTATTCAAACCTACTTGTTGCCCGCTTTTCATGAATTATGGATGGACATACACACCTTGTCGCAGCCAAACACCTCCGCTCCCTGTTTTGATCATGTATGATTGGACATTCGCACCTTTTCTCACCCGCTTTTTACTATGGTCGGCCATTCACAGCTTTCTCTCCACCATACTTGTATGGTGGGATATTCACACCCACTTGCATCCGAAGACCTCCGCCCCCACTTTTGTTGATATTTAGTCGGTCATTCGCAGCTTACCCGCTTTTGGCAAACTATGGCCTTCTTGCAGCCAAACACCTCTGATCTCGTTTTTGATGATGTAAGGTTGGGCATTCAGACCTTGCTTCACCTGCTTTTCACCAAATATAGTCGAACAGTCACACCTTCTTGCAGCCGAACACTTCTGCTCCACCTTTTAGTGTTCTATGGGGTATTCACACCTTTTTTTTCACCGCATTTTATTGATTATGGTTGGAAATTCTCACCCACTCTTATCCGAAGACCTCTCCTCCTGCTTTTGTTAATATATAGTCGGGCATTCAAACCTTTTCTTACCCGCTTTTTACAAATTATGGTCGAACATTCACACCTACTTGCAGCCGAACACCTCCGCTCCCGCTTTTGATGGTGTATAGTCGGGCTTTCGAGCCTTTTCTTCCCCGGTTGTTACAAATTATGGTTGTACATTCAGACCTTGCAGCCGAAAACCTCCGCTCCCTCATTTGATCATACATTGTCAGGCATTCGCACCTTGTCTTACCCGCTTTTTATAAACTTTAGTCAGACATTCACACCTTGCAGCTGAACCACCTCCGCTCCCTGTTTTGATAATGTATGGTCTGGCAATACTACCTTTTCTTACCGGTTTGTGAGTAATTATGGCTGGACATTCACACCTACTTGCAGCCGAACACCACTTTTCCCGCTTTTGATGATGTATGGTCCGGCATTCTAGTCTTTTCTAACACATTTTTCAGCAATTATGGTTTGACATTCACACCTACTCACAGCCAAACACTTTCGCTCCCGCATTTGATGGTGTATAGTCGGGCATTCTCACCCTTTCTCATCAGCTTTTTGCAAATTATGATCTGACATTCAAACCTACTTGCAGTCGAACAGCTCTGCTCCCGCTTTTGATTATGTTTGGTTGGATATTCGAAACTTTTCTTCACTGCTTTTTACAAACTTTGGTCGGAAGTTCACACCTTCTTGCAGCCGAACACCTCCGCTTCCGCTTTTGATGGTATATATTCGCGCATTCGAACCTTTTCTTACCCGCTTTTTACAAACCATGGTCGGACTTTCACACCTTCTTGTAGCCAAACAACTCCGCTCCCGCTATTGATTGTGTACAGTCGGGTATTTTAACCTTTTCTTACCCGCTTTTTACCAACTATTGTTGGACATTCACACCGTCTTACAGCGGAACACCTCCGCTCCCTCTTTTGATGGTGTATGTTCGGGCATTCGAACCTTTTCTTACCCGCATTTTACGAACTATGGTCGGACATTCAAACCTTCTTTTAGTCGAACACATCCACTCCTGGTTTTGATGATGTATGGTTGAGCATTCGCACCTTTTCTTACCCATTTTTTACAAACTATGGTCGGACATTCACACCTTCTTGCAGCTGAACACCTCCTCTCCCGCTTATGATGATGTGTGGTTTGATATTCGAAAATTTTCTTTCATGTTTTCTAGCAATTATTGATGGACATTCAGACCTTCTTGCAGCTGAACACCTCCGCTCCCGCTTTTGATGATGTATAGTCGGGCTTTCGAGCCTTTTCTTCCCCGGTTTTTACAAAATTATTGTTGGACATTCAGACCTTCTTGCAGCAGAAAACCTCCGCTCCCTCTTTTGATCATACATTGTCGGGCATTCGCACCTTCTCTTACCCGCTTTTTACAAACCAGGGTCGGACTTTCACACCTTTTAGTAGCCGAACAACTCCGCTCCCGCTATTGATTGTGTACAGTCGGGTATTTTCACCTTTTCTTACCCGCTTTTTACCAACTATGGTCGGACATTCACACCTTCTTACAGTGGAACACCTCCGCTCCCTCTTTTGATGGTGTATGTTCGGGCATTCGAACCTTTTCTTACCCGCTTTTTACAAACTATGGTCGGACATTAAAACCTTCTTGTAGCCGAACACATCCACTCCTGCTTTTGATGATGTATGGTTGGGCAATCGTACCTTTTCTTACCCATTTTGCAGTAATAATTGGTGGACATTCACACCTTTTTGCATTTTAACACCTCCTCTCCCGCTTATGATCATGTGCGGTTTGATATTCGAAAATTCTCTTCCATGTTTTCTAGCAATTATTGATGGACATTCAGACCTTGCAGCTGAACACCTCCGCTCCAGCTGTTGATGGTGTATAGTCGGGCTTTCGAGCCTTTTCTTCCCCGATTTTTAGAAATTATGGATGGACATTCAGACCTTCTTTCAGCCGAAAACCTCCGCTCCCTCTTTTGATCATACATTGTTGGGCATTCGCACCTTTTCTTACCCGCTTTTTACAATTCATGGTCGGACTTTCACACCTTTTAGTAGCGGAACAACTCTGCTCCCGCTATTGATTGTGTACAATAGGGTATTTTAACCTTTTCTTACCTGCTTTTTGCCAATTATGGTTGGACATTCACACCTTCTTACAGCGGAACACCTCCGCTCCCTCCTTTGATGGTGTATGTTCGGGCATTCGAACCTTTTCTTACCCGCTTTTTACAAACTATGGTCAGACATTCAAACCTTCTTGTAGCCGAACACATCCACTCCTGCTTTTGATGATGGGTATTCAAACCTACTTGTTGCCCGCTTTTCATTAATTATGGGTGGACATACACACCTTGTCGCAGCCAAACTCCTCCGCTCCCTGTTAGGATCATGTATGGTTGGGCATTCGTACCTTTTCTTACCCATTTTGCAGTAATTATGGGTGGACATTCACACCTTCTTGCATTTGAACACCTCCTCTCCCGCTTATGATCATGTGCGGTTTGATATTCGAAAATTCTCTTCCATGTTTTCTAGCAATTATTGATGGACATTCAGACCTTCTTGCAGCTGAACACCTCCGCTCCAGCTGTTGATGGTGTATAGTCGGGCTTTCGAGCCTTTTCTTCCCAGATTTTTACAAAATATGGATGGACATTCAGACCTTGTTTCAGCCGAAAACCTCCGCTCCCTCTTTTGATCATACATTGTCGGGCATTCGCACCTTTTCTTACCCGCTTTTTACAAACCATGGTCGGACTTTCACACCTTTTAGTAGC
Source organism: Leuresthes tenuis (assembly GCF_036924035.1). Lineage (NCBI taxonomy): Eukaryota > Metazoa > Chordata > Actinopteri > Atheriniformes > Atherinopsidae > Leuresthes > Leuresthes tenuis. The sequence continues at coordinate 12,493,837 of NW_027325375.1, read as the reverse complement.
GGAACAACTCTGCTCCCGCTATTGATTGTGTACAATCGGGTATTTTAACCTTTTCTTACCTGCTTTTTGCCAACTATGGTCGGACATTCACACCTTCTTACAGCGGAACACCTCCGCTCCCTCCTTTGATGGTGTATGTTCGGGCATTCGAACCTTTTCTTACCCGCTTTTTACAAACTATGGTCAGACATTCACACCTTCTTGCAGCCGAACACTTCCGCTCTACCTTTTAGTGTTCTATGGGGTATTCACACTTTTTTTTTCACCGCATTTTATAGATTATGGTTGTAAATTCTCACCCACTCTTATCCGAAGACCTCTCCTCCTGCTTTGGTTAATATATAGTCGGGCATTCGAACCTTTTCTTACCCGCTTTTTACAAATTATGGTCGAACATTCACACCTACTTGCAGCCGAACACCTCCGCTCCCGCTTTTGATGGTGTATAGTCGGGCTTTCGAGCCTTTTCTTCCCCGGTTTTTACAAATTATGGTTGGACATTCAGACCTTGCAGCCGAAAACCTCCGCTCCCTCTTTTGATCATACATTGTCAGGCATTCGCACCTACTTGCAGCCGAATACTTCCGCTCCACCTTTTAGTGATGTATGGTTGGCATTTGCACCTTTTCTTACCCTTTCTTACCCTACTGATTGCTTAAGATTAAGTTGTTTTTTCTCAAACTATAACATTTCCGATTTTAGTGTTCTATGAGGCATTCACATATTTTTTTTCACCGTAATGAAGTCTTTAGTAAAAGGCGAAAGACTTGTACGTTATGAAGAGAAACCAGAGTACGATTATCCGTCACTGCGGGAGCAGGGCATCAGGCTAGTTGGCATAGCCACCTTCCCCATGGTGAGCTTTGCTTGGTTGAGACGCTTGCCCCCCCCCTTGCTCCTCGGCTGACCAAGTAGGAACAATCGGGCCCTATTCGATGGCTGCCTTGTCTTTTACTCTGTGCAAAAGACAAGGCAGCAACAAAAACACCACGGGAAAACCGTATTGAGGCTTTGTTCTGACCGCTCATTCGGTGTCGCGTTTCTTTCAAGCAATTCTCCCGGTTAGCCCGCACTCGGCTCGCTCCCAGAGCCGTGTTAAAGTCTACTTCGCATTCACTCTCTTTTCTCAGCAGACTCTTGGGATTTTATCAATAAAATTAATTCCTTCACTCAAACTATGTTAAAACTGCTTTGTCCTTCATATTTACCATGTCTTGAAAGATTTAAACAAAAAAACCAACGTTGTACTTTGCAGTAAAAGAAATAGCAAATCTAAAGTTTCAGGAATCGGAGAATAAGCTTACTTTCATGAGTTCTTCACGATTTCGGATTTTGCTATAAAATGAATTCCTTCACTCAAACTAAATTAAAACTGCTAAACCGCTAATCTGTTACATGTAAGGCAGATGTCAAATTCACCGAATTAGGATTATTCGGTATTCGGCCAATCGAGCTGTAGCAGCTTCGGTAAAAGAGTATAAGTTGAAGAGTTTGTGAATAAAGGTGTGCGCACACATAGTGAGCTGTAGGAAAATAGGCAGGGAGCAATGCCGGCTGGGGTATATGTTCTTGTATGTTGTCTGACTGTTTGATTTGAATGTGTTGTGTAAGTGTCCTGTTGAATGTTACATGTTTGGTCTTTGACACGCTTCACTGTGGTTGTTAACTGTCTGGGGTGTCCTGAAATGTTATATGTTTGGGCTGTGTGACATGCTTAATGCTTGTCAGTAGCTACCCACTTATTCATATATAGCAACTGACAACGTAAGAAGTCCGGACATACTTTGATAGAGTAGTTGTAGAAGTATCCATATTGATAATAGATAAACTAATTCATAGTGATAGAACAGTAGATGAACAGGTGCCTGCACATGTCTCACGAAAATAAAATGGATGTATGATTGCTGACGGCAGAGCAATACTGCCAAACTTATGAGTTCTTGTGGCAAACTTGATTCAGTGTCTTGACGTGTATGCGCTGTTTCGCTGACTTGATTGTCACAAGAAACAAAGTGTGTTTGATAAGATCCGACCATTTTATTACGGGAGGATCAGTATGTATGGATTTTGATGTGACTGATAAACCCATTCGTATCTTAAGCACAATCTAATACGTGAGACAACGCCCTGGCACACGATAAAAAAAAAAAGAGAGAGCGGTTTTGTGTCCCCACAGTCCATAATGTAGAAAAGAGAGAAAAAAGCCTTTCTGATTTGGTGTGTGTGCTCATAGTGCAGAGTGTAGAGAAAAGAAAGCCGTTTTGGTGTCACGGGTGTTGTGACTTACACACACACATTTCTAAATTGAGAAAGGAAATTATTTTAGAGGAAGCACTAGAGTTTAGATCCCACATTTGTTGATAGGCATTCATTTATTTCTTCACTTCTGATAAAAATGATAAGACTGACCTAAAGAATTGGAGGCCCATCACACTTTTAAACTTTGACTGTAAACTTTTTAGCAAGGTTTTAACGACACGGATGTCCTCTGTTTTAGAGGAGGTAATTCACCCAGACCAGGCTTGTGCCATCTCAGAGAGACAACTCACCGACAGCCTCGTACTGATTCGACACATCATTGATTACGCTAGAGACAGAAACACCCGGCTTGTCATCTTAAATTTAGACTTTGAAAAAGCTTTTGATCGGGTCTCGCATCAATATCTCTTTCAGGTGTTGCAGCCATCGAATAGGGCCCGATTGTTCCTACTTGGTGAGATTTGCTTGGTTGAGACGCTTGCTCCCCCCCCTTGCTCCTCGGCTGACCAAGTAGGAACAATCGGGCCCTATTCGATGGCTGCCTTGTCTTTTACTCTGTGCAAAAGACAAGGCAGCCACAAACACCACGGGAACACCGTATTGAGGCTTTGTTCTGACCACTCATTCGGTGTCGCGTTTCTTTCAAGCAATTCTCCCGGTTAGCCCACACTCGGCTCGCTCCCAGAGCTGTGTTAAAGTCTACTTCGCATTCACTCTCTTTTCTCAGCAGATTAAAAGAAAGTTTCATCTTGGGCTCCCTGAAACTTCCATCCTGCACCGCTGTTTGCTTTTTCACAAGAGCAGAGAAGAGCGCACCGTTCCCAGCGGCACTGCAGTACTGGGTCGATGCTTGGAGTGAACGGAGCAAGCTTCTTTTTCAACTCCTATTCTTAAAAATCCATTTAATATGTAGTCCTCGTATAGAGGACATATTAAACTGATAAGAACAGATACTACACTTGATCTTAGCCAAAAGGCCGAGAAGCGATAACTGTCCACTGTTTCAGGTCCGAGGGCCCTTGCTGGCACAATGCGCACGTGTAGCAGTGTTCTTTTTATGGCCATAGGTGGCCAGAGTGTCACGTTGCACCTCCGCCCACCCGCTGCACTGAGCACACTTCAGCCCTTTTAAATGGTATAACTTTGCACTCCCGCGTGCTCCAGCAAGCACCATTCAAGCAACAACTTTGCACTCCAGCTTCGAATATCGGCACAATCGCAACAAGTAAGGCGACTCTACTCAGAGAAGTCACTCTGCACAGTAACAAGATTTCTTTTGCACAGACAGAAAGGGCTTCACCCGCAAAGGTAAAGCCTGCCAAAAATAGAAACAACTCATTAGTGCTGCTCTCCACGAAAGTCTTTAGTAAAAGGCGAAAGACTTGTATGTTATGAAGAGAAACCAGAGTACAATTATCCGTCACTGCGGGAGCAGGGCATCAGGCTAGTTGCCATAGCCACCTTCCCCATGGTGAGCGCTGTTTGGTTGAAACGCTTGCCCCTGTGCAATCGACAAGGCAGCAACAAAAACACCACGGGAAAACCGTATTGAGGCTTTGTTCTGACCGCTCATTCGGTGTCGCGTTTCTTTCAAGCAATTCTCCCGGTTAGCCCACACTCGGCTCGCTCCCAGAGCCGTGTTAAAGTCTACTTCGCATTCACTCTCTTTTCTCAGCAGACTCTTGGGATTTTATCTATAAAATGAATTCCTTTACTCAAACTATGTTAAAACTGCTTTGTCCTTCATATTTACCATGTCTAGAAAGATTTAAACAAAAAAACAACAACGTTGTACTTTGCAGTAAAAGAAAGAGCAAATCTAAAGTTTCAGGAATCCGAGAATAAGCTTACTTTCATGAGTTCTTCACGATTTCGGATTTTGCTATAAAATGAATTCCTTCACTCAAACTAAATTAAAACTGCTAAACCGCTAATCTGTTACATGTAAGGCAGATGTCAAATTCACCGAAATAGGATCTAAGGGTATTCGGCCAATCGAGCTGTAGCAGCTTTGGTAAAAGAGTATAAGTTGAAGAGTTTGTGAATAAAGGTGTGCGCACACATAGTGAGCTGTAGGAAAATAGGCAGGGAGCAATGCCGGCTGGGGTATATGTTCTTGTATGTTGTCTGACTGTTTGATTTGAATGTGTTGTGTAAGTGTCCTGTTGAATGTTACATGTTTGGGCTTTGACACTTCACTGTGGTTGTTAACTGTGTGGTGTGTCCTGAAATGTTATAGGTTTGGGCTGTGTGACATGCTTAATGCTTGTCAGTAGCTACCCACTTATTCATATATAGCAACTGACAACATAAGAAGTCTGGACATACTTTGATAGTAGTTGTAGAAGTATCCTTATTGATAATAGATAAACTAATTCATAGTGATAGAACAGTAGATGAACATGTGCCTGCACATGTCTCACGAAAATAAAATGGGTGTATGATTGCTGACGGCAGAGCAATACTGCCAAACTTATGAGTTCTTGTGGCAAACTTGATTCAGTGTCTTGACGTGCTGTCAGCGCTGTTTCGCTGACTTGATTGTCACAAGAAACAAAGTGTGTTTGATAAGATCCGACCATTTTATTACGGGAGGATCAGTATGTATGGATTCTGATGTGACTGATAAACCCATTCGTATCGTAAGCATAATCTAACACGTGAGACAACGCCCTGGCACACAATCAAAAAAAAAAGAGAGAGCGGTTTTGTGTCCCCACAGTCCATAATGTAGAAAAGAGAGAAAAAAGCCTTTCTGATTTGGTGTGTGTGCTCACAGTGCAGAGTGTAGAGAAAAGAGAGAAAAGAAAGCCGTTTTGGTGTCACGGGTGTTGTGACTTACACACACACATTTCTGAATTGAGAAAGGAAATTATTTTAGAGGAAGCACTAGAGTTTAGATCCCACATTTGTTGATAGGCATTCATTTATTTCTTCACTTCTGATGAAGTTTCAACAATAAACAACAAACTTTGTATTATGAGAAAGAACCAGACTCATTCTTCAGGAATCCGAAAATAAGCTCTATTTTACGAGTTATGCACGAATTCGGATTCTCCTATAAAACGAATTCCTTAACTCTAACCAAGTTAAGACTGCTTTGTCCTTCATATTTATTCATGTCTAATCAAGTTTCAACGATAAACAACGTTGTACTTGTAGAATGAGAAAGAACTTCTTCAGCAATAAGCATCTCTCGACATATGACGAAATACAGATTTTGCTATAAAATTAATTCCTTCTATCAGCCTGAATTAAAACTGTTTGTCCTCCTTATTTATCCACTTCAAATCAAGTTTCAACAATTAAAGAAATGTTGTAGTTTGAGAAAAAACAACTTAATCTTAAGCAATCAGTAGGGTAAGAAAGGGTAAGAAAAGGTGCAAATGCCAACCATACATCACTAAAAGGTGGAGCGGAAGTATTCGGCTGCAAGTAGGTGCGAATGCCTGACAATGTATGATCAAAAGAGGGAGCGGAGGTTTTCGGCTGCAAGGTCTGAATGTCCAACCATAATTTGTAAAAACCGGGGAAGAAAAGGCTCGAAAGCCCGACTATACACCATCAAAAGCGGGAGCGGAGGTGTTCGGCTGCAAGTAGGTGTGAATCTTCGACCATAATTTGTAAAAAGCGGGTAAGAAAAGGTTCGAATGCCCGACTATATATTAACCAAAGTAGGAGGAGAGGTCTTCGGATAAGAGTGGGTGAGAATTTACAACCATAATCTATAAAATGCGGTGAAAAAAAAGGTGTGAATACCCCATAGAACACTAAAAGGTAGAGCGGAAGTGTTCGGCTGCAAGAAGGTGTGAATGTCTGACCATAGTTTGTAAAAAGCGGGTAAGAAAAGGTTCGAATGCCCGAACATACACCATCAAAGGAGGGAGCGGAGGTGTTCCGCTGTAAGAAGGTGTGAATGTCCAACCATAATTGGCAAAAAGCAGGTAAGAAAAGGTTAAAATACCCGATTGTACACAATCAATAGCGGGAGCAGATTTGTTCCGCTACTAAAAGGTGTGAAAGTCCGACCATGAATTGTAAAAAGCGGGTAAGAAAAGGTGCGAATGCCCGACAATGTATGATCAAAAGAGGGAGCGGAGGTTTTCGGCTGCAAGAAGGTCTGAATGTCCAACAATAAATTTGTAAAACCGGGGAAGAAAAGGCTCGAAAGCCCGACTATACATCATCAAAAGCGGGAGCGGAGGTGTTCAGCTGCAAGAAGGTCTGAAAGTCCATCAATAATTGCTAGAAAACATGAAAGAAAATTTTCGAATATCAAACCACACATCATCATAAGCGGGAGAGGAGGTGTTCAGCTGCAAGAAGTTGTGAATGTCCGACCATAGTTTGTAAAAAATGGGTAAGAAAAGGTGCGAATGCTCAACCATACATCATCAAAAGCAGGAGTGGATGTGTTCGGCTAAAAGAAGGTTTGAATGTCCGACCATAGTTCGTAAAATGCGGGTAAGAAAAGGTTCGAATGCCCGAACATACACCATCAAAAGAGGGAGCGGAGGTGTTCCGCTGTAAGACGGTGTGAATGTCCAACAATAGTTGGTAAAAAGCGGGTAAGAAAAGGTTAAAATACCCGACTGTACACAATCAATAGCGGGAGCGGAGTTGTTCGGCTACAAGAAGGTGTGAAAGTCCGACCATGGTTTGTAAAAAGCGGGTAAGAAAAGGTTCGAATGCCCGAATATATACCATCAAAAGCGGAAGCGGAGGTGTTCAGCTGCAAGAAGGTCTGAATGTCCAACAATAATTTTGTAAAAAACGGGGAAGAAAAGGTTCGAATGCCCGAACATACACCATCAAAAGAGGGAGCGGAGGTGTTCTGCTGTAAGACGGTGTGAATGTCCAACAATAGTTGGTAAAAAGCGGGTAAGAAAAGGTTAAAATACCCGACTGTACACAATCAATAGCGGGAGCGGAGTTGTTCGGCTACAAGAAGGTGTGAAAGTCCGACCATGGTTTGTAAAAAGCGGGTAAGAAAAGGTTTGAATGCCCGAATATATACCATCAAAAGCGGAAGCGGAGGTGTTCGGCTGCAAGAAGGTGTGAACGTCCAACCAAAGTTTGTAAAAAGCAGTGAAGAAAAGTTTCGAATATCCAACCAAACATAATCAAAAGCAGGAGCAGAGCTGTTCGACTGCAAGTAGGTGTGAATGTCAGATCATAATTTGCAAAAAGCTGATGAGAAAGGGTGAGAATGCCCGACTATACACCATCAAATGCGGGAGCGGAAGTGTTCGGCTGTGAGTAGGTGTGAATGTCAAACCATAATTGCTGAAAAATGTGTTAGAAAAGACTAGAATGCCGGACCATACATCATCAAAAGCGGGAAAAGTGGTGTTCGGCTGCAAGTAGGTGTGAATGTCCAGCCATAATTACTCACAAACCGGTAAGAAAAGGTAGTATTGCCAGACCATACATTATCAAAACAGGGAGCGGAGGTGGTTCAGCTGCAAGGTGTGAATGTCTGACTAAAGTTTATAAAAAGCGGGTAAGACAAGGTGCGAATGCCTGACAATGTATGATCAAATGAGGGAGCGGAGGTTTTCGGCTGCAAGGTCTGAATGTACAACCATAATTTGTAAAAACCGGGGAAGAAAAGGCTCGAAAGCCCGACTATACACCATCAAAAGCGGGAGCGGAGGTGTTCGGCTGCAAGTAGGTGTGAATGTTCGACCATAATTTGTAAAAAGCGGGTAAGAAAAGGTTTGAATGCCCGACTATATATTAACAAAAGCAGGAGGAGAGGTCTTCGGATAAGAGTGGGTGAGAATTTCCAACCATAATCAATAAAATGCGGTGAAAAAAAAGGTGTGAATACCCCATAGAACACTAAAAGGTGGAGCAGAAGTGTTCGGCTGCAAGAAGGTGTGACTGTTCGACTATATTTGGTGAAAAGCAGGTGAAGCAAGGTCTGAATGCCCAACCTTACATCATCAAAAACGAGATCAGAGGTGTTTGGCTGCAAGAAGGCCATAGTTTGCCAAAAGCGGGTAAGCTGCGAATGACCGACTAAATATCAACAAAAGTTGGGGCGGAGGTCTTCGGATGCAAGTGGGTGTGAATATCCCACCATACAAGTATGGTGGAGAGAAAGCTGTGAATGGCCGACCATAGTAAAAAGCGGGTGAGAAAAGGTGCGAATGTCCAATCATACATGATCAAAACAGGGAGCGGAGGTGTTTGGCTGCGACAAGGTGTGTATGTCCACCCATAATTAATGAAAAGCGGGCAACAAGTAGGTTTGAATACCCATCATCAAAAGCAGGAGTGGATGTGTTCGGCTACAAGAAGGTTTGAATGTCTGACCATAGTTTGTAAAAAGCGGGTAAGAAAAGGTTCGAGTGCCCGAACATACACCATCAAAAGAGGGAGCGGAGGTGTTCCGCTGTAAGACGGTGTGAATGTCCAACAATAGTTGGTAAAAAGCGGGTAAGAAAAGGTTAAAATACCCGACTGTACACAATCAATAGCGGGAGCGGAGTTGTTCGGCTACAAGAAGGTGTGAAAGTCCGACCATGGTTTGTAAAAAGCGGGTAAGAAAAGGTTCGAATGCCCGAATATATACCATCAAAAGCGGAAGCGGAGGTGTTCGGCTGCAAGAAGGTGTGAACGTCCAACCAAAGTTTGTAAAAAGCAGTGAAGAAAAGTTTCGAATATCCAACCAAACATAATCAAAAGCGGGAGCAGAGCTGTTCGACTGCAAGTAGGTGTGAATGTCAGATCATAATTTGCAAAAAGCTGATGAGAAAGGGTGAGAATGCCCGACTATACACCATCAAATGCGGGAGCGGAAGTGTTCGGCTGTGAGTAGGTGTGAATGTCAAACCATAATTGCTGAAAAATGTGTTAGAAAAGACTAGAATGCCGGACCATACATCATCAAAAGCGGGAAAAGTGGTGTTCGGCTGCAAGTAGGTGTGAATGTCCAGCCATAATTACTCACAAACCGGTAAGAAAAGGTAGTATTGCCAGACCATACATTATCAAAACAGGGAGCGGAGGTGGTTCAGCTGCAAGGTGTGAATGTCTGACTAAAGTTTATAAAAAGCGGGTAAGACAAGGTGCGAATGCCTGACAATGTATGATCAAATGAGGGAGCGGAGGTTTTCGGCTGCAAGGTCTGAATGTACAACCATAATTTGTAAAAACCGGGGAAGAAAAGGCTCGAAAGCCCGACTATACACCATCAAAAGCGGGAGCGGAGGTGTTCGGCTGCAAGTAGGTGTGAATGTTCGACCATAATTTGTAAAAAGCGGGTAAGAAAAGGTTTGAATGCCCGACTATATATTAACAAAAGCAGGAGGAGAGGTCTTCGGATAAGAGTGGGTGAGAATTTCCAACCATAATCAATAAAATGCGGTGAAAAAAAAGGTGTGAATACCCCATAGAACACTAAAAGGTGGAGCAGAAGTGTTCGGCTGCAAGAAGGTGTGACTGTTCGACTATATTTGGTGAAAAGCAGGTGAAGCAAGGTCTGAATGCCCAACCTTACATCATCAAAAACGAGATCAGAGGTGTTTGGCTGCAAGAAGGCCATAGTTTGCCAAAAGCGGGTAAGCTGCGAATGACCGACTAAATATCAACAAAAGTTGGGGCGGAGGTCTTCGGATGCAAGTGGGTGTGAATATCCCACCATACAAGTATGGTGGAGAGAAAGCTGTGAATGGCCGACCATAGTAAAAAGCGGGTGAGAAAAGGTGCGAATGTCCAATCATACATGATCAAAACAGGGAGCGGAGGTGTTTGGCTGCGACAAGGTGTGTATGTCCACCCATAATTAATGAAAAGCGGGCAACAAGTAGGTTTGAATACCCATCATCAAAAGCAGGAGTGGATGTGTTCGGCTACAAGAAGGTTTGAATGTCTGACCATAGTTTGTAAAAAGCGGGTAAGAAAAGGTTCGAGTGCCCGAACATACACCATCAAAAGAGGGAGCGGAGGTGTTCCGCTGTAAGACGGTGTGAATGTCCAACAATAGTTGGTAAAAAGCGGGTAAGAAAAGGTTAAAATACCCGACTGTACACAATCAATAGCGGGAGCGGAGTTGTTCGGCTACAAGAAGGTGTGAAAGTCCGACCATGGTTTGTAAAAAGCGGGTAAGAAAAGGTTCGAATGCCCGAATATATACCATCAAAAGCGGAAGCGGAGGTGTTCGGCTGCAAGAAGGTGTGAACGTCCAACCAAAGTTTGTAAAAAGCAGTGAAGAAAAGTTTCGAATATCCAACCAAACATAATCAAAAGCGGGAGCAGAGCTGTTCGACTGCAAGTAGGTGTGAATGTCAGATCATAATTTGCAAAAAGCTGATGAGAAAGGGTGAGAATGCCCGACTATACACCATCAAATGCGGGAGCGGAAGTGTTCGGCTGTGAGTAGGTGTGAATGTCAAACCATAATTGCTGAAAAATGTGTTAGAAAAGACTAGAATGCCGGACCATACATCATCAAAAGCGGGAAAAGTGGTGTTCGGCTGCAAGTAGGTGTGAATGTCCAGCCATAATTACTCACAAACCGGTAAGAAAAGGTAGTATTGCCAGACCATACATTATCAAAACAGGGAGCGGAGGTGGTTCAGCTGCAAGGTGTGAATGTCTGACTAAAGTTTATAAAAAGCGGGTAAGACAAGGTGCGAATGCCTGACAATGTATGATCAAATGAGGGAGCGGAGGTTTTCGGCTGCAAGGTCTGAATGTACAACCATAATTTGTAAAAACCGGGGAAGAAAAGGCTCGAAAGCCCGACTATACACCATCAAAAGCGGGAGCGGAGGTGTTCGGCTGCAAGTAGGTGTGAATGTTCGACCATAATTTGTAAAAAGCGGGTAAGAAAAGGTTTGAATGCCCGACTATATATTAACAAAAGCAGGAGGAGAGGTCTTCGGATAAGAGTGGGTGAGAATTTCCAACCATAATCAATAAAATGCGGTGAAAAAAAAGGTGTGAATACCCCATAGAACACTAAAAGGTGGAGCAGAAGTGTTCGGCTGCAAGAAGGTGTGACTGTTCGACTATATTTGGTGAAAAGCAGGTGAAGCAAGGTCTGAATGCCCAACCTTACATCATCAAAAACGAGATCAGAGGTGTTTGGCTGCAAGAAGGCCATAGTTTGCCAAAAGCGGGTAAGCTGCGAATGACCGACTAAATATCAACAAAAGTTGGGGCGGAGGTCTTCGGATGCAAGTGGGTGTGAATATCCCACCATACAAGTATGGTGGAGAGAAAGCTGTGAATGGCCGACCATAGTAAAAAGCGGGTGAGAAAAGGTGCGAATGTCCAATCATACATGATCAAAACAGGGAGCGGAGGTGTTTGGCTGCGACAAGGTATGTATGTCCACCCATAATTAATGAAAAGCGGGCAACAAGTAGGTTTGAATACCCATCATCAAAAGCAGGAGTGGATGTGTTCGGCTACAAGAAGGTTTGAATGTCTGACCATAGTTTGTAAAAAGCGGGTAAGAAAAGGTTCGAGTGCCCGAACATACACCATCAAAAGAGGGAGCGGAGGTGTTCCGCTGTAAGACGGTGTGAATGTCCAACAATAGTTGGTAAAAAGCGGGTAAGAAAAGGTTAAAATACCCGACTGTACACAATCAATAGCGGGAGCGGAGTTGTTCGGCTACAAGAAGGTGTGAAAGTCCGACCATGGTTTGTAAAAAGCGGGTAAGAAAAGGTTCGAATGCCCGAATATATACCATCAAAAGCGGAAGCGGAGGTGTTCGGCTGCAAGAAGGTGTGAACGTCCAACCAAAGTTTGTAAAAAGCAGTGAAGAAAAGTTTCGAATATCCAACCAAACATAATCAAAAGCGGGAGCAGAGCTGTTCGACTGCAAGTAGGTGTGAATGTCAGATCATAATTTGCAAAAAGCTGATGAGAAAGGGTGAGAATGCCCGACTATACACCATCAAATGCGGGAGCGGAAGTGTTCGGCTGTGAGTAGGTGTGAATGTCAAACCATAATTGCTGAAAAATGTGTTAGAAAAGACTAGAATGCCGGACCATACATCATCAAAAGCGGGAAAAGTGGTGTTCGGCTGCAAGTAGGTGTGAATGTCCAGCCATAATTACTCACAAACCGGTAAGAAAAGGTAGTATTGCCAGACCATACATTATCAAAACAGGGAGCGGAGGTGGTTCAGCTGCAAGGTGTGAATGTCTGACTAAAGTTTATAAAAAGCGGGTAAGACAAGGTGCGAATGCCTGACAATGTATGATCAAATGAGGGAGCGGAGGTTTTCGGCTGCAAGGTCTGAATGTACAACCATAATTTGTAAAAACCGGGGAAGAAAAGGCTCGAAAGCCCGACTATACACCATCAAAAGCGGGAGCGGAGGTGTTCGGCTGCAAGTAGGTGTGAATGTTCGACCATAATTTGTAAAAAGCGGGTAAGAAAAGGTTTGAATGCCCGACTATATATTAAAAAAAGCAGGAGGAGAGGTCTTCGGATAAGAGTGGGTGAGAATTTCCAACCATAATCAATAAAATGCGGTGAAAAAAAAGGTGTGAATACCCCATAGAACACTAAAAGTTGGAGCAGAAGTGTTCGGCTGCAAGAAGGTGTGACTGTTCGACTATATTTGGTGAAAAGCAGGTGAAGCAAGGTCTGAATGCCCAACCTTACATTATCAAAAACGAGATCAGAGGTGTTTGGCTGCAAGAAGGCCATAGTTTGCCAAAAGCGGGTAAGCTGCGAATGACCGACTAAATATCAACAAAAGTGGGGGCGGAGGTCTTCGGATGCAAGTGGGTGTGAATATCCCACCATACAAGTATGGTGGAGAGGAAGCTGTGAATGGCCGACCATAGTAAAAAGCGGGTGAGAAAAGGTGCGAATGTCCAATCATACATGATCAAAACAGGGAGCGGAGGTGTTTGGCTGCGACAAGGTGTGTATGTCCACCCATAATTAATGAAAAGCGGGCAACAAGTAGGTTTGAATACCCATCATCAAAAGCAGGAGTGGATGTGTTCGGCTACAAGAAGGTTTGAATGTCTGACCATAGTTTGTAAAAAGCGGGTAAGAAAAGGTTCGAGTGCCCGAACATACACCATCAAAAGAGGGAGCAGAGGTGTTCCGCTGTAAGACGGTGTGAATGTCCAACAATAGCTGGTAAAAAGCGGGTAAGAAAAGGTTAAAATACCCGACTGTACACAATCAATAGCGGGAGCGGAGTTGTTCGGCTACAAGAAGGTGTGAAAGTCCGACCATGGTTTGTAAAAAGCGGGTAAGAAAAGGTGCGAATGCCCGACAATGTATGATCAAAAGAGGGAGTGGAGGTTTTCGGCTGCAAGAAGGTCTGAATGTCCAACCATAATTTGTAAAAACCGGGGAAGAAAAGGCTCGAAAGCCCGACTATACACCATCAAAAGTTGGAGCGGAGGTGTTCAGCTTCAAGACGGTCTGAATGTCCATCAATAATTGCTAGAAAACATGTAAGAAAATTTTCGAATATCAAACTGCACATGATCATAAGCAGGAGAGATGTTCAGCTGCAAGAAGGTGTGAATGTCTACCCATAATTACTGAAAAATGGGTAAGAAAAGGTGCGAATGCCTAACTATACATCATCAAAAGAGGGAGCGGAGGTGTTCCGCTGTAAGACGGTGTGAATGTCCGACCATAGATGGTAAAAAGCGGGTAAGAAAAGGTTAAATTACCCGACTGTACACAATCAAAAGAGGGAGCGGAGTTGTTCAGCTAAGAGAAGGTGTGAAAGTCCGACCTTGGTTTGTAAAAAGCGGGTAAGAAAAGGTTCGTATGCCCGAATATACACCATCAAAAGCGGAAGCGGAGGTGTTCGGCTGCAAGATATTGTGAACGTCCGACCAAAGTTTGTAAATAGCAGTTAAGAAAAGGTTCGAATATCTAACCAAACATAAGAATGAGTCTTTTCCGCTGTAGAATGCCCGACTATAGACCATCAAATGCGGGAGCGGAGGTGTTCGGCTCTGAGTAGGTGTGAATGTCCGACCATAATTGCTGAAGAATGTGTTAGAAAAGGTAAGAATGCTGGACCATACATCATCAAAAGCGGTAGAGGTGGTGTTCGGCTGCAAAAAGGTGTGACTGTTCGACTAAAGTTTGTAAAAAGTGGGTAAGACAAGGTGCGAATACCTGACAATGTATGATCAAAAGCGGGAGCGGAGGTGTTCAGCTGCAAGAAGGTCTACATGTCCATCAATAATTGCTAGAAAACATGAAAGAAACTTTTCGAAAATCAAACCGCACATGATCATAAGTGGGATAGGAGGTGTTCAGCTGCAAGGTGTGAATGTCCACCCATAATTCCTGAAAAATGGGGAAAAAAAAGGTGTGAATGCCCAACCATACATCATCAAAAGCAGGAGTGGAAGTGTTCGGCTACAAGAAGGTGTGAACGTCCAACCAAAATATGTAAAAAGAAGTTAAGAAAAGGTTCGAATATCCAACCAAACATAATCAAAAGTGGGAGCAGAGCTGTTCGACTGCAAGTAGGTGTGAATGTCAGATCATAATTTGCAAAAAGCTGATGAGAAAGGGTGAGAATGCCCGACTATACACCATCAAATGCGGGAGCGGAAGTGTTCGGCTGTGAGTAGGTGTGAATCTCCGACCATAATTGCTGAAAAATGTGTTAGAAAAGGTAAAAATGCCGGTCCATACATCATCAAAAGCGAGAGGGGTTGTGTTCGGCTGCAAGTAGGTGTGAATGTCCAGCCATAATTACTCACAAACGGGTAAGAAAAGGTAGTATTGCCAGACCATATATGATCAAAACAGGGAGCGGAGGTGGTTCAGCTGCAAGAAGGTTTGAATGTCCGACTAAAGTTCAAATATATTAAAGAAAGCGGGAGGAGAGGTCTTCGGATGAGAGTGGTTGAAAATTTCCGACCATAATGTATAAAATGCGGTGAAAAAAAGGTGTGATAGAACACTAAAAGGTGGAGCGGAAGTATTCGGCTGCAAGAAGGTGTGAATGTCCGACTATATTTGGTGAAAAGCAGGTGAAGCAAGGTCTGAATGCCAAACCTTACATCATCAAATGCGAGATCAGAGGTGTTTGGCTGCAAGAAGGCCATAGTTTGCCAAAAGCGGGTAAGGTGCGAATGTCTGACTAAATATCAAAAAAATTTGGGGCAGAGGTCTTCGGATGCAAGTGGGTGTGAATATCCAACCATACAAGTATGGTGGAGAGGAAGCTGTGAATAGCCGACCATAGTTTGGAAAAAGCGGGTAAGAAAAGGTTTGAATACCCGAACATACACCATCAAAAGAGGGAGCGGAGGTGTTCCGCTGTACGAAGGTGTGAATGTCCGACCATAGTTGGTAAAAAGCGGGTAAGAAAAGGTTAAAATAACCGACTGTACACAATCAATAGCGGGAACGGATGTGTTCGGCTACAAGAAGGTGTGAAAGTCCGACCATGGTTTGTAAAATGCGGGTAAGAAAAGGTGCGAATGTCCGACAATGTATGATCAAAAGAGAGAGCGGAGGTTTTCGGATACAAGAAGGTTTGAATGTCCCACCATAGTTTGTAAAAAGCGGGTAGAAAAGGTTCGAATGCCCGGCTATACACCATCAAAAGCGGGAGAGGAGGTGTTCCGCTGTAAGACGGTGTGAATGTCCGACCATAGTTGGTAAAAAGCGGGTAAGAAAAGGTTAAAATACCCGACTGTACACAATCAATAGCGGGAGCGGAGTTGTTCGGCTACTAAAAGGTGTGAAAGTCCGACCCTGGTTTGTAAAAAGCGGGTAAGAAAAGATTCGAATGCCCGAACATACACCATCAAAAGAGGGAGCGGAAGTGTTCCGCTGTAAGACGGTGTGAATGTCCGATCATAGTTGGTAAAAAGCGGGTAAGAAAAGCTTAAAATACCCGACTGTACACAATCAAAAGAGGGAGCGGAGTTGTTCGGCTACAAGAAGGTGTGAAAGTCCGACCATGGTTTGTAAAAACCGGGAAGAAAAGGCTCGAAAGCCCGACTATACACCATCAAAAAGAAGGTTTGAATGTCCATCAATAATTGCTTTAAAACAAGAAAGTAAATTTTCGAATATCAAACCGTACATGATCATAAGCGGGAGAGGAGGTGTTCCGCTGTAAGACGGTGTGAATGTCCGACCATAGTTGGTAAAAAGCGGGTAAGAAAAGGTTAAAATACCCGACTGTACACAATCAATAGCGGGAGCGGAGTTGTTCGGCTACTAAATGGTGTGAAAGTCCGACCATGGTTTGTAAAAAGCGGGTAAGAAAAGGTTCGTATGCCCGAATATACACTATCAAAACCGGAAGTGTAGGTGTTCGGCTGCAAGAAGGTGTGAACGTCCGACCAAAGTTTGTAAAAAAGCAGCTAAGAAAAGGTTCGAATATCTAACCAAACATAATCAAAAGCGGGAGCAGAGCTGTTCGACTGCAAGTAGGTGTGAATGTCAGAGAATAATTTGCAAAAAGCTGATGAGAAAGGGTGAGAAATCCCGACTATACACCATCAAATGCGGAGTTGTTCGGCTTTGAGTAGGTGTGATTCTCCAACCATAATTGCTGAAAAATGTGTTAGAAAAGGTAAGAATGCCGGTCCATACATCATCAAAAGCGGGAGAGGAGGTGTTCAGCTGCAAGAAGATGTGAATATCCACCTATAATTACTGAAAAATGGGTAGGAAAAGATGCGAATGTCCAACCATAAATCATCAAAAGCAGGAGTGGAGTTGTTCAGCTACAAGAAGGTATGAAAGTCCAACCATGGTTTGTAAAAAGCGGGTAAGAGAAGGTTCGAATACCCGAATATATACCATCAAAAGCGGAAGCGGGGGTGTTCGGCTGCAAGAAGGTGTGAACGTCCGACCAAAGTTTTTAAAAAGCAGTTAAGAAAAGGTTTGAATATCCAACTGAACATAATCAAAAGCGGGAGCAGAGCTGTTCGACTGCAAGTAGGTGTGAATGTCAGATCATAATTGCTGAAAAATGTGATAGAAAAGACTAGAATGCCGGACAATACATCATCAAAAGCGGGAGAGGTGGTTTTTCGGCTGCAAGTAGGTGTGAATGTCCAGCCATAATTACTCACAAACGGGGGAAGAAAAGGTAGTATTTCCAGACCACACATGATCAAAACAGGGAATGGAGGTGGTTCAGCTGCAAGGTGTGAATGTCTGACTAAAGTTTGTAAAAACCGTGTAAGACAAGGGGCGAATGCCCGACAATGTATGATCAAAAGAGGGAGCGGAGGTTTTCGGCTGCAAGGTCTGAATGTCCAACCATAATTTGTAAAAATCGGGGAAGAAAAGGCTCGAAAGCCCGACTATACACCATCAAAAGCGGGAGCAGAGTTGTTCAGGTGCAAGAAGGTCTGAATGTCCGACCAATAATTACTGAAAAATGGGTAAGAAAAGGTGCGAATGCCAAATCATACATCATCAAAAGCAGGAGCAGATGTGTTCGGCTACAAGAAGGTTTGAATGTCCAACCATAGTAAGTAATAGGTGGGTAAGAAAAGGTTCGAATGCCCGACTATACACCATCAAAAGCGGAAGCGGAGGTGTTCGGCTGCAAGACGGTGTGAACGTCCGACCAAAGTTTGTAAAAAGCATTAAGAAAATGTTCGAATATCCAACCAAACATAATCAAAAGCGGGAGCAGAGCTGTTCGACTTCAAGTAGGTGTGAATATCAGATCATAATTTGCAAAAAGCTGATGAGAAAGGGTGAGAATGCCCGACTATTCACTATCAAATGTGGGAGCGGAGGTGTTCGTCTGTGAGTAGGTGTCAATGTCCGACCATAATTGCTGAAAAATGTGTTAGAAAAGGTAAGAAGGCCGGACCATATATCATCAAAAGCAGGAGAGGTTGTGTTCGGCTGCAAGTAGGTGTGAATGTCCAGCCATAATTACTCACAAACGGGTAAGAAAAGGTACTATTGCCAGACCATATATGATCAAAACAGGGAGCGGAGGTGGTTCAGCTGCAAGAAGGTTTGAATGTCCGACTAAAGTTTGTAAAAAGCGGGTAAGACAAGGTGTGAATGCCCGACAATGTATGATCAAAAGAGGAGCGGAGGTTTTCGGCTGCAAGAAGGTCTGAATGTCCACCCATAATAACTGAAAAATGGGTAAGAAAAGGTGCGAAAGCCCAACCGCACATGATCATAAGTGGATGAGAAGGTGTTCGACTGCAAGTAGGTGTGAATGTAATCAATGTCTAGATAGATTTCAACAAAAAAACAACGTTGTACTTTGCAGTAAAAGAAAGTGCAAATCAAAAGTTTTAGGAATCCGAGAATAAGCTTATTTTCATGAGTTCTGCACGATTTCGGATTTTATGTATAAAATGAATTCATTCACTCAAACCAAGTTAAAACTGCTTTTTCCTTCATATTTATCAATGTCTAGATCAACTTCAACAAAGAACAACATTGTATTTTGCAGTAGAAGAAAGAGCAAAACTGAAGGATCAGGAATCCGAGAATAAGCTTCTTTTCATACGTTCTGCATGATTTGGGATTTTATGTATAAAATGAATTCCTTCACTCAAACTAAGTTAACACTGCTTTGTCCTTCATATTTACCCATTTCTACATATATTTCAAGCATAAACGTCCTCATACTACCCTGAATGAGAAAGAACCACACTTGTGATTAAGCCATACGCCCCTTTTGAGGAGTTCTGCATGATTTGGGATTTTATCTATAAAATCAATTCCTTCACTCAAACTATGTTAAAACGGCTTTTACCTTCATATTTATCACTGTCTCGATAGATTTAAACAAAAAAAAAACAACGTTGTACTTTGCAGTAAAAGAAAGAGCCAATCAAAAGTTTTAGGAATCCGAGAATAAGCTTATTTTCATGAGTTCTGCACGATTTCGGATTTTATGTATAAAATTAATTAATTCACTCAAACCAAGTTAAAACTGCTTTTTCCTTCATATTTATCAATGTCTAGATCGACTTCAACAAAGAACAACATTGTATTTTGCAGTAGAAGAAAGAGCAACACTGAAGGATCAGGAATCCGAGAATAAGCTTATTTTCTTATGGGCAAGTGGGAACTGCTTTGTCCTTCATATTTATCAATGTGTAGATGGATTTCAACTTCTTCTACTGCAAAGTCCAATGTTTTTCTTTGTTGAAGTCGATCTAGACATTGATGAATATGGAAGGACAAAGCAGTTTTAACTTGGTTTGAGCAAAGCAATTCATTTTATAGCAAAATCCGAAATCGTGCAGAACTCATGAAAGCAGGCTTATACTCGGATTCCTGAAACTTTAGATTTGCTCTTTCTTTTACTGCAAAGTACAACGATGTTTTTTTGTTTAAATATTTCTAGACATGGTAAATATGAAGGACAAATCAGTTTTAACATAGTTTGAGTGAAGTAATCCATTTTATAAGCAAAATCCCAAATCATGCAGAACTCAGGAAATGCTTTTTCTCGCTTTTCACTGCTTTTTACAAACTTTGGTCGGACGTTCACACCTTCTTGCATCCGAACACCTCCGCTTCCGCTTTTGATGATGTATATTCGGGCATTTGAACCTTTTTTTTACCTGCTTTTTACAAACCATTGTCGGACTTTCACATCTTCTTGCAGCCGAACACCACCTCTCCCGCTTTTGATGATGTATGGTCCAGTATTCTTACCTTTTCTAACACATTTTTCAGCAATTATGGTCGGGCATTCACACCTACTCACATCTGGACAACTCCGCTCCCGCTATTGATCATACAATGTCGGGACATCGCTCCTTGTCTTACCAGATTTTTACAAACTTTAGTCGAACATTCACACCTTCTTGCAGCTGAACACCTCCGCTCCCGCTTTTGATGATGTATAGTCGGGCTTTCGAGCCTTTTCTTACCCGGTTTTTACAAATTATGGTTGGACATTCAGACCTTGCAGCCGAACACCTCCGCTCTCTCTTTTGATCATACATTGTTGGGCATTCGCACCTTGTCTTACCCACTTTTTACAAACTATAGTCAGACATTCACACCTTGCAGCAAACCTCCGCTCCCTGTTTTGATCATGTATGGTCTGGCAATACTACCTTTTCTTCCCCCGTTTGTGAGTAATTATGGCTGGACATTCACACCTACTTGCAGTCGAACAGCTCTGCTCCCGCTTTTGATTATGTTTGGTTGGATATTCGAACCTTTTCTTAACTGCTTTTTACAAACCATGGTCGGACTTTCACACCTTCTTGTAGCCGAACAACTCCGCTCCCGCTATTGATTGTGTACAGTCGGGTATTTTAACCTTTTCTTACCCGCTTTTTTACGAACTATGGTCGGACATTCACACCGTCTTACAGCGGAACACCTCCGCTCCCGCTTTTTATGGTGTATAGTCGGGCATTCGAACCTTTTCTTACCCGCTTTTTACAAACTATGGTAGGACGTTCAAACCTTCGTGTATCCGAAAACCTCCGCTCTCTCTTTTGATCATACATTGTCGGACATTCGCACCTTTTCTTACCCGCTTTTTACAAACCATGGTCGGACTGTCACACCTTCTTGTAGCCGAACACATCCGCTCCCGCTATTGATTGTGTACAGTCGGGTATTTTAACCTTTTCTTACCCGCTTTTTACCAAGTATGGTCGGACATTCACACCTTCGTACAGCGGAACACCTCCGCTCCCTCTTTTGATGGTGTATGTTCGGGCATCCAAACCTTTTCTTACCCCATTTTTCCAAACTATGGTCGGCTATTCACAGCTTCCTCTCCACCATACTTGTATGGTGGGATATTCACACCCACTTGCATCCGAAAACCTCCGCCCCAAATTTTGTTGATATTTAGTCGGACATTCGCACCTTACCCGCTTTTGGCAAACTATGGCCTTCTGGTAGCCTAACAACTCTGATCTTGCTTTTGATGATGTAAGGTTGGGCATTCAGACCTTGCTTCACCTGCTTTTCACCAAATATAGTCGGACATTCACACCTTCTTGCAGCCGAACACTTCCGCTCCACCTTTTAGTGTTCTATCACACCTTTTTTTTCACCGCATTTTATACATTATGGTCGGAAATTTTACACCACTCTCATCCGAAGACCTCTCCTCCCGCTTTTGTTAATATATTTGAACTTTAGTCGGACATTCAAACCTTCTTGCAGCTGAACCACCTCCGCTCCCTGTTTTGATCATATATGGTCTGGCAATACTACCTTTTCTTACCCGTTTGTGAGTAATTATGGCTGGACATTCACACCTACTTGCAGCCGAACACAACCTCTCTCGCTTTTGATGATGTATGGACCGGCATTCTTACCTTTTCTAACACATTTTTCAGCAATTATGGTCGGAGATTCACACCTACTCACAGCAGAACAACTCCGCTACCGCATTTGATGGTGTATAGTCGGGATTTCTCACCCTTTCTCATCAGCTTTTTGCAAATTATTCTCTGACATTCACACCTACTTGCAGTCGAACAGCTCTGCTCCCGCTTTTGATTATGTTTGGTTAGATATTCGAACCTTTTCTTAACTGCTTTTTCACAAACTTTGGTCGGACGTTCACACCTTCTTGCAGCCGAACACCTACGCTTCCGGTTTTGATAGTGTATATTCGGGCATACGAACCTTTTCTTATCCGCTTTTTACAAACCATGGTCGGACTTTCACACCTTCTCTTAGCTGAACAACTCCGCTCCCTCTTTTGATTGTGTACAGTCGGGTATTTTAACCTTTTCTTACCCGCTTTTTACCAACTATGATCGGACATTCACACCGTCTTACAGCGGAACACCTCCGCTACCTCTTTTGATGGTGTATGTTCGGGCATTCGAACCTTTTTTTACCCGCTTTTTAAAACCAGGGTCGGACTTTCACACCTTTTAGTAGCCGAACAACTCCGCTCCCGCTATTGATTGTGTACAGTCGGGTATTTTAACCTTATCTTACTCGCTTTTTACCAACTATGGTCGGACATTCACACCTTCTTACAGCGGAACACCTCCGCTCCCTCTTTTGATGGTGTATGTTTGGGCATTCGAACCTTTTCTTACCCGCTTTTTACAAACTATGGTCGGACATTCAAACCTTCTTGTAGCCGAACACATCCACTCGTGCATTTGATGATGTATGGTTGGGAATTCGCACCTTTTCTTACCCATTTTTCAGTAGTTATGGGTGGACATTCACACCTTGCAGCTGAACACCTCCTCTCCCGCTTATTATCATGTGCGGTTTGATATTCGAAAATTCTCTTTCATGTTTTCTAGCAATTATTGATGGACATTTAGACCTTCTTGCAGCTGAACACCTCCGCTCCAGCTTTTGATGGTGTATAGTCGGGCTTTCAAGCCTTTTCTTCCCCGGTTTTTACAAATTATGGTTGGACATTCAGACCTTCTTTCAGCCAAAAACCTCCGCTCCCTCTTTTGATCATACATTGTCGGGCATTCGCACCTTTTCTTACCCGCTTTTTACAAACTTTAGTCGGACATTAACACCTTCTTGCAGCTTAACCACCTCCGCTCCCTGTTTTGATCATGTATGGTCTGGCAATACTACCTTTTCTTACCCATTTGTGAGTAATTATGGCTTGACATTCACACCTACTTGCAGCCGAACACCACCTCTCCCGCTTTTGATGATGTATGGACCGGCATTCTTACCTTTTCTAACACATTTTTCAGCAATTATGGTTGGAGATTCACACCTACTCACAGCCGAACACATCCGCTCCCGCATTTGATGGTGTATATTCGGGCATACGAACCTGTTCTTACCCGCTTTTTACAAATTATGGTCGGACTTTCACACCTTCTTGTAGCTGAACAACTCCGCTCCCTCTTTTGATTGTGTACAGTCGGGCATACAAACCTGTTCTTACCCGCTTTTTACAAACTATGGTCGGACATTCAAACCTTCTTGTAGCCGAACACATCCACTCCTGCTTTTGATGATGTATGGTTGGGCATTCGCACCTTTTCTTACCCATTTTTCAGTAATTATGGGTGGATATTCACACCTTCTTGCAGCGGAACACCTCCTCTCCCGTTTATGATTATGTGCGGTTTGATATTCGAACATTTTCTTTCATGTTTTATAGCAATTATTGATGGACATTCATACCTTCTTGAAGCCGAACACATCCACTCCTGCTTTTGATGATGTATGGTTGGGCATTCGAACCTACTTGTTGCCCGTTTTTCATTAATTATGGGTGGACATTCACACCTTGTCGCAGCCAAACACCTCCGCTCCCTGTTTTGATCATGTATGTTTTGACATTCTTACCTTTTCTCACCTGCTTTTTACTATTGTCGGCCAATCACAGCTTCCTCTCCACCATACTTGTATGGTAGGAAATTCTCACCCACTCTCATCCGAAGACCTCTCCTCCCGCTTTTGTTCATATTTAGTCGGGCATTCGAACCTTTTCTTACCCACTTTTTACAAATTATGGTCGAACATTCACACCTACTTGCAGCTGAATACTTCCGCTCCACCTTTTAGGTATGTATGGTTGGCATTTGCACCTTTTGTTACCCTCTTTTTATACTGATTGCTGAAGATTAAGTTGTTCTTTCTCAAACTACAATTTTTTTTTAATTGTTGAAACTTGATTTGAAGTGGATAAATAAGGAGGACAAACAGTTTTAAGTCACGCTGATAGAAGAAATTAATTTTATAGCAAAATCTGTATTTCGTCATATGTAGAGAGATGCTTATTGCTGAAGAAGTTCTTTCTCATTCTACAAAGTACAACGTTGTTTATCGTTGAAACTTGATTAGACATGAATAAATATGAAGGACAAAGCAGTCTTAACTTGGTTTGAGTTAATTAATTCGTTTTATAGGAGAATCCGAATTCGTGCTTATTTTCGGATTCCTGAAGAATGAGTCTGGTTCTTTCTCATAATACAAAGTTTGTTGTTTATTGTTGAAACTTCATCAGAAGTGAAGAAATAAATGAATGCCTATCAACAAATGTGGGATCTAAACTCTACTGCTTCCTATAAAATAATTTCTTTTCTCAATTCAGAAATGTGTGTGTGTAAGTCACAACACCCGTGACACCAAAACGGCTTTCTTTTCTCTCTTTTCTCTACACTCTGCACTATGAGCACACACACCAAATCAGAAAGGCTTTTTTCTCTCTTTTCTACATTATGGACTGTGGGGACACAAAACCGCTCTCTCTTTTTTTTTTTGATTGTGTGCCAGGGCGTTGTCTCACGTATTAGATTATGCTTAAGATACGAATGGGTTTATCAGTCACATCAGAATCCATACATACTGATCCTCCCGTAATAAAATGGTCGGATCTTATCAAACACACTTTGTTTCTTGTGACAATCAAGTCAGCGAAACAGCGTATACACGTCAAGACACTGAATCAAGTTTGCCACAAGAACTCATAAGTTTGGCAGTATTGCTCTGCCGTCAGCAATCATACACCCATTTTATTTTCGTGAGACGTGCAGGCACCTGTTCATCTACTGTTCTATCACTATGAATTAGTTTATCTATTATCAATAAGGATACTTCTACAACTACTATCAAAGTATGTCCAGACTTCTTATGTTGTCAGTTGCTATATATGAATAAGTGGGTAGCTACTGACAAGCATTAAGCATGTCACACAGCCCAAACATATAACATTTCAGGACACACCACACAGTTAACAACCACAGTGAAGTGTCAAAGCCCAAACATTCAACAGGACACTTACACAACACATTCAAATCAAACAGTCAGACAACATACAAGAACATATACCCCAGCCGGCATTGCTCCCTGCCTATTTTCCTACAGCTCACTATGTGTGCGCACACCTTTATTCACAAACTCTTCAACTTATACTCTTTTACCGAAGCTGCTACAGCTCAATTGGCCGAATACCCTTAGATCCTATTTCGGTGAATTTGACATCTGCCTTACATGTAACAGATTAGCGGTTTAGCAGTTTTAATTTAGTTTGAGTGAAGGAATTCATTTTATAGCAAAATCCGAAATCGTGAAGCACTCATGAAAGTAAGCTTATTCTCGGATTCCTGAAACTTTAGATTTGCTCTTTCTTTTACTGCAAAGTACAAGGTTGTTTTTTTTGTTTAAATCTTTCTAGACATGGTAAATATGAACGACAAAGCAGTTAACATAGTTTGAGTGAAGGAATTCATTTTATAGATAAAATCCCAAGAGTCTGCAGAGAAAAGAGAGTGAATGCGAAGTAGACTTTAACACGGCTATGGGAGCGAGCCGAGTGTGGGCTAACCGGGAGAATTGCTTGAAAGAAACGCGACACCGAATGAGCGATCAGAACAAAGCCTCAATACGGGATTCTCGTGGTGTTTTTGTTGCTGCCTTGTCTTTTGCATAGAGTAAAAGACAAGGCAGCCATCGAATAGGGCCCGATTTTTCCTACTTGGTCAGCCGAGGAGCAAGGGGGGGGGGGCAAACGTCTCAACCAAGCAAAGCTCACCATGGGGAAGGTGGCTATACCAACTAGCCTGATGCCCTGCTCCCGCAGTGACGGATAATCGTACTCTGGTTTCTCTTCATAACATACAAGTCTTTCGCCTTTTACTAAAGACTTCCGTGGAGAGCAGCACTAATGAGTTGTTTCTATTATTGGCAGGCTTTACCTTTGCGGGTGAAGCCCTTTCTGTCTGTGCAAAAGAAATCTTGCTACTTTGCAGAGTGACTTCTCTGAGTAGAGTCGCCTTACTTGTTGCGACTGTGCCGATGTTCGAAGCTGGAGTGCAAAGTTGTTGCTTGAATGGTGCTTGCTGGAGCATGCGGGAGTGCAAAGTTATACCATTTAAAAGGGCTGAAGAGTGCTCAGTGCAGCGGGTGGGCGGAGGTGCAACGTGACACTCTGGCCACCTATGGCCATAAAAAGAACACTGCTACAAGTGCGCATTGTGCCAGCAAGGGCCCTCGGACCTGAAACAGTGGACAGTTATCGCTTCTCGGCCTTTTGGCTAAGATCAAGTGTAGTATCTGTTCTTATCAGTTTAATATGTCCTCTATACGAGGACAACATATTAAATGGATTTTTAAGAATAGGAGTTGAAAAAGAAGCTTGCTCCGTTCACAGCCTCGACCCGGTACTGCAGTGCCGCTGGGAACGGTGCGCTCTCCTCTGCTCTTGTGAAAAAGCAAACAGCGGTGCAGGATGGAAGTTTCAGGGAGCCCAAGATGAAACTTTCTTTTAATCTGCTGAGAAAAGAGAGTGAATGCGAAGTGGACTTTAACACGGCTCTGGGAGCGAGCCGAGTGCGGGCTAACCGGGAGAATTGCTTGAAAGAAACGCGACACCGAATGAGTGGTCAGAACAAAGCCTCAATACGGTGTTCCCGTGGTGTTTGTGGCTGCCTTGTCTTTTGCACAGAGTAAAAGACAAGGCAGCCATCGAATAGATTGTTTCTACTTGGTCAGCCGAGGAGCGGGGGGGGGGGGGGGCAAGCGTCTCAACCAAGCAAAGCTCACCAAGTAGGAACAATCGGGCCCTTTTCGATGGCTGCAACACCTGAAAGAGATATTGATGCGAGACCCGATCAAATGCTTTTTCAAAGTCTAAATTTAAGATGACAAGCCGGGTGTTTCTGTCTCTAGCGTAATCAATGATGTCTCGAATCAGTACGAGGCTGTCGGTGAGTTGTCTCCCTGAGATGGCACAAGCTTGGTCTGGGTGAATTACCTCCTCTAAAACAGAGGACATCCGTGTCGCTAAAACCTTGCTAAAAAGTTTACAGTCAAAGTTTAAAAGTGTGATGGGCCTCCAATTCTTTAGGTCAGTCTTATCGTTTTTTTTATAAAGTAGAGTCACTATTCCCACTCTAAAACTGTCAGGCAGTCGGTCGAGTTTTTCAAAATCTTTAAAAACATCTAAAATGTCTGATGATAAAAGGTCCCAATAGGTCAGATAGAATTCTGCAGGAAGCCCGTCTAAACCCGGAGCTCGACTTCTCTTAAAACCTGTTAGGCATTTTTTTAACTCTAAAGCAGTAAAATTCTGTGTCAAGTGTGCATTCTCTTTTACGGTTTTGTCAACGAATTTTAAGATTTCTGCCGATGTTTCCAAGTGCACTGGTTTCTCTTTGTACATGTTACTATAAAAGGTATGTACAGTTTCAATCATCTCTTGTGTGGATTTTGTTAAAAACCCATCTTCTCTTTTTAGATTTTGAATACACTCCTTTTTATTTATAACTTTCTTTCTTTTTCACCTTCCTCAATTTCCTGCTCCCTGCTTCTTACAAAAATTCCTTTACTCTTTATTTCTGCTAAAACTGACATTTCCTTTTTGACATCTTTGATTTCTTCTTTAAAGTCTATGCCACACTGATTTAGTTTAAAGTAGCGCTGTAAGCGTTTATGTAGTCCCATCATACATCTATTCTCTTTCCTTTTTTTACGTTTACCTTGCTGTTTAAAAAAAGTCTGGGTCGTTTCCTTCACCATTTCCCACCATTGTGCATGTGTTTCGTAGAGGTCTTGAAGGGTCTGCCACTCTTTATAACATTCCCTGTACTGACTGACTATGATTTCATCCTCCAACAGGGAACAGTTGAGTTTCCACAGACCACTTCCTACCGTCACACCAGAAGGGGGTGAAAGGGTGCAGGAGAGCATAAGGTGGTCTGAAAAGAAAACAGGGGTTAATCTAACATCAGTGGGTGGGCAACCTCTAGTAAAGAAATAATCAATGCGAGAGGCTCTGGTGCCATCATGACTAAACCAGGTGAAGCCCTCCTCTCTGGGATGCATGGTTTTAAAACAGTCAGTAAGCTTAAAATCCCTGCATATGCCCTGAAGTAAAATCGAAGTCTTATCCACTTTAAAATCTACCCCTGCTCTTTTTCTATCTTTCCTGCTCAAGATACAGTTAAAATCCCCTCCTACAACTAAAGGTACTTGCCCTAGCATGTAAAGCTGTATATCTTCTAAAAGGTCATACCTTTCATTTTTTCCATTGAAACCATAAATATTTAAGAGGTTAAAGTCTTGCCCCATAAAATTCAAGTGTGCTAAAAGTGCCCGTCCGTCTCTCACCACTGTGCTACCTTTCACCAGAACATGCAGATTTTTAATTAGAATGGCCACACCATCATTTTTATTTTGGTTTGAGCCACTCCATATCGATAAATGGGGCCACATTTCCTCCCATTGTCTATGGTTTTTTAAAAAAGGTAGTCCACATTCTTGTATTAAAAACACATCTGATTTTATGGAGTCTAAGAAGGATAAAATACTCTGGGCTCTTGTCTTTGATTTCACACTTCTCACATTTAGTGTTGAGAAGGTGAGAACCATTAAAAGCATAAAGGAAAGTAGGTATGTCATTTTCGTTTTTCTAAGTTATCAAAACAAATTACACACAGGTTATTTCTTGGGAAACTAGCTCTTCCTTCATTTCTTTAGGTGAAAAGTGAGTAGGGTGATCTATATTTCCTTTTCGGACTCTCGGTGTTGGCCTCTGACGCAATGTTGCATTTAACTTTGAGTCCCTGGGGGTTGATTGCAGAGCTGAAGTTAAAAAGGAGACCTCATTTGGTGAGTCGGAGGGGAAGACTCTAGGTTCTTCCACTGAAGAACTGTCTGAAAGGGACCTAACCCTTCCCCTCTTCTCTGATACCACTGGGGAATCAGAGGCTCAGATGCCGTCCTCTTCGGCTGTTGACCTTCGGGGAGGTGAGTATCTTCACTAGACTCACCTGTCTGCTCTTCCTCCTCATTTAGCGTAGCTCCACCCTCTGCCTGTGAATTCTCACAGACTTCAACACTGAGTGGTGAGGCCTCTACAGGCCCCTCCCCTTTTTGCTCCTCACTTCCAATCCAAGCTTTTGGCGGGAAGTTTGAATTTATTGGGTCAACCTCTTCACTTTGTTCACCAACTGCCACCTTTGGTCCTTCTCTTTGTTGGCTGTGGCTTTACCATCTTTAATTTGTTGGCAAAAGATTTAGGGCAATCTCTGAAGAGGTGATTTAATTCTCCACAGAGATTACATTTCCTGCCATTTGGACACTCTCCAAAAGTTTGCCCAATTTCTCTGCTCTTCCCACATAACACCTTGGTACAAGCCTCAACCAGGTGCCCATGCTCACCACACTTGCGGCAGAACTTGGGCTGCCCCTGGTAGTGGATGTAACCTCGGTTTTCAAGGTGGCCAGAGTGTCGCCCACCCGCTGCACTGAGCACTCTTCAGCCCTTTTAAATGGTATAACTTTGCACTCCCGCATGCTCCAGCAAGCACCATTCAAGCAACAACTTTGCACTCCAGCTTCGAACATCGGCACAGTCGCAACAAGTAAGGCGACTCTACTCAGAGAAGTCACTCTGCACAGTAAGAAGATTTCTTTTGCACAGACAGAAAGGGCTTCACCCGCAAAGGTAAAGCCTGCCAAAAATAGAAACAACTCATTAGTGCTGCTCTCCACAGAAATCTTCATCAGGCTAGTTGGCATAGCCACCTTCCCCATGGTGAGCTTTGCTTGGTTGAGACGCTTGCTCCCCCCCCCCCCCTTGCTCCTCGGCTGACCAACTAGGAACAATCGGGCCCTATTCGATAGCTGCCTTGTCTTTTACTCTGTGCAAAAGACAAGGCAGCAACAAAAACACCACGAGAATCCCGTATTGAGGCTTTGTTCTGATCGCTCATTCGGTGTCGCGTTTCTTTCAAGCAATTCTCCCGGTTAGCCCACACTCGGCTCGCTCCCATAGCCGTGTTAAAGTCTACTTCGCATTCACTCTCTTTTCTCAGCAGACTCTTGGGATTTTATCTATAAAATGAATTCCTTCACTCAAACTATGTTAAAACTGCTTCGTCCTTAATATTTACCATGTCTAGAAAGATTTAAACAAAAAAAACAACGTTGTACTTTGCAGTAAAAGAAAGAGCAAATCTAAAGTTTCAGGAATCCGAGAATAAGCTTACTTTCATGAGTTCTTCACGATTTCGGATTTTGCTATAAAATGAATTCCTTCACTCATACTAAATTAAAACTGCTAAACCGCTAATCTGTTATATGTAAGGCAGATGTCAAATTCACCGAAATAGGATCAAAGGGTATTCGGCCAATCGAGCTGTAGCAGCTTCGGTAAAAGAGTATAAGTTGAAGAGTTTGTGAATAAAGGTGTGCGCACACATAGTGTGCTGTACGAAAATAGGCAGGGAGCAATGCCGGCTGGGGTATATGTTCTTGTATGTTGTCTGACTGTTTGATTTGAATGTGTTGTGTAAGTGTCCTGTTGAATGTTACATGTTTCTGCTTTGACACGCTTCACTGTGGTTGTTAACTGTGTGGTGTGTCCTGAAATGTTATATGTTTGGGCTGTGTGACATGCTTAATGCTTGTCAGTAGCTACCCACTTATTCATATATAGCAACTGACAACATAAGAAGTCCGGACATACTTTGATAGTAGTTGTAGAAGTATCCTTATTGATAATAGATCACTAATTCATAGTGATAGAACAGTAGATGAACAGGTGCTTGCACATGTCTCACGAAAATAAAATGGGTGTATGATTGCTGACGGCAGAGCAATACTGCCAAACTTATGAGTTCTTGTGGCAAACTTGATTCAGTGTCTTGACGTGTATACGCTGTTTCGCTGACTTGATTGTCACAAGAAACAAAGTGTGTTTGATAAGATCCGACCATTTTATTACGGGAGGATCAGTATGTATGGATTCTGATGTGACTGATAAACCCATTCGTATCTTAAGCATAATCTAATACGTGAGACAACGCCCTGGCACACGATAAAAAAAAAAAAGAGAGAGAGCGGTTTTGTGTCCCCACAGTCCATAATGTAGAAAAGAGAGAAAAAGCCTTTCTGATTTGGTGTGTGTGCTCATAGTGCAGAGTGTAGAGAAAAGAAAGCCGTTTTGGTGCCATGGGTGTTGTGACTTACACACACACATTTCTAAATTGAGAAAGGAAATTATTTTAGAGGAAGCACTAGAGTTTAGATCCCACATTTGTTGATAGGCATTCATTTATTTCTTCACTTCTGATGAAGTTTCAACAATAAACAACAAACTTTGTATTATGAGAAAGAACTTCTTCAGCAATAAGCATCTCTCGACATATGACGAAATACAGATTTTCCTATAAAATTAATTCCTTCTATCAGCCTGACTTAAAACTGTTTGTCCTCCTTATTTATCCACTTCAAATCAAGTTTCAACAATTAAAAAAAATTTGTAGTTTGAGAAAGAACAACTTAATCTTCAGCAATCAGTATAAAAAGAGGTGCAAATGCCAACCATACATACCTAAAAGGTGGAGCGGAAGTATTCAGCTGCAAGTAGGTGTGAATGTTCGACCATAATTTGTAAAAAGCGGGTAAGAAAAGGTTCGAATGCCCGACTATATATTAACAAAAGCGGGAGGAGAGGTCTTCGGATGAGAGTGGGTGAGAATTTCCAACCATAATCTATAAAATACGGTGAAAAAAAATATGTGAATGCCTCATAGAACACTAAAAGCGGAAGTGTTCGGCTGCAAGAAGGTGTGAATGTCCGACTATATTTGGTGAAAAGCAGGTGAAGCAAGGTCTGAATGCCCAACCTTACATCATCAAAAGCGAGATCAGAGGTGTTTGGCTGCAAGAAGGCCATAGTTTGCCAAAAGCGGGTAAGGTGCGAATGACCGACTAAATATCAACAAAAGTGGGGGCGGAGGTCTTCGGATGCAAGTGGGTGTGAATATCCCACCATACAAGTATGGTGGAGAGGAAGCTGTGAATGGCCGACCATAGTAAAAGGCGGGTGAGAGAAGGTGCGAATGTCAAACCATACATAATCAAAACAGGGAGCGGAGGTGTTCTGCTGTAAGAAGGTGTGAATGTCCAACCATAGTTGGTAAAAAGCGGGTAAGAAAAGGTTAAAATACCCGACTGTACACAATCAATAGCGGGAGCGGAGTTGTTCGGCTACTAAAAGGTGTGAAAGTCCGACCATGGTTTGTAAAAAGCGGGTAAGAAAAGGTGCAAATGCCCGACAATGTATGATCAAAAGAGGGAGTGGAGGTTTTCGGCTGCAAGAAGGTCTGAATGTCCAACCATAATTTGTAAAAACCGGGGAAGAAAAGGCTCGAAAGCCCGACTATACACCATCAAAAGTGGGAGCGGAGGTGTTCAGCTGCAAGACGGTCTGAATGTCCATCAATAATTGCTAGAAAACATGAAAGAAAATTTTCGAATATCAAACTGCACATGATCATAAGCGGGAGAGGAGGTGTTCAGCTGCAAGAAGGTGTGAATGTCTACCCATAATTACTGAAAAATGGGTAAGAAAATGTGCGAATGCCTAACCATACATCATCAAAAGAGGGAGCGGAGGTGTTCCGCTGTAAGACGGTGTGAATGTCCGACCATAGATGGTAAAAAGCGGGTAAGAAAAGGTTAAATTACCCGACTGTACACAATCAAAAGAGGGAGCGGAGTTGTTCAGCTAAGAGAAGGTGTGAAAGTCCGACCTTGGTTTGTAAAAAGCGGGTAGGAAAGGTTCGTATGCCCGAATATACACCATCAAAAGCGGAAGCTGAGGTGTTCGGCTGCAAGATATTGTGAACGTCCGACCAAAGTTTGTAAAAAGCAGTTAAGAAAAGGTTCGAATATCTAACCAAACATAATCAAAAGCGGGAGCAGAGCTGTTCGACTGGAAGTAGGTGTGAATGTCAGATCATAATTTGCAAAAAGCTGATGAGAAAGGGTGAGAATGCCCGACTATACACCATCAAATGCGGTAGCGGAGTTATTCGGCTGTGAGTAGGTGTGAATCTCCAACCATAATTGCTGAAAAATGTGTTAGAAAAGGTAAAAATGCCGGTCCATACATAATCAAAATCGGGAGAGGTGGTGTTCAGCTACAAGAAGGTCTAAATGTCCATCAATAATTGCTAGAAAACATGAAAGAAAATTTTCGAAAATCAAACCACACATGATCATAAGTGGGAGAGGAGGTGTTCATCTGCAAGATATTGTGAACGTCCGACCAAAGTTTGTAAAAAGCAGTTAAGAAAAGGTTCGAATATCTAACCAAACATAATCAAAAGCGGGAGCAGAGCTGTTCGACTGCAAGTAGGTGTGAATGTCAGATCA
The DNA here is from genome assembly GCF_036924035.1 of Leuresthes tenuis. Lineage (NCBI taxonomy): Eukaryota > Metazoa > Chordata > Actinopteri > Atheriniformes > Atherinopsidae > Leuresthes > Leuresthes tenuis. Next base: position 12,460,512 of record NW_027325375.1, on the reverse strand, counting down.
TAATTTGCAAAAAGCTGATGAGAAAGGGTGAGAATGCCCGACTATACACCATCAAATGCGGTAGCGGAGTTGTTCGGCTGTGAGTAGGTGTGAATCTCCAACCATAATTGCTGAAAAATGTGTTAGAAAAGGTAAAAATGCCGGTCCATACATAATCAAAATCGGGAGAGGTGGTGTTCAGCTGCAAGAAGGTCTAAATGTCCGTCAATAATTGCTAAAAAACATGAAAGAAAATTTTCGAAAATCAAACCACACATGATCATAAGTGGGAGAGGAGGTGTTCAGCTGCAAGAAGGTGTGAATGTCCACCCATAATACCTGAAAAATGGGTAAAAAAAAGGTGCCAATGCCCAACCATACATCATCAAAAGCAGGAGTGCATGTGTTCGGCTACAAGAAGGTGTGAACGTCCAACCAAAGTTTGTAAAAAGCAGTTAAGAAAAGGTTCGAATATCCAACCATACATAATCAAAAGCGGGAGCAGAGCTGTTCGACTGCAAGTAGGTGTGAATGTCAGATCATAATTTGCAAAAAGCTGATGAGAAAGGGTGAGAATGCCCGACTATACACCATCAAATGCGGTAGCGGAGTTGTTCGGCTGTGAGTAGGTGTGAATCTCCAACCATAATTGCTGAAAAATGTGTTAGAAAAGGTAAGAATGCCGGTCCATACATCATCAAAAGCGAGAGAGGTTGTGTTCAGCTGCAAGTAGGTGTGAATGTCCAGCCATAATTACTCACAAACGGGTAAGAAAAGGTAGTATTGCCAGACCATATATGATCAAAACAGGGAGCAGAGGTGGTTCAGCTGCAAGAAGGTTTGAATGTCCGACTAAAGTTCAAATATATTAACAAAAGCGGGAGGAGAGGTCTTCGGATGAGAGTGGTTGAAAATTTCCAACCATAATGTATAAAATGCGGTGAAAAAAAGGTGTGATAGAACACTAAAAGGTGGAGCGGAAGTGTTCGGCTGCAAGAAGGTGTGAATGTCCGACTATATTTGGTGAAAAGCAGGTGAAGCAAGGTCTGAATGCCCAACCTTACATCATCAAAAGCGAGATCAGAGGTGTTTGGCTGCAAGAAGGCCATAGTTTGCCAAAAGCGGGTAAGGTGAGAATGTCCGACTAAATATCAACAAAATTTGGGGCGGAGGTCTTCGGATGCAAGTGGGTGTGAATGTCCGACTATATTTGGTGAAAAGCAGGTGAAGCAAGGTCTGAATGCCCAACCTTACATCATCAAAAGCGAGAACAGAGGTGTTTGGCTGCAAGAAGGCCATAGTTTGCCAAAAGCGGGTAAGGTGCGAATGACCGACTAAATATCAACAAAAGTGGGGGCGGAGGTCTTCGGATGCAAGTGGGTGTGAATATCCCACCATACAAGTATGGTGGAGAGGAAGCTGTGAATGGCCGACCATAGTAAAAGGCAGGTGAGAGAAGGTGCGAATGTCAAACCATACATAATCAAAACAGGGAGCGGAGGTGTTCTGCTGTAAGAAGGTGTGAATGTCCAACCATAGTTGGTAAAAAGCTGGTAAGAAAAGGTTAAAATACCCGACTGTACACAATCAATAGCGGGAGCGGAGTTGTTCAGCTACTAAAAGGTGTGAAAGTCCGACCATGGTTTGTAAAAAGCGGGTAAGAAAAGGTGCGAATGCCCGACAATGTATGATCAAAAGAGGGAGTGGAGGTTTTCGGCTGCAAGAAGGTCTGAATGTCCAACCATAATTTGTAAAAACCGGGGAAGAAAAGGCTCGAAAGCCCGACTATACACCATCAAAAGTGGGAGCGGAGGTGTTCAGCTGCAAGACGGTCTGAATGTCCATCAATAATTGCTAGAAAACATTAAAGAAAATGTTCGAATATCAAACTGCACATGATCATAAGCGGGAGAGGAGGTGTTCAGCTGCAAGAAGGTGTGAATGTCTACCCATAATTACTGAAAAATGGGTAAGAAAAGGTGCGAATGCCTAACAATACATCATCAAAAGAGGGAGCGGAGGTGTTCCGCTGTAAGACGGTGTGAATGTCCGACCATAGATGGTAAAAAGCGGGTAAGAAAAGGTTAAATTACCCGACTGTACACAATCAAAAGAGGGAGCGGAGTTGTTCAGCTAAGAGAAGGTGTGAAAGTCCGACCTTGGTTTGTAAAAAGCGGGTAAGAAAAGGTTCGTATGCCCGAATATACACCATCAAAAGCGGAAGCGGAGGTGTTCGGCTGCAAGATATTGTGAACGTCCGACCAAAGTTTGTAAAAAGCAGTTAAGAAAAGGTTCGAATATCCAACCAAACATAATCAAAAGCGGGAGCAGAGCTGTTCGACTGCAAGTAGGTGTGAATATCAGATCATAATTTGCAAAAAGCTGATGAGAAAGGGTGAGAATGCCCGACTATACACCATCAAATGCGGGAGCGGAGTTGTTCGGCTGTGAGTAGGTGTGAATCTCCGACCATAATTGCTGAAAAATGTGTTAGAAAAGGTAAGAATGCCGGTCCATACATCATCAAAAGCGAGAGAGGTGGTGTTCGGCTGCAAGTAGGTGTGAATGTCCAGCCATAATTACTCACAAACGGGTAAGAAAAGGTAGTATTGCCAGACCATATATGATCAAAACAGGGAGCGGAGGTGGTTCAGCTGCAAGAAGGTTTGAATGTCCGACTAAAGTTCAAATATATTAAAGAAAGTGGGAGGAGAGGTCTTCGGATGAGAGTGGTTGAAAATTTCCGACCATAATGTATAAAATTCGGTGAAAAAAAGGTGTGATAGAACACTAAAAGGTGGAGCGGAAGTGTTCGGCTGCAAGAAGGTGTGAATGTCCGACTATATTGGTGAAAAGCAGGTGAAGCAAGGTCTGAATGCCAAACCTTACATCATCAAAAGCGAGATCAGAGGTGTTTGGCTGCAAGAAGGCCATAGTTTGCCAAAAGCGGGTAAGGTGCGAATGTCCGACTAAATATCAACAAAATTTGGGGCAGAGGTCTTCGGATGCAAGTGGGTGTGAATATCCAACCATACAAGTATGTTGGAGAGGAAGCTGTGAATAGCCGACCATAGTTTGGAAAAAGCGGGTAAGAAAAGGTTTGAATACCCGAACATACACCATCAAAAGAGGGAGCGGAGTTGTTCCGCTGTACGAAGGTGTGAATGTCCGACCATAGTTGGTAAAAAGCGAGTAAGAAAAGGTTAAAATACCCGACTGTACACAATCAATAGCGGGAGCGGATGTGTTCGGCTACAAGAAGGTGTGAAAGTCCGACCATGGTTTGTAAAAAGCGGGTAAGAAAAGGTGCGAATGTCCGACAATGTGTGATCAAAAGAGAGAGCGGAGGTTTTCGGATACAAGAAGGTTTGAATGTCCCACCATAGTTTGTAAAAAGCGGGTAAGAAAAGGTTCGAATGCCCAACTATACACCATCAAAAGCGGGAGCAGAGGTGTTCCGCTGTAAGACGGTGTGAATGTCCGACCATAGTTGGTAAAAAGCGGGTAAGAAAAGGTTAAAATACCCGACTGTACACAATCAATAGCGGGAGCGGAGTTGTTCGGCTACTAAAAGGTGTGAAAGTCCGACCCTGGTTTGTAAAAAGCGGGTAAGAAAAGGTTCGAATGCCCGAACATACACCATCAAAAGAGGGAGCGGAGGTGTTCCGCTGTAAGACGGTGTGAATGTCCGATCATAGTTGGTAAAAAGCGGGTAAGAAAAGGTTAAAATACCCGACTGTACACAATCAAAAGAGGGAGCGGAGTTGTTCAGCTAAGAGAAGGTGTGAAAGTCCGACCATGGTTTGTAAAAAGCGGGTAAGAAAAGGTTCGTATGCCCGAATATACACTATCAAAACCGGAAGTGTAGGTGTTCGGCTGCAAGAAGGTGTGAACGTCCGACCAAAGTTTGTAAAAAAGCAGTTAAGAAAAGGTTCGAATATCTAACCAAACATAATCAAAAGCGGGAGCAGAGCTGTTCGACTGCAAGTAGTTGTGAATGTCAGATCATAATTTGCAAAATGCTGATGAGAAAGGGTGAGAAATCCCGACTATACACCATCAAATGCGGTAGCGGAGTTGTTCGGCTGTGAGTAGGTGTGATTCTCCAACCATAATTGCTGAAAAATGTGTTAGAAAAGGTAAGAATGCCGGTCCATACATCATCAAAAGCGGGAGAGGTGGTGTTCGGCTGCAAGTAGGTGTGAATGTCCATTAATAATTGGTTTAAAACATGAAAGAAAATTTTCGAATATCAAACCTTACATGATCATTAGCGGGAGAGGAGGTGTTCAGCTGCAAGAAGATGTGAATATCCACCCATAATTACTGAAAAATGGGTAGGAAAAGATGCGAATGTCCAACCATAAATCATCAAAAGCAGGAGTGGAGTTGTTCAGCTACAAGAAGGTATGAAAGTCCAACCATGGTTTGTAAAAAGCGGGTAAGAGAAGGTTCGAATACCCGAATATATACCATCAAAAGCGGAAGCGGGGGTGTTCGGCTGCAAGAAGGTGTGAACGTCCGACCAAAGTTTGTAAAAAGCAGTTAAGAAAAGGTTTGAATATCCAACCGAACATAATCAAAAGCGGGAGCAGAGCTGTTCGACTGCAAGTAGGTGTGAATGTCAGATCATAATTGCTGAAAAATGTGATAGAAAAGACTAGAATGCCGGACAATACATCATCAAAAGCGGGAGCAGAGGTGTTCAGGTGCAAGAAGGTCTGAATGTCCGACCAATAATTACTGAAAAATGGGTAAGAAAAGGTGCGAATCCCAAATCATACATCATCAAAAGCAGGAGCGGATGTGTTCGGCTACAAGAAGGTTTGAATGTTCAACCATAGTAAGTAATAGGTGGGTAAGAAAAGGCTCGAATGCCTGACTATACACCATCAAAAGCGGAAGCGGAGGTGTTCGGCTGCAAGACGGTGTGAACGTCCAACCAAAGTTTGTAAAAAGCATTAAGAAAATGTTCGAATATCCAACCAAACATAATCAAAAGCGGGAGCAGAGCTGTTCGACTTCGAGTAGGTGTGAATATCAGATCATAATTTGCAAAAAGCTGATGAGAAAGGGTGAGAATGCCCGACTATACACTATCAAATGTGGGAGCGGAGGTGTTCGTCTGTGAGTAGGTGTGAATGTCCGACCATAATTGCTGAAAAATGTGTTAGAAAAGGTAAAAATGCCGGACCATATATCATCAAAAGCGGGAGAGGTTGTGTTCGGCTGCAAGAAGGTGTGAATGTCCAGCCATAATTACTCACAAACGGGTAAGAAAAGGTACTATTGCCCGACAATGTATGATCAAAAGAGGAGCGGAGGTTTTCGGCTGCAAGAAGGTCTGAATGTCCACCCATAATTACTGAAAAATGGGTAAGACAAGGTGCGAAAGCCCAACCGCACATGATCATAAGTGGATGAGAAGGTGTTCGACTGCAAGTAGGTGTGAATGTAAGATCATAATTTGTAAAAAGCGGGTAAGAAAAGGTAAGAATGCCCAACCATAAATTATCAAAAGCGGCAGCAGAGTTTTGGCTGGTATTTATCAATGTCTAGATAGATTTCAACAAAAAACAACGTTGTACTTTGCAGTAAAAGAAAGTGCAAATCAAAAGTTTTAGGAATCCGAGAATAAGCTTATTTTCATGAGTTCTGCACGATTTCGGATTTTATGTATAAAATGAATTTCTTCACGCAAACTAAGTTAACACTGCTTTGTCCTTCATATTTATCAATGTCTAGATCGACTTCAACAAAGAACAACATTGTATTTTGCAGTAGAAGAAAGAGCAAAACTGAAGGATCAGGAATCCGAGAATAAGCTTCTTTTCATACGTTCTGCATGATTTGGGATTTTATCTATAAAATCAATTCCTTCACTCAAACTATGTTAAAACGGCTTTTACCTTCATATTTATCAATGTCTCGATAGATTTAAACAAAAAAACAACGTTGTACTTTGCAGTAAAAGAAAGAGCCAATCAAAAGTTTTAGGAATCCGAGAATAAGCTTATTTTCATGAGTTCTGCACGATTTCAGATTTTATGTATAAAATGAATTCATTCACTCAAACCAAGTTAAAACTGCTTTTTCATTCATATTTATCAATGTCTAGATCGACTTCAACAAAGAACAACATTGTATTTTGCAGTAGAAGAAAGAGCAAAACTGAAGGATCAGGAATCCGAGAATAAGCTTATTTTCTTATGGGCAAGTGGGAACTGCTTTGTCCTTCATATTTATCAATGTGTAGATGGATTTCAACTTCTTCTACTGCAAAGTCCAATGTTTTTCTTTGTTGAAGTCGATCTAGACATTGATGAATATGGAAGGACAAAGCAGTTTTAACTTGGTTTGAGCAAAGCAATTCATTTTATAGCAAAATCCTAAATCGTGCAGAACTCATGAAAGCAGGCTTATACTCGGATTCCTGAAACTTTAGATTTGCTCTTTCTTTTACTGCAAAGTACAACGTTGTTTTTTTGTTTAAATCTTTCTAGACATGGTAAATATGAAGGACAAATCAGTTTTAACATAGTTTGAGTGAAGTAATGCATTTTATAAGCAAAATCCCAAATCATGCAGAACTCACGAAAAGCTTTTTCTCGCTTTTCACTGCTTTTTACAAACTTTGGTCGGACGTTCACACCTTCTTGCATCCGAACACCTCCGCTTCCGCTTTTGATGATGTATATTCGGGCATTCGAACCTTTTATTACCCGCTTTTTACAAACCATTGTCGGACTTTCACACCTTCTTGCAGCCGAACACCACCTCTCCCGCTTTTGATGATGTATGGTCCAGTATTCTTACCTTTTCTAACACATTTTTCAGCAATTATGGTCGGACATTCACACCTACTCACAGCTGGACACCTCCGCTCCCGCTTTTGATCATACAATGTCGGGACATCGCTCCTTGTCTTACCAGCTTTTTACAAACTTTAGTCGAACATTCAAACCTTCTTGCAGCTGAACCACCTCCGCTCCCTGTTTTGATCATATATGGTCTGGCAATATTACCTTTTCTTACCCGTTTGTGAGTAATTATGGCTGGACATTCACACCTACTTGCAGCCGAACACAACCTCTCTCGCTTTTGATGATGTATGGACCGGCATTTTTACCTTTTCTAACACATTTTTCAGCAATTATGGTCGGAGATTCACACCTACTCACAGCCGAACAACTCCGCTCCCGCATTTGATGATGTATAGTCGGGCATTCTCACCCTTTCTCATCAGCTTTTTGCAAATTATGATCTGACATTCACACCTACTTGCAGTCGAACAGCTCTGCTCCCGCTTTTGATTATGTTTGGTTGGATATTCGAACCTTTTCTTAACTTCTTTTTACATATTTTGGTTGGACGTTCACACCTTCTTGTAGCCGAACACTTCCACTCCTGCTTTTGATGATGTATGGTTGGGCATTCACACCTTTTTTTTGCCCATTTTTCAGGAATTATGGGTGGACATTCACACCTTGCAGCTGAACAGCTCCTATCCCACTTATGATCATGTGCGGTTTGATTTTCGAAAAGTTTCTTTCATGTTTTCTAGCAATTATTGATGGACATGTAGACCTTCTTGCAGCTGAACACCTCCGCTCCCGCTTTTGATCATACATTGTCAGGCATTCGCACCTTGTCTTACCCACTTTTTACAAACTTTAGTCGAACAGTCACACCTTTTTGCAGCCGAACACCACCTCTACCGCTTTTGATGATGTATGGTCCAGCATTCTTACCTTTTCTAACACATTCTTCAGCAATTATGGTCGGACATTAACACCTACTCAGAGCCGAACACCTCCGCTCCCGCATTTGATTGTCTATAGTCGGGCATTCTACAGCGGAAAAGACTCATTCTTATGTTTGGTTAGATATTCGAACCTTTTCTTAACTGCTTTTTACAAACTTTGGTCGGACGTTCACAATATCTTGCAGCCGAACACCTCCGCTTCCGCTTTTGATGGTGTATATTCGGGCATACGAACCTTTTCTTACCCGCTTTTTACAAACCAAGGTCGGACTTTCACACCTTCTCTTAGCTGAGCAACTCCGCTCCCTCTTTTGATTGTGTACAGTCGGGTAATTTAACCTTTTCTTACCCGCTTTTTACCATCTATGGTCGGACATTCACACCGTCTTACAGCGGAACACCTCCGCTCCCTCTTTTGATGATGTATGGTTAGGCATTCGCACCTTTTCTTACCCATTTTTCAGTAATTATGGGTAGACATTCACACCTTCTTGCAGCTGAACACCTCTCCTGCTTATGATCATGTGCAGTTTGATATTCGAAAATTTTCTTACATGTTTTCTAGCAATTATTGATGGACATTCAGACTGTCTTGAAGCTGAACACCTCCGCTCCCACTTTTGATGGTGTATAGTCGGGCTTTCGAGCCTTTTCTTCCACGGTTTTTACAAATTATGGTTGGACATTCAGACCTTCTTGCAGCCGAAAACCTCCACTCCCTCTTTTGATCATACATTGTCGGGCATTCGCACCTTTTCTTACCCGCTTTTTACAAACCATGGTCGGACTTTCACACCTTCTTGTAGCCGAACAACTCCGCTCCCGCTATTGATTGTGTACAGTCGGGTATTTTAACCTTTTCTTACACGCTTTTTACCAACTATTGTTGGACATTCACACCGTCTTACAGCGGAACACCTCCGCTCCCTCTTTTGATGGTGTATGTTCGGGCACTCGAACCTTTTCTTACCCGCTTTTTACAAACTATGGTCAGACATTCAAACCTTCTTGTAGCCGAACACATCCACTCCTGCTTTTGATGATGGGTATTCAAACCTACTTGTTGCCCGCTTTTCATTAATTATGGGTGGACATACACACCTTGTCGCAGCCAAACACCTCCGCTCCCTGTTTTGATCATGTATGATTGGACATTCGCACCTTTTCTCACCCGCTTTTTACTATGGTCGGCCATTCACAGCTTTCTCTCCACCATACTTGTATGGTGGGATATTCACACCCACTTGCATCCGAAGACCTCCGCCCCCACTTTTGTTGATATTTAGTCGGTCATTCGCAGCTTACCCGCTTTTGGCAAACTATGGCCTTCTTGCAGCCAAACACCTCTGATCTCGTTTTTGATGATGTAAGGTTGGGCATTCAGACCTTGCTTCACCTGCTTTTCACCAAATATAGTCGAACAGTCACACCCTCTTGCAGCCGAACACTTCTGCTCCACCTTTTAGTGTTCTATGGGGTATTCACACCTTTTTTTTCACCGCATTTTATTGATTATGGTTGGAAATTCTCACCCACTCTTATCCGAAGACCTCTCCTCCTGCTTTTGTTAATATATAGTCGGGCATTCAAACCTTTTCTTACCCGCTTTTTACAAATTATGGTCGAACATTCACACCTACTTGCAGCCGAACACCTCCGCTCCCGCTTTTGATGGTGTATAGTCGGGCTTTCGAGCCTTTTCTTCCCCGGTTTTTACAAATTATGGTTGTACATTCAGACCTTGCAGCCGAAAACCTCCGCTCCCTCATTTGATCATACATTGTCAGGCATTCGCACCTTGTCTTACCCGCTTTTTATAAACTTTAGTCAGACATTCACACCTTGCAGCTGAACCACCTCCTCTCCCTGTTTTGATAATGTATGGTCTGGCAATACTACCTTTTCTTACCGGTTTGTGAGTAATTATGGCTGGACATTCACACCTACTTGCAGCCGAACACCACTTTTCCCGCTTTTGATGATGTATGGTCCGGCATTCTAGTCTTTTCTAACACATTTTTCAGCAATTATGGTTTGACATTCACACCTACTCACAGCCGAACACTTCCGCTCCCGCATTTGATGGTGTATAGTCGGGCATTCTCACCCTTTCTCATCAGCTTTTTGCAAATTATGATCTGACATTCACACCTACTTGCAGTCGAACAGCTCTGCTTCCGCTTTTGATTATGTTTGGTTGGATATTCGAAACTTTTCTTGACTGCTTTTTACAAACTTTGGTTGGACGTTCACACCTTCTTGCAGCCGAACACCTCCGCTTCCGCTTTTGATGGTATATATTCGGGCATTCGAACCTTTTCTTACCCGCTTTTTACAAACCATGGTCGGACTTTCACACCTTCTTGTAGCCGAACAACTCCGCTCCCGCTATTGATTGTGTACAGTCGGGTATTTTAACCTTTTCTTACCCGCTTTTTACCAACTATTGTTGGACATTCACACCGTCTTACAGCGGAACACCTCCGCTCCCTCTTTTGATGGTGTATGTTCGGGCACTCGAACCTTTTCTTACCCGCTTTTTACAAACTATGGTCAGACATTCAAACCTTCTTGTAGCCGAACACCTCCGCTCCCGCTTTTGATGGTGTATAGTCGGGCTTTCGAGCCTTTTCTTCCCCGGTTTTTACAAATTATGGTTGTACATTCAGACCTTGCAGCCGAAAACCTCCGCTCCCTCATTTGATCATACATTGTCAGGCATTCGCACCTTGTCTTACCCGCTTTTTATAAACTTTAGTCAGACATTCACACCTTGCAGCTGAACCACCTCCTCTCCCTGTTTTGATAATGTATGGTCTGGCAATACTACCTTTTCTTACCGGTTTGTGAGTAATTATGGCTGGACATTCACACCTACTTGCAGCCGAACACCACTTTTCCCGCTTTTGATGATGTATGGTCCGGCATTCTAGTCTTTTCTAACACATTTTTCAGCAATTATGGTTTGACATTCACACCTACTCACAGCCGAACACTTCCGCTCCCGCATTTGATGGTGTATAGTCGGGCATTCTCACCCTTTCTCATCAGCTTTTTGCAAATTATGATCTGACATTCACACCTACTTGCAGTCGAACAGCTCTGCTCCCGCTTTTGATTATGTTTGGTTGGATATTCGAAACTTTTCTTCACTGCTTTTTACAAACTCTGGTTGGACGTTCACACCTTCTTGCAGCCGAACACCTCCGCTTCCGCTTTTGATGGTATATATTCGGGCATTCGAACCTTTTCTTACCCGCTTTTTACAAACCATGGTCGGACTTTCACACCTTCTTGTAGCCGAACAACTCCGCTCCCGCTATTGATTGTGTACAGTCGGGTATTTTAACCTTTTCTTACCCGCTTTTTACCAACTATTGTTGGACATTCACACCGTCTTACAGCGGAACACCTCCGCTCCCTCTTTTGATGGTGTATGTTCGGGCATTCGAACCTTTTCTTCCCCGGTTTTTACAAAATTATTGTTGGACATTCAGACCTTCTTGCAGCTGAACACCTCCACTCCCGCTTTTGATGATGTATAGTCGGGCTTTCGAGCCTTTTCTTCCCCGGTTTTTACAAAATTATTGTTGGACATTCAGACCTTCTTGCAGCCGAAAACCTCCGCTCCCTCTTTTGATGGTGTATGTTCGGGCATTCGAACCTTTTCTTACTCGCATTTTACGAACTATGGTCGGACATTCAAACCTTCTTTTAGCCGAACACATCCACTCCTGCTTTTGATGATGTATGGTTGAGCATTCGCACCTTTTCTTACCAATTTTTTACAAACTATGGTCGGACATTCACACCTTCTTGCAGCTGAACACCTCCTCTCCCGCTTATGATGATGTGTGGTTTGATATTCGAAAATTTTCGTTCATGTTTTCTAGCAATTATTGATGGACATTCAGACCTTCTTGCAGCTGAACACCTCCGCTCCCGCTTTTGATGATGTATAGTCGGGCTTTCTAGCCTTTTCTTCCCAGATTTTTACAAAATATGGATGGACATTCAGACCTTGTTTCAGCCGAAAACCTCCGCTCCCTCTTTTGATCATACATTGTCGGGCATTCGCACCTTTTCTTACCCGCTTTTTACAAACCATGGTCGGACTTTCACACCTTTTAGTAGCGGAACAACTCTGCTCCCGCTATTGATTGTGTACAATCGGGTATTTTAACCTTTTCTTACCCGCTTTTTGCCAACTATGGTCGGACATTCACACCTTCTTACAGCGGAACACCTCCGCTCCCTCCTTTAATGGTGTATGTTCGGGCATTCGAACCTTTTCTTACCCGCTTTTTACAAACTATGGTCAGACATTCACACCTTCTTGCAGCCGAACACTTCAGCTCTACCTTTTAGTGTTCTATGGGGTATTCACACCTTTTTTTTCACCGCATTTTATAGATTATGGTTGTAAATTCTCACCCACTCTTATCCGAAGACCTCTCCTCCTACTTTGGTTAATATATAGTCGGGCATTCGAACCTTTTCTTACCCGCTTTTTACAAATTATGGTCGAACATTCACACCTACTTGCAGCCGAACACCTCCGCTCCCGCTTTTGATGGTGTATAGTCGGGCTTTCGAGCCTTTTCTTCCCCGGTTTTTACAAATTATGGTTGGACATTCAGACCTTGCAGCCGAAAACCTCCGCTCCCTCTTTTGATCATACATTGTCAGGCATTCGCACCTACTTGCAGCCGAATACTTCCGCTCCACCTTTTAGTGATGTATGGTTGGCATTTGCACCTTTTCTTACCCTTTCTTACCCTACTGATTGCTTAAGATTAAGTTGTTTTTTCTCAAACTACAACATTTTTTTAATTGTTGAAACTTGATTTGAAGTGGATAAATAAGGAGGACAAACAGTTTTAAGTCAGGCTGATAGAAGGAATTAATTTTATAGCAAAATCTGTATTTCGTCATATGTCGAGAGATGCTTATTGCTGAAGAAGTTCTTTCTCATTCTACAAAGTACAACGTTGTTTATCGTTGAAACTTGATTAGACATGAATAAATATGAAGGACAAAGCAGTCTTAACTTGGTTAGAGTTAAGGAATTCGTTTTATAGGAGAATCCGAATTCGTGCACAACTCGTAAAATAGAGCTTATTTTCGGATTCCTGAAGAATGAGTCTGGTTCTTTCTCATAATACAAAGTTTGTTGTTTATTGTTGAAACTTCATCAGAAGTGAAGAAATAAATGAATGCCTATCAACAAATGTGGGATCTAAACTCTAGTGCTTCCTCTAAAATAATTTCCTTTCTCAATTCAGAAATGTGTGTGTGTAAGTCACAACACCCGTGACACCAAAACGGATTTCTTTTCTCTCTTTTCTCTACACTCTGCACTGTGATCACACACACCAAATCAGAAAGGCTTTTTTCTCTCTTTTCTACATTATGGACTGTGGGGACACAAAACCGCTCTCTCTTTTTTTTTTTTGATTGTGTGCCAGGGCGTATTAGATTATGCTTACGATACGAATGGGTTTATCAGTCACATCAGAATCCATACATACTGATCCTCCCGTAATAAAATGGTCGGATCTTATCAAACACACTTTGTTTCTTGTGACAATCAAGTCAGCGAAACAGCGCTGACAGCACGTCAAGACACTGAATCAAGTTTGCCACAAGAACTCATAAGTTTGGCAGTATTGCTCTGCCGTCAGCAATCATACACCCATTTTATTTTCGTGAGACATGTGCAGGCACCTGTTCATCTACTGTTCTATCACTATGAAGTAGTTTATCTATTATCAATAAGGATACTTCTACAACTACTATCAAAGTATGTCCAGACTTCTTATGTTGTCAGTTGCTATATATGAATAAGTGGGTAGCTACTGACAAGCATTAAGCATGTCACACAGCCCAAACCTATAACATTTCAGGACACACCACACAGTTAACAACCACAGTGAAGTGTCAAAGCCCAAACATGTAACATTCAACAGGACACTTACACAACACATTCAAATCAAACAGTCAGACAACATACAAGAACATATACCCCAGCCGGCATTGCTCCCTGCCTATTTTCCTACAGCTCACTATGTGTGCGCACACCTTTATTCACAAACTCTTCAACTTATACTCTTTTACCGAAGCTGCTACAGCTCGATTGGCCGAATACCGAATAATCCTAATTCGGTGAATTTGACATCTGCCTTACATGTAACAGATTAGCGGTTTAGCAGTTTTAATTTAGTTTGAGTGAAGGAATTCATTTTATAGCAAAATCCGAAATCGTGAAGAACTCATGAAAGTAAGCTTATTCTCGGATTCCTGAAACTTTAGATTTGCTATTTCTTTTACTGCAAAGTACAACGTTGGTTTTTTTGTTTAAATCTTTCAAGACATGGTAAATATGAAGGACAAAGCAGTTTTAACATAGTTTGAGTGAAGGAATTCATTTTATTGATAAAATCCCAAGAGTCTGCTGAGAAAAGAGAGTGAATGCGAAGTAGACTTTAACACGGCTCTGGGAGCGAGCCGAGTGCGGGCTAACCGGGAGAATTGCTTGAAAGAAACGCGACACCGAATGAGCGGTCAGAACAAAGCCTCAATACGGTTTTCCCGTGGTGTTTTTGTTGCTGCCTTGTCTTTTGCACAGAGTAAAAGACAAGGCAGCCATCGAATAGGGCCCGATTGTTCCTACTTGGTCAGCCGAGGAGCAAGGGGGGGGGGCAAGCGTCTCAACCAAGCAAAGCTCACCATGGGGAAGGTGGCTATGCCAACTAGCCTGATGCCCTGCTCCCGCAGTGACGGATAATCGTACTCTGGTTTCTCTTCATAACGTACAAGTCTTTCGCCTTTTACTAAAGACTTCATTACGGTGAAAAAAAATATGTGAATGCCTCATAGAACACTAAAAGCGGAAATGTTATAGTTTGAGAAAAAACAACTTAATCTTAAGCAATCAGTAGGGTAAGAAAGGGTAAGAAAAGGTGCAAATGCCAACCATACATCACTAAAAGGTGGAGCGGAAGTATTCGGCTGCAAGTAGGTGCGAATGCCTGACAATGTATGATCAAAAGAGGGAGCGGAGGTTTTCGGCTGCAAAGTCTGAATGTCCAACCATAATTTGTAAAAACCGGGGAAGAAAAGGCTCGAAAGCCCGACTATACACCATCAAAAGCGGGAGCGGAGGTGTTCGGCTGCAAGTAGGTGTGAATGTTCGACCATAATTTGTAAAAAGCGGGTAAGAAAAGGTTTGAATGCCCGACTATATATTAACCAAAGCAGGAGGAGAGGTCTTCGGATAAGAGTGGGTGAGAATTTACAACCATAATCTATAAAATGCGGTGAAAAAAAAAGTGTGAATACCCCATAGAACACTAAAAGGTAGAGCGGAAGTGTTCGGCTGCAAGAAGGTGTGAATGTCTGACCATATTTTGTAAAAAGCGGGTAAGAAAAGGTTCGAATGCCCGAACATACACCATCAAAGGAGGGAGCGGAGGTGTTCAAATGCAAGAAGGTGTGAATGTCCACCCATAATTACTGCAAAATGGGTAAGAAAAGGTACGAATGCCCAACCATACATGATCCTAACAGGGAGCGGAGGTGTTTGGCTGCGACAAGGTGTGTATGTCCACCCATAATTAATGAAAAGCGGGCAACAAGTAGGTTTGAATACCCATCATCAAAAGCAGGAGTGGATGTGTTCGGCTACAAGAAGGTTTGAATGTCTGACCATAGTTTGTAAAAAGCGGGTAAGAAAAGGTTCGAATGCCCGAACATACAACATCAAAGGAGGGAGCGGAGGTGTTCGGCTGTAAGAAGGTGTGAATGTCCAACCATAATTGGCAAAAAGCAGGTAAGAAAAGGTTAAAATACCCTATTGTACACAATCAATAGCGGGAGCAGAGTTGTTCCGCTACTAAAAGGTGTGAAAGTCCGCCCATGAATTGTAAAAAGCGGGTAAGAAAAGGTGTGAATGCCCGACAATGTATGATCAAAAGAGGGAGCGGAGGTTTTCGGCTGAAAGAAGGTCTGAATGTCCATCCATAATTTCTAAAAATCGGGGAAGAAAAGGCTCGAAAGCCCGACTATACACCATCAACAGCTGGAGCGGAGGTGTTCAGCTGCAAGGTCTGAATGTCCATCAATAATTGCTAGAAAACATGGAAGAGAATTTTCGAATATCAAACCGCACATGATCATAAGCGGGAGAGGAGGTGTTAAAATGCAAAAAGGTGTGAATGTCCACCGATTATTACTGCAAAATGGGTAAGAAAAGGTACGATTGCCCAACCATACATCATCAAAAGCAGAAGTGGATGTGTTCGGCTACAAGAAGGTTTTAATGTCCGACCATAGTTTGTAAAAAGCGGGTAAGAAAAGGTTCGAATGCCCGAACATACACCATCAAAAGAGGGAGCGGAGGTGTTCCACTGTAAGAAGGTGTGAATGTCCGACCATAGTTGGTAAAAAGCGGGTAAGAAAAGGTGAAAATACCCGACTGTACACAATCAATAGCGGGAGCGGAGTTGTTCGGCTACTAAAAGGTGTGAAAGTCCGACCCTGGTTTGTAAAAAGCGGGTAAGAGAAGGTGCGAATGCCCGACAATGTATGATCAAAAGAGGGAGCGGAGGTTTTCTGCTGCAAGAAGGTCTGAATGTCCAACAATAATTTTGTAAAAACCGGGGAAGAAAAGGCTCGAAAGCCCGACTATACATCATCAAAAGCGGGAGCGGAGGTGTTCAGCTGCAAGAAGGTCTGAATGTCCATCAATAATTGCTAGAAAACATGAAAGAAAAAATTTCGAATATCAAACCACACATCATCATAAGCGGGAGAGGAGGTGTTCAGCTGCAAGAAGGTGTGAATGTCCGACCATAGTTTGTAAAAAATGGGTAAGAAAAGGTGCGAATGCTCAACCATACATCATCAAAACCAGGAGTGGATGTGTTCGACTAAAAGAAGGTTTGAATGTCCGACCATAGTTCGTAATATGCGGGTAAGAAAATGTTCGAATGCCCGAACATACACCATCAAAAGAGGGAGCGGAGGTGTTCCGCTGTAAGACGGTGTGAATGTCCAACAATAGTTGGTAAAAAGCGGGTAAGAAAAGGTTAAAATACCCGACTGTACACAATCAATAGCGGGAGCGGAGTTGTTCGGCTACAAGAAGGTGTTAAAGTCCGACCATGGTTTGTAAAAAGCGGGTAAGAAAAGGTTCGAATGCCCGACTATATACCATCAAAAGCGGAAGCGGAGGTGTTCGGCTGCAAGAAGGTGTGAACGTCCGACCAAAGTTTGTAAAAAGCAGTGAAGAAAAGTTTCGAATATCCAACCAAACATAATCAAAAGCGGGAGCAGAGCTGTTCGACTGCAAGTAGGTGTGAATGTCAGATCATAATTTGCAAAAAGCTGATGAGAAAGGGTGAGAATGCCCGACTATACACCATCAAATGCGGGAGCGGAAGTGTTTGGCTGTGAGTAGGTGTGAATGTCAAACCATAATTGCTGAAAAATGTGTTAGAAAAGACTAGAATGCCGGACCATACATCATCAAAAGCGGGAAAAGTGGTGTTCGGCTGCAAGTAGGTGTGAATGTCCAGCCATAATTACTCACAAACCGGTAAGAAAAGGTAGTATTGCCAGACCATACATTATCAAAACAGGGAGCGGAGGTGGTTCAGCTGCAAGGTGTGAATGTCTGACTAAAGTTTATAAAAAGCGGGTAAGACAAGGTGCGAATGCCTGACAATGTATGATCAAATGAGGGAGCGGAGGTTTTCGGCTGCAAGGTCTGAATATACAACCATAATTTGTAAAAACCGGGGAAGAAAAGGCTCGAAAGCCCGACTATACACCATCAAAAGCGGGAGCGGAGGTGTTCGGCTGCAAGTAGGTGTGAATGTTCGACCATAATTTGTAAAAAGCGTGTAAGAAAAGGTTTGAATGCCCGACTATATATTAACAAAAGCAGGAGGAGAGGTCTTCGGATAAGAGTGGGTGAGAATTTCCAACCATAATCAATAAAATGCGGTGAAAAAAAAGGTGTGAATACCCCATAGAACACTAAAAGGTGGAGCAGAAGTGTTCGGCTGCAAGAAGGTGTGACTGTTCGACTATATTTGGTGAAAAGCAGATGAAGCAAGGTCTGAATGCCCAACCTTACATCATCAAAAACGAGATCAGAGGTGTTTGGCTGCAAGAAGGCCATAGTTTGCCAAAAGCGGGCAAGCTTGCGAATGACCGACTAAATATCAACAAAAGTGGGGGCGGAGGTCTTCGGATGCAAGTGGGTGTGAATATCCCACCATACAAGTATGGTGGAGAGAAAGCTGTGAATGGCCGACCATAGTAAAAAGCGGTTGAGAAAAGGTGCGAATGTCCAATCATACATGATCAAAACAGGGAGCGGAGGTGTTTGGCTGCGACAAGGTGTGTATGTCCATCCATAATTCATGAAAAGCGGGCAACAAGTAGGTTTGAATACCCATCATCAAAAGCAGGAGTGGATGTGTTCGGCTACAAGAAGGTTTGAATGTCCCACCATAGTTTGTAAAAAGCGGGTAAGAAAAGGTTCGAATGCCCGACTATACACCATCAAAAGCGGGAGCAGAGGTGTTCCGCTGTAAGACGGTGTGAATGTCCGACCATAGTTGGTAAAAAGCGGGTAAGAAAAGGTTAAAATACCCGACTGTACACAATCAATAGCAGGAGCGGAGTTGTTCGGCTACAAGAAGGTGTGAAAGTCCGACCATGGTTTGTAAAAACCGGGAAGAAAAGGCTCGAAAGCCCGACTATACACCATCAATAAGAAGGTTTGAATGTCCATCAATAATTGCTTTAAAACAAGAAAGTAAATTTTCGAATATCAAACCGTACATGATCATAAGCGGGAGAGGAGGTGTTCCGCTGTAAGACGGTGTGAATGTCCGACCATAGTTGGTAAAAAGCGGGTAAGAAAAGGTTAAAATACCCGACTGTACATAATCAATAGCGGGAGCGGAGTTGTTCGGCTACTAAAAGGTGTGAAAGTCCGACCCTGGTTTGTAAAAAGCGGGTAAGAAAAGGTTCGAATGCCCGAACATACACCATCAAAAGAGGTAGCGGAGGTGTTCCGCTGTAAGACGGTGTGAATGTCCGATCATAGTTGGTAAAAAGCGGGTAAGAAAAGGTTAAAATACCCGACTGTACACAATCAAAAGAGGGAGCGGAGTTGTTCAGCTAAGAGAAGGTGTGAAAGTCCGACCATGGTTTGTAAAAAGCGGGTAAGAAAAGGTTCGTATGCCCGAATATACACTATCAAAACCGGAAGTGTAGGTGTTCGGCTGCAAGAAGGTGTGAACGTCCGACCAAAGTTTGTAAAAAAGCAGTTAAGAAAAGGTTCGAATATCTAACCAAACATAATCAAAAGCGGGAGCAGAGCTGTTCGACTGCAAGTAGGTGTGAATGTCAGAGAATAATTAGCAAAAAGCTGATGAGAAAGGGTGAGAAATCCCGACTATACACCATCAAATGCGGTAGCCTAGTTGTTCGGCTGTGAGTAGGTGTGAATCTCCGACCATAATTGCTGAAAAATGTGTTCGAAAAGAAAAGAATGCCGGTCCATACATCATCAAAAGCGAGAGAGGTTTTGTTCGGCTGCAAGTAGGTGTGAATGTCCATTAATAATTGCTTTAAAACATGAAGGAAAATTTTCGAATATCAAACCTTACATGATCATTAGCAGGAGAGGAGGTGTTCAGCTGCAAGAAGATGTGAATATCCACCTATAATTACTGAAAAATGGGTAGGAAAAGATGCGAATGTCCAACCATAAATCATTAAAAGCAGGAGTGGAGTTGTTCAGCTACAAGAAGGTATGAAAGTCCAACCATGGTTTGTAAAAAGCGGGTAAGAGAAGGTTCGAATACCCGAATATATACCATCAAAAGCGGAAGCGGGGGTGTTCGGCTGCAAGAAGGTGTGAACGTCCGACCAAAGTTTGTAAAAAGCAGTTAAGAAAAGGTTTGAATATCCAACCGAACATAATCAAAAGCGGGAGCAGAGCTGTTCGACTGCAAGTAGGTGTGAATGTCAGATCATAATTGCTGAAAAATGTGATAGAAAAGACTAGAATGCCGGACAATACATCATCAAAAGCGGGAGAGGTGTTTTTTCGGCTGCAAGTAGGTGTGAATGTCCAGCCATAATTACTCACAAACGGGGGAAGAAAAGGTAGTATTTCCAGACCACATATGATCAAAACAGGGAATGGAGGTGGTTCAGCTGCAAGGTGTGAATGTCTGACTAAAGTTTGTAAAAACCGTGTAAGACAAGGGGCGAATGCCCGACAATGTATGATCAAAAGAGGGAGCGGAGGTTTACGGCTGCAAGGTCTGAATGTCCAACCATAATTTGTAAAAATCGGGGAAGAAAAGGCTCGAAAGCCTGACTATACACCATCAAAAGCGGGAGCAGAGGTGTTCAGGTGCAAGAAGGTCTGAATGTCCGACCAATAATTACTGAAAAATGGGTAAGAAAAGGTGCGAATGCCAAATCATACATCATCAAAAGCAGGAGCTGATGTGTTCGGCTACAAGAAGGTTTGAATGTCCAACCATAGTAAGTAATAGGTGGGTAAGAAAAGGCTCGAATGCCCTACTATACACCATCAAAAGCGGAAGCGGAGGTGTTCGGCTGCAAGACGGTGTGAACGTCCGACCAAAGTTTGTAAAAAGCATTAAGAAAATGTTCGAATATCCAACCAAACATAATCAAAAGCGGGAGCAGAGCTGTTCGACTTCAAGTAGGTGTGAATATCAGATCATAATTTGCAAAAAGCTGATGAGAAAGGGTGAGAAATCCCGACTATACATTATCAAATGTGGGAGCGGAGGTGTTCGTCTGTGAGTAGGTGTGAATGTCCGACCATAATTGCTGAAAAATGTGTTAGAAAAGGTAAGAAGGCCGGACCATATATCATCAAAAGCGGGAGAGGTTGTGTTCGGCTGCAAGAAGGTGTGAATGTCCAGCCATAATTACTCACAAACGGGTAAGAAAAGGTACTATTGCCAGACCATATATGATCAAAACAGGGAGCGGAGGTGGTTCAGCTGCAAGAAGGTTTGAATGTCCGACTAAAGTTTGTAAAAAGCGGGTAAGACAAGGTGTGAATGCCCGACAATGTATGATCAAAAGAGGAGCGGAGGTTTTCGGCTGCAAGAAGGTCTGAATGTCCACCCATAATTACTGAAAAATGGGTAAGAAAAGGTGCGAAAGCCCAACCGCACATGATCATAAGTGGATGAGAAGGTGTTCGACTGCAAGTAGGTGTGAATGTAATCAATGTCTAGATAGATTTCAACAAAAAACAACGTTGTACTTTGCAGTAAAAGAAAGTGCAAATCAAAAGTTTTAGGAATCCGAGAATAAGCTTATTTTCATGAGTTCTGCACGATTTCGGATTTTATGTATAAAATGAATTTCTTCACGCAAACTAAGTTAACACTGCTTTGTCCTTCATATGTACCCATTTCTACATATATTTCAAGCATAAACTTCCTCATATTACCCTGAATGAGAAAGAGCCACACTTGTGATTAAGCCATACCTCCCTTTTGAGGAGTTCTGCATGATTTGGGATTTTATCTATAAAATTAATTCCTTCACTCAAACTATGTTAAAACGGCTTTTACCTTCATATATATCAATGTCTCGATAGATTTAAACAAAAAAACAACGTTGTACTTTGCAATAAAAGAAAGAGCAAATCAAAAGTTTTAGGAATCCGACAATAAGCTTATTTTCATGAGTTCTGCACGATTTCGGATTTTATGTATAAAATGAATTCATTCACTCAAACCAAGTTAAAACTGCTTTTTCCTTCATATTTATCAATGTCTAGATCGACTTCAACAAAGAACAACATTGTATTTTGCAGTAGAAGAAAGAGCAAAACTGAAGGATCAGGAATCCGAGAATAAGCTTCTTTTCATACGTTCTGCATGATTTGGGATTTTATGTATAAAATGAATTCCTTCACTCAAACTAAGTTAACACTGCTTTGTCCTTCATATGTACCCATTTCTACATATATTTCAAGCATAAAATTCCTCATACTACCCCGAATGAGAAAGAACCACACTTGTGATTAAGCCATACGCCCCTTTTGAGGAGTTCTGCATGATTTGGGATTTTATCTATAAAATCAATTCCTTCACTCAAACTATGTTAAAACGGCTTTTACCTTCATATTTATCAATGTCTCGATATATTTAAACAAAAAAAACAACGTTGTACTTTGCAGTAAAAGAAAGAGCCAATCAAAAGTTTTAGGAATCCGAGAATAAGCTTATTTTCATGAGTTCTGCACGATTTCGGATTTTATGTATAAAATGAATTAATTCACTCAAACCAAGTTAAAACTGCTTTTTCCTTCATATTTATCAATGTCTAGATCGACTTCAACAAAGAACAACATTGTATT
This sequence comes from Leuresthes tenuis, assembly GCF_036924035.1. Classification (NCBI taxonomy): domain Eukaryota; kingdom Metazoa; phylum Chordata; class Actinopteri; order Atheriniformes; family Atherinopsidae; genus Leuresthes; species Leuresthes tenuis. Next base: position 12,438,328 of record NW_027325375.1, on the reverse strand, counting down.
TTGCAGTAGAAGAAAGAGCAACACTGAAGGATCAGGAATCCGAGAATAAGCTTATTTTCTTATGGGCAAGTGGGAACTGCTTTGTCCTTCATATTAATCAATGTGTAGATGGATTTCAACTTCTTCTACTGCAAAGTCCAATGTTTTTCTTTGTTGAAGTCGATCTAGACATTGATGAATATGGAAGGACAAAGCAGTTTTAACTTGGTTTGAGCAAAGCAATTCATTTTATAGCAAAATCCGAAATCGTGCAGAACTCATGAAAGCAGGCTTATACTCGGATTCCTGAAACTTTAGATTTGCTCTTTCTTTTACTGCAAAGTACAACGTTGTTTTTTTGTTTAAATATTTCTAGACATGGTAAATATGAAGGACAAATCAGTTTTAACAAAGTTTGAGTGAAGTAATGCATTTTATAAGCAAAATCCCAAATCATGCAGAACTCACGAAATACTTTTTCTCGCTTTTCACTGCTTTTTACAAACTTTGGTCGGACGTTCACACCTTCTTGCATCCGAACACCTCCGCTTCCGCTTTTGATGATGTATATTCGGGCATTTGAACCTTTTTTTACCCGCTTTTTACAAACCATTGTCGGACTTTCACACCTTCTTGCAGCCGAACACCACCTCTCCCGCTTTTGATGATGTATGGTACAGTATTTTTACCTTTTCTAACACATTTTTCAGCAATTATGGTCGGACATTCACACCTACTCACAGCTGGACACCTCCGCTCCCGCTTTTGATCATACAATGTCGGGACATCGCTCCTTGTCTTACCAGCTTTTTACAAACTTTAGTCGAATATTCACACCTTCTTGCAGCTGAACACCTCCGCTCCCGCTTTTGATGATGTATAGTCGGGCTTTCGAGCCTTTTCTTACCCGGTTTCTACAAATTATGGTTGGACATTAAGACCTTGCAGCCGAACACCTCCGCTCTCTCTTTTGATCATACATTGTTGGGCATTCGCACCTTGTCTTACCCGCTTTTTACAAACTATAGTCAGACATTCACACCTTGCAGCTGAACCTCCACTCCCTGTTTTGATCATGTATGGTCTGGCAATACTACCTTTTCTTCCCCCGTTTGTGAGTAATTATGACTGGACATTCACACCTACTTGCAGTCGAACAGCTCTGCTCCCGCTTTTGATTATGTTTGGTCGGATATTCGAACCTTTTCTTAACTGCTTTTTACAAACCATGGTTGGACTTTCACACCTTCTTGTAGCCGAACAACTCCGCTCCCGCTATTGATTGTGTACAGTCGGCTATTTTAACCTTTTCTTACCCGCTTTTTACCAACTATGGTCGGACATTCACACCGTCTTACAGCGGAACACCTCCGCTCCCGTTTTTTATGGTGTATAGTCGGGCATTCGAACCTTTTCTTACCCGCTTTTTACAAACTATGGTAGGACATTCAAACCTTCGTGTATCCGAAAACCTCCGCTCTCTCTTTTGATCATACATTGTCGGACATTCGCACCTTTTCTTACCCGCTTTTTACAAACCATGGTCGGACTGTCACACCTTCTTGTAGCCGAACACATCCGCTCCCGCTATTGATTGTGTACAGTCGGGTATTTTAACCTTTTCTTACCCGCTTTTTACCAAGTATGGTCGGACATTCACACCTTCGTACAGCGGAACACCTCCGCTCCCTCTTTTGATGGTGTATGTTCGGGCATTCAAACCTTTTCTTACCCGCTTTTTCCAAACAATGGTCGGCTATTCACAGCTTCCTCTCCACCATACTTGTATGGTGGGATATTCACACCCACTTGCATCCAAAAACCTCCGCCCCAAATTTTGTTGATATTTAGTCGGACATTCGCACCTTACCCGCTTTTGGCAAACTATGGCCTTCTTGCAGCCTAACAACTCTGATCTTGCTTTTGATGATGTAAGGTTGGGCATTCAGACCTTGCTTCACCTGCTTTTCACCAAATATAGTCGGACATTCACACCTTCTTGCAGCCGAACACTTCCGCTCCACCTTTTAGTGTTCTATCACACCTTTTTTTTCACCGCATTTTATACATTATGGTTGGAAATTTTCAACCACTTTCATCCGAAGACCTCTCCTCCCGCTTTTGTTAATATATTTGAACTTTAGTTTGACATTCAAACCTTCTTGCAGCTGAACCACCTCCGCTCCCTGTTTTGATCATATATGGTCTGGCAATACTACCTTTTCTTACCCGTTTGTGAGTAATTATGGCTGGACATTCACACCTACTTGCAGCCGAACACAACCTCTCTCGCTTTTGATGATGTATGGACTGGCATTTTTACCTTTTCTAACACATTTTTCAGCAATTATGGTCGGAGATTCACACCTACTCACAGCCGAACAACTCCGCTCCCGCATTTGATGGTGTATAGTCGGGCATTCTCACCCTTTCTCATCAGCTTTTTGCAAATTATGATCTGACATTCACACCTACTTGCAGTCGAACAGCTCTGCTCCCGCTTTTGATTATGTATGGTTGGATATTCGAACCTTTTCTTAACTGCTTTTTACAAACTTTGGTTGGACGTTCACACCTTCTTGTAGCCGAACACATGCACTCCTGCTTTTGATGATGTATGGTTGGGCATTCGCACCTTTTTTTTACCCATTTTTCAGGTATTATGGGTGGACATTCACACCTTCTTGCAGCTGAACACCTCCTCTCCCACTTATGATCATGTGTGGTTTGATTTTCGAAAATTTTCTTTCATGTTTTCTAGCAATTATTGATGGACATTTAGACCTTCTTGCAGCTGAACACCACCTCTCCCGATTTTGATTATGTATGGACCGGCATTTTTACCTTTTCTAACACATTTTTCAGCAATTATGGTTGGAGATTCACACCTACTCACAGCCGAACAATTCCGCTACCGCATTTGATGGTGTATAGTCGGGCATTCTCAACCTTTCTCATCAGCTTTTTGCAAATTATGATCTGACATTCACACCTACTTGCAGTCGAACAGCTCTGCTCCCGCTTTTTATTATGCACGGTTGGATATTCGAACCTTTTCTTAACTGCTTTTTACAAACTTTGGTTGGACGTTCACACCTTCTTGTAGCCGAACACATGCACTCCTGCTTTTGATGATGTATGGTTGGGCATTCGCACCTTTTTTTTACCCATTTTTCAGGTATTATGGGTGGACATTCACACCTTCTTGCAGCTGAACACCTCCTCTCCCACTTATGATCATGTGTGGTTTGATTTTCGAAAATTTTCTTTCATGTTTTCTAGCAATTATTGATGGACATTTAGACCTTCTTGCAGCTGAACACCACCTCTCCCGATTTTGATTATGTATGGACCGGCATTTTTACCTTTTCTAACACATTTCTAAATTGAGAAAGGAAATTATTTTAGAGGAAGCACTAGAGTTTAGATCCCACATTTGTTGATAGGCATTCATTTATTTCTTCACTTCTGATAAAAATGATAAGACTGACCTAAAGAATTGGAGGCCCATCACACTTTTAAACTTTGACTGTCAACTTTTTAGCAAGGTTTTAACGACACGGATGTCCTCTGTTTTAGAGGAGGTAATTCACCCAGACCAGGCTTGTGCCATCTCAGAGAGACAACTCACCGACAGCCTCGTACTGATTCGAGACATCATTGATTACGCTAGAGACAAAAACACCCGGCTTGTCATCTTAAATTTAGACTTTGAAAAAGCTTTTGATCGGGTCTCGCATCAATATCTCTTTCAGGTGTTGCAGCCATCGAATAGGGCCCGATTGTTCCTACTTGGTGAGATTTGCTTGGTTGAGACGCTTGCTCCCCCCCCTTGCTCCTCGGCTGACCAAGTAGGAACAATCGGGCCCTATTCGATGGCTGCCTTGTCTTTTACTCTGTGCAAAAGACAAGGCAGCCACAAACACCACAGGAACACCGTATTGAGGCTTTGTTCTGACCACTCATTCGGTGTCGCGTTTCTTTCAAGCAATTCTCCCGGTTAGCCCACACTCGGCTCGCTCCCAGAGCTGTGTTAAAGTCTACTTCGCATTCACTCTCTTTTCTCAGCAGATTAAAAGAAAGTTTAATCTTGGGCTCCCTGAAACTTCCATCCTGCACCGCTGTTTGCTTTTTCACAAGAGCAGAGAAGAGCGCACTGTTCCCAGCGGCACTGCAGTACTGGGTCGATGCTTGGAGTGAACGGAGCAAGCTTCTTTTTCAACTCCTATTCTTAAAAATCCATTTAATATGTAGTCCTCGTATAGAGGACATATTAAACTGATAAGAACAGATACTACACTTGATCTTAGCCAAAAGGCCGAGAAGCGATAACTGTCCACTGTTTCAGGTCCGAGGGCCCTTGCTGGCACAATGCGCACTTGTAGCCGTGTTCTTTTTATGGCCATAGGTGGCCAGAGTGTCACGTTGCACCTCCGCCCACCCGCTGCACTGAGCACTCTTCAGCCCTTTTAAATGGTATAACTTTGCACTCCCGCATGCTCCAGCAAGCACCATTCAAGCAACAACTTTGCACTCCAGCTTCGAACATCGGCACAATCGCAACAAGTAAGGCGACTCTACTCAGAGAAGTCACTCTGCACAGTAACAAGATTTCTTTTGCACAGACAGAAAGGGCTTCACCCGCAAAGGTAAAGCCTGCCAAAAATAGAAACAGCTCATTAGTGCTGCTCTCCACGAAAGTCTTTAGTAAAAGGCGAAAGACTTGTATGTTATGAAGAGAAACCAGAGTACGATTATCCGTCACTGCGGGAGCAGGGCATCAGGCTAGTTGCCATAGCCACCTTCCCCATGGTGAGCGTTGCTTGGTTGAAACGCTTGCCCCTGTGCAATCGACAAGGCAGCAACAAAAACACCACGGGAACACCGTATTGAGGCTTTGTTCTGACCGCTCATTCGGTGTCGCGTTTCTTTCAAGCAATTCTCCCGGTTAGCCCACACTCGGCTCGCTCCCAGAGCCGTGTTAAAGTCTACTTCGCATTGACTCTCTTTTCTCAGCAGACTCTTGGGATTTTATCTATAAAATGAATTCCTTCACTCAAACTATGTTAAAACTGCTTTGTCCTTCATATTTACCATGTCTAGAAAGATTTAAACAAAAAAAAAACAACGTTGTACTTTGCAGTAAAAGAAAGAGCAAATCTAAAGTTTCAGGAATCCGAGAATAAGCTTACTTTCATGAGTTCTTCACGATTTCGGATTTTGCTATAAAATGAATTCCTTCACTCAAACTAAATTAAAACTGCTAAACCGCTAATCTGTTACATGTAAGGCAGATGTCAAATTCACCGAAATAGGATCAAAGGGTATTCGGCCAATCGAGCTGTAGCAGCTTCGGTAAAAGAGTATAAGTTTAAGAGTTTGTGAATAAAGGTGTGCGCACACATAGTGTGCTGTACGAAAATAGGCAGGGAGCAATGCCGGCTGGGGTATATGTTCTTGTATGTTGTCTGACTGTTTGATTTGAATGTGTTGTGTAAGTGTCCTGTTGAATGTTACATGTTTGGGCTTTGACACGCTTCACTGTGGTTGTTAACTGTGTGGTGTGTCCTGAAATGTTATATGTTTGGGCTGTGTGACATGCTTAATGCTTGTCAGTAGCTACCCACTTATTCATATATAGCAACTGACAACATAAGAAGTCCGGACATACTTTGATAGTAGTTGTAGAAGTATCCTTATTGATAATAGATAAACTAATTCATAGTGATAGAACAGTAGATGAACAGGTGCCTGCACATGTCTCACGAAAATAAAATGGATGTATGATTGCTGACGGCAGAGCAATACTGCCAAACTTATGAGTTCTTGTGGCAAACTTGATTCAGTGTCTTGACGTGTATACGCTGTTTCGCTGACTTGATTGTCACAAGAAACAAAGTGTGTTTGATAAGATCCGACCATTTTATTACGGGAGGATCAGTATGTATGGATTCTGATATGACTGATAAACCCATTCGTATCGTAAGCATAATCTAATACGTGAGACAACGCCCTGGCACACAATCAAAAAAAAAGAGAGAGAGCGGTTTTGTGTCCCCACAGTCCATAATGTAGAAAAGAGAGAAAAAAGCCTTTCTGATTTGGTGTGTGTGCTCACAGTGCAGAGTGTAGAGAAAAGAGAGAAAAGAAATCCGTTTTGGTGTCACGGGTGTTGTGACTTACACACACACATTTCTGAATTGAGAAAGGAAATTGTTTTAGAGGAAGCACTAGAGTTTAGATCCCACATTTGTTGATAGGCATTCATTTATTTCTTCACTTCTGATGAAGTTTCAACAATAAACAACAAACTTTGTATTATGAGAAAGAACCAGACTCATTCTTCAGGAATCCGAAAATAAGCTCTATTTTACGAGTTATGCACGAATTCGGATTCTCCAATAAAACGAATTCCTTAACTCTAACCAAGTTAAGACTGCTTTGTCCTTCATATTTATTCATGTCTAATCAAGTTTCAACGATAAACAACGTTGTACTTTGTAGAATGAGAAAGAACTTCTTCAGCAATAAGCATCTCTCGACATATGACGAAATACAGATTTTGCTATAACATTAATTCCTTCTATCAGCCTGACTTAAAACTGTTTGTCCTCCTTATTTATCCACTTCAAATCAAGTTTCAACAATTAAAAAAATGTTGTAGTTTGAGAAAAAACAACTTAATCTTAAGCAATCAGTAGGGTAAGAAAGGGTAAGAAAAGGTGCAAATGCCAACCATACATCACTAAAAGGTGGAGCGGAAGTATTCGGCTGCAAGTAGGTGCGAATGCCTGACAATGTATGATCAAAAGAGGGAGCAGAGGTTTTCGGCTGCAAGGTCTGAATGTCCAACCATAATTTGTAAAAACCGGGGAAGAAAAGGCTCGAAAGCCCGACTATACACCATCAAAAGCGGGAGCGGAGGTGTTCGGCTGCAAGTAGGTGTGAATGTTCGACCATAATTTGTAAAAAGCGGGTAAGAAAAGGTTCGAATGCCCGACTATATATTAACCAAAGCAGGAGGAGAGGTCTTCGGATAAGAGTGGGTGAGAATTTACAACCATAATCTATAAAATGCGATGAAAAAAAAGGTGTGAATACCCCATAGAACACTAAAAGGTAGAGCGGAAGTGTTCGGCTGCAAGAAGGTGTGAATGTCTGACCATAGTTTGTAAAAAGCGGGTAAGAAAAGGTTCGAATGCCCGAACATACACCATCAAAGGAGGGAGCGGAGGTGTTCCGCTGTAAGAAGGTGTGAATGTCCGACCATAGTTGGCAAAAAGCAGGTAAGAAAAGGTTAAAATACCCGATTGTACACAATCAATAGCGGGAGCAGAGTTGTTCCACTACTAAAAGGTGTGAAAGTCCGACCATGGTTTGTAAAAAGCTGGTAAGAAAAGGTGCGAATGCCCGACAATGTATGATCAAAAGAGGGAGCGGAGGTTTTCGGCTGATACAAGGTCTGAATGTCCATCCATATTTTGTAAAAATCTAGGAAGAAAAGGCTCGAAAGCCCGACTATAAACCATCAACAGCTGGAGCGGAGGTGTTCAGCTGCAAGAAGGTCTGAATGTCCATCAATAATTGCTAGAAAACATGGAAGAGAATTTTCGAATATCAAACCGCACATGATCATAAGCGGGAGAGGAGGTGTTCAAATGCAAGAAGGTGTGAATGTCCACCCATAATTACTGCAAAATGGGTAAGAAAAGGTACGAATGCCCAACCATACATGATCCTAACAGGGAGCGGAGGTGTTTGGCTGCGACAAGGTGTGTATGTCCACCCATAATTAATGAAAAGCGGGCAACAAGTAGGTTTGAATACCCATCATCAAAAGCAGGAGTGGATGTGTTCGGCTACAAGAAGGTTTGAATGTCTGACCATAGTTTGTAAAAAGCGGGTAAGAAAAGGTTCGAATGCCCGAACATACACCATCAAAGGAGGGAGCGGAGGTGTTCCGCTGTAAGAAGGTGTGAATGTCCAACCATAATTGGCAAAAAGCAGGTAAGAAAAGGTTAAAATACCCTATTGTACACAATCAATAGCGGGAGCAGAGTTGTTCCGCTACTAAAAGGTGTGAAAGTCCGACCATGAATTGTGAAAAGCGGGTAAGAAAAGGTGCGAATGCCCGACAATGTATGATCAAAAGAGGGAGCGGAGGTTTTCGGCTGAAAGAAGGTCTGAATGTCCATCCATAATTTGTAAAAATCGGGGAAGAAAAGGCTCGAAAGCCCGACTATACACCATCAACAGCTGGAGCGGAGGTGTTCAGCTGCAAGAAGGTCTGAATGTCCATCAATAATTGCTAGAAAACATGGAAGAGAATTTTCGAATATCAAACAGCACATGATCATAAGCGGGAGAGGAGGTGTTAAAATGCAAAAAGGTGTGAATGTCCACCCATAATTACTGCAAAATGGGTAAGAAAAGGTACGAATGCCCAACCATACATCATCAAAAGCAGGAGTGGATGTGTTCGGCTACAAGAAGGTTTTAATGTCCAACCATAGTTTGTAAAAAGCGGGTAAGAAAAGGTTCGAATGCCCGAACATACACCATCAAAAGAGGGAGCGGAGGTGTTCCACTGTAAGAAGGTGTGAATGTCTGACCATAGTTGGTAAAAAGCGGGTAAGAAAAGGTGAAAATACCCGACTGTACACAATCAATAGCGGGAGCGGAGTTGTTCGGCTACTAAAAGGTGTGAAAGTCCGACCCTGGTTTGTAAAAAGCGGGTAAGAGAAGGTGCGAATGCCCGACAATGTATGATCAAAAGAGGGAGCGGAGGTTTTCGGCTGCAAGAAGGTCTGAATGTCCAACAATAATTGCTAGAAAACATGAAAGAAAATTTTCGAATATCAAACCACACATCATCATAAGCGGGAGAGGAGGTGTTCAGCTGCAAGAAGGTGTGAATGTCCGACCATAGTTTTTAAAAAATGGGTAAGAAAAGGTGCGAATGCTCAACCATACATCATCAAAAGCAGGAGTGGATGTGTTCGGCTAAAAGAAGGTTTGAATGTCCGACCATAGTTCGTAAAATGCGGGTAAGAAAAGGTTTGAATGCCCGAACATACACCATCAAAAGAGGGAGTGGAGTTGTTCGGCTACAAGAAGGTGTGAAAGTCCGGCCATGGTTTGTAAAAAGCGGGTAAGAAAAGGTTCGAATGCCCGAATATATACCATCAAAAGCGGAAGCGGAGGTGTTCGGCTGCAAGAAGGTGTGAACGTCCGACCAAAGTTTGTAAAAAGCAGTGAAGAAAAGTTTCGAATATCCAACCAAACATAATCAAAAGCGGGAGCAGAGCTGTTCGACTGCAAGTAGGTGTGAATGTCAGATCATAATTTGCAAAAAGCTGATGAGAAAGGGTGAGAATGCCCGACTATACACCATCAAATGCGGGAGCGGAAGTGTTAGGCTGTGAGTAGGTGTGAATATCAAACCATAATTGCTGAAAAATGTGTTAGAAAAGACTAGAATCCTGGACCATACATCATCAAAAGTGGGAAAAGTGGTGTTCGGCTGCAAGTAGGTGTGAATGTCCAGCCATAATTACTCACAAACCGGTAAGAAAAGGTAGTATTGCCAGACCATACATTATCAAAACAGGGAGCGGAGGTGGTTCAGCTGCAAGGTGTGAATGTCTGACTAAAGTTTATAAAAAGCGGGTAAGACAAGGTGCGAATGCCTGACAATGTATGATCAAATGAGGGAGCGGAGGTTTTCGGCTGCAAGGTCTGAATGTACAACCATAATTTGTAAAAACCGGGGAAGAAAAGGCTCGAAAGCCCGACTATACACCATCAAAAGCGGGAGCGGAGGTGTTCGGCTGCAAGTAGGTGTGAATGTTCGACCATAATTTGTAAAAAGCGGGTAAGAAAAGGTTTGAATGCCCGACTATATATTAACAAAAGCAGGAGGAGAGGTCTTCGGATAAGAGTGGGTGAGAATTTCCAACCATAATCAATAAAATGCGGTGAAAAAAAAGGTGTGAATACCCCATAGAACACTAAAAGGTGGAGCAGAAGTGTTCGGCTGCAAGAAGGTGTGACTGTTCGACTATATTTGGTGAAAAGCAAGTGAAGCAAGGTCTGAATGCCCAACCTTACATCATCAAAAACGAGATCAGAGGTGTTTGGCTGAAAGAAGGCCATAGTTTGCCAAAAGCGGGTAAGCTGCGAATGACCGAATAAATATCAACAAAAGTGGGGGCGGAGGTCTTCGGATGCAAGTGGGTGTGAATATCCCACCATACAAGTATGGTGGAGAGGAAGCTGTGAATGGCCGACCATAGTAAAAAGCGGGTGAGAAAAGGTGCGAATGTCCAATCATACATGATCAAAACAGGAAGCGGAGGTGTTTGGCTGCGACAAGGTGTGTATGTCCACCCATAATTAATGAAAAGCGGGCAACAAGTAGGTTTGAATACCCATCATCAAAAGCAGGAGTGGATGTGTTCGGCTACAAGAAGGTTTGAATGTCTGACCATAGTTTGTAAAAAGCGGGTAAGAAAAGGTTCGAGTGCCCGAACATACACCATCAAAAGAGGGAGCGGAGGTGTTCCGCTGTAAGAAGGTGTGAATGTCCAACAATAGTTGGTAAAAAGCGGGTAAGAAAAGGTTAAAATACCCGACTGTACACAATCAATAGCGGGAGCGGAGTTGTTCGGCTACAAGAAGGTGTGAAAGTCCGACCATGGTTTGTAAAAAGCGGGTAAGAAAAGGTGCGAATGCCCGACAATGTATGATCAAAAGAGGGAGTGGAGGTTTTCGGCTGCAAGAAGGTCTGAATGTCCAACCATAATTTGTAAAAACCGGGGAAGAAAAGGCTCGAAAGCCCGACTATACACCATCAAAAGTGGGAGCGGAGGTGTTCAGCTTCAAGACGGTCTGAATGTCCATCAATAATTGCTAGAAAACATGAAAGAAAATTTTCGAATATCAAACTGCACATGATCATAAGCGGGAGAGGAGGTGTTCAGCTGCAAGAAGGTGTGAATGTCTACCCATAATTACTGAAAAATGGGTAAGAAAAGGTGCGAATGCCTAACCATACATCATCAAAAGAGGGAGCGGAGGTGTTCCGCTGTAAGACGGTGTGAATGTCCGACCATAGATGGTAAAAAGCGGGTAAGAAAAGGTTAAATTACCCGACTGTACACAATCAAAAGAGGGAGCGGAGTTGTTCAGCTAAGAGAAGGTGTGAAAGTCCAACCTTGGTTTGTAAAAAGCGGGTAAGAAAAGGTTCGTATGCCCGAATATACACCATCAAAAGCGGAAGCGGAGGTGTTCGGCTGCAAGATATTGTGAACGTCCGACCAAAGTTTGTAAAAAGCAGTTAAGAAAAGTTTCGAATATCTAACCAAACATAAGAATGAGTCTTTTCCGCTGTAGAATGCCCGACTATAGACCATCAAATGCGGGAGCGGAGGTGTTCGGCTCTGAGTAGGTGTGAACGTCCGACCATAATTGCTGAAGAATGTGTTAGAAAAGGTAAGAATGCTGGACCATACATCATCAAAAGCGGTAGAGGTGGTGTTCGGCTGCAAAAAGGTGTGACTGTTCGACTAAAGTTTGTAAAAAGTGGGTAAGACAAGGTGCGAATGCCTGACAATGTATGATCAAAATCGGGAGCGGAGGTGTTCAGCTGCAAGAAGGTCTACATGTCCATCAATAATTGCTAGAAAACATGAAAGAAACTTTTCGAAAATCAAACCGCACATGATCATAAGTGGGATAGGAGGTGTTCAGCTGCGAGGTGTGAATGTCCACCCATAATTCCTGAAAAATGGGCAAAAAAAAGGTGTAAATGCCCAACCATACATCATCAAAAGCAGGAGTGGAAGTGTTCGGCTACAAGAAGGTGTGAACGTCCAACCAAAATATGTAAAAAGAAGTGAAGAAAAGGTTCGAATATCCAACCAAACATAATCAAAAGCGGGAGCAGAGCTGTTCGACTGCAAGTAGGTGTGAATGTCAGATCATAATTTGCAAAAAGCTGATGAGAAAGGGTGAGAATGCCCGACTATACATCATCAAATGCGGGAGCGGAGTTGTTCGGCTGTGAGTAGGTGTGAATCTCCGACCATAATTGCTGAAAAATGTGTTAGAAAAGGTAAAAATGCCGGTCCATACATCATCAAAAGCGAGAGAGGTTGTGTTCGGCTGCAGGTAGGTGTGAATGTCCAGCCATAATTACTCACAAACGGGTAAGAAAAGGTAGTATTGCCAGACCATATATCATCAAAACAGGGAGCGGAGGTGGTTCAGCTGCAAGAAGGTTTGAATGTCAAACTAAAGTTCAAATATATTAACAAAAGCGGGAGGAGAGGTCTTCGGATGAAAGTGGTTGAAAATTTCCAACCATAATGTATAAAATGCGGTGAAAAAAAAGGTGTGATAGAACACTAAAAGGTGGAGCGGAAGTGTTCGGCTGCAAGAAGGTGTGAATGTCCGACTATATTTGGTGAAAAGCAGGTGAAGCAAGGTCTGAATGCCCAACCTTACATCATCAAAAGCAAGATCAGAGTTGTTTGGCTGCAAGAAGGCCATAGTTTGCCAAAAGCGGGTAAGGTGCGAATGTCCGACTAAATATCAACAAAATTTGGGGCGGAGGTTTTCGGATGCAAGTGGGTGTGAATATCCCACCATACAAGTATGGTGGAGAGGAAGCTGTGAATAGCCGACCATTGTTTGGAAAAAGCGGGTAAGAAAAGGTTTGGATGCCCGAACATACACCATCAAAAGAGGGAGCGGAGGTGTTCCGCTGTACGAAGGTGTGAATGTCCGACCAGACTTGGTAAAAAGCGGGTAAGAAAAGGTTAAAATACCCGACTGTACACAATCAATAGCGGGAGCGGATGTGTTCGGCTACAAGAAGGTGTGACAGTCCGACCATGGTTTGTAAAAAGCGGGTAAGAAAAGGTGCGAATGTCCGACAATGTATGATCAAAAGAAAGAGCGGAGGTTTTCGGATACACGAAGGTTTGAATGTCCTACCATAGTTTATAAATAGCGGGTAAGAAAAGGTTCGAATGCCCGACTATACACCATAAAAAGCGGGAGCGGAGGTGTTCCGCTGTAAGACGGTGTGAATGTCCGACCATAGTTGGTAAAAAGCGGGTAAGAAAAGGTTAAAATAGCCGACTGTACACAATCAATAGCGGGAGCGGAGTTGTTCGGCTACAAGAAGGTGTGAAAGTCCGACCATGGTTTGTAAAAAGCAGTTAAGAAAAGGTTCGAATATCCAACAAAACGCCATTCATCTGGCTGGCCAGCATCTTTAATCTTTTTAACAGGAATCAATGGAGTAAGCACAGGTGAATTTTCAAAAGGAACAATAACGCCTGTTTTCTGAAAAGATTGAAAAACAGGTTTAATCCCTTTAATTGCTTCAGGCTTAAAAGGGTATTGTTTTTTACATGGACAAAAGTTTGATTTAGGGGTGACAATTACTGGTTCACAGCCTTTTATCAACCCCACATCATATTTGCTCTTAGCCCAAAGATCATTGGGCACTTCAGCCAACATGGGTATCGAAGACAAATCTGTTTCAGATAAAAAACATGCTTCAAAATGTGATTCTGTGGTAGGAATTAAGTCCACAGTTCTTTGACAATGCATTGTACTCAAAAATGTTTTTTTGTATGCTGACAATCGTTCAGAAAACATCAAATTTGGATCTGCAGGTGAAACGGTCCACTCCATTTCTTTCTGACATGTAGCAACAAACTCTCCCACACCTTGTCCCTGCCTGTGTGTACGTTTGGCCAAGGAAATGTGAGGGCGAGTACCACAAACATTAAAAAAATCGAAGTGCTCTGGAGTGAGCGACACAGCCAATAAAGTAGGCGCACATATTTTTTCACTTCTTCTCATAGTCATTGTCAGGCCCCCAAGAAATGTGTGATGTGCAGTGCAAATCAGTAGATTGCATGAAATCAGAAAGGGGTGAAACTAACGCTTTTGCTTCTTCCACTAGTTGTTGTGAAAAAGGAGAGCTGGGAAGTTTCCACTCATAAGCATATGTAAGTGCCGATGAATCAAACTGCACTGCTGTGAAAACTTTGTCAGGCTGTAACATAACCTTAACACCCTCTGGTGTAGAAGTTAAAATAATGCCTAATTTACACATGAGATCACAGCCCATCAGGTTAATGGGACACAACTCTGATAACAAAAATGAGTGTTTGAAGGAGAGCTCATCAGGAGTGACAACACGCAATGGGCATTGTCATTTTCTCCTTCACAACCTGGCCTGATGCAGACATACAGTAAACGTGGTTTCCACTTAACTTTGGAGGACAATCAAACTCCCCTGACGTCACAACTGATGAACATAGTTCCTATATTCTGAGAGAAATATCTTTGCTCTAGGACGGAAATAGCATGCAAAACTTTACTACGTGAATCACAGTCGGCAAGCGTTTCTTCACTACACAGAGCAGGAAAAATGTGTGAGTGTGTTTGTGCTATCACCCATTAGTGGAGGCTCCGCTGCCGCGTGACGTCCAGAACCTGCCTCCCACCCTCAGTCAGTCTTTTGCCCAATTTCATCACTTTTCAGCTGTGGACAGTCCTTCTTCCAGTGTCCAGTCTGGCCACAGTAAAAACAAATATTCGGATCATAGCTCTGGCGTGGCCCATTTCGACCTCCTCTCCCACACGTCCACGTCTTCGACTTCGGCCTCGTCCTCTGTTTACACCAACTGCGTAATAAATGGTCATGGCTGCCAAATGCAGCTCCTTTTCACACTTGTCCCTTTTGGTTGTCTTACGCGTCTCAACTTGGTTCTGAGCATGGCGAGCATATCGGCGAACGTCAGCCAAACGAGGACCCTCACACCATCCCACGTAAATGTTCTTTACTTCAGTGGCGACATCTGGCATGAGGCCTTTAATTATTGCATCGCAAACTGTGGCCTTCTCTCAGCCAAACACCTCTGATCTCGCTTTTCATGATGTAAGGTTGGGCATTCAGACCTTGCTTCACCTGCTTTTCACAAAATATAGTCAGACATTCACACCTACTTGCAGCCGAACACCACCTCTCTAGCTTTTGATGAGGTATGGTCCGGCATTCTTACCGTTTCTAACACATTTTTCAGCAATTATGGTAGGACATTCACACCTTCTTGCAGCTGAACACCTCCTCTCCCACTTATGATCATGTGCGGATTGATTTTCGAAAATTTTCTTTCATGTTTTCTAGCAATTAATAATGGACATTTAGACCTTCTTGCAGCTGAACACCTCCGCTCCCGCTTTTGATCATACATTGTCAGGCATTCGCACCTTGTCTTACCCGCTTTTTACAAACTTTAGTCGAACATTCACACCTTTTTGCAGCCGAACACAGTTTTTTGCAGCCGAATTTGGGCATTCGAACCTTTTCATACCCACTTTTTACCAACTATGGTCGGACATTCACACCGTCTTACAACGGAACACCTCCGCTCCCTCTTTTGATGGTGTATGTTCGGGCATTCGAACCTTTTCTTACCCGCTTTTTACAAACTATGCTCGGACATTCAAACCTTCTTGTAGCCGAACACATCCACTCGTGCTTTTGATGATGTATGGTATGGCATTCGAACCTACTTGTTGCCCGCTTTTCATTAATTATGGGTGGACATTCACACCTTGTCGCAGCCAAACACCTCCGCTCCCTGGTTTGATCATGTATGGTTGGACATTCGCACCTTTTCTCACCCGCTTTTTGCAAACTATGGTCGGCCATTCACAGCTTCCTCTCCACCATACTTGTATGGTGGGATATTCACACCCACTTGCATCCGAAGACCTCCGCCCCCACTTTTGTTGATATTTAGTCGGTCATTCGCACCTTACCCGCTTTTGGTAAACTATGGCCTTCTTGCAGCCAAAAACCTCTGATCTCACTGTTGATGATGTAAGGTTGGGCATTCAGACCTTGCTTCACCTGCTTTTCACCAAATATAGTCGGACATTCACACCTTCTTGCAGCCGAACACTTCCGCTCCACCTTTTAGTTTTCTATGGGGCATTCACACCTTTATTTTCACCGCATTTTATAAAAACACCACGGGAACACCGTATTGAGGCTTTGTTCTGACCGCTCATTCGGTGTCGCGTTTCTTTCAAGCATTTCTCCTGGTTAGCCCGCACTCGGCTCGCTCCCAGAGCCGTGTTAAAGTCTACTTCGCATTCACTCTCTTTTCTCAGCAGACTAAAAGAAACTTCCATCCTGCACCGCTGTTTGCTTTTTCACAACAGCAGAGGAGAGCGCACCGTTCCCAGCGGCACTGCAATACCGGGTCGATGCTTGGAGTGAACGGAGCAAGCTCCTTTTTCAACTCCTATTGATAAAAATCCATTTAATATGTAGTCCTTGCATAGACATATCACATATTAAACTGATAAGTACAGATGGATTATGTGCAATTATTAAAGAGAGTAGAGGACGATCTCTCTCGTTGGAAGTCCTTACCTATATCACTTATGGGGAGAGTTACAACCATTAAAATGATGATACTACCAAAAGTTAACTATTTGTTCTCAATGATCCCCATAAAACCACCTGCTACTTGGTTTAAGTCACTAGATTCATGCATCTCCAAATTTCTGTGGAAAAACAAACCACCACGTATTAGTTTAAAAACTCTACAGAAGACCAAGGACAGTGGTGGATTAGATTTACCTAATTTTCAGCACTATTCCTTAGCCAATAGGTTACAATATATATCAAAATGGTTTAAACCTTGTTGTTGTCACAGTTCCCAGAGACGTTGTAATCGTTGAGGATTCTATATTCACCCCCTCATTAGAGGCACGTGTTGCAGATTGATGACACTGAATCTTCTTCTCTGTTCATTGCTGGCATCATTCCCAGCATCGTAAGTGTTCGTGGCATTGTTAGCCTCTTCTTCTGGATCTTGATATCGAGCATCCTTTTGTATTTCTGGTTTGTAAGTCCTCTCTCTTCGTTCACCGGAGTCTTCGTCTCTTTGTCCTTGAGTTTGGTGATTTTTCTTTTTTTGATGCCTTGACACAGTGTGACAGGTGATACCACGTGGGAGATCCTTTAACTTGGACTGCTGTCCCTGTGCTGCGAAATGGCTGTGCTGCTCAAATGGTCTCTCCTTCATCATATACACAGTTATTTATACATCACCTTCCACCATGAAGCGTTGTCCCTTTTTGTTTCTCTCTTTGTTCTTAAAATGCTGTTATGCATGTCTAAACCAATCCATTAAACTAGATCATTTTGGCAGTAAAGCGATCTACAATGTGCTTGGTCGCAAAGCTGCTCATCTGTGGTAAACAGCTCTTCAGAAAGGCATTCTTCAATTGATTTCACTAATTTTATGTAATAATTTTGTGATTTCCTACAAAACTACACTTCTTCTCCCATCTGTCTGAGTATTTAATATTGTCTGGGTCCCGTTAAAACATGTATTTTTCCCATCTAATTCCTTGTTTGCTTTAAAACAAGTATTCCCCATTTTCTATCCCTTCAGTAGCCAACCAGTTTGTATGGAGTACACTGGAGCAACTTGACTGATCAGTAAAACACTGCTTTTGTTGTCACCGCAAGGCTTCCCCCGTCGGTTGTTTCACTGAGACACTACTGAGTAACTACAACTCAACACAGTTTATACACATAACATTCATATACATACTAACAAACAAACAAACAATAATTTATCGCAATTTTCTCATCTCTGTTTGAACGTACACCCAGGTAAATATTCCTGTAGTCTTCTCATACCGACTATGGACCCATTCATTGTTTAACTTCACTGTTTTGCAAATCCTAATTGAATATTACACATTGACATTGAACTTTACTGGATAAGCAGGTCTTCATTGCATTCAGCAGCCTATATGTGAGCATTTATGTGTAAGCTGTTCTTCTTTGCATTTATACGCAGCAAGCAATTCTTCACTGCACATGCATATGTAAATAGTAAAACAATTCCAATGTGTTAGCGAAACCTTCTATATCACAGTGGTTTCTAAGGTCTATTTTAAGTTCTTTGCCATCAGTGAGATGACATAGTTTACAAAGTGTGTCAAATTATCACTGAAGATCTTTTCAGGAATTTCAAATCTAGAAATGAGTTATTTTACGCGTGATTTTGCTACTGAGAGTGCATCTGCTTGTGCACATGGAAATATTTCAGACCATTTGGTAAAAACCTCTGTTGTCACTGAGCAGAATCGTTTCCCTTAACATTAATTTAGTTCAATGAAATCTACAAAATAATGAAATAATGAAATCCAAACAAATATGTTGAAAAAGATACACTGGCTTAGGGAATTATCTTCGTTTTGGTCTTAGATTGCCCTGTGGAATGTATTTTGCACATATTTGACCTGCTAGACAAAACTTTATTAATTTATTTATTCTAAAAAATATTTTTTTAATAATTAGTAAAACCATATGCTGTAAAAACCTGGTTCATTATTGCTTCCATCCCTCCTGTTGAGACATGACATGGTCCGTGGCTCAATACTGCAGCATATTTAAACAAATTCTTTGGCAGTATGGTTTTCCTTCCGGTCATTCATACGAGTCTATTGTAGATGGCAATTGAATAACATCTAATAATGCTAAAATATTTGTAGTTTATACATTTAGCTGTGGATGTCAACATACCTGTTTTTCCAATGCTGTGTTAACACATGTACAGTTGAGAAGGCATACTGACTGTCAGTGTAAACGTTAACAACCTTTTTGTTATTTAATTTACAAGCTTCAGTTAAAGCTACCAATTCGACTGCTTGAACAGAGTAATTTTTTGGTAGTGGTTGTTTTAAGAAAACTTCAGTTTCTGTTACTACTGCAAATCCTGTAGCATTTGTGCCATCAGGGTTTTTTTCCTTGATCTGTTGAATAAATATAGTTATTTCTGCATTTTCATAACGTATATCAGTTAAGTCTGGCCTGGGTAAAACACTGATGGTTATTTCTGACATGCAATCATGAGGCTTTCCATCTGTGGGGTAGGTAGCAGTGTGGATGGATTAAGTGTAGCACATCTCTCGACAACAAGGTGTGGCTGTGAAAGAAGAACTGTTATGTAGGAAAGATGTCTGGTAAAGATATTTTGTTAAGTAACCATATCACAGCCACTGCATGAGGTACCTTAAGTGTTAATGGGTGAAATAACACCATTATTGTTGATGCCTGCACTGCCAATGGCTTCTGGCCATTGATTCAAAAGTACGATCTCGTCCCTTTTTCCCCCTTTCAGTGGACACTGGCCCCTAATTACCGCAATTCAGCAGGGGGTCTTTCATTAGGAGTACTGGACTCCCCCGTGCACGGTTTCAGCTCCGACCCTGGACAGCGGAAACGTTGAGATCTGGTTTGAGGACCCAATTGTTGAGAAAAGTCTCTCAATGAGACTCAGAGTTGCTGGAGTCAGTTAATGCAAAGGTTTAATCTTGCAGCAAGTTCAAGAATGTGTGTGTGTATGGGTGTATGTGTGCGAACGTGTGTGAGTTTGTGTGTGTGAGAGTTTAAAGAACCTGTTATCCACAGGCAGGTCTTAACTAGTATGGCACAGGTCCAGCCTGTCTCATCTTTTTTGGAAGGTCCAGCGCTCGGCCGTAACCCTTCTGTCTGTTTGGACTCTCACATAGATTCGGTTAATCATAGAAAAACGAGAACAAAACTTTTTAGCCCCTTAAATTCATAAAACAGACATGGTGCAGTTATTTCCATTCTAGAAAATAAGAGTAATCACCACCATTCCTATAAATTCTGGATATTCTAACAATCTGAATCTTTTTTAAATGTTCGATGAAGCCCTTTGCTGTTCTGTTTAGAGACTCAGCTGATCATAAACCAAGTTTTGCTCTTGAACCAAGCTTCTAAACTCTTCACCTTTTTCATTTCTCAGTTAGTATTCACTTTAAAACTGATTAAAAGAAAAATTAAATGAATGCCTATCAACAAATGAGGGATCTAAACTCTAGTGCTTTCTCTAAAATAATTTCCTTTCTCAATTCAGAAATGTGTGTGTGTAAGTCACAACACCCGTGACACCAAAACGGCTTTCTTTTCTCTCTTTTCTCTACACTCTGCACTGTGAGCACACACACCAAATCAGAAAGGCTTTTTTCTCTCTTTTCTACATTATGGACTGTGGGGACAGTCCATAATGTGTGCCAGGGCGTTGTCTCACGTATTAGATTATGCTTAAGATACGAATGGGTTTATCAGTCACATCAGAATCCATACATACTGATCCTCCCGTAATAAAATGGTCGGATCTTATCAAACACACTTTGTTTCTTGTGACAAGTCAGCGAAACAGCGTATACACGTCAAGACACTGAATCAAGTTTGCCACAAGAACTCATAAGTTTGGCAGTATTGCTCTGCCGTCAGCAATCATACACCCATTTTATTTTCATGAGACATGTGCAGGCACCTGTTCATCTACTGTTCTATCACTATGAATTAGTTTATCTATTATCAATAAGGATACTTCTACAACTACTATCAAAGTATGTCCGGACTTCTTATGTTGTCAGTTGCTATATATGAATAAGTGGGTTGCTACTGAAAAGCATTAAGCATGTCACACAGCCCAAACATATAACATTTCAGGACACACCACACAGTTAACAACCACAGTGAAGCGTGTCAAAGCCC
This sequence comes from Leuresthes tenuis, assembly GCF_036924035.1. Taxonomy (NCBI): domain Eukaryota; kingdom Metazoa; phylum Chordata; class Actinopteri; order Atheriniformes; family Atherinopsidae; genus Leuresthes; species Leuresthes tenuis. The sequence continues at coordinate 12,417,702 of NW_027325375.1, read as the reverse complement.
AAACATGTAACATTCAACAGGACACTTACACAACACATTCAAATCAAACAGTCAGACAACATACAAGAACATATACCCCAGCCGGCATTGCTCCCTGCCTATTTTTCTACAACTCACTATGTGTGCGCACACCTTTATTCACAAACTCTTCAACTTATACTCTTTTACCGAAGCTGCTACAGCTCGATTGGCCAAATACCCTTAGATCCTATTTCGGTGAATTTGACATCTGCCTTGTATGTAACAGATTAGCGGTTTAGCAGTTTTAATTTAGTTTGAGTGAAGGAATTCATTTTATAGCAAAATCCGAAATCGTGAAGAACTCATGAAAGTAAGCTTATTCTCGGATTCCTGAAACTTTAGATTTGCTCTTTCTTTTAACTGCAAAGTACAACGTTGAGCAGCACTAATGAGTTGTTTCTATTTTTGGCAGGCTTTACCTTTGCGGATGAAGCCCTTTCTGTCTGTGCAAAAGAAATCTTGTTACTGTGCAGAGTGACTTCTCTGAGTAGAGTCGCCTTACTTGTTGCGACTGTGCCGATGTTCGAAGCTGGAGTGCAAAGTTGTTGCTTGAATGGTGCTCGCTGGAGCGTGTGGTAGTGTAAAGTTATACCATTTAAAAGGGCTGAAGAGTGCTCAGTGCAGCGGGTGGGCGGAGGTGCAAAGTGACACTATGGCCATAAAAAGAACACCGCTACAAGTGCGCATTGTGCCAGGAAGGGCCCTCGGACGTGAACCAGTGGACAGTTATCGCTTCTCGGCCTTTTGGCTAAGATCAAGTGTAGTATCTGTACTTATCAGTTTAATATGTGATATGTCTATGCAAGGACTACATATTAAATGGATTTTTATCAATAGGATTTGAAAAAGGAACGGTGCGCTCTCCTCTGCTCTTGTGAAAAAGCAAACAGCGGTGCAGGATGGAAGTTTCTTTTAATCTGCTGAGAAAAGAGAGTGAATGCGAAGCAGACTTTAACACGGCTCTGGTAGCGAGCCGAGTGCGGGCTAACCAGGAGAATTGCTTGAAAGATACGCGACACCGAATGAGCGGTCAGAACAAAATCTCAATACGGTGTTCTTGTGGTGTTTTTATAAATTGCGGTGTAAAAAAAGGTGTGAATGCCCCATAGAAAACTAAAAGGTGGAGCGGAAGTGTTCGGCTGCAAGAAGGTGTGAATGTCCGACTATATTTGGTGAAAAGCAGGTGAAGCAAGGTCTGAATGCCCAACCTTACATCATCAAAAGCGAGATAAGAGGTTTTTGGCTGCAAGAAGGCCATAGTTTGCCAAAAGCGGGTAAGGTGCGAATGATCGGCTAAATATCAACAAAAGTGGGGGCGGAGGTCTTCGGATGCAATCGGATACAATCTTTTGATTGTGTATGTACGGGCATTCGAACCTTTTCTTACCCGCCTTTTACAAACTATGGTCGGACATTCAAACCTTCTTGTGGCCGAACACACCCACTTCTGCTTTTGATGATGTATAGTTTGGCATTCACACCTTTTCTTACCCATTTTTCAGTAATTATTGGTGGACTTTCACACCTTCTTGTAGCCAAACAACTCCGCTTCCGCTATTGATTGTGTACAGTCGGGTTTTTTTAATCTTTTCTTACCCGATTTTTACCAACTATGGTCGGACATTCGCAGCATCTTACAGCGGAACACCTCCGCTCCCTCTTTTGATGGTGTATGTTCGGGCATTCGAACTTTTTCTTACCCACTTTTTACAAACTATGGTCGGACATTCAAACCTTCTTGTAGCAGAACACATCCACTTCTTCTTTTGATGATGTATGGTTAGGCATTCGCACCTTTTCTTACCCATTTTTCAGGAATTATGGGTGGACATTCACACCTACTTGCAGTCGAACAGCTCTGCTCCCACTTTTGATTATGTTTGGTTGGATATTCGAACCTTTTCTTAACTGCTTTTTACAAACTTTGGTCGGACGTTCACAACTTCTTACAGCCGAACACCTCCGCTTCCACTTTTGATGGTATATATTCGGGCATTCGAACCTTTTCTTACCCGCTTTTTACCAACTATGGTCGGACATTCACACCGTCTTTCAGCGGAACACCTCCGCTTCCTCTTTTGATGGTGTATGTTCGGGCATTCGCACCTTTTCTTACCCACTTTTTACAAACTATGCTCGGACATTCACACCTTCTTGCAGCGAAACACGTCCGCTCCCTCTTTTGATTGTGTATGTACGGGCATTCGAACCTTTTCTTACCCGCCTTTTACAAACTATGGTCGGACATTCAAACCTTCTTGTGGCCGAACACATCCACTTCTGCTTTTGATGATGTATAGTTGGGCATTCACACCTTTTCTTACCCATTTTTCAGTAATTATTGGTGGACTTTCACACCTTCTTGTAGCCAAACAACTCCGCTTCCGCTATTGATTGTGTACAGTCGGGTTTTTTAACCTTTTCTTACCCGCTTTTTACCAACTATGGTCGGACATTCGCAGCATCTTACAGCGGAACACCTCCGCTCCCTCTTTTGATTGTGTATGTTCGGGCATTCGAACTTTTTCTTACCCACTTTTTACAAACTATGGTCGGACATTCAAACCTTCTTGTAGCAGAACACATCCACTTCTTCTTTTGATGATGTATGGTTGGGCATTCGCACCTTTTCTTACCCATTTTTCAGGAATTATGGGTGGACATTCACACCTACTTGCAGTCGAACAGTTCTGCTCCCACTTTTGATTATGTTTGGTTGGATATTCGAACCTTTTCTTAACTGCTTTTTACAAACTTTGGTCGGACGTTCACAACTTCTTACAGCCCAACACCTCCGCTTCCGCTTTTGATGGTATATATTCGGGCATTCGAACCTTTTCTTACCCGCTTTTTACCAACTATGGTCGGACATTCACACCCTCTTTCAGCGGAACACCTCCGCTCCCTCTTTTGATGGTGTATGTTCGGGCATTCGCACCTTTTCTTACCCGCTTTTTACAAACTATGGTCGTACATTCAAACCTTCTTGTAGCCGAAAACCTCCACTCCCTCTTTTGATCATACTTTGTCGGGCATTCGCACCTTTTCTTACCCGCCTTTTACAAACTATGCTCGGACATTCAAACCTTCGTGTAGCCAAACACATCCACTCCTTCTTTTGTTGATGTATGGTTGGGCATTCGAACCTACTTGTTGCCCGCTTTTCATTAATTATGGGTGGACATTCACACCTTGTCGCAGCCAAACACCTCCGCTCCCTGTTTTGATCATGTATGATTGGACATTCGCACCTTTTCTCACCCGCTTTTTGCAAACTATGGTCGGCCATTCACAGCTTCCTCTCCAACATACTTGTATGGTGGGATATTCACACCCACTTGCATCCGAAGACCTCCGCCCCCACTTTTGTTGATATTTAGTCGGTCATTCACACCTTACCCGTTTTCTTGCCGCCAAACACCTCTGATCTCGCTTTTGATGATGTAAGATTGGGCATTCAGACCTTTCTTTTCCTGCTTTTCACCAACTATATATATAACATTCACACCTTCTTGCAGCTGAACACTTCCGCTCCACCTTTTAGGTATCTATCACACCTTTTTTTTCACCGCATTTTATAGATTATGGTTGGAAATTCTCAACCACTCATCCAAAGACCTCTCCTCCCGCTTTTGTTAATATATTTGAACTTTAGTCAGACATTCACACCTACTTGCAGCCGAACACCACCTCTCTAGCTTTTGATGATGTATGGTCCGGCATTCTTACCGTTTCTAACACATTTTTCAGCAATTATGGTAGGACATTCACACCTTCTTGCAGCTGAACACCTCCTCTCCCACTTAGGATCATGTGCGGATTGATTTTCGAAAATTTTCTTTCGTTTTCTAGCAATTAAAAATGGACATTTAGACCTTCTTGCAGCTGAACACCTCCGCTCCCGCTTTTGATCATACATTGTCAGGCATTCACACCTTGTCTTACCAGCTTTTTACAAAATTTAGTCGAACATTCACACCTTTTTGCAGCCGAACACAGTTTTTTGCAGCCGAATTTGGGCATTCGAACCTTTTCATACCCACTTTTTACCAACTATGGTCGGACATTCACACCGTCTTACAGCGGAACACCTCCGCTCCCTCTTTTGATGGTGTATGTTCGGGCATTCGAACCTTTTCTTACCCGCTTTTTACAAACTATGCTCGGACATTCAAACCTTCTTGTAGCCGAACACATCCACTCCTGCTTTTGATGATGTATGGTTGGGCATTCGAACCTACTTGTTGCCCGCTTTTCATTAATTATGGGTGGACATTCACACCTTGTCGCAGCCAAACACCTCCGCTCCCTGTTTTGATCATGTATGGTTGGACATTCGCACCTTTTCTCACCCGCTTTTTGCAAACTATGGTCGGCCATTCACAGCTTCCTCTCCACCATACTTGTATGGTGGGATATTCACACCCACTTGCATCCGAAGACCTCCGCCCCCACTTTTGTTGATATTTAGCCGATCATTCGCACCTTACCCGCTTTTGGCAAACTATGGCCTTCTTGCAGCCAAAAACCTCTGATCTCGCTTTTGATGATGTAAGGTTGGGCATTCAGACCTTGCTTCACCTGCTTTTCACCAAATATAGTCGGACATTCACACCTTCTTGCAGCCGAACACTTCCGCTCCACCTTTTAGTTTTCTATGGGGCATTCACACCTTTTTTTACACCGCATTTTATAAAAACACCACAGGAACACCGTATTGAGGCTTTGTTCTGACCGCTCATTCGGTGTCGCGTTTCTTTCAAGCAATTCTCCTGGTTAGCCCGCACTCGGCTCGCTCCCAGAGCCGTGTTAAAGTCTGCTTCGCATTCACTCTCTTTTCTCAGCAGATTAAAAGAAACTTCCATCCTGCACCGCTGTTTGCTTTTTCACAAGAGCAGAGGAGAGCGCACCGTTCCCAGCGGCACTGCAGTACCGGGTCGATGCTTGGAGTGAACGGAGCAAGCTCCTTTTTCAACTCCTATTGATAAAAATCCATTTAATATGTAGTCCTCGCATAGACATATCACATATTAAACTGATAAGTACAGATACTACACTTGATCTTAGCCAAAAGGCCGAGAAGCGATATCTGTCCACTGGTTCACGTCCGAGGGCCCTTCCTGGCACAATGCGCACTTGTAGCGGTGTTCTTTTTATGGCCATAGTGTCACTTTGCACCTCCGCCCACCCGCTGCACTGAGCACTCTTCAACCCTTTTAAATGGTATAACTTTACACTACCGCACGCTCCAGCGAGCACCATTCAAGCAACATCGGCACAGTCGCAACAAGTAAGGCGACTCTACTCAGAGAAGTCACTCTGCACAGTAACAAGATTTCTTTTGCACAGACAGAAAGGGCTTCACCCGCAAAGGTAAAGCCTGCCAAAAATAGAAACAATTCATTAGTGCTGCTCTCCACGGAAGTCTTTAGTAAAAAGGCGAAAGACTTGTACATTATGAAGAGAATCCAGTGTATGATTATCCATCACTGCGGGAGCAGGGCATCAGGCTAGTTGGCATAGCCACCTTCCCCATGGTGAGCTTTGCTTGGTTGAGACGCTTGCTCCCCCCCCTTGCTCCTCGGCTGACCAAGTAGGAACAATCGGGCCCTATTCGATGGCTGCCTTGTCTTTTACTCTGTGCAAAAGACAAGGCAGCCACAAACAACACGGGAACACCGTATTGAGGCTTTGTTCTGACTGCTCATTCGGTGTCGCGTTTCTTTCAAGCAATTCTCCCGGTTAGCCCGCACTCGGCTCGCTCCCAGAGCCGTGTTAAAGTCTGCTTCGCATTCACTCTTTTTTCTCAGCAGATTAAAAGAAAGTTTCATCTTAGGCTCCCTGAAACTTCCATCCTGCACCGCTGTTTGCTTTTTCACAAGAGCAGAGGAGAGCGCACCATTCCCAGCGGCACTGCAGTACCGGGTCGATGCTTGGAGTGAACGGAGCAAGCTCCTTTTGCAACTCCTATTGATAAAAATCCATTTAATATGTAGTCCTCGTAAAGAGGACATATCAGACATTAAACTGATAAGAAAAGATACTACACTTGATCTTAGCCAAAAGGCCGAGAAGCGATAACTGTCCACTGGTTCACGTCCGAGGGCCCTTCCTGGCACAATGCGCACTTGTAGCGGTGTTCTTTTTATGGCCATAGTGTCACTTTGCACCTCCGCCCACCCGCTGCACTGAGCACTCTTCAGCCCTTTTAAATGGTATAACTTTACACTACCACACGCTCCAGTGAGCACCATTCAAGCAACAACTTTGCACTCCAGCTTCGAACATCGGCACAGTCGCAACAAGTAAGGCGACTCTACTCAGAGAAGTCACTCTGCACAGTAACAAGATTTCTTTTGCACAGACAGAAAGGGCTTCACCCGCAAAGGTAAAGCCTGCCAAAAATAGAAACAATTCATTAGTGCTGCTCTCCACGGAAGTCTTTAGTAAAAAGGGGAAAGACTTGTACATTATGAAGAGAAACCAGTGTACGATTATCCATCACTGCGGGAGCAGGGCATCAGGCTAGTTGGCATAGCCACCTTCCCCATGGTGAGCTTTGCTTGGTTGAGACGCTTGCTCCCCCCCCTTGCTCCTCGGCTGACCAAGTAGGAACAATCGGGCCCTATTCGATGGCTGCCTTGTCTTTTACTCTGTGCAAAAGACAAGGCAGCCACAAACAACACGGGAACACCGTATTGAGGCTTTGTTCTGACTGCTCATTCGGTGTCGCGTTTCTTTCAAGCAATTCTCCCGGTTAGCCCGCACTCGGCTCGCTCCCAGAGCCGTGTCAAAGTCTGCTTCGCATTCACTCTTTTTTCTCAGCAGATTAAAAGAAAGTTTCATCTTAGGCTCCCTGAAACTTCCATCCTGCACCGCTGTTTGCTTTTTCACAAGAGCAGAGGAGAGCGCACCATTCCCAGCGGCACTGCAGTACCGGGTCGATGCTTGGAGTGAACGGAGCAAGCTCCTTTTGCAACTCCTATTGATAAAAATCCATTTAATATGTAGTCCTCGCAAAGAGGACATATCAGACATTAAACTGATAAGAACAGATACTACACTTGATCTTAACCAAAAGGCCGAGAAGCGATAACTGTCCACTGGTTCACGTCCGAGGGCCCTTCCTGGCACAATGCGCACTTGTAGCGGTGTTCTTTTTATGGCCATAGTGTCACTTTGCACCTCCGCCCACCCGCTGCACTGAGCACTCTTCAGCCCTTTTAAATGGTATAACTTTACACTACCACACGCTCCAGCGAGCACCATTCAAGCAACAACTTTGCACTCCAGCTTCGAACATCGGCACAGTCGCAACAAGTAAGGCGACTCTACTCAGAGAAGTCACTCTGCACAGTAACAAGATTTCTTTTGCACAGACAGAAAGGGCTTCATCCGCAAAGGTAAAGCCTGCCAAAAATAGAAACAACTCATTAGTGCTGCTCAACGTTGTACTTTGCAGTAAAAGAAAGAGCAAATCTAAAGTTTCAGGAATCCGAGAATAAGCTTACTTTCATGAGTTCTTCACGATTTCGGATTTTGCTATAAAATGAATTCCTTCACTCAAACTAAATTAAAACTGCTAAACCGCTAATCTGTTACATACAAGGCAGATGTCAAATTCACCGAAATAGGATCTAAGGGTATTTGGCCAATCGAGCTGTAGCAGCTTCGGTAAAAGAGTATAAGTTGAAGAGTTTGTGAATAAAGGTGTGCGCACACATAGTGAGTTGTAGGAAAATAGGCAGGGAGCAATGCCGGCTGGGGTATATGTTCTTGTATGTTGTCTGACTGTTTGATTTGAATGTGTTGTGTAAGTGTCCTGTTGAATGTTACATGTTTGGGCTTTGACACGCTTCACTGTGGTTGTTAACTGTGTGGTGTGTCCTGAAATGTTATATGTTTGGGCTGTGTGACATGCTTAATGCTTTTCAGTAGCAACCCACTTATTCATATATAGCAACTGACAACATAAGAAGTCCGGACATACTTTGATAGTAGTTGTAGAAGTATCCTTATTGATAATAGATAAACTAATTCATAGTGATAGAACAGTGGATGAACAGGTGCCTGCACATGTCTCATGAAAATAAAATGGGTGTATGATTGCTGACGGCAGAGCAATACTGCCAAACTTATGAGTTCTTGTGGCAAACTTGATTCAGTGTCTTGACGTGTATACGCTGTTTCGCTGACTTGTCACAAGAAACAAAGTGTGTTTGATACGATCCGACCATTTTATTACGGGAGGATCAGTATGTATGGATTCTGATGTGACTGATAAACCCATTCGTATCTTAAGCATAATCTAATACGTGAGACAACGCCCTGGCACACAATCAAAAAAAAAAGAGAGAGAGCGGTTTTGTGTCCCCACAGTCCATAATGTAGAAAAGAGAGAAAAAAGCCTTTCTGATTTGGTGTGTGTGCTCACAGTGCAGAGTGTAGAGAAAAGAGAGAAAAGAAAGCCGTTTTGGTGTCACGGGTGTTGTGACTTACACACACACATTTCTGAATTGAGAAAGGAAATTATTTTAGAGAAAGCACTAGAGTTTAGATCCCACATTTGTTGATAGGCATTCATTTAATTTTTCTTTTAATCAGTTTTAAAGTGAATACTAACTGAGAAATGAAAAAGGTGAAGAGTTTAGAAGCTTGGTTCAAGAGCAAAACTTGGTTTATGATCAGCTGAGTCTCTAAACAGAACAGCAAAGGGCTTCATCGAACATTTAAAAAAGATTCAGATTGTTAGAATATCCAGAATTTATAGGAATGGTGGTGATTACTCTTATTTTCTAGAATGGAAATAACAGCACCATGTCTGTTTTATGAATTTAAGGGGCTAAAAAGTTTTGTTCTCGTTTTTCTATGATTAACCGAATGTATGTGAGAGTCCAAACAGACAGAAGGGTTACGGCCGAGCGCTGGACCTTCCAAAAAAGATGAGACAGGCTGGACCTGTGCCATACTAGTTAAGACCTGCCTGTGGATAACAGGTTCTTTAAACTCTCACACACACAAACTCACACACGTTCGCACACATACACCCATACACACACATTCTTGAACTTGCTGCAAGATTAAACATTTGCATTAACTGACTCCAGCAACTCTGAGTCTCATTGAGAGACTTTTCTCAACAATTGGGTCCTCAAACCAGATCTCAACGTTTTTTCCGCTTTCCAGGGTCGGAGCTGAAACCGTGCACAGGGGAGTCCAGTACTCCTAATGAAAGACCCCCTGCTGAATTGCGGTAATTAGGGGCCAGTGTCCACTGAAAGGGGGAAAAAGGGACGAGATCGTACTTTTGAATCAATGGCCAGAAGCCATTGGCAGTGCAGGCATCAACAATAATGGTGTTATTTCACCCATTAACACTTAAGGTACCTCATGCAGTGGCTGTGATATGGTAACTTAACAAAATATCTTTACCAGACATCTCTCCTACATAACAGTTCTTCTTTCACAGCCACACCTTGTTGTCGAGAGATGTGCTACACTTAATCCATCCACACTGCTACCTACCCCACAGATGGAAAGCCTCATGATTGCATGTCAGAAATAACCATCAGTGTTTTACCCAGGCCAGACTTAACTGATATACGTTATGAAAATGCAGAAATAACTATATTTATTCAACAGGTCAAGCAAAAAACCCTGATGGCACAAATGCTACAGGATTTGCAGTAGTAACAGAAACTGAAGTTTTCTTAAAACAACCACTGCCAAAAAATTACTCTGTTCAAGCAGTCGAATTGGTAGCTTTAACTGAAGCTTGTAAATTAAATAACAAAAAGGTTGTTAACGTTTACACTGACAGTCAGTATGCCTTCTCAACTGTACATGTGTTAACACAGCATTGGAAAAACAGGTATGTTGACATCCACAGCTAAATGTATAAACTACAAATACTTTAGCATTATTAGATGTTATTCAATTGCCATCTACAATAGACTCGTATGAATGACCGGAAGGAAAACCATACTGCCAAAGAATTTGTTTAAATATGCTGCAGTATTGAGCCACGGACCATGTCATGTCTCAACAGGAGGGATGGAAGCAATAATGAACAAGGTTTTTACAGCATATGGTTTTACTAATTATTGAATTTTTTTTTTTAGAATAAATAAATGAATAAAGTTTTGTCTAGCAGGTCAAATATGTGCAAAATACATTCCACAGGGCAATCTAAGACCAAAACGAAGATAATTCCCTAAGCCAGTGTATCTTTTTCAACATATTTGTTTGGATTTCATTATTTCATTATTGTGTAGATTTCATTGAACTAAATTAATGTTAAGGGAAACGATTCTGCTCAGTGACAACAGAGGTTTTTACCAAATGGTCTGAAATATTTCCATGTGCACAAGCAGATGCACTCTCAGTAGCAAAATCACGCGTAAAATAACTCATTTCTAGATTTCAAATACCTGAAAAGATCTTCAGTGATAATTTGACACACTTTGTAAACTATGTCATCTCACTGATGGCAAAGAACTTAAAATAGATCTTAGAAACCACTGTGATATAGAAGGTTTCGCTAACACATTGGAATTGTTTTACTATTTACATATGCATGTGCAGTGAAGAATTGCTTGCTGCTGATAAATGCAAAGAAGAACAGCTTACACATAGATGCTCACATATAGGCTGCTGAATGCAATGAAGACCTGCTTAACCACTAAATTTCAATGTCAATGTGTAATATTCAATTAGGATTTGCAAAACAGTGAAGTTAAACAATGAATGGGTCCATAGTCGGTATGAGAAGACTACAGGAATATTTACCTGGGTGTACGTTCAAACAGAGATGAGAAAATTGCGATAAATTATTGTTTGTTTGTTTGTTAGTATGTATATGAATGTTATGTGTATAAACTGTGTTGAGTTGTAGTTACTCAGTAGTGTCTCAGTGAAACAACCGACGGGGGAAGCCTTGCGGTGACAACAAAAGCAGTGTTTTACTGATCAGTACTGTTTTCTTAAATTCCTCTTTACAATGGTGGGCTTGTTAATATGAGATAGCTGCACTTTAGGGGGGACAGGGTTAGGCTGGTATTTACGAGTGTGTCTGGGTAACCTCAACTAATGGTTGGGGAGGAAAGTTAGAAGAACAATCAACTATACCCAAAAACAGATGACGTGATGAGTGGGCAATATAACTGTGTGTTTTTGCTTCAGTGGTCAGAGCAACTCTGTATTCTGTACTGTGTTGTTCTCTCTTGCAAGATATTATTATTAAAGCCTCTTATCTCCTCAAAAGAAAATAACTGACTCCCCAAGTGCAAGTGTCAGGACAAATGATCAAACAGGACAAATGATCAAAAATGATGATTAGCTGTGCCTGATCCAGACCTGGACTCCTGCCCTCCACGACGCCTGCAACAACAACAGCCAGCCCTGCCACAAGCCTCTGGCTCTCGGGAAGAAGGGACTTCTTCCATCCTCCCTCGGGAAGAAATTCCATCATTCTCACAACATCAGTTACATAGGTCTGATGATGAGGAAAAGGAAGACGTTTGGTTCTCCAGCGTACCTGCCCAAGAACTTTTAACGCAAGTGACAAAAATCCTTTACCCACAATCTGGACTTCAGAGATCTAAACGTGAGAAAAAACAAAACCAGATTCAAACCATGCCTATGGTTAAAGTTGCAGTTCCCACTGGACCATTACTGGTTTATCGACCCTGGACTGAGACTGACATCATGGAAGCATAACAATGCTTACCAGATCCAGAGATTTCTGGACCCCATTTTGCTGACGAGTTGCGAGATTTCTGCGCACAATCTGCCCGACTGGGGTTGAATTGCGTCGCATATTGGCAAAAAAGTTCAAACCGACCGACCTCTGCAAAATAGAGGCCAGTATGCTACAACTGGATTTGCGACCTACCAACAGTGAACGAGGACATAATGATAACGCTCAATATGAAGCAGCCATCCAAAGACTGTGTCAAGCCATCACCACTCAATTTCCAACCAAAATCAATATGTCCCACATTTACACCTGCAAACAGAAACCCGGTGAAGGGACTGATGATTTTGTACACTGCATCCTTGAGGAAGTCAGCAAGCACAGCGGTCATCAGAGACCAAGGGATTTGGGTAATGAATCAGGACCATGGGAGAGTATTGCATGCAATGCAATAATTAAAGGCCTCATGCCAGATGTCGCCACTGAAGTAAAGAACATTTACGTCGGATGGTGTGAGGGTCCTCGTTTGGCTGACGTTCGCCGATATGTTTGCCATGCTCATAACCAAGTTCAGACGCGTAAGACAACCAAAAGGGACAAGTGTGAAAAGGAGCTGCATTTGGCAGCCATGACCATGTATTACGCAGTTGGTGTAAAAAGAGGACGAGGCCGAAGTTGAAGACGTGGACGTGTGGGAGAGGAGGTCGAAATGGGCCACGCCAGAGCTATGATCCGAATATTTGTTTTTACTGTGGCCAGACTGGACACTGGAAGAAGGACTGTCCACAGCTGAAAAGTGATGAAATTGGGCAAAAGGCTGACTGAGGGTGGGAGGCAGGTTCTGGACGTCACGCGGCAGCGGAGCCTCCACTGATGGGTGATAGCACAAACACACTCACACATTTTTCCTGCTCTGTGTAGTGAAGAAACGCTTGCCGACTGTGATTCACGTAGTAAAGTTTTGCATGCTATTTCCGTCCTAGAGCAAAGATATTTCTTTCAGAATATAGGAACTTATGTTCATCAGTAGTGACGTCAGGGGAGTTTGATTGTCCTCCAAAGTTAAGTGGAAACCACGTTTACTGTATGTCTGCCTCAGGCCAGGTTGTGAAGGAGAAAATGACAATGCCCATTGCGTGTTGTCACTCCCGATGAGCTCTCCTTCAAACACTCATTTTTGTTATCAGAGTTGTGTCCCATTAACCTGATGGGCTGTGATTTCATGTGTAAATTAGGCATTATTTTAACTTCTACACCAGAGGGTGTTAAGGTTATGTTACAGCCTGACAAAGTTTTCACAGCAGTGCAGTTTGATTCATCGGCACTTACATATGCTTATGAGTGGAAACTTCCCAGCTCTCCTTTTTCACAACAACTAGTGGAAGAAGCAAAAGCGTTAGTTTCACCCCTTTCTGATTTCATGCAACCTACTGATTTGCACTGCACATCACACATTTCTTCGGGGCCTGACAATGACTATGAGAAGAAGTGAAAAAATATGTGCGCCTACTTTATTGGCTGTGTCGCTCACTCCAGAGCACTTCGATTTTTTTAATGTTTGTGGTACTCGCCCTCACATTTCCTTGGCCAAACGTACACACTGGGAGTGACAAGGTGTGGGAGAGTTTGTTGCTACATGTCAGAAAGAAATGGAGTGGACCGTTTCACCTGCTGATCCAAATTTGATGTTTTCTGAACGATTGTCAGCATACAAAAAAACATTTTTGAGTACAATGCATTGTCAAAGAACTGTGGACTTAATTCCTACCACAGAATCACATTTTGAAGCATGTTTTTTTATCTGAAACAGATTTGTCTTCGATACCCATGTTGGCTGAAGTGCCCAATGATCTTTGGGCTAAGAGCAAATATGATGTGGGGTTGATAAAAGGCTGTGAACCAGTAATTGTCACCCCTAAATCAGACTTTTGTCCATGTAAAAAACAATACCCTTTTAAGCCTGAAGCAATTAAAGGGATTAAACCTGTTTTTCAATCTTTTCAGAAAACAGGCGTTATTGTTCCTTTTGAAAATTCACCTGTGCTTACTCCATTGTTTCCTGTTAAAAAGATTAAAGATGCTGGCCAGCCAGATGAATGGCGTTTTGTACAGGACCTCCAAGCGGTGAATACTGCAGTTCAGCCACATGCTCCTACTGTGCCCAACCCACACACTATTTTGTCTCAAATTACATCAGATGCACAGTTTTTCTCAGTGGTTGACTTGTCGCCAGTGCACCCTGATAGCCCATTTTGGTTTGCTTTTTAGTTTGAAGGGAGATCTTGGACTTTTACCCGGTTATGCCAGGGGTACTGTGAAAGTCCCACTATTTACAATGCTGCCCTCAAAGCTAGTCTGGATTAACTTCAATCAACCACAGGCTCTGCTCTTTTGCAGTATGTGGATGACATCCTTTTATGTAGTCCATCTAAACAACAGTGTGAAAAAGACCAAATGACTCAAATAACTTTCTTGCTTTCAAAATTTTTCCTCTAGTGACGCTGACTTAGAGACGGATGAAGATAATCATATTTAATTGTTCATGTTTTGATTGTTTATCTTTGGACCCTTTATCACTATGATGCCTGCATTTTAAACTCACGTTGTGTGCAAATGCAGGCTGATGTTTTACAGATAAAGTTATTATTTTCCTTGTTTCTTTTGGGTTGATTAATATAATGGTATTATTATAATCAAAAGGGAGGAATGTAATGGAAAATAATTCTTATATGCATTGTATTGAGTGTTACTGTGTATAACCTGCAAATGACTGAGCTGCAAGGTACCACCCTGCCCTGTTTTCTTAAATTCCTCTTTACAATGGTGGGCTTGTTAATATGAGATAGCTGCACTTTAGGGGGGACAGGGTTAGGCTGGTATTTACGAGTGTGTCTGGGTAACCTCAACTAATGGTTGGGGAGGAAAGTTAGAAGAACAATCAACTATACCCAAAAACAGATGACGTGATGAGTGGGCAATATAACTGTGTGTTTTTGCTTCAGTGGTCAGAGCAACTCTGTATTCTGTACTGTGTTGTTCTCTCTTGCAAGATATTATTATTAAAGCCTCTTATCTCCTCAAAAGAAAATAACTGACTCCCCAAGTGCAAGTGTCAGGACAAATGATCAAACAGGACAAATGATCAAAAATGATGATTAACTGTGCCTGATCCAGACCTGGACTCCTGCCCTCCACGACGCCTGCAACAACAACAGCCAGCCCTGCCACAAGCCTCTGGCTCTCGGGAAGAAGGGACTTCTTCCATCCTCCCTCGGGAAGAAATTCCATCATTCTCACAACATCAGTTACATAGGTCTGATGATGAGGAAAAGGAAGACGTTTGGTTCTCCAGCGTACCTGCCCAAGAACTTTTAACGCAAGTGACAAAAATCCTTTACCCACAATCTGGACTTCAGAGATCTAAACGTGAGAAAAAACAAAACCAGATTCAAACCATGCCTATGGTTAAAGTTGCAGTTCCCACTGGACCATTACTGGTTTATCGACCCTGGACTGAGACTGACATCATGGAAGCATAACAATGCTTACCAGATCCAGAGATTTCTGGACCCCATTTTGCTGACGAGTTGCGAGATTTCTGCGCACAATCTGCCCGACTGGGGTTGAATTGCGTCGCATATTGGCAAAAAAGTTCAAACCGACCGACCTCTGCAAAATAGAGGCCAGTATGCTACAACTGGATTTGCGACCTACCAACAGTGAACGAGGACATAATGATAACGCTCAATATGAAGCAGCCATCCAAAGACTGTGTCAAGCCATCACCACTCAATTTCCAACCAAAATCAATATGTCCCACATTTACACCTGCAAACAGAAACCCGGTGAAGGGACTGATGATTTTGTACACTGCATCCTTGAGGAAGTCAGCAAGCACAGCGGTCATCAGAGACCAAGGGATTTGGGTAATGAATCAGGACCATGGGAGAGTATTGCATGCAATGCAATAATTAAAGGCCTCATGCCAGATGTCGCCACTGAAGTAAAGAACATTTACGTCGGATGGTGTGAGGGTCCTCGTTTGGCTGACGTTCGCCGATATGTTTGCCATGCTCATAACCAAGTTCAGACGCGTAAGACAACCAAAAGGGACAAGTGTGAAAAGGAGCTGCATTTGGCAGCCATGACCATGTATTACGCAGTTGGTGTAAAAAGAGGACGAGGCCGAAGTTGAAGACGTGGACGTGTGGGAGAGGAGGTCGAAATGGGCCACGCCAGAGCTATGATCCGAATATTTGTTTTTACTGTGGCCAGACTGGACACTGGAAGAAGGACTGTCCACAGCTGAAAAGTGATGAAATTGGGCAAAAGGCTGACTGAGGGTGGGAGGCAGGTTCTGGACGTCACGCGGCAGCGGAGCCTCCACTGATGGGTGATAGCACAAACACACTCACACATTTTTCCTGCTCTGTGTAGTGAAGAAACGCTTGCCGACTGTGATTCACGTAGTAAAGTTTTGCATGCTATTTCCGTCCTAGAGCAAAGATATTTCTTTCAGAATATAGGAACTTATGTTCATCAGTAGTGACGTCAGGGGAGTTTGATTGTCCTCCAAAGTTAAGTGGAAACCACGTTTACTGTATGTCTGCCTCAGGCCAGGTTGTGAAGGAGAAAATGACAATGCCCATTGCGTGTTGTCACTCCCGATGAGCTCTCCTTCAAACACTCATTTTTGTTATCAGAGTTGTGTCCCATTAACCTGATGGGCTGTGATTTCATGTGTAAATTAGGCATTATTTTAACTTCTACACCAGAGGGTGTTAAGGTTATGTTACAGCCTGACAAAGTTTTCACAGCAGTGCAGTTTGATTCATCGGCACTTACATATGCTTATGAGTGGAAACTTCCCAGCTCTCCTTTTTCACAACAACTAGTGGAAGAAGCAAAAGCGTTAGTTTCACCCCTTTCTGATTTCATGCAACCTACTGATTTGCACTGCACATCACACATTTCTTCGGGGCCTGACAATGACTATGAGAAGAAGTGAAAAAATATGTGCGCCTACTTTATTGGCTGTGTCGCTCACTCCAGAGCACTTCGATTTTTTTAATGTTTGTGGTACTCGCCCTCACATTTCCTTGGCCAAACGTACACACTGGCAGTGACAAGGTGTGGGAGAGTTTGTTGCTACATGTCAGAAAGAAATGGAGTGGACCGTTTCACCTGCTGATCCAAATTTGATGTTTTCTGAACGATTGTCAGCATACAAAAAAACATTTTTGAGTACAATGCATTGTCAAAGAACTGTGGACTTAATTCCTACCACAGAATCACATTTTGAAGCATGTTTTTTTATCTGAAACAGATTTGTCTTCGATACCCATGTTGGCTGAAGTGCCCAATGATCTTTGGGCTAAGAGCAAATATGATATGGGGTTGATAAAAGGCTGTGAACCAGTAATTGTCACCCCTAAATCAGACTTTTGTCCATGTAAAAAACAATACCCTTTTAAGCCTGAAGCAATTAAAGGGATTAAACCTGTTTTTCAATCTTTTCAGAAAACAGGCGTTATTGTTCCTTTTGAAAATTCACCTGTGCTTACTCCATTGTTTCCTGTTAAAAAGATTAAAGATGCTGGCCAGCCAGATGAATGGCGTTTTGTACAGGACCTCCAAGCGGTGAATACTGCAGTTCAGCCACATGCTCCTACTGTGCCCAACCCACACACTATTTTGTCTCAAATTACATCAGATGCACAGTTTTTCTCAGTGGTTGACTTGTCGCCAGTGCACCCTGATAGCCCATTTTGGTTTGCTTTTTAGTTTGAAGGGAGATCTTGGACTTTTACCCGGTTATGCCAGGGGTACTGTGAAAGTCCCACTATTTACAATGCTGCCCTCAAAGCTAGTCTGGATTAACTTCAATCAACCACAGGCTCTGCTCTTTTGCAGTATGTGGATGACATCCTTTTATGTAGTCCATCTAAACAACAGTGTGAAAAAGACCAAATGACTCAAATAACTTTCTTGCTTTCAAAATTTTTCCTCTAGTGACGCTGACTTAGAGAGGGATGAAGATAATCATATTTAATTGTTCATGTTTTGATTGTTTATCTTTGGACCCTTTATCACTATGATGCCTGCATTTTAAACTCACGTTGTGTGCAAATGCAGGCTGATGTTTTACAGATAAAGTTATTATTTTCCTTGTTTCTTTTGGGTTGATTAATATAATGGTATTATTATAATCAAAAGGGAGGAATGTAATGGAAAATAATTCTTATATGCATTGTATTGAGTGTTACTGTGTATAACCTGCAAATGACTGAGCTGCAAGGTACCACCCTGCCCTGTTTTCTTAAATTCCTCTTTACAATGGTGGGCTTGTTAATATGAGATAGCTGCACTTTAGGGGGGACAGGGTTAGGCTGGTATTTACGAGTGTGTCTGGGTAACCTCAACTAATGGTTGGGGAGGAAAGTTAGAAGAACAATCAACTATACCCAAAAACAGATGACGTGATGAGTGGGCAATATAACTGTGTGTTTTTGCTTCAGTGGTCAGAGCAACTCTGTATTCTGTACTGTGTTGTTCTCTCTTGCAAGATATTATTATTAAAGCCTCTTATCTCCTCAAAAGAAAATAACTGACTCCCCAAGTGCAAGTGTCAGGACAAATGATCAAACTTCTCCAAGCTTCAGTCTGCAGAGAGGTACAAGACAGGGTTGCCCACTTTCGCCCTCACTTTTTGCTATTTTCATCGAACCTTTAGCAGCTGCTATCAGACAAGATAGAAATATTAAAGGCATCCAACCCCAAAATATTGAGCATAAAATAAGTCTTTATGCTGATGATGTATTACTTTTCCTTCAGAACTCACAGACGTCTCTCACTCACACGATCACACTCATAAATAAATTCTCAGCACTTTCTGACTACTCTATCAATTGGTCTAAGACCACAGTTCTGCCCATTAACTATAGGGACCAGAATATACCTGCGATCACTTTACAGTCAGGAAATATTAGATATTTAGGCATAAACATTTCCTCCAGGCTCTCAGAGCTAACAAAGCTAAATTATGTGCAATTATTAAAGACAGTAGAGGACGATCTCTCTCGTTTGAAGTCCTTACCTATATCACTTATGGGGAGAGTTACAACCATTAAAATGATGATACTACCAAAAGTTAACTATTTGTTCTCAATGATCCCCATAAAACCATCTGCTACTTGGTTTAAGTCACTAGGTTCATGCATCTCCAAATTTCTGTGGAAAAACAAACCACCACGTATTAGTTTAAAAACCCTACAGAAGACCAAGGACAGTGGTGGATTAGATTTACCTAATTTTCAGCACTATTCCTTAGCCAATAGGTTACAGTATATATCAAAATGGTTTAAACCTAGCCCAATAGATGAACCATGGATAAATATAGAACAAGCATTGTGTGATAATCTGGAAATCTCTGACCTGCCACTTATTAGTCAAAACGTAAAAAATCACAAATATTTCAAAAGCATTAACATCAGCACCTCTCTGACAGCCTGGTGGGAATTTCTTAAAATAACAAAGTCTTCACTTGTCCCGTGTAAGCTTACACCCATCTGGAACAATCCTGACATCCTGCAAAACAAAAAAATGCTAAACTTTACTCTGTGGAAGATCAAAGGAATCAAACATCTGGAACATATAATCCAAAATGGACATTTTATTTCATTTGATGAGCTCATATCACAACATGAGATAGGCAGCAATAAATTCCTAGAATATCAACAACTTAAGTCTATAATAACAAAGAAATATATCCTCCACCAACCAGACTTACAACTCCCGATTAGGGTAGTAGAATTTCTAAGCATCTGCACCCCAAAACTACTATCAAAAATATATAAATTATTGTCTAAGATAGATGACACAATGTCTCTACCGTCCTCAAAATGGGAGGCAGATTTATCCATCAGTTCTAGTCATAGATTCTGGCCACATATATGTTTGAACACCTTCAGAATGACTCAAAATCCTAATTTACAGCTCATACAATACAAAATTCTTCATAGAACACACTATACAGGACAAAGGATGTTCAGGATGGGTCTAACACACTCAAACATCTGCTCACATTGCACAGATAACACACCTGATGATTATGCACACGCTTTGTGGTTTTGTGCGCCTGTCCAGAGGTTCTGGCTTGAAGTCTGTGCGGACCTATCAACATGGCTAAAGTGTAGCATTCCTGCATGCCCCACACTGTGCATACTGGGTGACTTAGACAACATCAATGTGGAATTTAGCTTAGCACACATGATCCTCACAGTGTTATGTATAGCAAAGAAAACTATTCTCATGAACTGGAAAGCGAAGAACAATCTGTGTATTAACCAGTTTAGAAATTTTCTTTTAGATTATATTAGCATGGAAACAATGTCTGCTTCCTCAAAACATCAATTGGCTGAATTTAATTCTCTCTGGTCCCTTCTGATTAGCTTGATCACATAGTGGTGGTGGTGGGTTGCTGTCCCGTCGCTCTGGGCGGTTGGGTGTGTGCTGGGGGGGGGCTGTGTGGCTTCGGGCGTCTGGTGGTCTCTCGGGTCGTGGGGAAATACAGCAGCCCTGTATTATTGCTTCCTGTGAAATCAAGATACAATGTGCACATGCTGGTTACAAATAAGAAAATACAAACAACAAACAGTTTCTTCCATGGTTCACAGCATGTGTATGATCATCTTCATCGCTGGTCCCAGTAAGGATGTTTCAATCTTCGGTGTCAGAGGTTACTAGCACTTAACACACCGTTGGAGTACAGCTTTTACTGCTGACTCTTATCTTTGTCCTTCCGGGCGTGTTGGTTAGGCTGATGTATTTCAGGGTGGAAGTCATCTACTGGTTCTGGTACCTTCTTACAGTGACTGGCATGAATCCAGGTTGCTCTCTCTGCAACTTTAACAGCTGTGTGAGTGACCAGTAGCACCTGGAACGGGCCTTGCCAACGTTTGGACTTCCAATGTTTCCTGCGAAGTTCCTTCACCACCTGTCATCTGGTTGGAGTGGTGTGTTTTCTGTGGCTGGAAGGGCTGCTTTTACTGTCTGTGAAACTTGAGATAGAACAGTGGAAAGGTTTCGACAGTAAGACAACATAGCATCATCACAAACAGTTGTGGAAGGGAGGGGTCTGGTTACAGGTCCCAATCCCAGGTTAGGAGGTCTGCCAAATAAAATTTCAAATGGGCTGAGATTCACTTGAGCTCTGATTCTCATTCTCATGTAGGTAAGCACAATAGGTAATGCTTTTGTCCATGGCAGACCTGTTTCTTCACAACATTTGGCTAACTTGGACTTTAATGTACCATTTTCTCTTTCCACAGCACCTCCACTCTGTGGATGATAAGCACAATGTGTGCGCAAGGTTATTCCCAGGAATTTACCAACCTCAGTCAATGCAGTGTTTACAAAATGTGTGCCATTATCACTGCTGATCTTCTCTGGAATGCCCCATCTAGGAATGATTTCTGTTTAGCAGTGCTTTAGTCACTGCATTACTGTTTGCATGTTTTGCAGGGAAAACTTCAACCCATTTACTAAACACGTCCACTATTAATAGTGCATATTTCTTTCCTTCAGCTGGTGTGAGTTCAACAAAATCCATCATCAAATGTTCAAAAGGTTTCTCTGGTGGAGGGTGTGCAACTTGCGATGTGTGTAATGCCTTTCCTACATTATGTGTGGCACAAACCATACATGACTGACAGTATTTTTGCGCATATGAACTGAACCCTTTTGTGAACCACTGAGCAGTGAGTGCATTCAGCATCCCCCCTTTTGACACATGGTCCAACCCATGTGTCAATTTTGAAAAATGAGGAAAAAAATGTTTAGGTAGACAGGGTTTACCATCAGGTCCCATCCAAACACCATCCATATGAGTTGCACCCACAGAGGACCAAATGCGTCCAGAGGACCAAATTTCATCTGCAGAGGCAAAAGTTTGCAAAGCATGGAGATCTGTGAGGGAGTCTTCTGCCTGCAAAGAGAGGGAAGCGAAAACAGGAAAAAAATTAGCTGCTTGCTTAGCTGCAGCATCAGCTCTGGCATTGCCACAAGCAACAGGATCGTCTGAGTTAGTGTGAGCCGCACACTTACAGACCGAGATTGCTGTAGGCAAAAGGATCGCATCAAGAAGATCAGAAACCTGCTTGGAGTTCAGAATAGTTTTACCATCTGATTTAAGGAAATGCCTGTGTTTCCACAGCGCACCAAAGTCATGAACAACACCAAAAGCTTATCTGGAATCTGTGTAAATAGTGACAGACTTACCAGCTGCCAACTTACAAGCTTCAGTAAGTGCAATAAGCTCAGTAGTTTGAGCAGAGAAATGTTTAGGAAGAGAACCAGACAACAAAGTGTCATGTGAAGAACATACTGCAAACCAAACACAGTTAGTACCTGTGGCTGGATCACGCAAAGCTGATCCATCTACAAAAAGAATCATGTCAGAGTTTGGAAGAGGAGTCTCTAAAAGATCAGGTCGGGGTGTACAAACTTGTTCCAAAACAGCTTCACAGTCATGAGGCTCCCCATCCTCAGGAGTCGGAAGCAAAGTAGCAGGATTCAGAACAGTACAACGTTTAACAGTGACATTTGGCATATCACGGAGCACAGAGGTGTATCTGAGCCAACAAGCAGTTGAAAGATGTGAAGTTTTCTGCTCGAGAAGAATAATGGCAACAGCATGAGGAACCAAAACAGTCAAATTAGCGTAGCCCACAATATCTTGGGAGGCCAGGACAGCTTTCTCTGCAGCTGCAACAGCACGAAGACAACCAGGCAGGCCTGCAGCCACAGAGTCCAGTTTTGCTGAGAAATGAGCCACTGGCCTTTGCCTGCCCCATGTTCCTGCATAAGAACAGATGTCATACAACCATGCTTCTCATCAACTGCCTGTATGAAAGGTTTATGAGGATCTGGAATGCCAAGTGTTGGTGCTGTTTGAAGAGCCAGCTTAAGCTGACTAAAGGCTGATTCAGCCTCAGGAGTCCATGGAACACGATCAGCTGACTGGAGGCCTTTACCATGGATAAGAGCACCTAAGAGAGCTTCGAGAAAAGAGTAGTTAGGAATAAAGTTCCTGCAGTAAGATGTTATACCTAAGAATGACATAAGCTGTTTTTTAGTAACCGGTTTAGGAATGATCTGAACTGCAGCAACATGTTTAGGAGAAAGTGAGCGCCCATCCTTAGAAATCACATGACCCAAAAAGGTGACTTCGTCCTGTACAAACTGTAACTTAGAAAGGCTGGCTTTATGGCCATAAGAAGGAAGATGTTTCAACAGATTCACTGTCTTTTTCACACTGTTGTTTAGATGGACCACATAAAAGGTTGGGCATTCGCACCTTTTTTTTTACCCATTTTTGAGGAATTATGGGTGGACATTCACACCTTCTTGCAGCTGAACACCTCCTCTCCCACTTATGATCATGTGCGGTTGGATATTCGAAATTTTTTTTTCATGTTTTCTAGCAATTATTGATGGACAATCAGACCTTCTTGCAGCTGAACACCTCCGCTCCCGCTTTTGATGGTGTATAGTTGAGCTTCCGAGCCTTTTCTTCCCCGGTTTTTACAAATTATGGTTGGACATTTAGACCTTCTTGCAGCCGAAAACCTCCGTTCCCTCTTTTGATCATACATTGTCGGGCATTCGCACCTTTTCTTACCCGCTTTTTCACACCCACTTGCATCCGAAGACCTCCGCCCCCACTTTTGTTGATATTTAGCCGATCATTCGCACCTTACCCGCTTTTGGCAAACTATGGCCTTCTTGCAGCCAAAAACCTCTTATCTCGCTTTTGATGATGTAAGGTTGGGCATTCAGACCTTGCTTCACCTGCTTTTCACCAAATATAGTCGGACATTCACACCTTCTTGCAGCCGAACACTTCCGCTCCACCTTTTAGTTTTCTATGGGGCATTCACACCTTTTTTTACACCGCAATTTATAAAAACACCACAAGAACACCGTATTGAGATTTTGTTCTGACCGCTCATTCGGTGTCGCGTATCTTTCAAGCAATTCTCCTGGTTAGCCCGCACTCGGCTCGCTACCAGAGCCGTGTTAAAGTCTGCTTCGCATTCACTCTCTTTTCTCAGCAGATTAAAAGAAACTTCCATCCTGCACCGCTGTTTGCTTTTTCACAAGAGCAGAGGAGAGCGCACCGTTCCTTTTTCAAATCCTATTGATAAAAATCCATTTAATATGTAGTCCTTGCATAGACATATCACATATTAAACTGATAAGTACAGATACTACACTTGATCTTAGCCAAAAGGCCGAGAAGCGATAACTGTCCACTGGTTCACGTCCGAGGGCCCTTCCTGGCACAATGCGCACTTGTAGCGGTGTTCTTTTTATGGCCATAGTGTCACTTTGCACCTCCGCCCACCCGCTGCACTGAGCACTCTTCAGCCCTTTTAAATGGTATAACTTTACACTACCACACGCTCCAGCGAGCACCATTCAAGCAACAACTTTGCACTCCAGCTTCGAACATCGGCACAGTCGCAACAAGTAAGGCGACTCTACTCAGAGAAGTCACTCTGCACAGTAACAAGATTTCTTTTGCACAGACAGAAAGGGCTTCATCCGCAAAGGTAAAGCCTGCCAAAAATAGAAACAACTCATTAGTGCTGCTCAACGTTGTACTTTGCAGTTAAAAGAAAGAGCAAATCTAAAGTTTCAGGAATCCGAGAATAAGCTTACTTTCATGAGTTCTTCACGATTTCGGATTTTGCTATAAAATGAATTCCTTCACTCAAACTAAATTAAAACTGCTAAACCGCTAATCTGTTACATACAAGGCAGATGTCAAATTCACCGAAATAGGATCTAAGGGTATTTGGCCAATCGAGCTGTAGCAGCTTCGGTAAAAGAGTATAAGTTGAAGAGTTTGTGAATAAAGGTGTGCGCACACATAGTGAGTTGTAGAAAAATAGGCAGGGAGCAATGCCGGCTGGGGTATATGTTCTTGTATGTTGTCTGACTGTTTGATTTGAATGTGTTGTGTAAGTGTCCTGTTGAATGTTACATGTTTGGGCTTTGACACGCTTCACTGTGGTTGTTAACTGTGTGGTGTGTCCTGAAATGTTATATGTTTGGGCTGTGTGACATGCTTAATGCTTTTCAGTAGCCATCTACAATAGACTCGTATGAATGACCGGAAGGAAAACCATACTGCCAAAGAATTTGTTTAAATATGCTGCAGTATTGAGCCACGGACCATGTCATGTCTCAACAGGAGGGATGGAAGCAATAATGAACAAGGTTTTTACAGCATATGGTTTTACTAATTATTGAATTTTTTTTTTTAGAATAAATAAATGAATAAAGTTTTGTCTAGCAGGTCAAATATGTGCAAAATACATTCCACAGGGCAATCTAAGACCAAAACGAAGATAATTCCCTAAGCCAGTGTATCTTTTTCAACATATTTGTTTGGATTTCATTATTTCATTATTGTGTAGATTTCATTGAACTAAATTAATGTTAAGGGAAACGATTCTGCTCAGTGACAACAGAGGTTTTTACCAAATGGTCTGAAATATTTCCATGTGCACAAGCAGATGCACTCTCAGTAGCAAAATCACGCGTAAAATAACTCATTTCTAGATTTGAAATTCCTGAAAAGATCTTCAGTGATAATTTGACACACTTTGTAAACTATGTCATCTCACTGATGGCAAAGAACTTAAAATAGATCTTAGAAACCACTGTGATATAGAAGGTTTCGCTAACACATTGGAATGGTTTTACTATTTACATATGCATGTGCAGTGAAGAATTGCTTGCTGCTGATAAATGCAAAGAAGAACAGCTTACACATAGATGCTCACATATAGGCTGCTGAATGCAATGAAGACCTGCTTAACCACTAAATTTCAATGTCAATGTGTAATATTCAATTAGGATTTGCAAAACAGTGAAGTTAAACAATGAATGGGTCCATAGTCGGTATGAGAAGACTACAGGAATATTTACCTGGGTGTACGTTCAAACAGAGATGAGAAAATTGCGATAAATTATTGTTTGTTTGTTTGTTAGTATGTATATGAATGTTATGTGTATAAACTGTGTTGAGTTGTAGTTACTCAGTAGTGTCTCAGTGAAACAACCGACGGGGGAAGCCTTGCGGTGACAACAAAAGCAGTGTTTTACTGATCAGTCAAGTTGCTCCAGTGTACTCCATACAAACTGGTTGGCTACTGAAGGGATAGAAAATGGGGAATACTTGTTTTAAAGCAAAAAAGGAATTAGATGGGAAAAATACATGTTTTAACGGGACCCAGAAAATATTATATAGATGTCGCCACTGAAGTAAAGAACATTTACGTGGGATGGTGTGAGGGTCCTCGTTTGGCTGACGTTCGCCGATATGCTCGCCATGCTCAGAACCAACTTGAGACGCGTAAGACAACCAAAAGGGACAAGTGTGAAAAGGAGCTGCATTTGGCAACCATGACCATGTATTACGCAGTGGGTGTAAACAGAGGACGAGGCCGAAGTCGAAGACGTGGACGTGTGGGAGAGGAGGTCGAAATGGGCCACGCCAGAGCTATGATCCGAATATTTGTTTTTACTGTGGCCAGACTGGACACTGGAAGAAGGACTGTCCACAGCTAAAAAGTGATGAAATTGGGCAAAAGGCTGACTGAGGGTGGGAGGCAGGTTCTGGACGTCACGCGGCAGCGGAGCCTCCACTAATGGGTGATAGCACAAACACACTCACACATTTTTCCTGCTCTGTGTAGTGAAGCAACGCTTGCCGACTGTGATTCACGTAGTAAAGTTTTGCATGCTATTTCAGTCCTGGAGCAAAGATATTTCTCTCAGAATATAGGAACTTATGTTCATCAGTAGTGACGTCAGGGGAGTTTGATTGTCCTCCAAAGTTAAGTGGAAACCACGTTTACTGTATGTCTGCATCAGGCCAGGTTGTGAAGGAGAAAATGACAATGCCCATTGCGTGTTGTCACTCCAGATGGGCTCTCCTTCAAACACTCATTTTTGTTATCAGAGTTGTGTCCCATTAACCTGATGGGCTGTGATCTCATGTGTAAATTAGGCATTATTTTAACTTCTACACCAGAGGGTGTTAAGGTTATGTTACAGCCTGACAAAGTTTTCACAGCAGTGCAGTTTGATTCATCGGCACACTTATGAGTGGAAACTTCCCAGCTCTCCTTTTTCACAACAACTAGTGGAAAAAGCAAAAGCGTTAGTTTCACCCCTTTCTGATTTCATGCAACCTACTGATTTGCACTGCACATCACACATTTCTTTGGGGCCTGACAATGACTATGAGAAGAAGTGAAAAAATATGTGCGCCTACTTTATTGGCTGTGTCGCTCACTCCAGAGCACTTCGATTTTTTTAATGTTTGTGGTACTCGCCCTCACATTTCCTTGGCCAAACGTACACACTGGCAGTGACAAGGTGTGGGAGAGTTTGTTGCTACATGTCAGAAAGAAATGGAGTGGACTGTTTCACCTGCTGATCCAAATTTGATGTTTTCTGAACGATTGTCAGCATACAAAAAAACATTTTTGAGTACAATGCATTGTCAAAGAACTGTGGACTTAATTCCTACCACAGAATCACATTTTGAAGCATGTTTTTTATCTGAAACAGATTTGTCTTCGATACCCATGTTGGCTGAAGTGCCCAATGATCTTTGGGCTAAGAGCAAATATGATGTGGGGTTGATAAAAGGCTGTGAACCAGTAATTGTCACCCCTAAATCAGACTTTTGTCCATGTAAAAAACAATACCCTTTTAAGCCTGAAGCAATTAAAGGGATTAAACCTGTTTTTCAATCTTTTCAGAAAACAGGCGTTATTGTTCCTTTTGAAAATTCACCTGTGCTTACTCCATTGTTTCCTGTTAAAAAGATTAAAGATGCTGGCCAGCCAGATGAATGGCGTTTTGTACAGGACCTCCAAGCGGTGAATGCTGCAGTTCAGCCACATGCTCCTACTGTGCCCAACCCACACACTATTTTGTCTCAAATTACATCAGATGCACAGTTTTTCTCAGTGGTTGACTTGTCGCCAGTGCACCCTGATAGCCCATTTTGGTTTGCTTTTTAGTTTGAAGGGAGATCTTGGACTTTTACCCGGTTATGCCAGGGGTACTATGAAAGTCCCACTATTTACAATGCTGCCCTCAAAGCTAGTCTGGATTAACTTCAATCAACCACAGGCTCTGCTCTTTTGCAGTATGTGGATGACATCCTTTTATGTAGTCCATCTAAACAACAGTGTGAAAAAGACCAAATGACTCAAATAACTTTCTTGCTTTCAAAATTTTTCCTCTAGTGACGCTGACTTAGAGAGGGATGAAGATAATCATGTTTAATTGTTCATGTTTTGATTGTTTATCATTGGACCCTTTATTACTATGATGCCTGCATTTTAAACTCACGTTGTGTGCAAATGCAGGCTGATGTTTTACAGATAAAGTTATTATTTTCCTTGTTTCTTTTGGGTTGATTAATATAATGGTATTATTATAATCAAAAGGGAGGAATGTAATGGAAAATAATTCTTATATGCATTGTATTGAGTGTTACTGTGTATAACCTGCAAATGACCGAGCTGCAAGGTACCACCCTGCCCTGTTTTCTTAAATTCCTCTTTACAATGGTGGGCTTGTTATAATGAGATAGCTGCACTTTAGGGGGGACAGGGTTAGGCTGGTATTTACGAGTGTGTCTGGGTAACCTCAACTGATGGTTGGGGAGGAAAGTTAGAAGAACAATCAATTATACCCAAAAACAGATGACGTGATGAGCGGGCAATATAACTGTGTGTTTTTGCTTCAGTGGTCAGAGCAACTCTGTATTCTGTACTGTGTTGTTCTCTCTTGCAAGATATTATTATTAAAGCCTCTTATCTCCTCACAAGAAAATAACTGACTCCCCAAATGCAAGTGTCAGGACAAATGATCAAACTTCTCCAATTTTCAGTCTGCAGAGAGGTACAAGACAGGGTTGCTCACTTTCTCCCTCACTTTTTGCTATTTTCATCAAACCTTTAGCAGCTGCTATCAGACAAGATAGAAATATTAAAGACATCCAACCCCAAAATATTGAGCATAAAATAAGTCTTTATGCTGATGATGTATTACTTTTCCTTCAGAACTCACAGACGTCTCTCACTCACACGATCACACTCATAAATAAATTCTCAGCACTTTCTGACTACTCTATCAATTTGTCTAAGACCACAGTTCTGCCCATTATCTGTAGGGTCCAGAATATACCTGCGATCACTTTACAGTCAGGAAATATTAGATATTTAGGCATAAACATTTCCTCCAGGCTCTCAGAGCTAACAAAGCTAATTTATGTGCAATTATTAATGACAGTAGAGGACAATCTCTCTCGTTGGAAGTCCTTACCTATATCACTTATGGGGAGAGTTACAACCATTAAAATGATGATACTACCAAAAGTTAACTATTTGTTCTCAATGATCCCCATAAAACCAACCTGCTACTTGGTTTAAGTCACTAAATTCATGCATCTCCAAATTTCTGTGGAAAAACAAACCACCACGTATTAGTTTAAAAACCCTACAGAAGACCAAGGACAGTGGTGGATTAGATTTACCTAATTTTCAGCACTATTCCTTAGCCAATAGGTTACGGTATATATCAAAATGGTTTAAACCTAGCCCAATAGATGAACATGGATAAACATAGAACAAGCATTGTGTGATAATCTGGAAATCTCTGACCTGCCACTTATTAGTCAAAACGTAAAAAATCACAAATGTTTCAAAAGCATTAACATCAGCACCTCTCTGACAGCCTGGTGGGAATTTCTTAAAATAACAAAGTCTTCACTTGTCCCGTGTAAGCTTACACCCATCTGGAACAATCCTGACATCCTGCAAAACAAAAAAATGCTAAACTTTACTCTGTGGAAGATCAAAGGAATCAAACATCTGGAACATATAATCCAAAATGGACATTTTATTTCATTTGATGAGCTCATATCACAACATGAGATAGGCAGCAATAAATTCCTAGAAAATCAACAACTTAAGTCTATAATAACAAAGAAATATATCCTCCACCAACCAGACTTACAACTCCCGATTAGGGTAGCAGAATTTCTAAGCATCTGCACCCCAAAACTACTATCAAAAATATATAAATTATTGTCTAAGATAGATGACACAATGTCTCTACCGTCCTCAAAATGGGAGGCAGATTTATCCATCAGTTCTAGTTATAGCTTCTGGCCACAAATATGTTTGAACACCTTCAGAATGACTCAAAATCCTAATTTACAGCTCACACAATACAAAATTCTTCATAGAACACACTATACAGGACAAAGGATGTTCAGGATGGGTCTAACACACTCAAACATCTGCTCACATTGCACAGATAACACACCTGATGATTATGCACACGCTTTGTGGTTTTGTGCGCCTGTCCAGAAGTTCTGGCTTGAAGTCTGTGCGGACCTATCAACATGGCTAAAGTGTAGCATTCCTGCATGCCCCACACTGTGCATACTGGGTGACTTAGACAACATCAACGTGGAATTTAGCTTAGCACACATGATCCTCACAGTGTTATGTATAGCAAAGAAAACTATTCTCATGAACTGGAAAGCGAAGAACAATCTGTGTATTAACCAGTTTAGAAATTTTCTTTTAGATTATATTAGCATGGAAACAATGTCTGCCTCCTCAAAACATCAATTGGCTGAATTTAATTCTCTCTGGTCCCCTCTGATTAGCTTGATCACATAGTGTTGGTGGTGGGTTGCTGTCCCGTCGCTCTGGGCGGTTGGGTGTGTGCTGGGGGGGGCTGTGTGGCTTCGGGCGTCTGGTGGTCTCTCGGGTCGTGGGGAAATACAGCAGCCCTGTATTATTGCTTCCTGTGAAATCAAGATACAATGTGCACATGCTGGTTACAAATAAGAAAATACAAACAACAAACAGTTTGAACCATGGTTCACAGCATGTGTATGATCATCTTCATCGCTGGTCTCAGTAAGGATGTTTCAATCTTCGGTGTCAGAGGTTACTAGCACTTAACACACCGGTGGAGTACAGCTTTTACTGCTGACTCTTATCTTTGTCCTTCCGGGCGTGTTGGTTAGGCTGATGTATGTCAGGGTGGAAGTCATCTACTGGTTCTGGTACCTTCTTACAGTGACTGGCATGAATCCAGGTTGCTCTCTCTGCAACTTTAACAGCTGTATGAGTGACCAGTAGCACCTGGAACGGGCCTTGCCAACGTTTGGACTTCCAATGTTTCCTGCGAAGTTCCTTCACCACCTGTCATCTGGTTGGAGTGGTGTGTTTTCTGTGGCTGGAAGGGCTGCTTTTACTGTCTGTGAAACTTGAGATAGAACAGTGGAAAGGTTTCGACAGTAAGACAACATAGCATCATCACAAACAGTTGTGGAAGGGAGGGGTCTGGTTACAGGTCCCAATCCCAGGTTAGGAGGTCTGCCAAATAAAATTTCAAATGGGCTGAGTTTCACTTGAGCTCTGATTCTCATTCTCATGTAGGTAAGCACAATAGGTAATACTTTTGTCCATGGCAGACCTGTTTCTTCACAACATTTGGCTAACTTGGACTTTAATGTACCATTTTCTCTTTCCACAGCACCTCCACTCTGTGGATGATAAGCACAATGTGTGCGCAAGGTTATTCCCAGGAATTTACCAACCTCAGTCAATGCAGTGTTTACAAAATGTGTGCCATTATCACTGCTGATCTTCTCTGGAATGCCCCATCTAGGAATGATTTCTGTTTAGCAGTGCTTTAGTCACTGCATTACTGTTTGCGTGTTTTGCAGGGAAAACTTCAACCCATTTACTAAACACGTCCACTATTACTAGTGCATATTTCTTTCCTTCAGCTGGTGTGAGTTCAACAAAATCCATCATCAAATGTTCAAAAGGTTTCTCTGGTGGAGGGTGTGCAACTTGCGATGTGTGTAATGCCTTTCCTACATTATGTGTGGCACAAACCATAAATGACTGACAGTATTTTTGCGCATGTGAACTGAACCCTTTTGTGAACCACTGAGCAGTGAGTGCATTCAGCATCCCCCCTTTTGACACATGGTCCAACCCATGTGTCAATTTTGAAAAATGAGGAAAAAAATGTTTAGGTAGACAGGGTTTACCATCAGGTCCCATCCAAACACCATCCATATGAGTTGCACCCACAGAGGACCAAATGCGTCCAGAGGACCAAATTTCATCTGCAGAGGCAAAAGTTTGCAAAGCATGGAGATCTGTGAGGGAGTCTTCTGCCTGCAAAGAGAGGGAAGCGAAAACAGGAAAAGATTTAGCTGCTTGCTTAGCTGCAGCATCAGCTCTGGCATTGCCACAAGCAACAGGATCGTCTGAGTTAGTGTGAGCCGCACACTTACAGACCGAGATTGCTGTAGGCAAAAGGATCACATCAAGAAGATCAGAAACCTGCTTGGAGTTCAGAATAGTTTTACCATCTGATTTAAGGAAATGCCTGTGTTTCCACAGCGCACCAAAGTCATGAACAACACCAAAAGCATATCTGGAATCTGTGTAAATAGTGACAGACTTACCAGCTGCCAACTTACAAGCTTCAGTAAGTGCAATAAGCTCAGTAGTTTGAGCAGAGAAATGTTTAGGAAGAGAACCAGACAACAAAGTGTCATGTGAAGAACATACTGCAAACCAAACACAGTTAGTACCTGTGGCTGGATCACGCAAAGCTGATCCATCTACAAAAAGAATCATGTCAGAGTTTGGAAGAGGAGTCTCTAAAAGATCAGGTCGGGGTGTACAAACTTGTTCCAAAACAGCTTCACAGTCATGAGGCTCCCCATCCTCAGGAGTCGGAAGCAAAGTAGCAGGATTCAGAACAGTACAACGTTTAACAGTGACATTTGGCATATCACAGAGGTGTATCTGAGCCAACGAGCAGTTGAAAGATGTGAAGTTTTCTGCTCGAGAAGAATAAAGGCAACAGCATGAGGAACCAAAACAGTCAAATTAGCGTAGCCCACAATATCTTGGGAGGCCAGGACAGCTTTCTCTGCAGCTGCAACAGCACGAAGACAACCAGGCAGGCCTGCAGTCACAGAGTCCAGTTTTGCTGAGAAATGAGCCACTGGCCTTTGCCTGCCCCATGTTCCTGCATAAGAACAGATGTCATACAACCATGCTTCTCATCAACTGCCTGTATGAAAGGTTTATGAGGATCTGGAATGTCAAGTGTTGGTGCTGTTTGAAGAGCCAGCTTAAGCTGACTAAAGGCTGGAGCTGCATGTCAGAACTGCAGCTGCCTTTACCATGGATAAGAGCACCTAAGAGAGCTTCGAGAAAAGAGTAGTTAGGAATAAAGTTCCTGCAGTAAGATGTTATACCTAAGAATGACATAAGCTGTTTTTTAGTAACCGGTTTAGGAATGATCTGAACTGCAGCAACACGTTTAGGAGAAAGTGAGCGCCCATCCTTAAAAATCACATGACCCAAAAAGGTGACTTCGTCCTGTACAAACTGTAACTTAGAAAGGCTGGCTTTATGGCCATAAGAAGGAAGATGTTTCAACAGATTCACTGTCTTTTTCACACTGTTGTTTAGATGGACCACATAAAAGGATGTCATCCACATACTGCAAAAGAGCAGAGCCTGTGGTTGATTGAAGTTAATCCAGACTAGCTTTGAGGGCAGCATTGTAAATAGTGGGACTTTCACAGTACCCCTGGCATAACCGGGTAAAAGTCCAAGATCTCCCTTCAAACTAAAAAGCAAACCAAAATGGGCTATCAGGGTGCACTGGCGACAAGTCAACCACTGAGAAAAACTGTGCATCTGATGTAATTTGAGACAAAATAGTGTGTGGGTTGGGCACAGTAGGAGCATGTGGCTGAACTGCAGCATTCACCGCTTGGAGGTCCTGTACAAAACGCCATTCATCTGGCTGGCCAGCATCTTTAATCTTTTTAACAGGAAACAATGGAGTAAGCACAGGTGAATTTTCAAAAGGAACAATAACGCCTGTTTTCTGAAAAGATTGAAAAACAGGTTTAATCCCTTTAATTGCTTCAGGCTTAAAAGGGTATTGTTTTTTACATGGACAAAAGTCTGATTTAGGGGTGACAATTACTGGTTCACAGCCTTTTATCAACCCCACATCATATTTGCTCTTAGCCCAAAGATCATTGGGCACTTCAGCCAACATGGGTATCAAAGACAAATCTGTTTCAGATAAAAAACATGCTTCAAAATGTGATTCTGTGGTAGGAATTAAGTCCACAGTTCTTTGACAATGCATTGTACTCAAAAATGTTTTTTTGTATGCTGACAATCGTTCAGAAAACATCAAATTTGGATCAGCAGGTGAAACGGTCCACTCCATTTCTTTCTGACATGTAGCAACAAACTCTCCCACACCTTGTCACTGCCAGTGTGTACGTTTGGCCAAGGAAATGTGAGGGCGAGTACCACAAACATTAAAAAAATCGAAGTGCTCTGGAGTGAGCGACACAGCCAATAAAGTAGGCGCACATATTTTTTCACTTCTTCTCATAGTCATTGTCAGGCCCCGAAGAAATGTGTGATGTGCAGTGCAAATCAGTAGGTTGCATGAAATCAGAAAGGGGTGAAACTAACGCTTTTGCTTCTTCCACTAGTTGTTGTGAAAAAGGAGAGCTGGGAAGTTTCCACTCATAAGCATATGTAAGTGCCGATGAATCAAACTGCACTGCTGTGAAAACTTTGTCAGGCTGTAACATAACCTTAACACCCTCTGGTGTAGAAGTTAAAATAATGCCTAATTTACACATGAGATCACAGCCCATCAGGTTAATGGGACACAACTCTGATAACAAAAATGAGTGTTTGAAGGAGAGCTCATCGGGAGTGACAACACGCAATGGGCATTGTCATTTTCTCCTTCACAACCTGGCCTGAGGCAGACATACAGTAAACGTGGTTTCCACTTAACTTTGGAGGACAATCAAACTCCCCTGACGTCACTACTGATGAACATAAGTTCCTATATTCTGAAAGAAATATCTTTGCTCTAGGACGGAAATAGCATGCAAAACTTTACTACGTGAATCACAGTCGGCAAGCGTTTCTTCACTACACAGAGCAGGAAAAATGTGTGAGTGTGTTTGTGCTATCACCCATCAGTGGAGGCTCCGCTGCCGCGTGACGTCCAGAACCTGCCTCCCACCCTCAGTCAGCCTTTTGCCCAATTTCATCACTTTTCAGCTGTGGACAGTCCTTCTTCCAGTGTCCAGTCTGGCCACAGTAAAAACAAATATTCGGATCATAGCTCTGGCGTGGCCCATTTTCGACCTCCTCTCCCTCCTCTCTTTCAACTTCGGCCTCGTCCTCTTTTTACACCAACTGCGTAATACATGGTCATGGCTGCCAAATGCAGCTCCTTTTCACACTTGTCCCTTTTGGTTGTCTTACGCGTCTCAACTTGGTTATGAGCATGGCAAACATATCGGCGAACGTCAGCCAAACGAGGACCCTCACACCATCCCACGTAAATGTTCTTTACTTCAGTGGCGACATCTGGCATGAGGCCTTTAATTATTGCATTGCATGCAATACTCTCCCATGGTCCTGATTCATTACCCAAATCCCTTGGTCTCTGATGACCGCTGTGCTTGCTGACTTCCTCAAGGATGCGGTGTACAAAATCATCAGTCCCTTCACCGGGTTTCTGTTTGCAGGTGTAAATGTGGGACATATTGATTTTGGTTGGAAATTGAGTGGTGATGGTTTGACACAGTCTTTGGATGGCTGCTTCATATTGAGCGTTATCATTATGTCCTCGTTCACTGTTGGTAGGTCGCAAATCCAGTTGTAGCATACTGGCCTCTATTTTGCAGAGGTCGGTCGGTTTGAACTTTTTTGCCAATATGCGACGCAATTCAACCCCAGTCGGGCAGATTGCGCGCAGAAATCTCGCAACTCGTCAGCAAAATGGGGTCCAGAAATCTCTGGATCTGGTAAGCATTGTTATGCTTCCATGATGTCAGTCTCAGTCCAGGGTCGATAAACCAGTAATGGTCCAGTGGGAACTGCAACTTTAACCATAGGCATGGTTTGAATCTGGTTTTGTTTTTTCTCACGTTTAGATCTCTGAAGTCCAGATTGTGGGTAAAGGATTTTTGTCACTTGCGTTAAAAGTTCTTGGGCAGGTACGCTGGAGAACCAAACGTCTTCCTTTTCCTCATCATCAGACCTATGTAACTGATGTTGTGAGAATGATGGAATTTCTTCCCGAGGGAGGATGGAAGAAGTCCCTTCTTCCCGAGAGCCAGAGGCTTGTGGCAGGGCTGGCTGTTGTTGTTGCAGGGCAGGAGTCCAGGTCTGGATCCGGCACAGCTAATACTAAATTATTATCATCATTCCGTCATGGCATTTGTTTAACATTTTCCTTTCTTTCTCTTAATACACTTTATTTTTTCCAAAATTCTATACCTTTCTTACTTCTTATATAAACTTAATTTTCTTTTTTTTGCTTCATCTCTTTCTCATATTTGCAAAACTTTTCTTCTAATTTTCTTATTTCTAACATACTAAAAGAACCTTCAGGTGGAAAACCTCTGGACCATATGTCTTTTTCATTTCATCATGCTTAGGTCCCCCGGTAGGGTCAAAAGTCTGAGACCTACTGTTTCCCATTCTCAGACTTGGAATGGGGAAATATATTCCTTCACTCAAAGGACGTCTCCAATGAGGACCTTAATCTGTACTCACACTTCTTCGGAGTACTTCACACTTCTTCGGACTGCTTCAAAAGTTTCACTTACCCATGAAATCTCTGTCTCACTAATGACACAACCGGGAAACACTCTTTTATTCAAATAAAAACTAAAAAGCAGTCCTATCGTCTCAGACTATCATATTTCAAAAATGATCCCAGCGCTGGTATTCAAGAAAAGGACCTGCCAGTCCTCTCTCTCAGAAAAGGCCTTGGAGGTATGAGGCTGGAACAGCTACTTCAGTCCAGGCTGGCCATGCACTGCGATCCGGTCCAGAGACACCAGTCGAGGGATCCTGTTCGTGAAGCCAAAATTGTGGTGGAAATTTAGTAACGCACAGAGTCAGTTATTTTCTTCTGAGGAGATAAGAGGCTTTAATAATAATATCTTGAAAGAGAGAACAACACAGTACAGAATACAGAGTTGCTCTGACCACTGAAGCAAAAACACACAGTTATATTGCCCGCTCATCACGTCATCTGTCTTTGGTTGATAGTTGATTGTTCTTCTAACTTTCCTCCCCAACCATCAGTTTAGGTTACCCAAAAGGAGTGTATTGCTCCATCACAAGTATGCTTCTTTCACATACAGGGTAATATGAAGAATATTATGCCTGAAACCTATTTAGACATGCAAAAATATGAAGGACAAAGCAGTTTTAACTTGGTTTGAGTGAAGGAATTCATTTTATATCAAAATCCGGAATTGTGTAGAACTCGTGAAAAGAAGCTTATTCTTGGATTCCTGAAAAAATTTAGTGTTGTTGTTTCCTATCCTGAAAAGTACTACGTTCGTTTTTGTTTAAAGCTATTTAGACATGGATAAATATGAAGGACAAAGCAGTTTTAACTTGGTTTGAGTGAAGGAATTCATTTTATATCAAAATCCGAAATTGTGTAGAACTCGTGAAAATAAGCTTATTCTCAGATTCCTAAAGGTTTAGTGTTGTTCTTTCCTATCCTGCAAAGTACAACGTTCTTTTTTGTTTAAAGCTATTTAGACATGGATAAATATGAAGGAAAAAGCAGTTTTAACTTGGTTTGAGTGAAGGAATTCATTTTATATCAAAATCCGGAATTGTGCATTATGTCAGCAGAATTGTAATCTGAATACCTTTATGCCAAACAGATTTGCTTTGCCAAGGGAAGTTTTATAAATGTTTATTGTTTATGTTTACAATATATAAACTAGCAGAATAATTAATTCATCCTCCTGGTCCCTCCCACCCCGGAGAGAACAGCCAGAGACTGGCTGCAATAGGCATCCCCGCTACCTGGGACCCAACACAGGGCAGGAGGGCCTGATGTCCACCAGGCTCGGGGCCTGCAGTCACCATATTCCGGGAGCTACAGTACCCCCAGAAGGAACCCATCCCGCCCCACCCCACTCAACCCAACCCCACCCCGGAGGACCTCTACAAAAACAAACAAACAACAACAAAAATCAAACAAACAAACAAACAAATCACCCGGTCACACCAGTCGCAGCAGCGAGACCCACCATCACCCAGGCCCCCCCAGGCCCCCCCCCAACAGGGGAAAAGCACACCCCCACACATACCCCCTCCCCCTCACCGCACGCCCCAACACCCTAAAGAAAATAACCCCCTGCGGACACCTTGGAGTTCCCAGAGCAACAAGGCCGGCACCAGGACCTGCACCAACCCACGCATATTGTGGCATGTCCAGGGCAACCCAGACCCCCCAGGCACAGGCAGGGCCCCGCCCCGGGCGCAAGGCAGCGGCAAGCCACCAGGTCCAGGCCCAGCTCCACCACACACGCCAGAGCGGCCCGGTCACCCGGTACAGAGCCAGCAGCCACCACCCCAAGGCCCCTAAGGGACCCCGCCCCACACCGCAAGACAGCCCCACCCGCAAGCCCCCAAAACTGCCCTCCAAGCCCGACACACAGTCACCCCCAGCAATGACCAACCCGGTCCCCACGACCCGAGAGACCACCAGACGCCCGAAGCCTCACAGCCCCCCCCAGCACACACCCAACCGCCCAGAGCGACGGGACAGCAACCCACCACCAACACTATGTGATCAAGCTAATCAGAGGGGACCAGAGAGAATTAAATTCAGCCAATTGATGTTTTGAGGAGGCAGACATTGTTTCCATGCTAATATAATCTAAAAGAAAATTTCTAAACTGGTTAATACACAGATTGTTCTTCGCTTTCCAGTTCATGAGAATAGTTTTCTTTGCTATACATAACACTGTGAGGATCATGTGTGCTAAGCTAAATTCCACGTTGATGTTGTCTAAGTCACCCAGTATGCACAGTGTGGGGCATGCAGGAATGCTACACTTTAGCCATGTTGATAGGTCCGCACAGACTTCAAGCCAGAACTTCTGGACAGGCGCACAAAACCACAAAGCGTGTGCATAATCATCAGGTGTGTTATCTGTGCAATGTGAGCAGATGTTTGAGTGTGTTAGACCCATCCTGAACATCCTTTGTCCTGTATAGTGTGTTCTATGAAGAATTTTGTATTGTATGAGCTGTAAATTAGGATTTTGAGTCATTCTGAAGGTGTTCAAACATATTTGTGGCCAGAAGCTATGACTAGAACTGATGGATAAATCTGCCTCCCATTTTGAGGACGGTAGAGACATTGTGTCATCTATCTTAGACAATAATTTATATATTTTTGATAGTAGTTTTAGGGTGCAGATGCTTAGAAATTCTGCTACCCTAATCGGGAGTTGTAAGTCTGGTTGGTGGAGGATATATTTCTTTGTTATTATAGACTTAAGTTGTTGATATTCTAGGAATTTATTGCTGCCTATCTCATGTTGTGATATGAGCTCATCAAATGAAATAAAATGTCCATTTTGGATTATATGTTCCAGATGTTTGATTCCTTTGATCTTCCAGAGAGTAAAGTTTAGCATTTTTTTGTTTTGCAGGATGTCAGGATTGTTCCAGATGGGTGTAAGCTTACACGGGACAAGTGAAGACTTTGTTATTTTAAGAAATTCCCACCAGGCTGTCAGAGAGGTGCTGATGTTAATGCTTTTGAAACATTTGTGATTTTTTACGTTTTGACTAATAAGTGGCAGGTCAGAGATTTCCAGATTATCACACAATGCTTGTTCTATATTTATCCATGTTCATCTATTGGGCTAGGTTTAAACCATTTTGATATATACCGTAACCTATTGGCTAAGGAATAGTGCTGAAAATTAGGTAAATCTAATCCACCACTGTCCTTGGTCTTCTGTAGAGTTTTTAAACTAATACGTGGTGGTTTGTTTTTCCACAGAAATTTGGAGATGCATGAATCTAGTGACTTAAACCAAGTAGCAGGTTGGTTTTATGGGGATCATTGAGAACAAATAGATAACTTTTGGTAGTATCATCATTTTAATGGTTGTAACTCTCCCCATAAGTGATATAGGTAAGGACTTCCAACGAGAGAGATTGTCCTCTACTGTCTTTAATAATTGCACATAAATTAGCTTTGTTAGCTCTGAGAGCCTGGAGGAAATGTTTATGCCTAAATATCTAATATTTCCTGACTGTAAAGTGATCGCAGGTATATTCTGGACCCTACAGTTAATGGGCAGAACTGTGGTCTTAGACCAATTGATAGAGTAGTCAGAAAGTGCTGAGAATTTATTTATGTGTGATCGTGTGAGTGAGAGACGTCTGTGAGTTCTGAAGGAAAAGTAATACATCATCAGCATAAAGACTTATTTTATGCTCAATATTTTGGGGTTGGATGTCTTTAATATTTCTATCTTGTCTGATAGCAGCTGCTAAAGGTTTGATGAAAATAGCAAAAAGTGAGGGAGAAAGTGAGCAACCCTGTCTTGTACTTCTCTGCAGACTGAAGCTTGGAGAAGTTTGATCATTTGTCCTGACACTTGCATTTGGGGAGTCAGTTATTTTCTTGTGAGGAGATAAGAGACTTTAATAATAATATCTTGCAAGAGAGAACAACACAGTACAGAATACAGAGTTGCTCTGACCACTGAAGCAAAAACACACAGTTATATTGCCCGCTCATCACGTCATCTGTTTTTGGGTATAATTGATTGTTCTTTTAACTTTCCTCCCCAACCATCAGTTGAGGTTACCCAGACACACTCGTAAATACCAGCCTAACCCTGTCCCCCCTAAAGTGCAGCTATCTCATTATAACAAGCCCACCATTGTAAAGATGAATTTAAGAAAACAGGGCAGGGTGGTACCTTGCAGCTCGGTCATTTGCAGGTTATACACAGTAACACTCAATACAATGCATATAAGAATTATTTTCCATTACATTCCTCCCTTTTGATTATAATAATACCATTGTATTAATCAACCCAAAAGAAACAAGGAAAATAATAACTTTATCTGTAAAACATCAGCCTGCATTTGCACACAACGTGAGTTTAAAATGCAGGCATCATAGTAATAAAGGGTCCAATGATAAACAATCAAAACATGAACAATTAAACATGATTATCTTCATCCCTCTCTAAGTCAGCGTCACTAGAGGAAAGATTTTGAAAGCAAGAAAGTTATTTGAGTCATTTGGTCTTTTTCACACTGTTGTTTAGATGGACTACATAAAAGGATGTCATCCACATACTGCAAAAGAGCAGAGCCTGTGGTTGATTGAAGTGAATCCAGACTAGCTTTGAGGGCAGCATTGTAAATAGTGGGACTTTCACAGTACCCCTGGCATAACCGGGTAAAAGTCCAAGATCTCCCTTCAAACTAAAAAGCAAACCAAAATGGGCTATCAGGGTGCACTGGCGACAAGTCAACCACTGAGAAAAACTGTGCATCTGATGTAATTTGAGACAAAATAGTGTGTGGGTTGGGCACAGTAGGAGCATGTGGCTGAACTGCAGCATTCACCGCTTGGAGGTCCTGTACAAAACGCCATTCATCTGGCTGGCCAGCATCTTTAATCTTTTTAACAGGAAACAATGGAGTAAGCACAGGTGAATTTTCAAAAGGAACAATAACGCCTGTTTTCTGAAAAGATTGAAAAACAGGTTTAATCCCTTTAATTGCTTCAGGCTTAAAAGGGTATTGTTTTTTACATGGACAAAAGTCTGATTTAGGGGTGACAATTACTGGTTCACAGCCTTTTATCAACCCCACATCATATTTGCTCTTAGCCCAAAGATCATTGGGCACTTCAGCCAACATGGGTATCGAAGACAAATCTGTTTCAGATAAAAAACATGCTTCAAAATGTGATTCTGTGGTAGGAATTAAGTCCACAGTTCTTTGACAATGCATTGTACTCCAAAATGTTTTTTTGTATGCTGACAATCGTTCAGAAAACATCAAATTTGGATCAGCAGGTGAAACAGTCCACTCCATTTCTTTCTGACATTTAGCAACAAACTCTCCCACACCTTGTCACTGCCAGTGTGTACGTTTGGCCAAGGAAATGTGAGGGCGAGTACCACAAACATTAAAAAAATCGAAGTGCTCTGGAGTGAGCGACACAGCCAATAAAGTAGGCGCACATATTTTTTCACTTCTTCTCATAGTCATCGTCAGGCCCCAAAGAAATGTGTGATGTGCAGTGCAAATCAGTAGGTTGCATGAAATCAGAAAGGGGTGAAACTAACGCTTTTGCTTCTTCCACTAGTTGTTGTGAAAAAGGAGAGCTGGGAAGTTTCCACTCATAAGCATATGTAAGTGCCGATGAATCAAACTGCACTGCTGTGAAAACTTTGTCAGGCTGTAACATAACCTTAACACCCTCTGGTGTAGAAGTTAAAATAATGCCTAATTTACACATGAGATCACAGCCCATCAGGTGAATGGGACACAACTCTGATAACAAAAATGAGTGTTTGAAGGAGAGCTCATCGGGAGTGACAACACGCAATGGGCATTGTCATTTTCTCCTTCACAACCTGGCCTGATGCAGACATACAGTAAACGTGGTTTCCACTTAACTTTGGAGGACAATCAAACTCCCCTGACGTCACTACTGATGAACATAAGTTCCTATATTCTGAAAGAAATATCTTTGCTCTAGGACGGAAATAGCATGCAAAACTTTACTACGTGAATCACAGTCGGCAAGCGTTGCTTCACTACACAGAGCAGGAAAAATGTGTGAGTGTGTTTGTGCTATCACCCATTAGTGAAGGCTCCGCTGCCGCGTGACGTCCAGAACCTGCCTCCCACCCTCAGTCAGCCTTTTGCCCAATTTCATCACTTTTTAGCTGTGGACAGTCCTTCTTCCAGTGTCCAGTCTGGCCACAGTAAAAACAAATATTCGGATCATAGCTCTGGCGTGGCCCATTTCGACCTCCTCTCCCACACGTCCACGTCTTCGACTTCGGCCTCGTCCTCTGTTTACACCAACTGCGTAATACATGGTCATGGTTGCCAAATGCAGCTCCTTTTCACACTTGTCCCTTTTGGTTGTCTTACGCGTCTCAACTTGGTTCTGAGCATGGCGAGCATATCGGCGAACGTCAGCCAAACGAGGACCCTCACACCATCCCACGTAAATGTTCTTTACTTCAGTGGCGACATCTATATAATATTGTCTGGGTCCCGTTAAAACATGTATTTTTCCCATCTAATTCCTTGTTTGCTTTAAAACAAGTATTCCCCATTTTCTATCCCTTCAGTAGCCAACCAGTTTGTATGGAGTACACTGGAGCAACTTGACTGATCAGTAAAACACTGCTTTTGTTGTCACCGCAAGGCTTCCCCCGTCGGTTGTTTCACTGAGACACTACTGAGTAACTACAACTCAACACAGTTTATACACATAACATTCATATACATACTAACAAACAAACAAACAATAATTTATCGCAATTTTCTCATCTCTGTTTGAACGTACACCCAGGTAAATATTCCTGTAGTCTTCTCATACCGACTATGGACCCATTCATTGTTTAACTTCACTGTTTTGCAAATCCTAATTGAATATTACACATTGACATTGAACTTTACTGGATAAGCAGGTCTTCATTGCATTCAGCAGCCTATATGTGAGCATCTATGTGTAAGCTGTTCTTCTTTGCATTTATCAGCAGCAAGCAATTCTTCACTGCACATGCATATGTAAATAGTAAAACAATTCCAATGTGTTAGCGAAACCTTCTATATCACAGTGGTTTCTAAGATCTATTTTAAGTTCTTTGCCATCAGTGAGATGACATAGTTTACAAAGTGTGTCAAATTATCACTGAAGATCTTTTCAGGAATTTCAAATCTAGAAATGAGTTATTTTACGCGTGATTTTGCTACTGAGAGTGCATCTGCTTGTGCACATGGAAATATTTCAGACCATTTGGTAAAAACCTCTGTTGTCACTGAGCAGAA
Source organism: Leuresthes tenuis (assembly GCF_036924035.1). NCBI lineage: Eukaryota > Metazoa > Chordata > Actinopteri > Atheriniformes > Atherinopsidae > Leuresthes > Leuresthes tenuis. The sequence continues at coordinate 12,373,908 of NW_027325375.1, read as the reverse complement.
TCGTTTCCCTTAACATTAATTTAGTTCAATGAAATCTACACAATAATGAAATAATGAAATCCAAACAAATATGTTGAAAAAGATACACTGGCTTAGGGAATTATCTTCGTTTTGGTCTTAGATTGCCCTGTGGAATGTATTTTGCACATATTTGACCTGCTAGACAAAACTTTATTCATTTATTTATTCTAAAAAAAAAAATTCAATAATTAGTAAAACCATATGCTGTAAAAACCTTGTTCATTATTGCTTCCATCCCTCCTGTTGAGACATGACATGGTCCGTGGCTCAATACTGCAGCATATTTAAACAAATTCTTTGGCAGTATGGTTTTCCTTCCGGTCATTCATACGAGTCTATTGTAGATGGCAATTGAATAACATCTAATAATGCTAAAATATTTGTAGTTTATACATTTAGCTGTGGATGTCAACATACCTGTTTTTCCAATGCTGTGTTAACACATGTACAGTTGAGAAGGCATACTGACTGTCAGTGTAAACGTTAACAACCTTTTTGTTATTTAATTTACAAGCTTCAGTTAAAGCTACCAATTCGACTGCTTGAACAGAGTAATTTTTTGGTAGTGGTTGTTTTAAGAAAACTTCAGTTTCTGTTACTACTGCAAATCCTGTAGCATTTGTGCCATCAGGGTTTTTTGCTTGACCTGTTGAATAAATATAGTTATTTCTGCATTTTCATAACGTATATCAGTTAAGTCTGGCCTGGGTAAAACACTGATGGTTATTTCTGACATGCAATCATGAGGCTTTCCATCTGTGGGGTAGGTAGCAGTGTGGATGGATTAAGTGTAGCACATCTCTCGACAACAAGGTGTGGCTGTGAAAGAAGAACTGTTATGTAGGAGAGATGTCTGGTAAAGATATTTTGTTAAGTAACCATATCACAGCCACTGCATGAGGTACCTTAAGTGTTAATGGGTGAAATAACACCATTATTGTTGATGCCTGCACTGCCAATGGCTTCTGGCCATTGATTCAAAAGTACGATCTCGTCCCTGTTTCCCCCTTTCAGTGGACACTGGCCCCTAATTACCGCAATTCAGCAGGGGGTCTTTCATTAGGAGTACTGGACTCCCCCGTGCACGGTTTCAGCTCCGACCCTGGAAAGCGGAAAAAACGTTGAGATCTGGTTTGAGGACCCAATTGTTGAGAAAAGTCTCTCAATGAGACTCAGAGTTGCTGGAGTCAGTTAATGCAAATGTTTAATCTTGCAGCAAGTTCAAGAATGTGTGTGTGTATGGGTGTATGTGTGCGAACGTGTGTGAGTTTGTGTGTGTGAGAGTTTAAAGAACCTGTTATCCACAGGCCGGTCTTAACTAGTATGGCACAGGTCCAGCCTGTCTCATCTTTTTTGGAAGGTCCAGCGCTCGGCCGTAACCCTTCTGTCTGTTTGGACTCTCACATACATTCGGTTAATCATAGAAAAACGAGAACAAAACTTTTTAGCCCCTTAAATTCATAAAACAGACATGGTGCAGTTATTTCCATTCTAGAAAATAAGAGTAATCACCACCATTCCTATAAATTCTGGATATTCTAACAATCTGAATCTTTTTTAAATGTTCGATGAAGCCCTTTGCTGTTCTGTTTAGAGACTCAGCTGATCATAAACCAAGTTTTGCTCTTGAACCAAGCTTCTAAACTCTTCACCTTTTTCATTTCTCAGTTAGTATTCACTTTAAAACTGATTAAAAGAAAAATTAAATGAATGCCTATCAACAAATGTGGGATCTAAACTCTAGTGCTTTCTCTAAAATAATTTCCTTTCTCAATTCAGAAATGTGTGTGTGTAAGTCACAACACCCGTGACACCAAAACGGCTTTCTTTTCTCTCTTTTCTCTACACTCTGCACTGTGAGCACACACACCAAATCAGAAAGGCTTTTTTCTCTCTTTTCTACATTATGGACTGTGGGGACACAAAACCGCTCTCTCTCTATTTTTTTTTTGATTGTGTGCCAGGGCGTTGTCTCACGTATTAGATTATGCTTAAGATACGAATGGGTTTATCAGTCACATCAGAATCCATACATACTGATCCTCCCGTAATAAAATGGTCGGATCTTATCAAACACACTTTGTTTCTTGTGACAAGTCAGCGAAACAGCGTATACACGTCAAGACACTGAATCAAGTTTGCCACAAGAACTCATAAGTTTGGCAGTATTGCTCTGCCGTCAGCAATCATACACCCATTTTATTTTCATGAGACATGTGCACAAAGCCTGTTCAGCTGCAAGAAGGTCTAAATGTCCATCAATAATTGCTAGAAAACATGAAAGAAAATGTTCGAATATCAAACTGCACATGATCATAAGCGGGAGAGGAGGTGTTCAGCTGCAAGAAGGTGTGAATGTCTACCCATAATTACTGAAAAATGGGTAAGAAAAGGTGCGAATGCCTAACCATACATCATCAAAAGAGGGAGCGGAGGTGTTCCGCTGTAAGACGGTGTGAATGTCCGACCATAGATGGTAAAAAGCGGGTAAGAAAAGGTTAAATTACCCGACTGTACACAATCAAAAGAGGGAGCGGAGTTGTTCAGCTAAGAGAAGGTGTGAAAGTCCGACAATGGTTTGTAAAAAGCGGGTAAGAAAAGGTTCGTTTGCCTAAATATACACCATCAAAAGCGGAAGCGGAGGTGTTCGGCTGCAAGATATTGTGAACGTCCGACCAAAGTTTGTAAAAAGCAGTTAAGAAAAGGTTCGAATATCTAACCAAACATAATCAAAAGCGGGAGCAGAGCTGTTCGACTGGAAGTAGGTTTGAATGTCAGATCATAATTTGCAAAAAGCTGATGAGAAAGGGTGAGAATGCCCGACTATACACCATCAAATGCGGGAGCGGAGTTGTTCGGCTGTGAGTAGGTGTGAATCTCCAACCATAATTGCTGAAAAATGTGTTAGAAAAGGTAAAAATGCCGGTCCATACATCATCGAAATCGGGAGAGGTGGTGTTCAGCTGCAAGAAGGTCTAAATGTCCATCAATAATTGCTAGAAAACATGAAAGAAAATTTTCGAAAATCAAACCACACATGATCATAAGTGGGAGAGGAGGTGTTCAGCTGCAAGAAGGTGTGAATGTCCACCCATAATACCTGAAAAATGGGTAAAAAAAAGGTGCGAATGCCCAACCATACATCATCAAAAGCAGGAGTGCATGTGTTCGGCTACAAGAAGGTGTGAACGTCCAACCAAAGTTTGTAAAAAGCAGTTAAGAAAAGGTTCGAATATCCAACCATACATAATCAAAAGAGGGAGCGGAGTTGTTCAGCTAAGAGAAGGTGTGAAAGTCCGACCTTGGTTTGTAAAAAGCGGGTAAGAAAAGGTTCGTATGCCCGAATATACACCATCAAAAGCGGAAGCGGAGGTGTTCGGCTGCAAGATATTGTGAACGTCCGACCAAAGTTTGTAAAAAGCAGTTAAGAAAAGGTTCGAATATCTAACCAAACATAATCAAAAGCGGGAGCAGAGCTGTTTGACTGGAAGTAGGTGTGAATGTCAGATCATAATTTGCAAAAAGCTGATGAGAAAGGGTGAGAATGCCCGACTATACACCATCAAATGCGGTAGCGGAGTTGTTCGGCTGTGAGTAGGTGTGAATCTCCAACCATAATTGCTGAAAAATGTGTTAGAAAAGGTAAAAATGCCGGTCCATACATAATCAAAATCGGGAGAGGTGGTGTTCAGCTGCAAGAAGGTCTAACTGTCCATCAATAATTGCTAGAAAACATGAAAGAAAATTTTCGAAAATCAAACCACACATGATCATAAGTGGGAGAGGAGGTGTTCAGCTGCAAGAAGGTGTGAATGTCCACCCATAATACCTGAAAAATGGGTAAAAAAAAAGGTGCAAATGCCCAACCATACATCATCAAAAGCAGGAGTGCATGTGTTCGGCTACAAGAAGGTGTGAACGTCCAACCAAAGTTTGTAAAAAGCAGTTAAGAAAAGGTTCGAATATCCAACCATACATAATCAAAAGCGGGAGCAGAGCTGTTCGACTGCAAGTAGGTGTGAATGTCAGATCATAATTTGCAAAAAGCTGATGAGAAAGGGTGAGAATGCCCGACTATACACCATTAAATGCGGTAGCGGAGTTGTTCGGCTGTGAGTAGGTGTGAATCTCCAACCATAATTGCTGAAAAATGTGTTAGAAAAGGTAAAAATGCCGGTCCATACATAATCAAAATCGGGAGAGGTGGTGTTCAGCTGCAAGAAGGTCTAGATTTCCATCAATAATTGCTAGAAAACATGAAAGAAAATTTTCGAAAATCAAACCACACATGATCATAAGTGGGAGAGGAGGTGTTCAGCTGCAAGAAGGTGTGAATGTCCACCCATAATACCTGAAAAATGGGTAAAAAAAAAGGTGCGAATGCCCAACCATACATCATCAAAAGCAGGAGTGCATGTGTTCGGCTACAAGAAGGTGTGAACGTCCAACCAAAGTTTGTAAAAAGCAGTTAAGAAAAGGTTCGAATATCCAACCATACATAATCAAAAGCGGGAGCAGAGCTGTTCGACTGCAAGTAGGTGTGAATGTCAGATCATAATTTGCAAAAAGCTGATGAGAAAGGGTGAGAATGCCCGACTATACACCATCAAATGCGGGAGCGGAGTTGTTCGGCTGTGAGTAGGTGTGAATCTCCGACCATAATTGCTGAAAAATGTGTTAGAAAAGGTAAGAATGCCGGTCCATACATCATCAAAAGCGAGAGAGGTTGTGTTCGGCTGCAAGTAGGTGTGAATGTCCAGCCATAATTACTCACAAACGGGTAAGAAAAGGTAGTATTGCCAGACCATATATGATCAAAACAGGGAGCGGAGGTGGTTCAGCTGCAAGAAGGTTTGAATGTCCGACTAAAGTTCAAATATATTAACAAAAGCGGGAGGAGAGGTCTTCGGATGAGAGTGGTTGAAAATTTCCAACCATAATGTATAAAATGCGGTGAAAAAAAGGTGTGATAGAACACTAAAAGGTGGAGCGGAAGTGTTCGGCTGCAAGAAGGTGTGAATGTCCGACTATATTTGGTGAAAAGCAGGTGAAGCAAGGTCTGAATGCCCAACCTTACATCATCAAAAGCGAGATCAGAGGTGTTTGGCTGCAAGAAGGGCATAGTTTGCCAAAAGCGGGTAAGGTGCGAATGTCCGACTAAATATCAACAAAATTTTGGGCGGAGGTCTTCGGATGCAAGTGGGTGTGAATGTCCGACTATATTTGGTGAAAAGCAGGTGAAGCAAGGTCTGAAAGCCCAACCTTACATCATCAAAAGCGAGATCAGAGGTGTTTGGCTGCAAGAAGGCCATAGTTTGCCAAAAGCGGGTAAGGTGCGAATGACCGACTAAATATCAACAAAAGTGGGGGCGGAGGTCTTCGGATGCAGGTGGGTGTGAATATCCCACCATACAAGTATGGTGGAGAGGAAGCTGTGAATGGCCGACCATAGTAAAAGGCGGGTGAGAGAAGGTGCGAATGTCAAACCATACATAATCAAAACAGGGAGCGGAGGTGTTCTGCTGTAAGAAGGTGTGAATGTCCAACCATAGTTGGTAAAAAGCGGGTAAGAAAAGGTTAAAATACCCGACTGTACACAATCAATAGCGGGAGCGGAGTTGTTCGGCTACTAAAAGGTGTGAAAGTCCGACCATGGTTTGTAAAAAGCTGGTAAGAAAAGGTGCAAATGCCCGACAATGTATGATCAAAAGAGGGAGTGGAGGTTTTCGGCTGCAAGAAGGTCTGAATGTCCAACCATAATTTGTAAAAACCGGGGAAGAAAAGGCTCGAAAGCCCGACTATACACCATCAAAAGTGGGAGCGGAGGTGTTCAGCTGCAAGACGGTCTGAATGTCCATCAATAATTGCTAGAAAACATGAAAGAAAATTTTCGAATATCAAACTGCACATGATCATAAGCGGGAGAGGAGGTGTTCAGCTGCAAGAAGGTGTGAAGGTCTACCCATAATTACTGAAAAATGGGTAAGAAAAGGTGCGAATGCCTAACCATACATCATCAAAAGAGGGAGCGGAGGTGTTCCGCTGTAAGACGGTGTGAATGTCCGACCATAGATGGTAAAAAGCGGGTAAGAAAAGGTTAAATTACCCGACTGTACACAATCAAAAGAGGGAGCGGAGTTGTTCAGCTAAGAGAAGGTGTGAAAGTCTGACCTTGGTTTGTAAAAAGCGGGTAAGAAAAGGTTCGTATGCCCGAATATACACCATCAAAAGCGGAAGCGGAGTTGTTCGGCTGTGAGTAGGTGTGAATCTCCAACCATAATTGCTGAAAAATGTGTTAGAAAAGGTAAAAATGCCGGTCCATACATAATCAAAATCGGGAGAGGTGGTGTTCAGCTGCAAGAAGGTGTGAATGTCCACCCATACATCATCAAAAGCAGGAGTGCATGTGTTCGGCTACAAGAAGGTGTGAACGTCCAACCAAAGTTTGTAAAAAGCAGTTAAGAAAAGGTTCGAATATCCAACCATACATAATCAAAAGCGGGAGCAGAGCTGTTCGACTGCAAGTAGGTGTGAATGTCAGATCATAATTTGCAAAAAGCTGATGAGAAAGGGTGAGAATGCCCGACTATACACCATCAAATGCGGGAGCGGAGTTGTTCGGCTGTGAGTAGGTGTGAATCTCCGACCATAATTGCTGAAAAATGTGTTAGAAAAGGTAAGAATGCCGGTCCATACATCATCAAAAGCGAGAGAGGTTGTGTTCGGCTGCAAGTAGGTGTGAATGTCCAGCCATAATTACTCACAAACGGGTAAGAAAAGGTAGTATTGCCAGACCATATATGATCAAAACAGGGAGCGGAGGTGGTTCAGCTGCAAGAAGGTTTGAATGCCCGACTAAAGTTCAAATATATTAACAAAAGCGGGAGGAGAGGTCTTCGGATGAGAGTGGTTGAAAATTTCCAACCATAATGTATAAAATGCGGTGAAAAAAAGGTGTGATAGAACACTAAAAGGTGGAGCGGAAGTGTTCGGCTGCAAGAAGGTGTGAATGTCCGACTATATTTGGTGAAAAGCAGGTGAAGCAAGGTCTGAATGCCCAACCTTACATCATCAAAAGCGAGATCAGAGGTGTTTGGCTGCAAGAAGGCCATAGTTTGCCAAAAGCGGGTAAGGTGCGAATGTCCGACTAAATATCAACAAAATTTGGGGCGGAGGTCTTCGGATGCAAGTGGGTGTGAATGTCCGACTATATTTGATGAAAAGCAGGTGAAGCAAGGTCTGAATGCCCAACCTTACATCATCAAAAGCGAGATCAGAGGTGTTTGGCTGCAAGAAGGCCATAGTTTGCCAAAAGCGGGTAAGGTGCGAATGACCGACTAAATATCAACAAAAGTGGGGGCGGAGGTCTTCGGATGCAGGTGGGTGTGAATATCCCACCATACAAGTATGGTGGAGAGGAAGCTGTGAATGGCCGACCATAGTAAAAGGCGGGTGAGAGAAGGTGCGAATGTCAAACCATACATAATCAAAACAGGGAGCGGAGGTGTTCTGGTGTAAGAAGGTGTGAATGTCCAACCATAGTTGGTAAAAAGCGGGTAAGAAAAGGTTAAAATACCCGACTGTACACAATCAATAGCGGGAGCGGAGTTGTTCGGCTACTAAAAGGTGTGAAAGTCCGACCATGGTTTGTAAAAAGCGGGTAAGAAAAGGTGCGAATGCCCGACAATGTATGATCAAAAGAGGGAGTGGAGGTTTTCGGCTGCAAGAAGGTCTGAATGTCCAACCATAATTTGTAAAAACCGGGGAAGAAAAGGCTCGAAAGCCCGACTATACACCATCAAAAGTGGGAGCGGAGGTGTTCAGCTGCAAGACGGTCTGAATGTCCATCAATAATTGCTAGAAAACATGAAAGAAAATGTTCGAATATCAAACTGCACATGATCATAAGCGGGAGAGGAGGTGTTCAGCTGCAAGAAGGTGTGAATGTCTACCCATAATTACTGAAAAATGGGTAAGAAAAGGTGCGAATGCCTAACCATACATCATCAAAAGAGGGAGCGGAGGTGTTCCGCTGTAAGACGGTGTGAATGTCCGACCATAGATGGTAAAAAGCGGGTAAGAAAAGGTTAAATTACCCGACTGTACACAATCAATAGCGGGAGCGGAGTTGTTCGGCTACTAAAAGGTGTGAAAGTCCGACCCTGGTTTGTAAAAAGCGGGTAAGAAAAGGTTCGTATGCCCTAATATACACTATCAAAACCGGAAGTGTAGGTGTTCGGCTGCAAGAAGGTGTGAACGTCCGACCAAAGTTTGTAAAAAAGCAGTTAAGAAAATGTTCGAATATCTAACCAAACATAATCAAAAGCGGGAGCAGAGCTGTTCGACTGCAAGTAGGTGTGAATGTCAGAGAATAATTTGCAAAAAGCTGATGAGAAAGGGTGAGAAATCCCGACTATACACCATCAAATGCGGTAGCGGAGTTGTTCGGCTGTGAGTAGGTGTGATTCTCCAACCATAATTGCTGAAAAATGTGTTAGAAAAGGTAAGAATGCCGGTCCATACATCATCAAAAGCGGGAGAGGTGATGTTCGGCTGCAAGTAGGTGTGAATGTCCATTAATAATTGCTTTAAAACATGAAAGAAAATTTTCGAATATCAAACCTTACATGATCATTAGCGGGAGAGGAGGTGTTCAGCTGCAAGAAGATGTGAATATCCACCTATAATTACTGAAAAATGGGTAGGAAAAGATGCAAATGTCCAACCATAAATCATCAAAAGCAGGAGTGGAGTTGTTCAGCTACAATAAGGTATGAAAGTCCAACCATGGTTTGTAAAAAGCGGGTAAGAGAAGGTTCGAATACCCGAATATATACCATCAAAAGCGGAAGCGGGGGTGTTCGGCTGCAAGAAGGTATGAACGTCCGACCAAAGTTTGTAAAAAGCAGTTAAGAAAAGGTTTGAATATCCAACCGAACATAATCAAAAGCGGGAGCAGAGCTGTTCGACTGCAAGTAGGTGTGAATGTCAGATCATAATTGCTGAAAAATGTGATAGAAAAGACTAGAATGCCGGACAATACATCATCAAAAGCGGGAGAGGTGGTTTTTCGGCTGCAAGTAGGTGTGAATGTCCAGCCATAATTACTCACAAACGGGGGAAGAAAAGGTAGTATTTCCAGACCACACATGATCAAAACAGGGAATGGAGGTGGTTCAGCTGCAAGGTGTGAATGTCTGACTAAAGTTTGTAAAAACCGTGTAAGACAAGGGGCGAATGCCCGACAATGTATGATCAAAAGAGGGAGCGGAGGTTTTCGGCTGCAAGGTCTGAATGTCCAACCATAATTTGTAAAAATCGGGGAAGAAAAGGCTCGAAAGCCCGACTATACACCATCAAAAGCGGGAGCAGAGGTGTTCAGGTGCAAGAAGGTCTGAATGTCCGACCAATAATTACTGAAAAATGGGTAAGAAAAGGTGCAAATGCCAAATCATACATCATCAAAAGCAGGAGCGGATGTGTTCGGCTACAAGAAGGTTTGAATGTCCAACCATAGTAAGTAATAGGTGGGTAAGAAAAGGCTCGAATGCCCGACTATACACCATCAAAAGCGGAAGCGGAGGTGTTCGGCTGCAAGACGGTGTGAACGTCCGACCAAAGTTTGTAAAAAGCATTAAGAAAATGTTCGAATATCCAACCAAACATAATCAAAAGCGGGAGCAGAGCTGTTCGACTTCAAGTAGGTGTGAATATCAGATCATAATTTGCAAAAAGCTGATGAGAAAGGGTGAGAATGCCCGACTATACACTATCAAATGTGGGAGCGGAGGTGTTCGTCTGTGAGTAGGTGTGAATGTCCGACCATAATTGCTGAAAAATGTGTTAGAAAAGGTAAGAAGGCCGGACCATATATCATCAAAAGCGGGAGAGGTTGTGTTCGGCTGCAAGAAGGTGTGAATGTCCAGCCATAATTACTCACAAACGGGTAAGAAAAGGTACTATTGCCAGACCATATATGATCAAAACAGGGAGCGGAGGTGGTTCAGCTGCAAGAAGGTTTGAATGTCCAACTAAAGTTTGTAAAAAGCGGGTAAGACAAGGTGTGAATGCCCGACAATGTATGATCAAAAGAGGAGCGGAGGTTTTCGGCTGCAAGAAGGTCTGAATGTCCACCCATAATTACTGAAAAATGGGTAAGAAAAGGTGCGAAAGCCCAACCGCACATGATCATAAGTGGATGAGAAGGTGTTCGACTGCAAGTAGGTGTGAATGTAATCAATGTCTAGATAGATTTCAACAAAAAACAACGTTGTACTTTGCAGTAAAAGAAAGTGCAAATCAAAAGTTTTAGGAATCCGAGAATAAGCTTATTTTCATGAGTTCTGCACGATTTCGGATTTTATGTATAAAATGAATTTCTTCACGCAAACTAAGTTAACACTGCTTTGTCCTTCATATGTACCCATTTCTACATATATTTCAAGCATAAACTTCCTCATATTACCCTGAATGAGAAAGAGCCACACTTGTGATTAAGCCATACCTCCCTTTTGAGGAGTTCTGCATGATTTGGGATTTTATCTATAAAATTAATTCCTTCACTCAAACTATGTTAAAACGGCTTTTACCTTCATATATATCAATGTCTCAATAGATTTAAACAAAAAAACAACGTTGTACTTTGCAATAAAAGAAAGAGCAAATCAAAAGTTTTAGGAATCCGACAATAAGCTTATTTTCATGAGTTCTGCACGATTTCGGATTTTATGTATAAAATGAATTCATTCACTCAAACCAAGTTAAAACTGCTTTTTCCTTCATATTTATCAATGTCTAGATCGACTTCAACAAAGAACAACATTGTATTTTGCAGTAGAAGAAAGAGCAAAACTGAAGGATCAGGAATCCGAGAATAAGCTTCTTTTCATACGTTCTGCATGATTTGGGATTTTATGTATAAAATGAATTCCTTCACTCAAACTAAGTTAACACTGCTTTGTCCTTCATATGTACCCATTTCTACATATATTTCAAGCATAAACTTCCTCCTACTACCCCGAATGAGAAAGAACCACACTTGTGATTAAGCCATACGCCCCTTTTGAGGAGTTCTGCATGATTTGGGATTTTATCTATAAAATCAATTCCTTCACTCAAACTATGTTAAAACGGCTTTTACCTTCATATTTATCAATGTCTCGATATATTTAAACAAAAAAAACAACGTTGTACTTTGCAGTAAAAGAAAGAGCCAATCAAAAGTTTTAGGAATCCGAGAATAAGCTTATTTTCATGAGTTCTGCACGATTTCGGATTTTATGTATAAAATGAATTCATTCACTCAAACCAAGTTAAAACTGCTTTTTCCTTCATATTTATCAATGTCTAGATCGACTTCAACAAAGAACAACATTGTATTTTGCAGTAGAAGAAAGAGCAACACTGAAGGATCAGGAATCCGAGAATAAGCTTATTTTCTTATGGGCAAGTGGGAACTGCTTTGTCCTTCATATTTATCAATGTGTAGATGGATTTCAACTTCTTCTACTGCAAAGTCCAATGTTTTTCTTTGTTGAAGTCGATCTAGACATTGATGAATATGGAAGGACAAAGCAGTTTTAACTTGGTTTGAGCAAAGCAATTCATTTTATAGCAAAATCCGAAATCGTGCAGAACTCATGAAAGCAGGCTTATACTCGGATTCCTGAAACTTTAGATTTGCTCTTTCTTTTACTGCAAAGTACAACGTTGTTTTTTTGTTTAAATATTTCTAGACATGGTAAATATGAAGGACAAATCAGTTTTAACATAGTTTGAGTGAAGTAATGCATTTTATAAGCAAAATCCCAAATCATGCAGAACTCACGAAATGCTTTTTCTCGCTTTTCACTGCTTTTTACAAACTTTGGTCGGACGTTCACACCTTCTTGCATCCGAACACCTCCGCTTCCGCTTTTGATGATGTATATTCGGGCATTTGAACCTTTTTTTACCCGCTTTTTACAAACCATTGTCGGACTTTCACACCTTCTTGCAGCCGAACACCACCTCTCCCGCTTTTGATGATGTATGGTCCAGTATTCTTACCTTTTCTAACACATTTTTCAGCAATTATGGTCGGACATTCACACCTACTCACAGCCGGACACCTCCGCTCCCGCTTTTGATCATACAATGTCGGGACATCGCTCCTTGTCTTACCAGCTTTTTACAAACTTTAGTCGAACATTCACACCTTCTTGCAGCTGAACACCTCCGCTCCCGCTTTTGATGATGTATAGTCGGGCTTTCGAGCCTTTTCTTACCCGGTTTTTACAAATTATGGTTGGACATTCAGACCTTGCAGCCGAACACCTCCGCTCTCTCTTTTGATCATACATTGTTGGGCATTCGCACCTTGTCTTACCCGCTTTTTACAAACTATAGTCAGACATTAACACCTTGCAGCTGAACCTCCGCTCCCTGTTTTGATCATGTATGGTCTGGCAATACTACCTTTTCTTCCCCCGTTTGTGAGTAATTGTGGCTGGACATTCACACCTACTTGCAGTCGAACAGCTCTGCTCCCGCTTTTGATTATGTTTGGTTGGATATTCCAGCCTTTTCTTAACTGCTTTTTACAAACCATGGTTGGACTTTCACACCTTCTTGTAGCCGAACAACTCCACTCCCGCTATTGATTGTGTACAGTCGGGTATTTTAACCTTTTCTTACCCGCTTTTTACCAACTATGGTCGGACATTCACACCGTCTTACAGCGGAACACCTCCGCTCCCGCTTTTTATGGTGTATAGTCGGGCATTCGAACCTTTTCTTACCCGCTTTATACAAACTATGGTAGGACATTCAAACCTTCGTGTATCCGAAAACCTCCGCTCTCTCTTTTGATCATACATTGTCGGACATTCGCACCTTTTCTTACCCGCTTTTTACAAACCATGGTCGGACTGTCACACCTTCTTGTAGCCGAACACATCCGCTCCCGCTATTGATTGTGTACAGTCGGGTATTTTAACCTTTTCTTACGCGCTTTTTACCAAGTATGGTCGGACATTCACACCTTCGTACAGCGGAACACCTCCGCTCCCTCTTTTGATGGTGTATGTTCGGGCATTCAAACCTTTTCTTACACGCTTTTTCCAAACTATGGTCGGCTATTCACAGCTTCCTCTCCACCATACTTGTATGGTGGGATATTCACAACCACTTGCATCCGAAAACCTCCGCCCCAAATTTTGTTGATATTTAGTCGGACATTCGCACCTTACCCGCTTTTGGCAAACTATGGCCTTCTTGCAGCCTAACAACTCTGATCTTGCTTTTGATGATGTAAGGTTGGGCATTCAGACCTTGCTTCACCTGCTTTTCACCAAATATAGTCGGACATTCACACCTTCTTGCAGCCGAACACTTCCGCTCCACCTTTTAGTGTTCTATCACACCTTTTTTTCACCGCATTTTATACATTATGGTTGGAAATTTTCAACCACTCTCATCCGAAGACCTCTCCTCCCGCTTTTGTTAATATATTTGAACTTTAGTCGGGCATTCAAACCTTCTGGCAGCTGAACCACCTCCGCTCCCTGTTTTGATCATATATGGTCTGGCAATACTACCTTTTCTTACCCGTTTGTGAGTAATTATGGCTGGACATTCACACCTACTCACAGCCGAACAACTCCGCTCCCGCATTTGATGATGTATAGTCGGGCATTCTCACCCTTTCTCATCAGCTTTTTGCAAATTATGATCTGACATTCACACCTACTTGCAGTCGAACAGCTCTGCTCCCGCTTTTGATTATGTTTGGTTGGATATTCGAACCTTTTCTTAACTTCTTTTTACATATTTTGGTTGGACGTTCACACCTTCTTGTAGCCAAACACTTCCACTCCTGCTTTTGATGATGTATGGTTGGGCATTCACACCTTTTTTTTGCCCATTTTTCAGGAATTATGGGTGGACATTCACACCTTGCAGCTGAACACCTCCTATCCCACTTATGATCATGTGCGGTTTGATTTTCGAAAAGTTTCTTTCATGTTTTCTAGCAATTATTGATGGACATGTAGACCTTCTTGCAGCTGAACACCTCCGCTCCCGCTTTTGATCATACATTGTCAGGCATTCGCACCTTGTCTTACCCACTTTTTACAAATTATGGTCGAACATTCACACCTACTTGCAGCCGAACACCTCCGCTCCCGCTTTTGATGGTGTATAGTCGGGCTTTCGAGCCTTTTCTTCCCCGGTTTTTCCAAATTATGGTTGTACATTCAGACCTTGCAGCCGAAAACCTCCGCTCCCTCATTTGATCATACATTGTCAGGCATTCGCACCTTGTCTTACCCGCTTTTTATAAACTTTAGTCAGACATTCACACCTTGCAGCTGAACCACCTCCGCTCCCTGTTTTGATAATGTATGGTCTGGCAATACTACCTTTTCTTACCGGTTTGTGAGTAATTATGGCTGGACATTCACACCTACTTGCAGCCGAACACCACTTTTCCCGCTTTTGATGATGTATGGTCCGGCATTCTAGTCTTTTCTAACACATTTTTCAGCAATTATGGTTTGACATTCACACCTACTCACAGCCGAACACTTCCGCTCCCGCTTTTGATTATGTTTGGTTGGATATTCGAAACTTTTCTTCACTGCTTTTTACAAACTTTGGTCGGACATTCACACCTTCTTGCAGCCGAACACCTCCGCTTCCGCTTTTGATGGTATATATTCGGGCATTCGAACCTTTTCTTACCCGCTTTTTACAAACCATGGTCGGACTTTCACACCTTCTTGCAGCCGAACACCTCCGCTTCCGCTTTTGATTGTGTACAGTCGGGTATTTTAACCTTTTCTTACCCGCTTTATACCAACTATTGTTGGACATTCACACCGTCTTACAGCGGAACACCTCCGCTCCCTCTTTTGATGGTGTATGTTCGGGCATTCGAACCTTTTCTTACCCGCATTTTACGAACTATGGTCGGACATTCAAACCTTCTTTTAGCCGAACACATCCACTCCTGCTTTTGATGATGTATGGTTGAGCATTCGCACCTTTTCTTTCCCATTTTTTACAAACTATGGTCGGACATTCACACCTTCTTGCAGCTGAACACCTCCTCTCCCGCTTATGATGATGTGTGGTTTGATATTCGAAAATTTTCTTTCATTTTTTCTAGCAATTATTGATGGACATTCAGACCTTCTTGCAGCTGAACACCTCCGCTCCCGCTTTTGATGATGTATAGTCGGGCTTTCGAGCCTTTTCTTCCCCGGTTTTTACAAAATTATTGTTGGACATTCAGACCTTCTTGCAGCCGAAAACCTCCGCTCCCTCTTTTGATCATACATTGTCGGGCATTCGCACCTTTTCTTATCCGCTTTTTACAATTCATGGTCGGACTTTCACACCTTTTAGTAGCGGAACAACTCTGCTCCCGCTATTGATTGTGTTCAATAGGGTATTTTAACCTTTTCTTACCTGCTTTTTGCCAATTATGGTTGGACATTCACACCTTCTTACAGCGGAACACCTCCGCTCCCTCCTTTGATGGTGTATGTTCGGGCATTCGAACCTTTTCTGACCCGCTTTTTACAAACTATGGTCAGACATTCAAACCTTCTTGTAGCCGAACACATCCACTCCTGCTTTTGATGATGGGTATTCAAACCTACTTGTTGCCCGCTTTTCATTAATTATGGGTGTACATACACACCTTGTCGCAGCCAAACACCTCCGCTCCCTGTTAGGATCATGTATGGTTGGGCATTCGTACCTTTTCTTACCCATTTTGCAGTAATTATGGGTGGACTTTCACACCTTCTTGCATTTGAACACCTCCTCTCCCGCTTATGATCATGTGCGGTTTGATATTCGAAAATTCTCTTCCATGTTTTCTAGCAATTATTGATGGACATTCAGACCTTCTTGCAGCTGAACACCTCCGCTCCAGCTGTTGATGGTGTATAGTCGGGCTTTTGAGCCTTTTCTTCCCAGATTTTTACAAAATATGGATGGACATTCAGACCTTGTTTCAGCCGAAAACCTCCTCTCCCTCTTTTGATCATACATTGTCGGGCATTCACACCTTTTCTTACCCGCTTTTTACAAACCATGGTCGGACTTTCACACCTTTTAGTAGCGGAACAACTCTGCTCCCGCTATTGATTGTGTACAATCGGGTATTTTAACCTTTTCTTACCTGCTTTTTGCCAACTATGGTCGGACATTCACACCTTCTTACAGCGGAACACCTCCGCTCCCTCCTTTGATGGTGTATGTTCGGGCATTCAAATCTTTTCTTACCCGCTTTTTACAAACTATGGTCAGACATTCACACCTTCTTGCAGCCGAACACTTCCGCTCTACCTTTTAGTGTTCTATGGGGTATTCACACCTTTTTTTTCACCACATTTTATAGATTATGGTTGTAAATTCTCACCCACTCGTATCCGAAGACCTCTCCTCCTGCTTCGGTTAATATATAGTCGGGCATTCGAACCTTTTCTTACCCGCTTTTTACAAATTATGGTCGAACATTCACACCTACTTGCAGCCGAACACCTCCGCTCCCGCTTTTGATGGTGTATAGTCGGGCTTTCGAGCCTTTTCTTCCCCGGTTTTTACAAATTATGGTTGGACATTCAGACCTTGCAGCCGAAAACCTCCGCTCCCTCTTTTGATCATACATTGTCAGGCATTCGCACCTACTTGCAGCCGAATACTTCCGCTCCACCTTTTAGTGATGTATGGTTGGCATTTGCACCTTTTCTTACCCTTTCTTACCCTACTGATTGCTTAAGATGAAGTTGTTTTTTCTCAAACTACAACATTTTTTTAATTGTTGAAACTTGATTTGAAGTGGATAAATAAGGAGGACAAACAGTTTTAAGTCAGGCTGATAGAAGGAATTAATTTTATAGCAAAATCTGTATTTCGTCATATGTCGAGAGATGCTTATTGCTGAAGAAGTTCTTTCTCATTCTACAAAGTTTGTTGTTTATTGTTGAAACTTCATCAGAAGTGAAGAAATAAATGAATGCCTATCAACAAATGTGGGATCTAAACTCTAGTGCTTCCTCTAAAATAATTTCCTTTCTCAATTCAGAAATGTGTGTGTGTAAGTCACAACACCCGTGACACCAAAACGGCTTTCTTTTCTCTCTTTTCTCTACACTCTGCACTGTGAGCACACACACCAAATCAGAAAGGCTTTTTTCTCTCTTTTCTACATTATGGACTGTGGGGACACAAAACCGCTCTCTCTTTTTTTTTTTGATTGTGTGCCAGGGCGTTGTCTCACGTATTAGATTATGCTTACGATACGAATGGGTTTATCAGTCACATCAGAATCCATACATACTGATCCTCCCGTAATAAAATGGTCGGATCTTATCAAACACACTTTGTTTCTTGTGACAATCAAGTCAGCGAAACAGCGTATACACGTCAAGACACTGAATCAAGTTTGCCACAAGAACTCATAAGTTTGGCAGTATTGCTCTGCCGTCAGCAATCATACACCCATTTTATTTTCGTGAGACATGTGCAGGCACCTGTTCATCTACTGTTCTATCACTATGAATTAGTTTATCTATTATCAATAAGGATACTTCTACAACTACTATCAAAGTATGTCCAGACTTCTTATGTTGTCAGTTGCTATATATGAATAAGTGGGTAGCTACTGACAAGCATTAAGCATGTCACACAGCCCAAACATATAACATTTCAGGACACACCACACAGTTAACAACCACAGTGAAGTGTCAAAGCCCAAACATGTAACATTCAACAGGACACTTACACAACACTTTCAAATCAAACAGTCAGACAACATACAAGAACATATACCCCAGCCGGCATTGCTCCCTGCCTATTTTCCTACAGCTCACTATGTGTGCGCACACCTTTATTCACAAACTCTTCAACTTATACTCTTTTACCAAAGCTGCTACAGCTCGATTGGCCGAATACCCTTAGATCCTATTTCGGTGAATTTGACATCTGCCTTACATGTAACAGATTAGCGGTTTAGCAGTTTTAATTTAGTTTGAGTGAAGGAATTCATTTTATAGCAAAATCCGAAATCGTGAAGAACTCATGAAAGTAAGCTTATTCTCGGATTCCTGAAACTTTAGATTTGCTCTTTCTTTTTCTGCAAAGTACAACGTTGTTTTTTTTTTGTTTAAATCTTTCTAGACATGGTAAATATGAAGGACAAAGCAGTTTTAACATAGTTTGAGTGAAGGAATTCATTTTATAGATAAAATCCCAAGAGTCTGCTGAGAAAAGAGAGTGAATGCGAAGTAGACTTTAACACGGCTCTGGGAGCGAGCCGAGTGTGGGCTAACCGGGAGAATTGCTTGAAAGAAACGCGACACCGAATGAGAGGTCAGAACAAAGCCTCAATACGGTGTTCCCGTGGTGTTTTTGTTGCTGCCTTGTCGATTGCACAGGGGCAAGCGTTTCAACCAAGCAACGCTCACCATGGGGAAGGTGGCTATGGCAACTAGCCTGATGCCCTGCTCCCGCAGTGACGGATAATCGTACTCTGGTTTCTCTTCATAACATACAAGTCTTTCGCCTTTTACTAAAGACTTTCGTGGAGAGCAGCACTAATGAGTTGTTTCTATTTTTGGCAGGCTTTACCTTTGCGGGTGAAGCCCTTTCTGTCTGTGCAAAAGAAATCTTGTTACTGTGCAGAGTGACTTCTCTGAGTAGAGTCGCCTTACTTGTTGCGATTGTGCCGATGTTCGAAGCTGGAGTGCAAAGTTGTTGCTTGAATGGTGCTTGCTGGAGCATGCGGGAGTGCAAAGTTATACCATTTAAAAGGGCTGAAGAGTGCTCAGTGCAGCGGGTGGGCGGAGGTGCAACGTGACACTCTGGCCACCTATGGCCATAAAAAGAACACTGCTACAAGTGCGCATTGTGCCAGCAAGGGCCCTCGGACCTGAAACAGTGGACAGTTATCGCTTCTCGGCCTTTTGGCTAAGATCAAGTGTAGTATCTGTTCTTATCAGTTTAATATGTCCTCTATACGAGGACTACATATTAAATGGATTTTTAAGAATAGGAGTTGAAAAAGAAGCTTGCTCCGTTCACTCCAAGCATTGACCCAGTACTGCAGTGCCGCTGGGAACGGTGCGCTCTTCTCTGCTCTTGTGAAAAAGCAAACAGCGGTGCAGGATGCAAGTTTCAGGGAGCCCAAGATGAAACTTTCTTTTAATCTGCTGAGAAAAGAGAGTGAATGCGAAGTAGACTTTAACACAGCTCTGGGAGCGAGCCGAGTGCGGGCTAACCGGGAGAATTGCTTGAAAGAAACGCCATACCAAATGAGCGGTCAGAACAAAGCCTCAATACGGTGTTCCCGTTGTGTTTTTGTTGCTGCCGCTGTTTTTTTTTTCACAAGAGCGCACCTGTTGAGGGGGGGCCTGGGGGGGCCTGGGTGATGGTGGGTCTCAGGCCCGGGCTGCTGCGACTGGTGTGACCGGGTGGTTTGTTTGTTTGTTTTTTGTTGTTGTTTGTTTGTTTTTTGTAGAGGTCCTCCGGAGTGGGGTTGGGTTGAGTGGGGTGGGGCGGGATGGGTACCTTCTGGGGGTACAGTAGCTCCCAGAATATGGTCGCTGCAGGCCCCTGGCCTGGTGGACATCAGGCCCTCCTGTCCTGTGTTGGCTCCCTGGTAGCGGGGATGCCTATTGCAGCCAGTCCCTGGCTGCCCCCAGTGTATATCCCCATACCCCTCTCCCTTCTGGCTCCTGTACACAGCACACACTCACACATGAAGGGTTTTGGGGGCGTGTGTGTTCGGTGGGGTGTAGTGGACTCTGCAGTAGTTGCCCTCTGCAGTTCCCACCCCTGTTTTAATTACACCTTAGACATTACTACTTATCAAACACACTCACACACACACATTAGGTCTTGGGGGGTGGTTACACTGAGTGGCATCTGGTGGGCGGGGCTCTTTGGGTATGTAGGCTGCCCAGAGGGCCACGCTCCCAGTTCTACAAATTTGGCTGCCCCTCAATTTTAATTGCTCACTATTAGAAAATATTGAAGAGCCAGAAGGGTGAGGGGAGGGGTCTTCTTCGCACACCCCTGCTTCCTGGTTGCTGCTCGGGGCGGGAGGGGCCAGGAGGATTAATTAATTGTTCTGCTGGTTTGGGGTCTGTGGTGGCTGGGGGGCTGCTGGCCCCCTGGTGTGCCCGCTGCACTACACCCCAGCGGAGTCGAGGGAGGGAGGACGTGTAGATGTATGGGACATGAAAGTGTGTGTGGTAATGATTGGGCCTGGATCTTGGACTTGCTGTCGCCTGGCCTGCCTGTGCGTTTCTCCCGATGGGGGGGGGCGGCGTGGCCTCTCTCCGCTGCTCGCGACTTCACCCACCTGTGGGCACGTCTTGATTCCCAGGGCACTTGGCCAGGGGTGCTGGGGCAGGCACTGACCCACTGTGTGGCTGTCTGGGGCGCTTGGCCCTCCTGGGTATTGGGTGGGGCCTCTGCCGGGGGGTTTGGGGGCGCTCGGGCTCCTGGGGCCCGGATCCAGTGCACGGCCCATGTCTGGGCGGCTGGGGCCTGGCGACGTCGGTGGGCTTTTGCCCCTGGCTCCCGGAGGGCCTCTGCCCTATGCTTATGGGGGCTCTTTCCGGGGGCTTCCTCTGCAGTCTTCTGGGTGGATGCGTGGTTGCCCCTGCGGTGGGCTTCCTGGGTTCTGTGCTCTGTGGGGGAACCTTTTCTTAACTGCTTTTTTACAAACTTTGGTCGGACGTTCACACCTTCTTGCAGCCGAACACCTACACTTCCGGTTTTGATAGTGTATATTCGGGCATACGAACCTTTTCTTACCCGCTTTTTACAAACCATGGTCGGACTTTCACACCTTCTCTTAGCTGAACAACTCCGCTCCCTCTTTTGATTGTGTACAGTCGGGTATTTTAACCTTTTCTTACCCGCTTTTTACCAACTATGATCGGACATTCACACCGTCTTACAGCGGAACGCCTCCTCTTCCGCTTATGATCATGTATGGTTTGATATTCGAAAATTTACTTTCTTGTTTTAAAGCAATTATTGATGGACATTCAAACCTTCTTTTTGATGGTGTATAGTCGGGCTTTCGAGCCTTTTCTTCCCGGTTTTTACAAACCATGGTCGGACTTTCACACCTTCTTGTAGCCGAACAACTCCACTCCTGCTATTGATTGTGTACAGTCGGGTATTTTAACCTTTTCTTACCCGCTTTTTACCAACTATGGTCGGACATTCACACCGTCTTACAGCGGAACACCTCCGCTCCCGCTTTTGATGGTGTATAGTCGGGCATTCGAACCTTTTCTTACCCGCTTTTTACAAACTATGGTGGGACATTCAAACCTTCTTGTATCCGAAAACCTCCGCTCTCTCTTTTGATCATACATTAACGGACATTCGCACCTTTTCTTACCCGCTTTTTACAAACCATGGTCGGACTTTCACACCTTCTTGTAGCCGAACACATCCGCTCCCGCTATTGATTGTGTACAGTCGGGTATTTTAACCTTTTCTTACCCGCCTTTTACCAACTATGGTCGGACATTCACACCTTCGTACAGCGGAACACCTCCGCTCCCTCTTTTGATGGTGTATGGTCGGCTATTCACAGCTTCCTCTCCACCATACTTGTATGGTTGGATATTCACACCCACTTGCATCCGAAGACCTCTGCCCCAAATTTTTTTGATAATTAGTCGGACATTCGCACCTTACCCGATTTTGGCAAACTATGGCCTTCTTGCAGCCAAACACCTCTGATCTCGCATTTGATGATGTAAGGTTTGGCATTCAGACCTTGCTTCACCTGCTTTTCACCAAATATAGTCGGACATTCACACCTTCTTGCAGCCGAACACTTCCGCTCCACCTTTTAGTGTTCTATCACACCTTTTTTTCACCGCATTTTATACATTATGGTCGGAAATTTTCAACCACTCTCATCCGAAGACCTCTCCTCCCGCTTTTGTTAATATATTTGAACTTTAGTTCCGCTCTCTGTTTTGATCATATATGGTCTGGCAATACTACCTTTTCTTACCCGTTTGTGAGTAATTATGGCTGGACATTCACACCTACTTGCAGCCGAACACAACCCCTCTCGCTTTTGATGATGTATGGACCGGCATTTTTACCTTTTCTAACACATTTTTCAGCAATTATGGTCGGAGATTCACACCTACTCACAGCCGAACAACTCCGCTCCCGCATTTGATGATGTATAGTCGGGCATTCTCACCCTTTCTCATCAGCTTTTTGCAAATTATGATCTGACATTCACACCTACTTGCAGTCGAACAGCTCTGCTCCCGCTTTTGATTATGTTTGGTTGGATATTCGAACCTTTTCTTAACTGCTTTTTACATATTTTGGTTGGACGTTCACACCTTCTTGTAGCCGAACACTTCCACTCCTGCTTTTGATAATGTATGGTTGGGCATTCACACCTTTTTTTTGCCCATTTTTCAGGAATTATGGGTGGACATTCACACCTTGCAGCTGAACACCTCCTATCCCACTTATGATCATGTGCGGTTTGATTTTCGAAAAGTTTCTTTCATGTTTTCTAGCAATTATTGATGGACATTTAGACCTTCTTGCAGCTGAACACCACCTCTCCCGATTTTGATTATGTATGGACCGGCATTTTTACCTTTTCTAACACATTTCTAAATTGAGAAAGGAAATTATTTTAGAGGAAGCACTAGAGTTTAGATCCCACATTTGTTGATAGGCATTCATTTATTTCTTCACTTCTGATAAAAATGATAAGACTGACCTAAAGAATTGGAGGCCCATCACACTTTTAAACTTTGACTGTAAACTTTTTAGCAAGGTTTTAACGACACGGATGTCCTCTGTTTTAGAGGAGGTAATTCACCCAGACCAGGCTTGTGCCATCTCAGAGAGACAACTCACCGACAGCCTCGTACTGATTCGAGACATCATTGATTACGCTAGAGACAGAAACACCCGGCTTGTCATCTTAAATTTAGACTTTGAAAAAGCTTTTGATCGGGTCTCGCATCAATATCTCTTTCAGGTGTTGCAGCCATCGAATAGGGCCCGATTGTTCCTACTTGGTGAGATTTGCTTGGTTGAGACGCTTGCTCCCCCCCCTTGCTCCTCGGCTGACCAAGTAGGAACAATCGGGCCCTATTCGATGGCTGCCTTGTCTTTTACTCTGTGCAAAAGACAAGGCAGCCACAAACACCACGGGAACACCGTATTGAGGCTTTGTTCTGACCACTCATTCGGTGTCGCGTTTCTTTCAAGCAATTCTCCCGGTTAGCCCACACTCGGATCGCTCCCAGAGCTGTGTTAAAGTCTACTTCGCATTCACTCTCTTTTCTCAGCAGATTAAAAGAAAGTTTCATCTTGGGCTCCCTGAAACTTCCATCCTGCACCGCTGTTTGCTTTTTCACAAGAGCAGAGAAGAGCGCACCGTTCCCAGCGGCACTGCAGTACTGGGTCGATGCTTGGAGTGAACGGAGCAAAGCTTCTTTTTCAACTCCTATTCTTAAAAATCCATTTAATATGTAGTCCTCGTATAGAGGACATATTAAACTGATAAGAACAGATACTACACTTGATCTTAGCCAAAAGGCCGAGAAGCGATAACTGTCCACTGTTTCAGGTCCGAGGGCCCTTGCTGGCACAATGCGCACTTGTAGCAGTGTTCTTTTTATGGCCATAGGTGGCCAGAGTGTCACGTTGCACCTCCGCCCACCCGCTGCACTGAGCACTCTTCAGCCCTTTTAAATGGTATAACTTTGCACTCCCGCATGCTCCAGCAAGCACCATTCAAGCAACAACTTTGCACTCCAGCTTCGAACAACGGCACAATCGCAACAAGTAAGGCGACTCTACTCAGAGAAGTCACTCTGCACAGTAACAAGATTTCTTTTGCACAGACAGAAAGGGCTTCACCCGCAAAGGTAAAGCCTGCCAAAAATAGAAACAACTCATTAGTGCTGCTCTCCACGAAAGTCTTTAGTAAAAGGCGAAAGACTTGTATGTTATGAAGAGAAACCAGAGTACGATTATCCGTCACTGCGGGAGCAGGGCATCAGGCTAGTTGCCATAGCCACCTTCCCGATGGTGAGCGTTGCTTGGTTGAAACGCTTGCCCCTGTGCAATCGACAAGGCAGCAACAAAAACACCACGGGAACACCGTATTGAGGCTTTGTTCTGACCGCTCATTCGGTGTCGCATTTCTTTCAAGCAATTCTCCCGGTTAGCCCACACTCGGCTCGCTCCCAGAGCCGTGTTAAAGTCTACTTCGCATTCACTCTCTTTTCTCAGCAGACTCTTGGGATTTTATCTATAAAATGAATTCCTTCACTCAAACTATGTTAAAACTGCTTTGTCCTTCATATTTACCATGTCTAGAAAGATTTAAACAAAAAAAAACAACGTTGTACTTTGCAGTAAAAGAAAGAGCAAATCTAAAGTTTCAGGAATCCGAGAATAAGCTTACTTTCATGAGTTCTTCACGATTTCGGATTTTGCTATAAAATGAATTCCTTCACTCAAACTAAATTAAAACTGCTAAACCGCTAATCTGTTACATGTAAGGCAGATGTCAAATTCACCGAAATAGGATCTAAGGGTATTCGGCCAATCGAGCTGTAGCAGCTTTGGTAAAAGAGTATAAGTTGAAGAGTTTGTGAATAAAGGTGTGCGCACACATAGTGAGCTGTAGGAAAATAGGCAGGGAGCAATGCCGGCTGGGGTATATGTTCTTGTATGTTGTCTGACTGTTTGATTTGAATGTGTTGTGTAAGTGTCCTGTTGAATGTTACATGTTTGGGCTTTGACACTTCACTGTGGTTGTTAACTGTGTGGTGTGTCCTGAAATGTTATATGTTTGGGCTGTGTGACATGCTTAATGCTTGTCAGTAGCTACCCACTTATTCATATATAGCAACTGACAACATAAGAAGTCTGGACATACTTTGATAGTAGTTGTAGAAGTATCCTTATTGATAATAGATAAACTAATTCATAGTGATAGAACAGTAGATGAACAGGTGCCTGCACATGTCTCACGAAAATAAAATGGGTGTATGATTGCTGACGGCAGAGCAATACTGCCAAACTTATGAGTTCTTGTGGCAAACTTGATTCAGTGTCTTGACGTGTATACGCTGTTTCGCTGACTTGATTGTCACAAGAAACAAAGTGTGTTTGATAAGATCCGACCATTTTATTACGGGAGTATCAGTATGTATGGATTCTGATGTGACTGATAAACCCATTCGTATCGTAAGCATAATCTAATACGTGAGACAACGCCCTGGCACACAATCAAAAAAAAAAAGAGAGAGCGGTTTTGTGTCCCCACAGTCCATAATGTAGAAAAGAGAGAAAAAAGCCTTTCTGATTTGGTGTGTGTGCTCACAGTGCAGAGTGTAGAGAAAAGAGAGAAAAGAAAGCCGTTTTGGTGTCACGGGTGTTGTGACTTACACACACACATTTCTGAATTGAGAAAGGAAATTATTTTAGAGGAAGCCCTAGAGTTTAGATCCCACATTTGTTGATAGGCATTCATTTATTTCTTCACTTCTGATGAAGTTTCAACAATAAACAACAAACTTTGTATTATGAGAAAGAACCAGACTCATTCTTCAGGAATCCGAAAATAAGCTCTATTTTACGAGTTATGCACGAATTCGGATTCTCCTATAAAACGAATTCCTTAACTCTAACCAATTAAGACTGCTTTGTCCTTCATATTTATTCATGTCTAATCAAGTTTCAACGATAAACAACGTTGTACTTTGTAGAATGAGAAAGAACTTCTTCAGCAATAAGCATCTCTCGACATATGACGAAATACAGATTTTGCTATAAAATTAATTCCTTCTATCAGCCTGACTTAAAACTGTTTGTCCTCCTTATTTATCCACTTCAAATCAAGTTTCAACAATTAAAAAAATGTTGTAGTTTGAGAAAAAACAACTTAATCTTAAGCAATCAGTAGGGTAAGAAAGGGTAAGAAAAGGTGCAAATGCCAACCATACATCACTAAAAGGTGGAGCGGAAGTATTCGGCTGCAAGTAGGTGCGAATGCCTGACAATGTATGATCAAAAGAGGGAGCGGAGGTTTTCGGCTGCAAGGTCTGAATGTCCAACCATAATTTGTAAAAACCGGGGAAGAAAAGGCTCGAAAGCCCGACTATACACCATCAAAAGCGGGAGCGGAGGTGTTCGGCTGCAAGAAGGTGTGAATGTCTGACCATAGTTTGTAAAAAGCGGGTAAGAAAAGGTTCGAATGCCCGAACATACACCATCAAAGGAGGGAGCGGAGGTGTTCCGCTGTAAGAAGGTGTGAATGTCCGACCATAGTTGGCAAAAAGCAGGTAAGAAAAGGTTAAAATACCCGATTGTACACAATCAATAGCGGGAGCAGAGTTGTTCCACTACTAAAAGGTGTGAAAGTCCGACCATGGTTTGTAAAAAGCGGGTAAGAAAAGGTGCGAATGCCCGACAATGTATGATCAAAAGAGGGAGCGGAGGTTTTCGGCTGAAACAACGTCTGAATGTCCATCCATATTTTGTAAAAATCTGGGAAGAAAAGGCTCGAAAGCCCGACTATACACCATCAACAGCTGGAGCGGAGGTGTTCAGCTGCAAGAAGGTCTGAATGTCCATCAATAATTGCTAGAAAACATGGAAGAGAATTTTCGAATATCAAACCGCACATGATCATAATCGGGAGAGGAGGTGTTCAAATGCAAGAAGGTGTGAATGTCCACCCATAATTACTGCAAAATGGGTAAGAAAAGGTACGAATGCCCAACCATACATGATCCTCACAGGGAGCGGAGGTGTTTGGCTGCGACAAGGTGTGTATGTCCACCCATAATTAATGAAAAGCGGGCAACAAGTAGGTTTGAATACCCATCATCAAAAGCAGGAGTGGATGTGTTCGGCTACAAGAAGGTTTGAATGTCTGACCATAGTTTGTAAAAAGCGGGTAGGAAAAGGTTCGAATGCCCGAACATACACCATCATAGGAGGGAGCGGAGGTGTTCCGCTGTAAGAAGGTGTGAATGTCCAACCATAATTGGCAAAAAGCAGGTAAGAAAAGGTTAAAATACCCTATTGTACACAATCAATAGCGGGAGCAGAGTTGTTCCGCTACTAAAAGGTGTGAAAGTCCGACCATGAATTGTAAAAAGCGGGTAAGAAAAGGTGCGAATGCCCGACAATGTATGATCAAAAGAGGGAGTGGAGGTTTTCGGCTGAAAGAAGGTCTGAATGTCCATCCATAATTTGTAAAAATCGGGGAAGAAAAGGCTCGAAAGCCCGACTATACACCATCAACAGCTGGAGCGGAGGTGTTCAGCTGCAAGAAGGTCTGAATGTCCATCAATAATTGCTAGAAAACATGGAAGAGAATTTTCGAATATCAAACCGCACATGATCATAAGCGGGAGAGGAGGTGTTAAAATGCAAAAAGGTGTGAATTTCCACCCATAATTACTGCAAAATGGGTAAGAAAAGGTACGAATGCCCAACCATACATCATCAAAAGCAGGAGTGGATGTGTTCGGCTACAAGAAGGTTTTAATGTCCGACCATAGTTTGTAAAAAGCGGGTTAGAAAAGGTTCGAATGCCCGAACATACACCATCAAAAGAGGGAGCGGAGGTGTTCCGCTGTACGAAGGTGTGAATGTCCGACCATACTTGGTAAAAAGCGGGTAAGAAAAGGTTAAAATACCCGACTGTACACAATCAATAGCGGGAGCGGATGTGTTCGGCTACAAGAAGGTGTGACAGTCCGACCATGGTTTGTAAAAACCGGGGAAGAAAAGGCTCGAAAGCCCGACTATACACCATCAAAAGCGGGAGCGGAGGTGATCGGCTGCAAGTAGGTGTGAATGTTCGACCATAATTTGTAAAAAGTGGGTAAGAAAAGGTTTGAAACCCGACTATATATTAACAAAAGCAGGAGGAGAGGTCTTCGGATAAGAGTGGGTGAGAATTTCCAACCATAATCAATAAAATAAGGTGAAAAAAAAGGTGTGAATACCCCATAGAACACTAAAAGGTGGAGCAGAAGTGTTCGGCTGCAAGAAGGTGTGACTGTTCGACTATATTTGGTGAAAAGCAGGTGAAGCAAGGTCTGAATGCCCAACCTTACATCATCAAAAACGAGATCAGAGGTGTTTGGCTGAAAGAAGGCCATAGTTTGCCAAAAGCGGGTAAGCTGCGAATGACCGACTAAATATCAACAAAAGTGGGGGCGGAGGTCTTCGGATGCAAGTGGGTGTGAATATCCCACCATACAAGTATGGTGGAGAGGAAGCTGTGAATGGCCGACCATAGTAAAAAGCGGGTGAGAAAAGGTGCGAATGTCCAATCATACATGATCAAAACAGGAAGCGGAGGTGTTTGGCTGCGACAAGGTGTGTATGTCCACCCATAATTAATGAAAAGCGGGCAAAGAGTAGGTTTGAATACCCATCATCAAAAGCAGGAGTGGATGTGTTCGGCTACAAGAAGGTTTGAATGTCTGACCATAGTTTGTAAAAAGCGGGTAAGAAAAGGTTCGAGTGCCCGAACATACACCATCAAAAGAGGGAGCGGAGGTGTTCCGCTGTACGAAGGTGTGAATGTCCGACCATACTTGGTAAAAAGCGGGTAAGAAAAGGTTAAAATACCCGACTGTACACAATCAATAGCGGGAGCGGATGTGTTCGGCTACAAGAAGGTGTGACAGTCCGACCATGGTTTGTAAAAAGCGGGTAAGAAAAGGTGCGAATGTCCGACAATGTATGATCAAAAGAGAGAGCGGAGGTTTTCGGATACACGAAGGTTTGAATGTCCTACCATAGTTTGTAAATAGCGGGTAAGAAAAGGTTCGAATGCCCGACTATACACCATAAAAAGCAGGAGCGGAGGTGTTCCCGCTGTAAGACGGTGTGAATGTCCGACCATAGTTGGTAAAAAGCGGGTAAGAAAAGGTTAAAATACCCGACTGTACACAATCAATAGCGGGAGCGGAGGTGTTCCATTACAAGAAGGTGTGAAAGTCCGACCATGGTTTTTAACCAAGTTAAAACTGCTTTGTCCTTCCATATTCATCAATGTCTAGATCGACTTCTACAAAGAAAAACATTGGACTTTTCAGTAGAAGAA
Organism: Leuresthes tenuis; assembly: GCF_036924035.1. Taxonomy (NCBI): domain Eukaryota; kingdom Metazoa; phylum Chordata; class Actinopteri; order Atheriniformes; family Atherinopsidae; genus Leuresthes; species Leuresthes tenuis. Next base: position 12,344,735 of record NW_027325375.1, on the reverse strand, counting down.
GTTGAAATCCATCTACACATTGATAAATATGAAGGACAAAGCAGTTCCCACTTGCCCATAAGAAAATAAGCTTATTCTCGGATTCCTGATCCTTCAGTGTTGCTCTTTCTTCTACTGCAAAATACAATGTTGTTCTTTGTTGAAGTCGATCTAGACATTGATAAATATGAAGGAAAAGGCAGTTTTAACTTGGTTTGAGTGAATGAATTCATTTTATACATAAAATCCGAAATCGTGCAGAACTCATGAAAATAAGCTTATTCTCGGATTCCTAAAACTTTTGATTGGCTCTTTCTTTTACTGCAAAGTACAACGTTGTTTTTTTGTTTAAATCTATCGAGACATTGATAAATATGAAGGTAAAAGCCGTTTTAACATAGTTTGAGTGAAGGAATTGATTTTATAGATAAAATCCCAAATCATGCAGAACTCCTCAAAAGGGGCGTATGGCTTAATCACAAGTGTGGTTCTTTCTCATTCAGGGTAGTATGAGGAAGTTTATGCTTGAAATATATGTAGAAATGGGTACATATGAAGGACAAAGCAGTGTTAACTTAGTTTGAGTGAAGGAATTCATTTTATACATAAAATCCCAAATCATGCAGAACGTATGAAAAGAAGCTTATTCTCGGATTCCTGATCCTTCAGTTTTGCTCTTTCTTCTACTGCAAAATACAATGTTGTTCTTTGTTGAAGTCGATCTAGACATTGATAAATATGAAGGAAAAAGCAGTTTTAACATGGTTTGAGTGAATGAATTCATTTTATACATAAAATCCAAAATCGTGCAGAACTCATGAAAATAAGCTTATTCTCGGATTCCTAAAACTTTTGATTTGCACTTTCTTTTACTGCAAAGTACAACGTTGTTTTTTGTTGAAATCTATCTAGACATTGATAAATACCAGCCGAAACTCTGCTGCCGCTTTTGATAATTTATGGTTGGGCAATCTTACCTTTTCTTACCCGCTTTTTACAAATTATGATCTTACATTCACACCTACTTGGAGTCGAACACCTTCTCATCCACTTATGATCATGTGCGGTTGGGCTTTCGCACCTTTTCTTACCCATTTTTCAGTAATTATGGGTGGACATTCAGACCTTCTTGCAGCCGAAAACCTCCGCTCCTCTTTTGATCATACATTGTCGGGCATTCACACCTTGTCTTACCCGCTTTTTACAAACTTTAGTCGGACATTCAAACCTTCTTGCAGCTGAACCACCTCCGCTCCCTGTTTTGATCATATATGGTCTGGCAATAGTACCTTTTCTTACCCGTTTGTGAGTAATTATGGCTGGACATTCACACCTTCTTGCAGCCGAACACAACCTCTCCCGCTTTTGATGATATATGGTCCGGCATTCTTACCTTTTCTAACACATTTTTCAGCAATTATGGTCGGACATTCACACCTACTCACAGACGAACACCTCCGCTCCCACATTTGACAGTGTATAGTCGGGCATTCTCACCCTTTCTCATCAGCTTTTTGCAAATTATGATCTGATATTCACACCTACTTGCAGTCGAACAGCTCTGCTCCCGCTTTTGATTATGTTCGGTTGGATATTCGAACCTTTTCTTAATGCTTTTTACAAACTTTGGTTGGACGTTCACACCGTCTTGCAGCCGAACACCTCCGCTTCCGCTTTTGATGGTGTATAGTTGGGCATTCGAGCCTTTTCTTACCCACCTATTACTTACTATGGTTGGACATTCAAACCTTCTTGTAGCCGAACACATCCGCTCCTGCTTTTGATGATGTATGATTTGGCATTCGCACCTTTTCTTACCCATTTTTCAGTAATTATTGGTCGGACATTCAGACCTTCTTGCACCTGAACACCTCTGCTCCCGCTTTTGATGGTGTATAGTCTGGCTTTCGAGCCTTTTCTTCCCCGATTTTTACAAATTATGGTTGGACATTCAGACCTTGCAGCCGAAAACCTCCGCTCCCTCTTTTGATCATACATTGTCGGGCATTCGCCCCTTGTCTTACACGGTTTTTACAAACTTTAGTCAGACATTCACACCTTGCAGCTGAACCACCTCCATTCCCTGTTTTGATCATGTGTGGTCTGGAAATACTACCTTTTCTTCCCCCGTTTGTGAGTAATTATGGCTGGACATTCACACCTACTTGCAGCCGAAAAACCACCTCTCCCGCTTTTGATGATGTATTGCCCGGCATTCTAGTCTTTTCTATCACATTTTTCAGCAATTATGATCTGACATTCACACCTACTTGCAGTCGAACAACTCTGCTCCCGCTTTTGATTATGTTCGGTTGGATATTCAAACCTTTTCTTAACTGCTTTTTACAAACTATGGTCGGACGTTCACACGTTCTTGCAGCCGAACACCCCGGCTTCCGCTTTTGATGGTATATATTCGGGTATTCGAACCTTCTCTTACCCGCTTTTTACAAACCATGGTTGGACTTTCATACCTTCTTGTAGCCGAACAACTCCACTCCTGCTTTTGATGATTTATGGTTGGACATTCGCATCTTTTCCTACCCATTTTTCAGTAATTATGGGTGGATATTCACATCTTCTTGCAGCTGAACACCTCCTCTCCCGCTAATGATCATGTAAGGTTTGATATTCGAAAATTTTCTTTCATGTTTTAAAGCAATTATTAATGGACATTCACACCTACTTGCAGCCGAACACCACCTCTCCCGCTTTTGATGATGTATGGACCGGCATTCTTACCTTTTCTAACACATTTTTCAGCAATTATGGTTGGAGAATCACACCTACTCACAGCCGAACAACTCCGCTCCCGCATTTGATGGTGTATAGTCGGGATTTCTCACCCTTTCTCATCAGCTTTTTGCAAATTATTCTCTGACATTCACACCTACTTGCAGTCGAACAGCTCTGCTCCCGCTTTTGATTATGTTTGGTTAGATATTCGAACCTTTTCTTAACTGCTTTTTTACAAACTTTGGTCGGACGTTCACACCTTCTTGCAGCCGAACACCTACGCTTCCGGTTTTGATAGTGTATTTTCGGGCATACGAACCTTTTCTTACCCGCTTTTTACAAACCATGGTCGGACTTTCACACCTTCTCTTAGCTGAACAACTCCGCTCCCTCTTTTGATTGTGTACAGTCGGGTATTTTACCCTTTTCTTACCTGCTTTTTACCAACTATGATCGGACATTCACACCGTCTTACAGCGGAACACCTCCGCTCCCTCTTTGATGGTGTATGTTCGGGTATTCAAACCTTTTCTTACCCGCTTTTTCCAAACTATGGTCGGCTATTCACAGCTTCCTCTCCACCATACTTGTATGGTTGGATATTCACACCCACTTGCATCCGAAGACCTCTGCCCCAAATTTTGTTGATATTTAGTCGGACATTCGCACCTTACCCGCTTTTGGCAAACTATGGCCTTCTTGCAGCCAAACACCTCTGATCTCGCTTTTGATGATGTAAGGTTGGGCATTCAGACCTTGCTTCACCTGCTTTTCACCAAATATAGTCGGACATTCACACCTTCTTGCAGCCGAACACTTCCGCTTTTAGTGTTCTATGAGGCATTCACATATTTTTTTTCACCGTATTTTATAGATTATGGTTGGAAATTCTCACCCACTCTCATCCGAAGACCTCTCCTCCCGCTTTTGTTAATATATAGTCGGGCATTCGAACCTTTTCTTACCCGCTTTTTACAAATTATGGTCGAACATTCACACCTACTTGCAGCTGAATACTTCCGCTCCACCTTTTAGGTATGTATGGTTGGCATTTGCACCTCTTTTTATACTGATTGCTGAAGATTAAGTTGTTCTTTCTCAAACTACAAATTTTTTTTAATTGTTGTAACTTGATTTGAAGTGGATAAATAAGGAGGACAAACAGTTTTAAGTCAGGCTGATAGAAGGAATTAATTTTATAGCAAAATCTGTATTTCGTCATATGTCGAGAGATGCTTATTGCTGAAGAAGTTCTTTCTCATAATACAAAGTTTGTTGTTTATTGTTGAAACTTCATCAGAAGTGAAGAAATAAATGAATGCCTATCAACAAATGTGGGATCTAAACTCTAGTGCTTCCTCTAAAATAATTTCCTTTCTCAATTTAGAAATGTGTGTGTGTAAGTCACAACACCCGTGACACCAAAACGGCTTTCTTTTCTCTACACTCTGCACTATGAGCACACACACCAAATCAGAAAGGCTTTTTTCTCTCTTTTCTACATTATGGACAGTGGGGACACAAAACCGCTCTCTCTCTTTTTTTTTTTTTATCGTGTGCCAGGGCGTTGTCTCACGTATTAGATTATGCTTAAGATACGAATGGGTTTATCAGTCACATCAGAATCCATACATACTGATCCTCCCGTAATAAAATGGTCGGATCTTATCAAACACACTTTGTTTCTTGTGACAATCAAGTCAGCGAAACAGCGTATACACGTCAAGACACTGAATCAAGTTTGCCACAAGAACTCATAAGTTTGGCAGTATTGCTCTGCCGTCAGCAATCATACACCCATTTTATTTTCGTGAGACATGTGCAAGCACCTGTTCATCTACTGTTCTATCACTATGAATTAGTGATCTATTATCAATAAGGATACTTCTACAACTACTATCAAAGTATGTCCGGACTTCTTATGTTGTCAGTTGCTATATATGAATAAGTGGGTAGCTACTGACAAGCATTAAGCATGTCACACAGCACAAACATATAACATTTCAGGACACACCACACAGTTAACAACCACAGTGAAGCGTGTCAAAGCCCAAACATGTAACATTCAACAGGACACTTACACAACACATTCAAATCAAACAGTCAGACAACATACAAGAACATATACCCCAGCCGGCATTGCTCCCTGCCTATTTTCGTACAGCACACTATGTGTGCGCACACCTTTATTCACAAACTCTTCAACTTATACTCTTTTACCGAAGCTGCTACAGCTCGATTGGCCGAATACCCTTAGATCCTATTTCGGTGAATTTGACATCTGCCTTACATGTAACAGATTAGCGGTTTAGCAGTTTTAATTTAGTTTGAGTGAAGGAATTCATTTTATAGCAAAATCCGAAATCTTGAAGAACTCATGAAAGTAAGCTTATTCTCGGATTCCTGAAACTTTAGATTTGCTCTTTCTTTTACTGCAAAGTACAACGTTGTTGTTTTTTTGTTTAAATCTTTCTAGACATGGTAAATATGAAGGACAAAGCAGTTTTAACATAGTTTGAGTGAAGGAATTCATTTTATAGATAAAATCCCAAGAGTCTGCTGAGAAAAGAGAGTGAATGCGAAGTAGACTTTAACACGGCTCTGGGAGCGAGCCGAGTGTGGGCTAACCGGGAGAATTGCTTGAAAGAAACGCGACACCGAATGAGCGGTCAGAACAAAGCCTCAATACGGTGTTCCCGTGGTGTTTTTGTTGCTGCCTTGTCGATTGCACAGGGGCAAGCGTTTCAACCAAGCAACGCTCACCATGGGGAAGGTGGCTATGGCAACTAGCCTGATGCCCTGCTCCCGCAGTGACGGATAATCGTACTCTGGTTTCTCTTCATAACATACAAGTCTTTCGCCTTTTACTAAAGACTTTCGTGGAGAGCAGCACTAATGAGTTGTTTCTATTTTTGGCAGGCTTTACCTTTGCAGGTGAAGCCCTTTCTGTCTGTGCAAAAGAAATCTTGTTACTGTGCAGAGTGACTTCTCTGAGTAGAGTCGCCTTACTTGTTGCGATTGTGCCGATGTTCGAAGCTGGAGTGCAAAGTTGTTGCTTGAATGGTGCTTGCTGGAGCATGCGGGAGTGCAAAGTTATACCATTTAAAAGGGCTGAAGAGTGCTCAGTGCAGCGGGTGGGCGGAGGTGCAACGTGACACTCTGGCCACCTATGGCCATAAAAAGAACACTGCTACAAGTGCGCATTGTGCCAGCAAGGGCCCTCGGACCTGAAACAGTGGACAGTTATCGCTTCTCGGCCTTTTGGCTAAGATCAAGTGTAGTATCTGTTCTTATCAGTTTAATATGTCCTCTATACGAGGACTACATATTAAATGGATTTTTAAGAATAGGAGTTGAAAAAGAAGCTTGCTCCGTTCACTCCAAGCATTGACCCAGTACTGCAGTGCCGCTGGGAACGGTGCGCTCTTCTCTGCTCTTGTGAAAAAGCAAACAGCGGTGCAGGATGGAAGTTTCAGGGAGCCCAAGATGAAACTTTCTTTTAATCTGCTGAGAAAAGAGAGTGAATGCGAAGTAGACTTTAACACAGCTCTGGGAGCGAGCCGAGTGTGGGCTAACCGGGAGAATTGCTTGAAAGAAACACGACACCGAATGAGTGGTCAGAACAAAGCCTCAATACGGTTTTCCCGTGGTGTTTGTGGCTGCCTTGTCTTTTGCACAGAGTAAAAGACAAGGCAGCCATCGAATAGGGCCCAATTGTTCCTACTTGGTCAGCCGAGGAGCAAGGGGGGGGAGCAAGCGTCTCAACCAAGCAAATCTCACCAAGTAGGAACAATCGGGCCCTATTCGATGGCTGCAACACCTGAAAGAGATATTGATGCGAGACCCGATCAAAAGCTTTTTCAAAGTCTAAATTTAAGATGACAAGCCGGGTGTTTCTGTCTCTAGCGTAATCAATGATGTCTCGAATCAGTACGAGGCTGTCGGTGAGTTGTCTCTCTGAGATGGCACAAGCCTGGTCTGGGTGAATTACCTCCTCTAAAACAGAGGACATCCGTGTCGTTAAAACCTTGCTAAAAAGTTTACAGTCAAAGTTTAAAAATGTGATGGGCCTCCAATTCTTTAGGTCAGTCTTATCATTTTTATCAGAAGTGAAGAAATAAATGAATGCCTATCAACAAATGTGGGATCTAAACTCTAGTGCTTCCTCTAAAATAATTTCCTTTCTCAATTTAGAAATGTGTGTGTGTAAGTCACAACGCCCGTGACACCAAAACGGCTTTCTTTTCTCTACACTCTGCACTATGAGCACACACACCAAATCAGAAAGGGTTTTTTCTCTCTTTCCTACATTATGGACTGTGGGGACACAAAACCGCTCTCTCTTTTTTTTTTTATCGTGTGCCAGGGCGTTGTCTGACGTATTAGATTGTGCTTAAGATACGAATGGGTTTATCAGTCACATCAGAATCCATACATACTGATCCTCCCGTAATAAAATGGTCGGATCTTATCAAACACACTTTGTTTCTTGTGACAATCAAGTCAGCGAAACAGCGTATACACGTCAAGACACTGAATCAAGTTTGCCACAAGAACTCATAAGTTTGGCAGTATTGCTCTGCCGTCAGCAATCATACATCCATTTTATTTTCGTGAGACATGTGCAGGCACCTGTTCATCTACTGTTCTATCACTATGAATTAGTTTATCTATTATCAATAAGGATACTTCTACAACTACTCTATCAAAGTATGTCCGGACTTCTTACCTTGTCAGTTGCTATATATGAATAAGTGGGTAGCTACTGACAAGCATTAAGCATGTCACACAGCCCAAACATATAACATTTCAGGACACACCACACAGTTAACAACCACAGTGAAGCGTGTCAAAGCCCAAACATGTAACATTCAACAGGACACTTACACAACACATTCAAATCAAACAGTCAGACAACATACAAGAACATATACCCCAGCCGGCATTGCTCCCTGCCTATTTTCCTACAGCTCACTATGTGTGCGCACACCTTTATTCACAAACTCTTCAACTTATACTCTTTTACCGAAGCTGCTACAGCTCGATTGGCCGAATACCGAATAATCCTAATTCGGTGAATTTGACATCTGCCTTACATGTAACAGATTAGCGGTTTAGCAGTTTTAATTTAGTTTGAGTGAAGGAATTCATTTTATAGCAAAATCCGAAATCGTGAAGAACTCATGAAAGTAAGCTTATTCTCGGATTCCTGAAACTTTAGATTTGCTATTTCTTTTACTGCAAAGTACAACGTTGGTTTTTTTGTTTAAATCTTTCTAGACATGGTAAATATGAAGGACAAAGCAGTTTTAACATAGTTTGAGTGAAGGAATTCATTTTATTGATAAAATCCCAAGAGTCTGCTGAGAAAAGAGAGTGAATGCGAAGTAGACTTTAACACGGCTCTGGGAGCGAGCCGAGTGTGGGCTAACCGGGAGAATTGCTTGAAAGAAACGCGACACCGAATGAGCGGTCAGAACAAAGCCTCAATACGGTTTTCCCGTGGTGTTTTTGTTGCTGCCTTGTCTTTTGCACAGAGTAAAAGACAAGGCAGCCATCGAATAGGGCCCGATTGTTCCTACTTGGTCAGCCGAGGAGCAAGGGGGGGGGGGGGGGGGCAAGCGTCTCAACCAAGCAAAGCTCACCATGGGGAAGGTGGCTATGCCAGCTAGCCTGATGCCCTGCTCCCGCAGTGACGGATAATCGTACTCTGGTTTCTCTTCATAACGTACAAGTCTTTCGCCTTTTACTAAAGACTTCTGTGGAGAGCAGCACTAATGAGTTGTTTCTATTTTTGGCAGGCTTTACCTTTGCGGGTGAAGCCCTTTCTGTCTGTGCAAAAGAAATCTTGTTACTGTGCAGAGTGACTTCTCTGAGTAGAGTCGCCTTACTTGTTGCGACTGTGCCGATGTTCGAAGCTGGAGTGCAAAGTTGTTGCTTGAATGGTGCTTGCTGGAGCGTGCGGGAGTGCAAAGTTATACCATTTAAAAGGGCTGAAGAGTGCTCAGTGCAGCAGGTGGGCGGAGGTGCAAAGTGACACTCTGGCCACCTATGGCCATAAAAAGAACAGGGGTGTTAGCGGATAAGTGCGCATTGTGCCAGGAAGGGCCCTCGGACGTGAACCAGTGGACAGTTGTCGCTTCTCGGCCTTTTGGCTAAGATCAAGTGTAGTATCTGTTCTTATCAGTTTAATATCTGATATGTCCTCTATACGAGGACTACATATTAAATGGATTTTTAGCAATAGGAGTTGAAAAATTAGCTTGCTCCGTTCACTCCAAGCATTGACCCCGTACTGCAGTGCCGCTGGGAACGGTGCACTCTTCTCTACTCTTGTGAAAAAGCAAACAGCGGTGCAGGGTGCAAGTTTCAGGGAGCCCAAGATGAAACTTTCTTTTAGTCTGCTGAGAAAAGAGAGTGAATGCGAAGTAGACTTTAACACGGCTCTGGGAGCGAGCCGAGTGCGGGCTAACCGGGAGAGTTGCTTGAAAGAAACGCCATACCAAATGAGCGGTCAGAACAAAGCCTCAATACGGTGTTCCCGTTGTGTTTTTGTTGCTGCCGCTGTTTGCTTTTTCACAAGAGCGCACCTGTTGAGGGGGGGCCTGGGGGGGCCTGGGTGATGGTGGGTCTCAGGCCCGGGCTGCTGCGACTGGTGTGACCGGGTGGTTTGTTTGTTTGTTTTTTGTTGTTGTTTGTTTGTTTTTTGTAGAGGTCCTCCAGAGTGGGGTTGGGTTGAGTGGGGTGGGGCGGGATGGGTACCTTCTGGGGGTACAGTAGCTCCCAGAATATGGTCGCTGCAGGCCCCGAGCCTGGTGGACATCAGGCCCTCCTGTCCTGTGTTGGCTCCCTGGTAGCGGGGATGCCTATTGCAGCCAGTCCCTGGCTGCCCCCAGTGTATATCCCCATACCCCTCTCCCTTCTGGCTCCTGTTTACAGCACACACTCACACATGAAGGGTTTTGGGGGCGTGTGTGTTCGGTGGGGTGTAGTGGACTCTGCAGTAGTTGCCCTCTGCAGTTCCCACCCCTGTTTTAATTACACCTTAGACATTACTACTTATCAAACACACTCACACACACACATTAGGTCTTGGGGGGTGGTTACACTGAGTGGCATCTGGTGGGCGGGGCTCTTTGGGTATGTAGGCTGCCCAGAGGGCCACGCTCCCAGTTCTACAAGTTTGGCTGCCCCTCAATTTTAATTGCTCACTATTAGAAAATATTGAAGAGCCAGAAGGGTGAGGGGAGGGGTCTTCTTCGCACACCCCTGCTTCCTGGTTGCTGCTCGGGGCGGGAGGGGCCAGGAGGATTAATTAATTGTTCTGCTGGTTTGGGGTCTGTGGTGGCTGGGGGGCTGCTGGCCCCCTGGTGTGCCCGCTGCACTACACCCCAGCGGAGTCGAGGGAGGGAGGACGTGTGGATGTATGGGACATGAAAGTGTGTGTGGTAATGATTGGGCCTGGATCTTGGACTTGCTGTCGCCTGGCCTGCCTGTGCTTCTCCCGATGGGGGGGGCGGCGTGGCCTCTCTCCGCTGCTCGCGACTTCACCCACCTGTGGGCACGTCTTGACTCCCAGGGCACTTGGCCAGGGGTGCTGGGGCAGGCACTGACCCACTGTGTGGCTGTCTGGGGCGCTTGGCCCTCCTGGGTATTGGGTGGGGCCTCTGCCGGGGGGTTTGGGGGCGCTCGGGCTCCTGGGGCCCGGATCCAGTGCACGGCCCATGTCTGGGCGGCTGGGGCCTGGCGACGTCGGTGGGCTGTTGCCCCTGGCTCCCGGAAGGCCTCTGCCCTATGCTTATGGGGGCTCTTTCCGGGGGCTTCCTCTGTAGTCTTCTGGGTGGATGCGTGGTTGCCCCTGCGGTGGGCTTCCTGGGTTCTGTGCTCTGTGGGGGCTGCTGGTGGCCTGGGTCTTGTGGCCCTCTCTGCCTGCTTCTGATTGCTTGGGGGGGCTGTGGATTGTGGCCCTGTACGCTTATACACTCATAACTAAGCACGGTTATCATGTAGGTCCTGTGCCATGGGTGTTGCATGTTCTCACACACACACAACCACATTCATTAGTCCAGTAGCATGGTCGCTAAGGAGTTGATGTATTATCATGTCGTCTCAGGTCATCTATATCCATGCGATGTATGTTCTGTTTTTCTCTTCTTTCCTCTTCTTCTTCTTCTTCTTTCCTTGTCCCCCGGTCCGGTTCAGTTCTATTACATGTCATATATTGTAAACAGAAATAAATATATTTATTATATATATAAAAATCATATTTACCATGTCTTGAAAGATTTAAACAAAAAAACCAACGTTGTACTTTGCAGTAAAAGAAATAGCAAATCTAAAGTTTCAGGAATCCAAGAATAAGCTTACTTTCATGAGTTCTTCACGATTTCGGATTTTGCTATAAAATGAATTCCTTCACTCAAACTAAATTAAAACTGCTAAACCGCTAATCTGTTACATGTAAGGCAGATGTCAAAATTTCCGACCATAATGTATAAAATGCGGTGAAAAAAAGGTGTGATAGAACACTAAAAGGTGGAGCGGAAGTGTTCGGCTGCAAGAAGGTGTGAATGTCCGACTATATTTGGTGAAAAGCAGGTGAAGCAAGGTCTGAATGCCAAACCTTACATCATCAAATGCGAGATCAGAGGTGTTTGGCTGCAAGAAGGCCATAGTTTGCCAAAAGCGGGTAAGGTGCGAATGTCCGACTAAATATCAAAAAAATTTGGGGCAGAGGTCTTCAAATGCAAGTGGGTGTGAATATCCAACCATACAAGTATGGTGGAGAGGAAGCTGTGAATAGCCGACCATAGTTTGGAAAAAGCGGGTAAGAAAAGGTTTGAATACCCGAACATACACCATCAAAAGAGGGAGCGGAGGTTTTCGGATACAAGAAGGTTTGAATGTCCCACCATAGTTTGTAAAAACCGGGTAAGAAAAGGTTCGAATGCCCGACTATACACCATCAAAAGCGGGAGCAGAGGTGTTCCGCTGTAAGACGGTGTGAATGTCCGACCATAGTTGGTAAAAAGCGGGTAAGAAAAGGTTAAAATACCCGACTGTACACAATCAATAGCGGGAGCGGAGTTGTTCGGCTACTAAAAGGTGTGAAAGTCCGACCCTGGTTTGTAAAAAGCGGGTAAGAAAAGGTTCGAATGCCCGAACATACACCATCAAAAGAGGGAGCGGAGGTGTTCCGCTGTAAGACGGTGTGAATGTCCGATCATAGTTGGTAAAAAGCGGGTAAGAAAAGCTTAAAATACCCGACTGTACACAATCAAAAGAGGGAGCGGAGTTGTTCAGCTAAGAGAAGGTGTGAAAGTCCGACAATGGTTTGTAAAAAGCGGGTAAGAAAAGGTTCGTATGCCCGAATATACACTATCAAAACCGGAAGTGTAGGTGTTCGGCTGCAAGAAGGTGTGAACGTCCGACCAAAGTTTGTAAAAAAGAAGTTAAGAAAAGGTTCGAATATCTAACCAAACATAATCAAAAGCGGGAGCAGAGCTGTTCGACTGCAAGTAGGTGTGAATATCAGAGAATAATTTGCAAAAAGCTGATGAGAAAGGGTGAGAAATCCCGACCATACACCATCAAATGCGGTAGCCTAGTTGTTCGGCTGTGAGTAGGTGTGAATCTCCAACCATAATTGCTGAAAAATGTGTTAGAAAAGGTAAAAATGCCGGTCCATACATCATCAAAATCGGGAGAGGTGGTGTTCAGCTGCAAGAAGGTCTAAATGTCCATCAATAATTGCTAGAAAACATGAAAGAAAATTTTCGAAAACCAAACCACACATGATCATAAGTCGGAGAGGAGGTGTTCAGCTGCAAGAAGGTGTGAATGTCCACCCATAATACCTGAAAAATGGGTAAAAAAAAGGTGCGAATGCCCAACCATACATCATCAAAAGCAGGAGTGCATGTGTTCGGCTACAAGAAGGTGTGAACGTCCAACCAAAGTTTGTAAAAAGCAGTTAAGAAAAGGTTCGAATATCCAACCGAACATAATCAAAAGCGGGAGCAGAGCTGTTCGACTGCAAGTAGGTGTGAATGTCAGATCATAATTGCTGAAAAATGTGATAGAAAATACTAGAATGCCGGACAATACATCATCAAAAGCGGGAGAGGTGGTTTTTCGGCTGCAAGTAGGTGTGAATGTCCAGCCATAATTACTCACAAACGGGGGAAGAAAAGGTAGTATTGCCAGACCATATATGATCAAAACAGGGAATGGAGGTGGTTCAGCTGCAAGGTGTGAATGTCTGACTAAAGTTTGTAAAAACCGTGTAAGACAAGGGGCGAATGCCCGACAATGTATGATCAAAAGAGGGAGCGGAGGTTTTCGGCTGCAAGGTCTGAATGTCCAACCATAATTTGTAAAAATCGGGGAAGAAAAGGCTCGAAAGCCCGACTATACACCATCAAAAGCGGGAGCAGAGGTGTTCAGGTGCAAGAAGGTCTGAATGTCCGACCAATAATTACTGAAAAATGGGTAAGAAAAGGTGCGAATGCCAAATCATACATCATCAAAAGCAGGAGCGGATGTGTTCGGCTACAAGAAGGTTTGAATGTCCAACCATAGTAAGTAATAGGTGGGTAAGAAAAGGCTCGAATGCCCGACTATACACCATCAAAAGCGGAAGCGGAGGTGTTCGGCTGCAAGACGGTGTGAACGTCCGACCAAAGTTTGTAAAAAGCATTAAGAAAAGATTCGAATATCCAACCAAACATAATCAAAAGCGGGAGCAGAGCTGTTCGACTTCAAGTAGGTGTGAATATCAGATCATAATTTGCAAAAAGCTGATGAGAAAGGGTGAGAATGCCCAACTATACACTATCAAATGTGGGAGCGGAGGTGTTCGTCTGTGAGTAGGTGTGAATGTCCGACCATAATTGCTGAAAAATGTGTTAGAAAAGGTAAGAAGGCCGGACCATATATCATCAAAAGCAGGAGAGGTTGTGTTCAGCTGCAAGAAGGTGTGAATGTCCAGCCATAATTACTCACAAACGGGTAAGAAAAGGTACTATTGCCAGACCATATATGATCAAAACAGGGAGCGGAGGTGGTTCAGCTGCAAGAAGGTTTGAATGTCCGACTAAAGTTTGTAAAAAGCGGGTAAGACAAGGTGTGAATGCCCGACAATGTATGATCAAAAGAGGAGCGGAGGTTTTCGGCTGCAAGAAGGTCTGAATGTCCACCCATAATTACTGAAAAATGGGTAAGAAAAGGTGCGAAAGGTGCACATGATCATAAGTGGATGAGAAGGTGTTCGACTGCAAGTAGGTGTGAATGTAATCAATGTCTAGATTGATTTCAACAAAAAACAACGTTGTACTTTGCAGTAAAAGAAAGTGCAAATCAAAAGTTTTAGGAATCCGAGAATAAGCTTATTTTCATGAGTTCTGCACGATTTCGGATTTTATGTATAAAATGAATTCATTCACTCAAACCAAGTTAAAACTGCTTTTTCCTTCATATTTATCAATGTCTAGATCGACTTCAACAAAGAACAACATTGTATTTTGCAGTAGAAGAAAGAGCAAAACTGAAGGATCAGGAATCCGAGAATAAGCTTCTTTTCATACGTTCTGCATGATTTGGGATTTTATGTATAAAATGAATTCCTTCACTCAAACTAAGTTAACACTGCTTTGTCCTTCATATGTACCCATTTCTACATATATTTCAAGCATAAACTTCCTCATACTACCCTGAATGAGAAAGAACCACACTTGTGATTAAGCCATACGCCCCTTTTGAGGAGTTCTGCATGATTTGGGATTTTATCTATAAAATCAATTCCTTCACTCAAACTATGTTAAAACGGCTTTTACCTTCATATTTATCAATGTCTCGATAGATTTAAACAAAAAAAACAACGTTGTACTTTGCAGTAAAAGAAAGGGCCAATCAAAAGTTTTAGGAATCCGAGAATAAGCTTATTTTCATGAGTTCTGCACGATTTCGGATTTTATGTATAAAATGAATTCATTCACTCAAACCAAGTTAAAACTGCTTTTTCCTTCATTTTTATCAATATCTAGATCTACTTCAACAAAGAACAACATTGTATTTTGCATTAGAAGAAAGAGCAACACTGAAGGATCAGGAATCCGAGAATAAGCTTATTTTCTTATGGGCAAGTGGGAACTGCTTTGTCCTTCATATTTATCAATGTGTAGATGGATTTCAACTTCTTCTACTGCAAAGTCCAATGTTTTTCTTTGTTGAAGTCGATCTAGACATTGATGAATATGGAAGGACAAAGCAGTTTTAACTTGGTTTGAGCAAAGCAATTCATTTTATAGCAAAATCCGAAATCGTGCAGAACTCATGAAAGCAGGCTTATACTCGGATTCCTGAAACTTTAGATTTGCTCTTTCTTTTACTGCAAAGTACAACGTTGTTTTTTTGTTTAAATATTTCTAGACATGGTAAATATGAAGGACAAATCAGTTTTAACATAGTTTGAGTGAAGTAATGCATTTTATAAGCAAAATCCCAAATCATGCAGAACTCACGAAATGCTTTTTCTCGCTTTTCACTGCTTTTTACAAACTTTGGTCGGACGTTCACACCTTCTTGCATCCGAACACCTCCGCTTCCGCTTTTGATGATGTATATTCGGGCATTTGAACCTTTTTTTACCCGCTTTTTACAAACCATTGTCAGACTTTCACACCTTCTTGCAGCCGAACACCACCTCTCCCGCTTTTGATGATGTATGGTCCAGTATTCTTACCTTTTCTAACACATTTTTCAGCAATTATGGTCGGACATTCACACCTACTCACAGCTGGACACCTCCGCTCCAGCTTTTGATCATACAATGTCGGGACATCGCTCCTTGTCTTACCAGCTTTTTACAAACTTTAGTCAAACATTCACACCTTCTTGCAGCTGAACACCTCCGCTCCCGCTTTTGATGATGTATAGTCGGGCTTTCGAGCCTTTTCTTACCCGGTTTTTACAAATTATGGTTGGACATTCAGACCTTGCAGCCGAACACCTCCGCTCTCTCTTTTGATCATACATTGTTGGGCATTCGCACCTTGTCTTACCCGCTTTTTACAAACTATAGTCAGACATAAACACCTCCGCTCCCTGTTTTGATCATGTATGGTCTGGCAATACTACCTTTTCTTCCCCCGTTTGTGAGTAATTGTGGCTGGACATTCACACCTACTTGCAGTCGAACAGCTCTGCTCCCGCTTTTGATTATGTTTGGTTGGATATTCGAACCTTTTCTTAACTGCTTTTTACAAACCATGGTCGGACTTTCACACCTTCTTGTAGCCGAACAACTCCGCTCCCGCTATTGATTGTGTACAGTCGGGTATTTTAACCTTTTCTTACCCGCTTTTTACCATCTATGGTCGGACATTCACACCGTCTTACAGCGGAACACCTCCGCTCCCGCTTTTGATGATGTATGGTTAGGCATTCGCACTTTTTCTTACCCATTTTTCAGTAATTATGGGTAGACATTCACTCCTTCTTTTAGCTGAACACCTCCTCTCCTGCTTATGATCATGTGCAGTTTGATATTCGAAAATTTTCTTTCATGTTTTCTAGCAATTATTGATGGACATTCAGACCGTCTTGAAGCTGAACACCGTCTTGAAGCTGAACACCTCCGCACCCACGTTTGATGGTGTATAGTCGGGCTTTCGAGCCTTTTCTTCCCCGGTTTTTACAAATTATGGTTGGACATTCAGACCTTCTTGCATCCGAAAACCTCCACTCCCTCTTTTGATCATACATTGTCGGGCATTCGCACCTTTTCTTACCCGCTTTTTACAAACCATGGTCGGACTTTCACACCTTCTTGTAGCCGAACAACTCCGCTCCCGCTATTGATTGTGTACAGTCGGGTATTTTAACCTTTTCTTACCCGCTTTTTACCAACTATTGTTGGACATTCACACCGTCTTACAGCGGAACACCTCCGCTCCCTCTTTTGATGGTGTATGTTCGGGCACTCGAACCTTTTCTTACCCGCTTTTTACAAACTATGGTCAGACATTCAAACCTTCTTGTAGCCGAACACATCCACTCCTGCTTTTGATGATGGGTATTCAAACCTACTTGTTGCCCGCTTTTCATTAATTATGGGTGGACATACACACCTTGTCGCAGCCAAAAAACCTCCGCTCCCTGTTTTGATCATGTATGATTGGACATTCGCACCTTTTCTCACCCGCTTTTTACTATGGTCGGCCATTCACAGCTTCCTCTCCACCATACTTGTATGGTGGGATATTCACACCCACTTGCATCCGAAGACCTCCGCCCCCACTTTTGTTGATATTTAGTCAGTCATTCGCAGCTTACCCGCTTTTGGCAAACTATGGCCTTCTTGCAGCCAAACACCTCTGATCTCGTTTTTGATGATGTAAGGTTGGGCATTCAGACCTTGCTTCACCTGCTTTTCACCAAATATAGTCGAACAGTCACACCTTCTTGCAGCCGAACACTTCTGCTCCACCTTTTAGTGTTCTATGGGGTATTCACACCTTTTTTTTCACCGCATTTTATTGATTATGGTTGGAAATTCTCACCCACTCTTATCCGAAGACCTCTCCTCCTGCTTTTGTTAATATATAGTCGGGCATTCAAACCTTTTCTTACCCGCTTTTTACAAATTATGGTCGAACATTCACACCTACTTGCAGCCGAACACCTCCACTCCCGCTTTTGATGGTGTATAGTCGGGCTTTCGAGCCTTTTCTTCCCCGGTTTTTACAAATTATGGTTGTACATTCAGACCTTGCAGCCGAAAACCTCCGCTCCCTCATTTGATCATACATTGTCAGGCATTCGCACCTTGTCTTACCCGCTTTTTATAAACTTTAGTCAGACATTCACACCTTGCAGCTGAACCACCTCCGCTCCCTGTTTTGATAATGTATGGTCTGGCAATACTACCTTTTCTTACCGGTTTGTGAGTAATTATGGCTGGAAATTCACACCTACTTGCAGTCGAACACCACTTTTCCCGCTTTTGATGATGTATGGTCCGGCATTCTAGTCTTTTCTAACACATTTTTCAGCAATTATGGTTTGACATTCACACCTACTCACAGCCGAACACTTCCGCTCCCGCTTTTGATTATGTTTGGTTGGATATTCGAAACTTTTCTTCACTGCTTTTTACAAACTTTGGTCGGACATTCACACCTTCTTGCAGACGAACACCTCCGCTTCCGCTTTTGATGGTATATATTCGGGCATTCGAACCTTTTCTTACCCGCTTTTTACAAACCATGGTCGGACTTTCACACCTTCTTGTAGCCGAACAACTCCGCTCCCGCTATTGATTGTGTACAGTCGGGTATTTTAACCTTTTCTTACCCACTTTATACCAACTATTGTTGGACATTCACACCGTCTTACAGCGGAACACCTCCGCTCCCTCTTTTGATGGTGTATGTTTGGGCATTCGAACCTTTTCTTACCCGCATTTTACGAACTATGGTCGGACATTCAAACCTTCATTTAGCCGAACACATCCACTCCTGCTTTTGATGATGTATGGTTGAGCATTCGCACCTTTTCTTACCCATTTTTTACAAACTATGGTCGGACATTCACACCTTCTTGCAGCTGAACACCTCCTCTCCTGCTTATGATGATGTGTGGTTTGATATTCGAAAATTTTCTTTCATGTTTTCTAGCAATTATTAATGGACATTCAGACCTTCTTGCAGCTGAACACCTCCGCTCCCGCTTTTGATGATGTATAGTCGGGCTTTCGAGCCTTTTCTTCCCCGGTTTTTACAAAATTATTGTTGGACATTCAGACCTTCTTGCAGCCGAAAACCTCCGCTCCCTCTTTTGATCATACATTGTCGGGCATTCGCACCTTCTCTTACCCGCTTTTTACAAACCAGGGTCGGACTTTCACACCTTTTAGTAGCCGAACAACTCCGCTCCCGCTATTGATTGTGTACAGTCGGGTATTTTCACCTTTTCTTACCCGCTTTTTACCAACTATGGTCAGACATTCACACCTTCTTACAGTGGAACACCTCCGCTCCCTCTTTTGATGGTGTATGTTCGGGCATTCGAACCTTTTCTTACCCGTTTTTTACAAACTATGGTCGGACATTAAAACCTTCTTGTAGCCGAACACATCCACTCCTGCTTTTGATGATGTATGGTTGGGCATTCGTACCTTTTCTTACCCATTTTGCAGTAATTATGGGTGGACATTCACACCTTTTTGCATTTTAACACCTCCTCTCCCGCTTATGATCATGTGCGGTTTGATATTCGAAAATTCTCTTCCATGTTTTCTAGCAATTATTGATGGACATTCAGACCGTCTTGCAGCTGAACACCTCCGCTCCAGCTGTTGATGGTGTATAGTCGGGCTTTCGAGCCTTTTCTTCCCCGATTTTTACAAATTATGGATGGACATTCAGACCTTCTTTCAGCCGAAAACCTCCGCTCCCTTTTTTGATCATACATTGTCGGGCATTCGCACCTTTTCTTACCCGCTTTTTACAATTCATGGTCGGACTTTCACACCTTTTAGTAGCGGAACAACTCTGCTCCCGCTATTGATTGTGTACAATAGGGTATTTTAACCTTTTCTTACCTGCTTTTTGCCAATTATGGTTGGACATTCACACCTTCTTACAGCGGAACACCTCCGCTCCCTCCTTTGATGGTGTATGTTCGGGCATTCGAACCTTTTCTTACCCGCTTTTTACAAACTATGGTCAGACATTCAAACCTTCTTGTAGCCGAACACATCCACTCCTGCTTTTGATGATGGGTATTCAAACCTACTTGTTGCCCGCTTTTCATTAATTATGGGTGTACATACACACCTTGTCGCAGCCAAACACCTCCGCTCCCTGTTAGGATCATGTATGGTTGGGCATTCGTACCTTTTCTTACCCATTTTGCAGTAATTATGGGTGGACATTCACACCTTCTTGCATTTGAACACCTCATCTACCGCTTATGATCATGTGCGGTTTGATATTCGAAAATTCTCTTCCATGTTTTCTAGCAATTATTGATGGACATTCAGACCTTCTTGCAGCTGAACACCTCCGCTCCAGCTGTTGATGGTGTATAGTCGGGCTTTCGAGCCTTTTCTTCCCAGATTTTTACAAAATATGGATGGACATTCAGACCTTGTTTCAGCCGAAAACCTCCTCTCCCTCTTTTGATCATACATTGTCGGGCATTCACACCTTTTCTTACCCGCTTTTTACAAACCATGGTCGGACTTTCACACCTTTTAGTAGTGGAACAACTCTGCTCCCGCTATTGATTGTGTACAATCGGGTATTTTAACCTTTTCTTACCTGCTTTTTGCCAACTATGGTCGGACATTCACACCTTCTTACAGCGGAACACCTCCGCTCCCTCCTTTGATGGTGTATGTTCGGGCATTCGAACCTTTTCTTACCCGCTTTTTACAAAGTATGGTCAGACATTCACACCTTCTTGCAGCCGAACACTTCCGCTCTACCTTTTAGTGTTCTATGGGGTATTCACACCTTTTTTTTCACCGCATTTTATAGATTATGGTTGTAAATTCTCACCCACTCGTATCCGAAGACCTCTCCTCCTGCTTTGGTTAATATATAGTCGGGCATTCGAACCTTTTCTTACCCGCTTTTTACAAATTATGGTCGAACATTCACACCTACTTGCAGCCGAACACCTCCGCTCCCGCTTTTGATGGTGTATAGTCGGGCTTTCGAGCCTTTTCTTCCCCGGTTTTTACAAATTATGGTTGGACATTCAGACCTTGCAGCCGAAAACCTCCGCTCCCTCTTTTGATCATACATTGTCAGGCATTCGCACCTACTTGCAGCCGAATACTTCCGCTCCACCTTTTAGTGATGTATGGTTGGCATTTGCACCTTTTCTTACCCTTTCTTACCCTACTGATTGCTTAAGATGAAGTTGTTTTTTCTCAAACTACAACATTTTTTTAATTGTTGAAACTTGATTTGAAGTGGATAAATAAGGAGGACAAACAGTTTTAAGTCAGGCTGATAGAAGGAATTAATTTTATAGCAAAATCTGTATTTCGTCATATGTCGAGAGATGCTTATTGCTGAAGAAGTTCTTTCTCATTTACAAAGTACAACGTTGTTTATCGTTGAAACTTGATTAGACATGAATAAATATGAAGGACAAAGCAGTCTTAACTTGGTTAGAGTTAAGGAATTCGTTTTATAGGAGAATCCGAATTCGTGCATAACTCGTAAAATAGAGCTTATTTTCGGATTCCTGAAGAATGAGTCTGGTTCTTTCTCATAATACAAAGTTTGTTGTTTATTGTTGAAACTTCATCAGAAGTGAAGAAATAAATGAATGCCTATCAACAAATGTGGGATCTAAACTCTAGTGCTTCCTCTAAAATAATTTCCTTTCTCAATTTAGAAATGTGTGTGTGTAAGTCACAAGACCCGTGACACCAAAACGGCTTTCTTTTCTCTACACTCTGCACTATGAGCACACACACCAAATCAGAAAGGGTTTTTTCTCTCTTTCCTACATTATGGACTGTGGGGACACAAAACCGCTCTCTCTTTTTTTTTTTATCGTGTGCCAGGGCGTTGTCTGACGTATTAGATTGTGCTTAAGATACGAATGGGTTTATCAGTCACATCAGAATCCATACATACTGATCCTCCCGTAATAAAATGGTCGGATCTTATCAAACACACTTTGTTTCTTGTGACAATCAAGTCAGCGAAACAGCGTATACACGTCAAGACACTGAATCAAGTTTGCCACAAGAACTCATAAGTTTGGCAGTATTGCTCTGCCGTCAGCAATCATACACCCATTTTATTTTCGTGAGACATGTGCAGGCACCTGTTCATCTACTGTTCTATCACTATGAATTAGTTTATCTATTATCAATAAGGATACTTCTACAACTACTATCAAAGTATGTCCAGACTTCTTATGTTGTCAGTTGCTATATATGAATAAGTGGGTAGCTACTGACAAGCATTAAGCATGTCACACAGCCCAAACATATAACATTTCAGGACACACCACACAGTTAACAACCACAGTGAAGTGTCAAAGCCCAAACATGTAACATTCAACAGGACACTTACACAACACATTCAAATCAAACAGTCAGACAACATACAAGAACATATACCCCAGCCGGCATTGCTCCCTGCCTATTTTCCTACAGCTCACTATGTGTGCGCACACCTTTATTCACAAACTCTTCAACTTATACTCTTTTACCAAAGCTGCTACAGCTCGATTGGCCGAATACCCTTAGATCCTATTTCGGTGAATTTGACATCTGCCTTACATGTAACAGATTAGCGGTTTAGCAGTTTTAATTTAGTTTGAGTGAAGGAATTCATTTTATAGCAAAATCCGAAATCGTGAAGAACTCATGAAAGTAAGCTTATTCTCGGATTCCTGAAACTTTAGATTTGCTCTTTCTTTTACTGCAAAGTACAACGTTGGTTTTTTTTTTTGTTTAAATCTTTCTAGACATGGTAAATATGAAGGACAAAGCAGTTTTAACATAGTTTGAGTGAAGGAATTCCTTTTATAGATAAAATCCCAAGAGTCTGCTGAGAAAAGAGAGTGAATGCAAAGTAGACTTTAACACGGCTCTGGGAGCGAAGTCAGAGAAGTCACTCTGCACAGTAACAAGATTTCTTTTGCACAGACAGAAAGGGCTTCACCCGCAAAGGTAAAGCCTGCCAAAAATAGAAACAACTCATTAGTGCTGCTCTCCACAGAAGTCTTTAGTAAAAGGCGAAAGACTTGTACGTTATGAAGAGAAACCAGAGTACGATTATCCGTCACTGCGGGAGCAGGGCATCAGGCTAGTTGGCATAGCCACCTTCCCCATGGTGAGCTTTGCTTGGTTGAGACGCTTGCCCCCCCCCTGCTCCTCGGCTGACCAAGTAGGAACAATCGGGCCCTATTCGATGGCTGCCTTGTCTTTTACTCTGTGCAAAAGACAAGGCAGCAACAAAAACACCACGGGAAAACCGTATTGAGGCTTTGTTCTGACCGCTCATTCGGTGTCGCGTTTCTTTCAAGCAATTCTCCCGGTTAGCCCGCACTCGGCTCGCTCCCAGAGCCGTGTTAAAGTCCACTTCGCATTCACTCTCTTTTCTCAGCAGACTCTTGGGATTTTATCAATAAAATGAATTCCTTCACTCAAACTATGTTAAAACTGCTTTGTCCTTCATATTTACCATGTCTTGAAAGATTTAAACAAAAAAACCAACGTTGTACTTTGCAGTAAAAGAAATAGCAAATCTAAAGTTTCAGGAATCCGAGAATAAGCTTACTTTCATGAGTTCTTCACGATTTCGGATTTTGCTATAAAATGAATTCCTTCACTCAAACTAAATTAAAACTGCTAAACCGCTAATCTGTTACATGTAAGGCAGATGTCAAATTCACCGAATTAGGATTATTCGGTATTCGGCCAATCGAGCTGTAGCAGCTTCGGTAAAAGAGTATAAGTTGAAGAGTTTGTGAATAAAGGTGTGCGCACACATAGTGAGCTGTAGGAAAATAGGCAGGGAGCAATGCCGGCTGGGGTATATGTTCTTGTATGTTGTCTGACTGTTTGATTTGAATGTGTTGTGTAAGTGTCCTGTTGAATGTTACATGTTTGGGCTTTGACACGCTTCACTGTGGTTGTTAACTGTGTGGTGTGTCCTGAAATGTTATATGTTTGGGCTGTGTGACATGCTTAATGCTTGTCAGTAGCTACCCACTTATTCATATATAGCAACTGACAACATAAGAAGTCCGGACATACTTTGATAGAGTAGTTGTAGAAGTATCCTTATTGATAATAGATAAACTAATTCATAGTGATAGAACAGTAGATGAACAGGTGCCTGCACATGTCTCACGAAAATAAAATGGATGTATGATTGCTGACGGCAGAGCAATACTGCCAAACTTATGAGTTCTTGTGGCAAACTTGATTCAGTGTCTTGACGTGTATACGCTGTTTCGCTAACTTGATTGTCACAAGAAACAAAGTGTGTTTGATAAGATCCGACCATTTTATTACGGGAGGATGAGTATGTATGGATTCTGATGTGACTGATAAACCCATTCGTATCTTAAGCATAATCTAATACGTGAGACAACGCCCTGGCACACAATCAAAAAAAAAAAGAGAGAGCGGTTTTGTGTCCCCACAGTCCATAATGTAGAAAAGAGAGAAAAAAGCCTTTCTGATTTGGTGTGTGTGCTCACAGTGCAGAGTGTAGAGAAAAGAGAGAAAAGAAAGCCGTTTTGGTGTCACGGGTGTTGTGACTTACACACACACATTTCTGAATTGAGAAAGAAAATTATTTTAGAGGAAGCACTAGAGTTTAGATCCCACATTTGTTGATAGGCATTCATTTATTTCTTCACTTCTGATGAAGTTTCAACAATAAACAACAAACTTTGTATTATGAGAAAGAACCAGACTCATTCTTCAGGAATCCGAAAATAAGCTCTATTTTACGAGTTATGCACGAATTCGGATTCTCCTATAAAACGAATTCCTTAACTCTAACCAAGTTAAGACTGCTTTGTCCTTCATATTTATTCATGTCTAATCAAGTTTCAACGATAAACAACGTTGTACTTTGTAGAATGAGAAAGAACTTCTTCAGCAATAAGCATCTCTCGACATATGACGAAATACAGATTTTGCTATAAAATTAATTCCTTCTATCAGCCTGACTTAAAACTGTTTGTCCTCCTTATTTATCCACTTCAAATCAAGTTTCAACAATTAAAAAAATGTTGTAGTTTGAGAAAAAACAACTTCATCTTAAGCAATCAGTAGGGTAAGAAAGGGTAAGAAAAGGTGCAAATGCCAACCATACATCACTAAAAGGTGGAGCGGAAGTATTCGGCTGCAAGTAGGTGCGAATGCCTGACAATGTATGATCAAAAGAGGGAGCGGAGGTTTTCGGCTGCAAGGTCTGAATGTCCAACCATAATTTGTAAAAACCGGGGAAGAAAAGGCTCGAAAGCCCGACTATACACCATCAAAAGCGGGAGCGGAGGTGTTCGGCTGCAAGTAGGTGTGAATGTTCGACCATAATTTGTAAAAAGCGGGTAAGAAAAGGTTCGAATGCCCGACTATATATTAACCAAAGCAGGAGGAGAGGTCTTCGGATACGAGTGGGTGAGAATTTACAACCATAATCTATAAAATGCGGTGAAAAAAAAGGTGTGAATACCCCATAGAACACTAAAAGGTAGAGCGGAAGTGTTCGGCTGCAAGAAGGTGTGAATGTCTGACCATAGTTTGTAAAAAGCGGGTAAGAAAATGTTCGAGTGCCCGAACATACACCATCAAAGGAGGGAGCGGAGGTGTTCCGCTGTAAGAAGGTGTGAATGTCCGACCATAGTTGGCAAAAAAGCAGGTAAGAAAAGGTTAAAATACCCGATTGTACACAATCAATAGCGGGAGCAGAGTTGTTCCACTACTAAAAGGTGTGAAAGTCCGACCATGGTTTGTAAAAAGCGGGTAAGAAAAGGTGTGAATGCCCGACAATGTATGATCAAAAGAGGGAGAGGAGGTTTTCGGCTGAAACAAGGTCTGAATGTCCATCCATATTTTGTAAAAATCTGGGAAGAAAAGGCTCGAAAGCCCGACTATACACCATCAACAGCTGGAGCGGAGGTGTTCAGCTGCAAGAAGGTCTGAATGTTCATCAATAATTGCTAGAAAACATGGAAGAGAATTTTCGAATATCAAACCGCACATGATCATAAGCGGGAGAGGAGGTGTTCAAATGCAAGAAGGTGTGAATGTCCACCCATAATTACTGCAAAATGGGTAAGAAAAGGTACGAATGCCCAACCATACATGATCCTAACAGGGAGCGGAGGTGTTTGGCTGCGACAAGGTGTGTATGTACACCCATAATTAATGAAAAGCGGGCAACAAGTAGGTTTGAATACCCATCATCAAAAGCAGGAGTGGATGTGTTCGGCTACAAGAAGGTTTGAATGTCTGACCATATTTTGTAAAAAGCGGGTAAGAAAAGGTTCGAATGCCCGAACATACACCATCAAAGGAGGGAGCGGAGGTGTTCCGCTGTAAGAAGGTGTGAATGTCCAACCATAATTGGCAAAAAGCAGGTAAGAAAAGGTTAAAATACCCTATTGTACACAATCAATAGCGGGAGCAGAGTTGTTCCGCTACTAAAAGGAGGTTTTCGGCTGAAAGAAGGTCTGAATGTCCATCCATAATTTGTAAAAATCGGGGAAGAAAAGGCTCGAAAGCCCGACTATACACCATCAACAGCTGGAGCGGAGGTGTTCAGCTGCAAGACGGTCTGAATGTCCATCAATAATTGCTAGAAAACATGGAAGAGAATTTTCGAATATCAAACCGCACATAATCATAAGCGGGAGAGGAGGTGTTAAAATGCAAAAAGGTGTGAATGTCCACCCATAATTACTGCAAAATGGGTAAGAAAAGGTACGAATGCCCAACCATACATCATCAAAAGCAGGAGTGGATGTGTTCGGCTACAAGAAGGTTTTAATGTCCGACCATAGTTTGTAAAAAACGGGTAAGAAAAGGTTCGAATGCCCGAACATACACCATCAAAAGAGGGAGCGGAGGTGTTCCACTGTAAGAAGGTGTGAATGTCTGACCATAGTTGGTAAAAAGCGGGTAAGAAAAGGTTAAAATACCCGACTGCACACAATCAATAGCGGGAGCGGAGTTGTTCGGCTACTAAAAGGTGTGAAAGTCCGACCCTGGTTTGTAAAAAGCGGGTAAGAAAAGGTGCGAATGCCCGACAATGTATGATCAAAAGAGGGAGTGGAGGTTTTCGGCTGCAAGAAGGTCTGAATGTCCAACCATAATTTGTAAAAACCGGGGAAGAAAAGGCTCGAAAGCCCGACTATACACCATCAAAAGTGGGAGCGGAGGTGTTCAGCTTCAAGACGGTGTTCAGCTTCAAGACGGTCTGAATGTCCATCAATAATTGCTAGAAAACATGAAAGAAAATTTTCAAATATCAAACTGCACATGATCATAAGCAGGAGAGGAGGTGTTCAGCTGCAAGAAGGTGTGAATGTCTACCCATAATTACTGAAAAATGGGTAAGAAAAAGTGCGAATGCCTAACCATACATCATCAAAAGAGGGAGCGGAGGTGTTCCGCTGTAAGACGGTGTGAATGTCCGACCATAGATGGTAAAAAGCGGGTAAGAAAAGGTTAAATTACCCGACTGTACACAATCAAAAGAGGGAGCGGAGTTGTTCAGCTAAGAGAAGGTGTGAAAGTCCGACCTTGGTTTGTAAAAAACGGGTAAGAAAAGGTTCGTATGCCCGAATATACACCATCAAAAGCGGAAGCGGAGGTGTTCGGCTGCAAGATATTGTGAACGTCCGACCAAAGTTTGTAAAAAGCAGTTAAGAAAAGGTTTGAATATCCAACCATACATAATCAAAAGCGGGAGCAGAGCTGTTCGACTGCAAGTAGGTGTGAATGTCCAACCATAATTGCTGAAAAATGTGTTAGAAAAGGTAAGAATACTGGACCATACATCATCAAAAGCGGGAGAGGTGGTGTTCGGCTGCAAGAAGGTGTGAAAGTCCGACAATGGTTTGTAAAAAGCGGGTAAAAAAAGGTTCAAATGCCCGAATATACATCATCAAAAGCGGAAGCGGAGGTGTTCGGATGCAAGAAGGTGTGAACGTCCGACCAAAGTTTGTAAAAAGCAGTGAAAAGCGAGAAAAAGCATTTCGTGAGTTCTGCATGATTTGGGATTTTGCTTATAAAATGCATTACTTCACTCAAACTATGTTAAAACTGATTTGTCCTTCATATTTACCATGTCTAGAAATATTTAAACAAAAAAACAACGTTGTACTTTGCAGTAAAAGAAAGAGCAAATCTAAAGTTTCAGGAATCCGAGTATAAGCCTGCTTTCATGAGTTCTGCACGATTTCGGATTTTGCTATAAAATGAATTGCTTTGCTCAAACCAAGTTAAAACTGCTTTGTCCTTCCATATTCATCAATGTCTAGATCGACTTCAACAAAGAAAAACATTGGACTTTGCAGTAGAAGAAGTTGAAATCCATCTACACATTGATAAATATGAAGGACAAAGCAGTTCCCACTTGCCCATAAGAAAATAAGCTTATTCTCGGATTCCTGATCCTTCAGTGTTGCTCTTTCTTCTACTGCAAAATACAATGTTGTTCTTTGTTGAAGTCGATCTAGACATTGATAAATATGAAGGAAAAAGCAGTTTTAACTTGGTTTGAGTGAATGAATTCATTTTATACATAAAATCCGAAATCGTGCAGAACTCATGAAAATAAGCTTATTCTCGGATTCCTAAAACTTTTGATTGGCTCTTTCTTTTACTGCAAAGTACAACGTTGTTTTTTTTGTTTAAATCTATCGAGACATTGATAAATATGAAGGTAAAAGCCGTTTTAACATAGTTTGAGTGAAGGAATTGATTTTATAGATAAAATCCCAAATCATGCAGAACTCCTCAAAAGGGGCGTATGGCTTAATCACAAGTGTGGTTCTTTCTCATTCAGGGTAGTATGAGGAAGTTTATGCTTGAAATATATGTAGAAATGGGTACATATGAAGGACAAAGCAGTGTTAACTTAGTTTGAGTGAAGGAATTCATTTTATACATAAAATCCCAAATCATGCAGAACGTATGAAAAGAAGCTTATTCTCGGATTCCTGATCCTTCAGTTTTGCTCTTTCTTCTACTGCAAAATACAATGTTGTTCTTTGTTGAAGTCGATCTAGACATTGATAAATATGAAGGAAAAAGCAGTTTTAACTTGGTTTGAGTGAATGAATTCATTTTATACATAAAATCCGAAATCGTGCAGAACTCATGAAAATAAGCTTATTCTCGGATTCCGAAAACTTTTGATTTGCACTTTCTTTTACTGCAAAGTACAACGTTGTTTTTTGTTGAAATCTATCTAGACATTGATTACATTCACACCTACTTGCAGTCGAACACCTTCTCATCCACTTATGATCATGTGCGGTTGGGCTTTCGCACCTTTTCTTACCCATTTTTCAGTAATTATGGGTGGACATTCAGACCTTCTTGCAGCCGAAAACCTCCGCTCCTCTTTTGATCATACATTGTCGGGCATTCACACCTTGTCTTACCCGCTTTTTACAAACTTTAGTCGGACATTCAAACCTTCTTGCAGCTGAACCACCTCCGCTCCCTGTTTTGATCATATATGGTCTGGCAATAGTACCTTTTCTTACCCGTTTGTGAGTAATTATGGCTGGACATTCACACCTTCTTGCAGCTGAACACAACCTCTCCTGCTTTTGATGATATATGGTCCGGCCTTCTTACCTTTTCTAACACATTTTTCAGCAATTATGGTCGGACATTCACACCTACTCACAGACGAACACCTCCGCTCCCACATTTGATAGTGTATAGTCGGGCATTCTCACCCTTTCTCATCAGCTTTTTGCAAATTATGATCTGATATTCACACCTACTTGAAGTCGAACAGCTCTGCTCCCGCTTTTGATTAAGTTTGGTTGGATATTCGAACCTTTTCTTAATGCTTTTTACAAACTTTGGTCGGACGTTCACACCGTCTTGCAGCCGAACACCTCCGCTTCCGCTTTTGATGGTGTATAGTCGGGCATTCGAGCCTTTTCTTACCCACCTATTACTTACTATGGTTGGACATTCAAACCTTCTTGTAGCCGAACACATCCGCTCCTGCTTTTGATGATGTATGATTTGGCATTCGCACCTTTTCTTACCCATTTTTCAATAATTATTGGTCGGACATTCAGAACTTCTTGCACCTGAACACCTCTGCTCCCGCTTTTGATGGTGTATAGTCGGGCTTTCGAGCCTTTTCTTCCCCGATTTTTACAAATTATGGTTGGACATTCAGACCTTGCAGCCGAAAACCTCCGCTCCCTCTTTTGATCATACATTGTCGGACATTCGCCCCTTGTCTTACACGGTTTTTACAAACTTTAGTCAGACATTGACACCTTGCAGCTGAACCACCTCCATTCCCTGTTTTGATCGTGTGTGGTCTGGAAATACTACCTTTTCTTCCCCCGTTTGTGAGTAATTATGGCTGGACATTCACACCTACTTGCAGCCGAAAAACCACCTCTCCCGCTTTTGATGATGTATTGTCCGGCATTCTAGTCTTTTCTATCACATTTTTCAGCAATTATGATCTGACATTCACACCTACTTGCAGTCGAACAGCTCTGCTCCCGCTTTTGATTATGTTCGGTTGGATATTCAAACCTTTTCTTAACTGCTTTTTAAAAACTTTGGTCGTACGTTCACACCTTCTTGCAGCCGAACACCCCCGCTTCCGCTTTTGATGGTATATATTCGGGTATTCGAACCTTCTCTTACCCGCTTTTTACAAACTGCGGTTGGACTTTCATACCTTCTTGTAGCCGAACACATCCGCTCCTGCTTTTGATGATGTATGATTTGGCATTCGCACCTTTTCTTACCCATTTTTCAATAATTATTGGTCGGACATTCAGAACTTCTTGCACCTGAACACCTCTGCTCCCGCTTTTGATGGTGTATAGTCGGGCTTTCGAGCCTTTTCTTCCCCGATTTTTACAAATTATGGTTGGACATTCAGACCTTGCAGCCGAAAACCTCCGCTCCCTCTTTTGATCATACATTGTCGGACATTCGCCCCTTGTCTTACACGGTTTTTACAAACTTTAGTCAGACATTGACACCTTGCAGCTGAACCACCTCCATTCCCTGTTTTGATCGTGTGTGGTCTGGAAATACTACCTTTTCTTCCCCCGTTTGTGAGTAATTATGGCTGGACATTCACACCTACTTGCAGCCGAAAAACCACCTCTCCCGCTTTTGATGATGTATTGTCCGGCATTCTAGTGTTTTCTATCACATTTTTCAGCAATTATGATCTGACATTCACACCTACTTGCAGTCGAACAGCTCTGCTCCCGCTTTTGATTATGTTCGGTTGGATATTCAAACCTTTTCTTAACTGCTTTTTAAAAACTTTGGTCGTACGTTCACACCTTCTTGCAGCCGAACACCCCCGCTTCCGCTTTTGATGGTATATATTCGGGTATTCGAACCTTCTCTTACCCGCTTTTTACAAACTATGGTTGGACTTTCATACCTTCTTGTAGCCGAACACATCCGCTCCTGCTTTTGATGATGTATGATTTGGCATTCGCACCTTTTCTTACCCATTTTTCAATAATTATTGGTCGGACATTCAGAACTTCTTGCACCTGAACACCTCTGCTCCCGCTTTTGATGGTGTATAGTCGGGCTTTCGAGCCTTTTCTTCCCCGATTTTTACAAATTATGGTTGGACATTCAGACCTTGCAGCCGAAAACCTCCGCTCCCTCTTTTGATCATACATTGTCGGACATTCGCCCCTTGTCTTACACGGTTTTTACAAACTTTAGTCAGACATTGACACCTTGCAGCTGAACCACCTCCATTCCCTGTTTTGATCGTGTGTGGTCTGGAAATACTACCTTTTCTTCCCCCGTTTGTGAGTAATTATGGCTGGACATTCACACCTACTTGCAGCCGAAAAACCACCTCTCCCGCTTTTGATGATGTATTGTCCGGCATTCTAGTCTTTTCTATCACATTTTTCAGCAATTATGATCTGACATTCACACCTACTTGCAGTCGAACAGCTCTGCTCCCGCTTTTGATTATGTTCGGTTGGATATTCAAACCTTTTCTTAACTGCTTTTTAAAAACTTTGGTCGTACGTTCACACCTTCTTGCAGCCGAACACCCCCGCTTCCGCTTTTGATGGTATATATTCGGGTATTCGAACCTTCTCTTACCCGCTTTTTACAAACTATGGTTGGACTTTCATACCTTCTTGTAGCTGAACAACTCCACTCCTGCTTTTGATGATTTATGGTTGGACATTCGCATCTTTTCCTACCCATTTTTCAGTAATTATAGGTGGATATTCACATCTTCTTGCAGCTGAACACCTCCTCTCCCGCTAATGATTATGTAAGGTTTGATATTCGAAAATTTTCTTTCATGTTTTAAAGCAATTATTAATGGACATTCACACCTACTTGCAGCCGAACACCACCTCTCCCGCTTTTGATGATGTATGGACCGGCATTCTTACATTTTCTAACACATTTTTCAGCAATTATGGTTGGAGAATCACACCTACTCAGAGCCGAACAACTCCGCTACCGCATTTGATGGTGTATAGTCGGGATTTCTCACCCTTTCTCATCAGCTTTTTGCAAATTATTCTCTGACATTCACACCTACTTGCAGTCGAACAGCTCTGCTCCCGCTTTTGATTATGTTTGGTTAGATATTCGAACCTTTTCTTAACTGCTTTTTTACAAACTTTGGTCGGACGTTCACACCTTCTTGCAGCCGAACACCTACACTTCCGGTTTTGATAGTGTATATTCGGGCATACGAACCTTTTCTTACCCGCTTTTTACAAACCATGGTCGGACTTTCACACCTTTTAGTAGCCGAACAACTCCGCTCCCGCTATTGATTGTGTACAGTCGGGTATTTTAACCTTTTCTTACCCGCTTTTTACCAACTATGGTCGGACATTCACACCTTCGTACAGCGGAACACCTCCGCTCCCTCTTTTGATGGTGTATGTTCGGGTATTCAAACCTTTTCTTACCCGCTTTTTACCAACTATAGTTGGACATTCACACCTTCTTACAGCAGAACACCTCCGCTCCCTGTTTTGATTATGTATGGTTTGACATTCGCACCTTCTCTCAACCGCCTTTTACTATGGTCGGCCATTCACAGCTTCCTCTCCACCATACTTGTATGGTGGGATATTCACACCCACCTGCATCCGAAGACCTCCGCCCCCACTTTTGTTGATATTTAGTCGGTGATTCGCACCTTACCCGCTTTTGGCAAACTATGGCCTTCTTGCAGCCAAACACCTCTGATCTCGCTTTTGATGATGTAAGGTTGGGCATTCAGACCTTGCTTCACCTGCTTTTCACCAAATATAGTCGGACATTCACACCCACTTGCATCCGAAGTCCTCCGCCCCAAATTTTGTTGATATTTAGTCGGACATTCGCACCTTACCCGCTTTTGGCAAACTATGGCCTTCTTGCAGCCAAACACCTCTGATCTCGCTTTTGATGATGTAAGGTTGGGCATTCAGACCTTGCTTCACCTGCTTTTCACCAAATATAGTCGGACATTCACACCTTCTTGCAGCCGAACACTTCCGCTCCACCTTTTAGTGTTCTATCACACCTTTTTTTCACCGCATTTTATACATTATGGTTGGAAATTTTCAACCACTCTCATCCGAAGACCTCTCCTCCCGCTTTTGTTAATATATTTGAACTTTAGTCGGACATTCAAACCTTCTTGCAGCTGAACCACCTCCGCTCCCTGTTTTGATCATATATGGTCTGGCAATACTACTTTTTCTTACCCGTTTGTGAGTAATTATGGCTGGACATTCACACCTACTTGCAGCCGAACACAACCTCTCTCGCTTTTGATGATGTATGGACCGGCATTCTTACCTTTTCTAACACATTTTTCAGCAATTATGGTCGGAGATTCACACCTACTCACAGCCGAACAACTCCGCTACCGCATTTGATGGTGTATAGTCGGGCATTCTCACCCTTTCTCATCAGCTTTTTGCAAATTATGATCTGACATTCACACCTACTTGCAGTCGAACAGCTCTGCTCCCGCTTTTGATTATGTATGGTTGGATATTCGAACCTTTTCTTAACTGCTTTTTACAAACTTTGGTCGTACGTTCACACCTTCTTGCAGCCGAACACCCCCGCTTCCGCTTTTGATGGTATATATTCGGGTATTCGAACCTTCTCTTACCCGCTTTTTACAAACTATGGTTGGACTTTCATACCTTCTTGTAGCCGAACACATCCGCTCCTGCTTTTGATGATGTATGATTTGGCATTCGCACCTTTTCTTACCCATTTTTCAATAATTATTGGTCGGACATTCAGAACTTCTTGCACCTGAACACCTCTGCTCCCGCTTTTGATGGTGTATAGTCGGGCTTTCGAGCCTTTTCTTCCCCGATTTTTACAAATTATGGTTGGACATTCAGACCTTGCAGCCGAAAACCTCCGCTCCCTCTTTTGATCATACATTGTCGGACATTCGCCCCTTGTCTTACACGGTTTTTACAAACTTTAGTCAGACATTGACACCTTGCAGCTGAACCACCTCCATTCCCTGTTTTGATCGTGTGTGGTCTGGAAATACTACCTTTTCTTCCCCCGTTTGTGAGTAATTATGGCTGGACATTCACACCTACTTGCAGCCGAAAAACCACCTCTCCCGCTTTTGATGATGTATTGTCCGGCATTCTAGTCTTTTCTATCACATTTTTCAGCAATTATGATCTGACATTCACACCTACTTGCAGTCGAACAGCTCTGCTCCCGCTTTTGATTATGTTCGGTTGGATATTCAAACCTTTTCTTAACTGCTTTTTAAAAACTTTGGTCGTACGTTCACACCTTCTTGCAGCCGAACACCCCCGCTTCCGCTTTTGATGGTATATATTCGGGTATTCGAACCTTCTCTTACCCGCTTTTTACAAACTATGGTTGGACTTTCATACCTTCTTGTAGCTGAACAACTCCACTCCTGCTTTTGATGATTTATGGTTGGACATTCGCATCTTTTCCTACCCATTTTTCAGTAATTATAGGTGGATATTCACATCTTCTTGCAGCTGAACACCTCCTCTCCCGCTAATGATTATGTAAGGTTTGATATTCGAAAATTTTCTTTCATGTTTTAAAGCAATTATTAATGGACATTCACACCTACTTGCAGCCGAACACCACCTCTCCCGCTTTTGATGATGTATGGACCGGCATTCTTACATTTTCTAACACATTTTTCAGCAATTATGGTTGGAGAATCACACCTACTCAGAGCCGAACAACTCCGCTACCGCATTTGATGGTGTATAGTCGGGATTTCTCACCCTTTCTCATCAGCTTTTTGCAAATTATTCTCTGACATTCACACCTACTTGCAGTCGAACAGCTCTGCTCCCGCTTTTGATTATGTTTGGTTAGATATTCGAACCTTTTCTTAACTGCTTTTTTACAAACTTTGGTCGGACGTTCACACCTTCTTGCAGCCGAACACCTACACTTCCGGTTTTGATAGTGTATATTCGGGCATACGAACCTTTTCTTACCCGCTTTTTACAAACCATGGTCGGACTTTCACACCTTTTAGTAGCCGAACAACTCCGCTCCCGCTATTGATTGTGTACAGTCGGGTATTTTAACCTTTTCTTACCCGCTTTTTACCAACTATGGTCGGACATTCACACCTTCGTACAGCGGAACACCTCCGCTCCCTCTTTTGATGGTGTATGTTCGGGTATTCAAACCTTTTCTTACCCGCTTTTTACCAACTATAGTTGGACATTCACACCTTCTTACAGCAGAACACCTCCGCTCCCTGTTTTGATTATGTATGGTTTGACATTCGCACCTTCTCTCAACCGCCTTTTACTATGGTCGGCCATTCACAGCTTCCTCTCCACCATACTTGTATGGTGGGATATTCACACCCACCTGCATCCGAAGACCTCCGCCCCCACTTTTGTTGATATTTAGTCGGTGATTCGCACCTTACCCGCTTTTGGCAAACTATGGCCTTCTTGCAGCCAAACACCTCTGATCTCGCTTTTGATGATGTAAGGTTGGGCATTCAGACCTTGCTTCACCTGCTTTTCACCAAATATAGTCGGACATTCACACCCACTTGCATCCGAAGTCCTCCGCCCCAAATTTTGTTGATATTTAGTCGGACATTCGCACCTTACCCGCTTTTGGCAAACTATGGCCTTCTTGCAGCCAAACACCTCTGATCTCGCTTTTGATGATGTAAGGTTGGGCATTCAGACCTTGCTTCACCTGCTTTTCACCAAATATAGTCGGACATTCACACCTTCTTGCAGCCGAACACTTCCGCTCCACCTTTTAGTGTTCTATCACACCTTTTTTTCACCGCA
This sequence comes from Leuresthes tenuis, assembly GCF_036924035.1. Lineage (NCBI taxonomy): Eukaryota > Metazoa > Chordata > Actinopteri > Atheriniformes > Atherinopsidae > Leuresthes > Leuresthes tenuis. The sequence goes on along the minus strand of NW_027325375.1, from coordinate 12,308,945 downwards.
TTTTATACATTATGGTTGGAAATTTTCAACCACTCTCATCCGAAGACCTCTCCTCCCGCTTTTGTTAATATATTTGAACTTTAGTCGGACATTCAAACCTTCTTGCAGCTGAACCACCTCCGCTCCCTGTTTTGATCATATATGGTCTGGCAATACTACTTTTTCTTACCCGTTTGTGAGTAATTATGGCTGGACATTCACACCTACTTGCAGCCGAACACAACCTCTCTCGCTTTTGATGATGTATGGACCGGCATTCTTACCTTTTCTAACACATTTTTCAGCAATTATGGTCGGAGATTCACACCTACTCACAGCCGAACAACTCCGCTACCGCATTTGATGGTGTATAGTCGGGCATTCTCACCCTTTCTCATCAGCTTTTTGCAAATTATGATCTGACATTCACACCTACTTGCAGTCGAACAGCTCTGCTCCCGCTTTTGATTATGTATGGTTGGATATTCGAACCTTTTCTTAACTGCTTTTTACAAACTTTGGTTGGACGTTCACACCTTCTTGTAGCCGAACACATGCACTCCTGCTTTTGATGATGTATGGTTGGGCATTCGCACCTTTTTTTTACCCATTTTTCAGGTATTATGGGTGGACATTCACACCTTCTTGCAGCTGAACACCTCCTCTCCCACTTATGATCATGTGTGGTTTGATTTTCGAAAATTTTCTTTCATGTTTTCTAGCAATTATTGATGGACATTTAGACCTTCTTGCAGCTGAACACCACCTCTCCCGATTTTGATTATGTATGGACCGGCATTTTTACCTTTTCTAACACATTTTTCAGCAATTATGGTTGGAGATTCACACCTACTCACAGCCGAACAACTCCGCTACCGCATTTGATGGTGTATAGTCGGGCATTCTCACCCTTTCTCATCAGCTTTTTGCAAATTATGATCTGACATTCACACCTACTTGCAGTCGAACAGCTCTGCTCCCGCTTTTGATTATGTTTGGTTAGATATTCTAACCTTTTCTTAACTGCTTTTTACAAACTTTGGTCGGACGTTCACAATATCTTGCAGCCGAACACCTCCGCTTCCACTTTTGATGGTGTATATTCGGGCATACGAACCTTTTCTTACCCGCTTTTTACAAACCAAGGTCGGACTTTCACACCTTCTCTTAGCTGAACAACTCCGCTCCCTCTTTTGATTGTGTACAGTCGGGTAATTTAACCTTTTCTTACCCGCTTTTTACCATCTATGGTCGGACATTCACACCGTCTTACAGCGGAACACCTCCGCTCCCTCTTTTGATGATGTATGGTTAGGCATTCGCACCTTTTCTTACCCATTTTTCAGTAATTATGGGTAGACATTCACACCTTCTTGCAGCTGAACACCTCCTCTCCCGCTTACGATCATGTGCAGTTTGATATTCGAAAATTTTCTTTCATGTTTTCTAGCAATTATTGATGGACATTCAGACCGTCTTGCAGCTGAACACCTCCGCTCCCACTTTTGATGGTGTATAGTCGGGCTTTCGAGCCTTTTCTTCCCCGGTTTTTACAAATTATGGTTGGACATTCAGACCTTCTTGCAGCCGAAAACCTCCACTCCCTCTTTTGATCATACATTGTCGGGCATTCGCACCTTTTCTTACCTTCTTTTTACAAACCATGGTCGGACTTTCACACCTTTTAGTAGCCGAACAACTCCGCTCCCGCTATTGATTGTGTACAGTCGGGTATTTTAACCTTTTCTTACCTGCTTTTTACCAACTATGGTTGGACATTCACACCTTCTTACAGCAGAACACCTCCGCTCCCTGTTTTGATTATGTATGGTTTGACATTCGCACCTTCTCTCACCCGCCTTTTACTATGGTCGGCCATTCACAGCTTCCTCTCCACCATACTTGTATGGTGGGATATTCACACCCACTTGCATCCGAAGACCTCCGCCCCCACTTTTGTTGATATTTAGTCGGTCATTCGCACCTTACCCGCTTTTGGCAAACTATGGCCTTCTTGCAGCCAAACACCTCTGATCTCGCTTTTGATGATGTAAGGTTGGGCATTCAGACCTTGCTTCACCTGCTTTTCACCAAATATAGTCGGACATTCACACCTTCTTGCAGCCGAACACTTCCGCTTTTAGTGTTCTATGAGGCATTCACATATTTTTTTTCACCGTATTTTATAGATTATGGTTGGAAATTCTCACCCACTCTCATCCGAAGACCTCTCCTCCCGCTTTTGTTAATATATAGTCGGGCATTCGAACCTTTTCTTACCCGCTTTTTACAAATTATGGTCGAACATTCACACCTACTTGCAGCTGAATACTTCCGCTCCACCTTTTAGGTATGTATGGTTGGCATTTGCACCTCTTTTTATACTGATTGCTGAAGATTAAGTTGTTCTTTCTCAAACTACAATTTTTTTTTAATTGTTGAAACTTGATTTGAAGTGGATAAATAAGGAGGACAAACAGTTTTAAGTCAGGCTGATAGAAGGAATTAATTTTATAGCAAAATCTGTATTTCGTCATATGTCGAGAGATGCTTATTGCTGAAGAAGTTCTTTCTCATTCTACAAAGTACAACGTTGTTTATCGTTGAAACTTGATTAGACATGAATAAATATGAAGGACAAAGCAGTCTTAACTTGGTTTGAGTTAATGAATTCGTTTTATAGGAGAATCCAAATTCGTGCATAACTCATAAAATAGAGCTTATTTTCGGATTCCTGAAGAATGAGTCTGGTTCTTTCTCATAATACAAAGTTTGTTGTTTATTGTTGAAACTTAATCAGAAGTGAAGAAATAAATGAATGCCTATCAACAAATGTGGGATCTAAACTCTAGTGCTTCCTCTAAAATAATTTCCTTTCTCAATTTAGAAATGTGTGTGTGTAAGTCACAACACCCGTGACACCAAAACGGCTTTCTTTTCTCTACACTCTGCACTATGAGCACACACACCAAATCAGAAAGGCTTTTTTCTCTCTTTTCTACATTATGGACTGTGGGGACACAAAACCGCTCTCTCTTTTTTTTTTTGATTGTGTGCCAGGGCGTTGTCTCACATATTAGATTATGCTTAAGATACGAATGGGTTTATCAGTCACATCAGAATCCATACATACTGATCCTCCCGTAATAAAATGGTCGGATCTTATCAAACACACTTTGTTTCTTGTGACAATCAAGTCAGCGAAACAGCGTATACACGTCAAGACACTGAATCAAGTTTGCCACAAGAACTCATAAGTTTGGCAGTATTGCTCTGCCGTCAGCAATCATACACCCATTTTATTTTCGTGAGACGTGCAGGCACCTGTTCATCTACTGTTCTATCACTATGAATTAGTTTATCTATTATCAATAAGGATACTTCTACAACTACTATCAAAGTATGTCCAGACTTCTTATGTTGTCAGTTGCTATATATGAATAAGTGGGTAGCTACTGACAAGCATTAAGCATGTCACACAGCCCAAACATATAACATTTCAGGACACACCACACAGTTAACAACCACAGTGAAGTGTCAAAGCCCAAACATTCAACAGGACACTTACACAACACATTCGAATCAAACAGTCAGACAACATACAAGAACATATACCCCAGCCGGCATTGCTCCCTGCCTATTTTCTTACAGCTCACTATGTGTGCGCACACCTTTATTCACAAACTCTTCAACTTATACTCTTTTACCGAAGCTGCTACAGCTCGATTGGCCGAATACCCTTAGATCCTATTTCGGTGAATTTGACATCTGCCTTACATGTAACAGATTAGCGGTTTAGCAGTTTTAATTTAGTTTGAGTGAAGAAATTCATTTTATAGCAAAATCTGAAATCGTGAAGCACTCATGAAAGTAAGCTTATTCTCGGATTCCTGAAACTTTAGATTTGCTCTTTCTTTTACTGCAAAGTACAACGTTGTTTTTTTTGTTTAAATCTTTCTAGACATGGTAAATATGAACGACAAAGCAGTTTTAACATAGTTTGAGTGAAGGAATTCATTTTATAGATAAAATCCCAAGAGTCTGCAGAGAAAAGAGAGTGAATGCGAAGTAGACTTTAACTAGGCTATGGGAGCGAGCCGAGTGTCGGCTAACCGGGAGAATTGCTTGAAAGAAACGCGACACCCGAATGAACGGTCAGAACAAAGCCTCAATACGGGATTCTCGTGGTGTTTTTGTTGCTGCCTTGTCTTTTGCATAGAGTAAAAGACAAGGCAGCCATCGAATAGGGCCCGATTGTTCCTACTTGGTCAGCCGAGGAGCAAGGGGCACTAATGACTTGTTTCTATTATTGGCAGGCTTTACCTTTGCGGGTGAAGCCCTTTCTGTCTGTGCAAAAGAAATCTTGCTACTTTGCAGAGTGACTTCTCTGAGTAGAGTCGCCTTACTTGTTGCGACTGTGCCGATGTTCGAAGCTGGAGTGCAAAGTTGTTGCTTGAATGGTGCTTGCTGGAGCATGCGGGAGTGCAAAGTTATACCATTTAAAAGGGCTGAAGAGTGCTCAGTGCAGCGGGTGGGCGGAGGTGCAACGTGACACTCTGGCCACCTATGGCCATAAAAAGAACACTGCTACAAGTGCGCATTGTGCCAGCAAGGGCCCTCGGACCTGAAACAGTGGACAGTTATCGCTTCTCGGCCTTTTGGCTAAGATCAAGTGTAGTATCTGTTCTTATCAGTTTAATATGTCCTCTATACGAGGACAACATATTAAATGGATTTTTAAGAATAGGAGTTGAAAAAGAAGCTTGCTCCGTTCACTCCAAGCCTCGACCCGGTACTGCAGTGCCGCTGGGAACGGTGCGCTCTCCTCTGCTCTTGTGAAAAAGCAAACAGCGGTGCAGGATGGAAGTTTCAGGGAGCCCAAGATGAAACTTTCTTTTAATCTGCTGAGAAAAGAGAGTGAATGCGAAGTGGACTTTAACACGGCTCTGGGAGCGAGCCGAGTGCGGGCTAACCGGGAGAATTGCTTGAAAGAAACGCGACACCGAATGAGTGGTCAGAACAAAGCCTCAATACGGTGTTCCCGTGGTGTTTGTGGCTGCCTTGTCTTTTGCACAGAGAAAAAGACAAGGCAGCCATCGAATGGATTGTTTCTACTTGGTCAGCCGAGGAGCAGGGGGGGGGGGGCAAGCGTCTCAACCAAGCAAAGCTCACCAAGTAGGAACAATCGGGCCCTTTTCGATGGCTGCAACACCTGAAAGAGATATTGATGCGAGACCCGATCAAATGCTTTTTCAAAGTCTAAATTTAAGATGACAAGCCGGGTGTTTCTGTCTCTAGCGTAATCAATGATGTCTCGAATCAGTACGAGGCTGTCGGTGAGTTGTCTCCCTGAGATGGCACAAGCTTGGTCTGGGTGAATTACCTCCTCTAAAACAGAGGACATCCGTGTTGCTAAAACCTTGCTAAAAAGTTTACAGTCAAAGTTTAAAAGTGTGATGGGCCTCCAATTCTTTAGGTCAGTCTTATCATTTTTTTTATAAAGTAGAGTCACTATTCCCACTCTAAAACTGTCAGGCAGTCGGTCGAGTTTTTCAAAATCTTTAAAAACATCTAAAATGTCTGATGATAAAAGGTCCCAATAGGTCAGATAGAATTCTGCAGGAAGCCCGTCTAAACCCGGAGCTCGACTTCTCTTAAAACCTGTTTTAAAACCATTTTTTTAACTCTAAAGCAGTAAAATTCTGTGTCAAGTGTGCATTCTCTTTTACGGTTTTGTCAACGAATTTTAAGATTTCTGCCGATGTTTCCAAGTGCACTGGTTTCTCTTTGTACATGTTACTATAAAAGGTATGTACAGTTTCAATCATCTCTTGTGTGGATTTTGTTAAAAACCCATCTTCTCTTTTTAGATTTTGAATACACTCCTTTTTATTTATAACTTTCTTTCTTTTTCACCTTCCTCAATTTCCTGCTCCCTGCTTCTTACAAAAATTCCTTTACTCTTTATTTCTGCTAAAACTGACATTTCCTTTTTGACATCTTTGATTTCTTCTTTAAAGTCTATGCCACACTGATTTAGTTTAAAGTAGCGCTGTAAGCGTTTATGTAGTCCCATCATACATCTATTCTCTTTCCTTTTTTTACGTTTACCTTGCTGTTTAAAAAAAGTCTGGGTCGTTTCCTTCACCATTTCCCACCATTGTGCATGTGTTTCGTAGAGGTCTTGAAGGGTCTGCCACTCTTTATAACATTCCCTGTACTGACTGACTATGATTTCATCCTCCAACAGGGAACAGTTGAGTTTCCACAGACCACTTCCTACCATCACACCAGAAGGGGGTGAAAGGGTGCAGGAGAGCACAAGGTGGTCTGAAAAGAAAACAGGGGTTAATCTAACATCAGTGGGTGGGCAATCTCTAGTAAAGAAATAATCAATGCGAGAGGCTCTGGTGCCATCATGACTAAACCAGGTGAAGCCCTCCTCTCTGGGATGCATGGTTTTAAAACAGTCAGTAAGCTTAAAATCCCTGCATATGCCCTGAAGTAAAATCGAAGTCTTATCCACTTTAAAATCTACCCCTGCTCTTTTTCTATCTTTCCTGCTCAAGATACAGTTAAAATCCCCTCCTACAACTAAAGGTACTTGCCCTAGCATGTAAAGCTGTATATCTTCTAAAAGGTCATACCTTTCATTTTTTCCATTGAAACCATAAATATTTAAGAGGTTAAAGTCTTGCCCCATAAAATTCAAGTGTGCTAAAAGTGCCCGTCCGTCTCTCACCACTGTGCTACCTTTCACCAGAACATGCGGATTTTTAATTAGAATGGCCACACCATCATTTTTATTTTGATTTGAGCCACTCCATATCGATAAATGGGGCCACATTTCCTCCCATTGTCTATGGTTTTTTAAAAAAGGTAGTCCACATTCTTGTATTAAAAACACATCTGATTTTATGGAGTCTAAGAAGGATAAAATACTCTGGGCTCTTGTCTTTGATTTCACACTTCTCACATTTAGTGTTGAGAAGGTGAGAACCATTAAAAGCATAAAGGAAAGTAGGTATGTAATTTTCGTTTTTCTAAGTTATCAAAACAAATTACACACAGGTTATTTCTTGGGAAACTAGCTCTTCCTTCATTTCTTTAGGTGAAAAGTGAGTAGGGTGATCTATATTTCCTTTTCGGACTCTCGGTGTTGGCCTCTGACGCAATGTTGCATTTAACTTTGAGTCCCTGGGGGTTGATTGCAGAGCTGAAGTTAAAAAGGAGACCTCATTTGGTGAGTCGGAGGGGAAGACTCTAGGTTCTTCCACTGAAGAACTGTCTGAAAGGGACCTAACCCTTCCCCTCTTCTCTGATACCACTGGGGAATCAGAGGCTCAGATGCCGTCCTCTTCGGCTGTTGACCTTCTGGGAGGTGAGTATCTTCACTAGACTCACCTGTCTGCTCTTCCTCCTCATTTAGCGTAGCTCCACCCTCTGCCTGTGAATTCTCACAGACTTCAACACTGAGTGGTGAGGCCTCTACAGGCCCCTCCCCTTTTTGCTCCTCACTTCCAATCCAAGCTTTTGGCGGGAAGTTTGAATTTATTGGGTCAACCTCTTCACTTTGTTCACCAACTGCCACCTTTGGTCCTTCTCTTTGTTGGCTTGACTGTGGCTTTACCGTCTTTAATTTGTTGGCAAAAGATTTAGGGCAATCTCTGAAGAGGTGATTTAATTCTCCACAGAGATTACATTTCCTGCCATTTGGACACTCTCCAAAAGTTTGCCCAATTTCTCTGCTCTTCCCACATAACACCTTGGTACAAGCCTCAACCAGGTGCCCATGCTCACCACACTTGCGGCAGAACTTGGGCTGCCCCTGGTAGTGGATGTAACCTCCGTTTTCAAGGTGGCCAGAGTGTCGCCCACCCGCTGCACTGAGCACTCTTCAGCCCTTTTAAATGGTATAACTTTGCACTCCCGCACGCTCCAGCAAGCACCATTCAAGCAACAACTTTGCACTCCAGCTTCGAACATCGGCACAGTCGCAAAGAGTAAGGCGACTCTACTCAGAGAAGTCACTCTGCATAGTAAGAAGATTTCTTTTGCACAGACAGAAAGGGCTTCACCCGCAAAGGTAAAGCCTGCCAAAAATAGAAACAACTCATTAGTGCTGCTCTCCACAGAAATCTTTAGTAAAAGGCGAAAGACTTGTACGTTATGAAGAGAAACCAGAGTACGATTATCCGTCACTGCGGGAGCAGGGCATCAGGCTAGTTGGCATAGCCACCTTCCCCATGGTGAGCTTTGCTTGGTTGAGACGCTTGCTCCCCCCCCCCCCCTTGCTCCTCGGCTGACTAACTAGGAACAATCGGGCCCTATTCGATGGCTGCCTTGTCTTTTACTCTGTGCAATAGACAAGGCAGCAACAAAAACACCACGAGAATCCCGTATTGAGGCTTTGTTCTGATCGCTCATTCGGTGTCGCGTTTCTTTCAAGCAATTCTCCCGGTTAGCCCACACTCGGCTCGCTCCCATAGCCGTGTTAAAGTCTACTTCGCATTCACTCTCTTTTCTCAGCAGACTCTTGGGATTTTATCTATAAAATGAATTCCTTCACTCAAACTATGTGAAAACTGCGTTGTCCTTAATATTTACCATGTCTAGAAAGATTTAAACAAAAAAAACAACGTTGTACTTTGCAGTAAAAGAAAGAGCAAATCTAAAGTTTCAGGAATCCGAGAATAAGCTTACTTTCATGAGTTCTTCACGATTTCGGATTTTGCTATAAAATGAATTCCTTCACTCAAACTAAATTAAAACTGCTAAACCGCTAATCTGTTATATGTAAGGCAGATGTCAAATTCACCGAAATAGGATCAAAGGGTATTCGGCCAATCGAGCTGTAGCAGCTTCGGTAAAAGAGTATAAGTTGAAGAGTTTGTGAATAAAGGTGTGCGCACACATAGTGTGCTGTACAAAAATAGTTAGGGAGCAATGCCGGCTGGGGTATATGTTCTTGTATGTTGTCTGACTGTTTGATTTGAATGTGTTGTGTAAGTGTCCTGTTGAATGTTACATGTTTGGGCTTTGACACGCTTCACTGTGGTTGTTAACTGTGTGGTGTGTCCTGAAATGTTATATGTTTGGGCTGTGTGACATGCTTAATGCTTGTCAGTAGCTACCCACTTATTCATATATAGCAACTGACAACGTAAGAAGTCCGGACATACTTTGATAGAGTAGTTGTAGAAGTATCCTTATTGATAATAGATAAACTAATTCATACTGATAGAACAGTAGATGAACAGGTGCCTGCACATGTCTCACGAAAATAAAATGGATGTATGATTGCTGACGGCAGAGCAATACTGCCAAACTTATGAGTTCTTGTGGCAAACTTGATTCAGTGTCTTGACGTGTATACGCTGTTTCGCTGACTTGATTGTCACAAGAAACAAAGTGTGTTTGATAAGATCCGACCATTTTATTACGGGAGGATCAGTATGTATGGATTCTGATGTGACTGATAAACCCATTCGTATCTTAAGCATAATCTAATACGTGAGACAACGCCCTGGCACACGATAAAAAAAAAAAAAGAGAGAGAGCGGTTTTGTGTCCCCACAGTCCATAATGTAGAAAAGAGAGAAAAAAGCCTTTCTGATTTGGTGTGTGTACTCATAGTTCAGAGTGTAGAGAAAAGAAAGCCGTTTTGGTGTCACGGGTGTTGTGACTTACACACACACATTTCTAAATTGAGAAAGGAAATTATTTTAGAGGAAGCACTAGAGTTTAGATCCCACATTTGTTGATAGGCATTCATTTATTTCTTCACTTCTGATGAAGTTTCAACAATAAACAACAAACTTTGTATTATGAGAAAGAACCAGACTCATTCTTCAGGAATCCGAAAATAAGCTCTATTTTATGAGTTATGCACGAATTCGGATTCTCCTATAAAACGAATTCATTAACTCAAACCAAGTTAAGACTGCTTTGTCCTTCATATTTATTCATGTCTAATCAAGTTTCAACGATAAACAACGTTGTACTTTGTAGAATGAGAAAGAACTTCTTCAGCAATAAGCATCTCTCGACATATGACGAAATACAGATTTTGCTATAAAATTAATTCCTTCTATCAGCCTGACTTAAAACTGTTTGTCCTCCTTATTTATCCACTTCAAATCAAGTTTCAACAATTAAAAAAAATTTGTAGTTTGAGAAAGAAGAACTTAATCTTCAGCAATCAGTATAAAAAGAGGTGCAAATGCCAACCATACATACCTAAAAGGTGGAGCGGAAGTATTCAGCTGCAAGTAGGTGTGAATGTTCGACCATAATTTGTAAAAAGCGGGTAAGAAAAGGTTCGAATGCCCGACTATATATTAACAAAAGCGGGAGGAGAGGTCTTCGGATGAGAGTGGGTGAGAATTTCCAACCATAATCTATAAAATACGGTGAAAAAAAATATGTGAATGCCTCATAGAACACTAAAAGCGGAAGTGTTCGGCTGCAAGAAGGTGTGAATGTTCGACCATAATTTGTAAAAAGCGGGTAAGAAAAGGTTCGAATGCCCGACTATATATTAACAAAAGGGGGAGGAGAGGTCTTCGGATGAGAGTGGGTGAGAATTTCCAACCATAATCTATAAAATACGGTGAAAAAAAATATGTGAATGCCTCATAGAACACTAAAAGCGGAAGTGTTCGGCTGCAAGAAGGTGTGAATGTCCGACTATATTTGGTGAAAAGCAGGTGAAGCAAGGTCTGAATGCCCAACCTTACATCATCAAAAGCGAGATCAGAGGTGTTTGGCTGCAAGAAGGCCATAGTTTGCCAAAAGCGGGTAAGGTGCGAATGACCGACTAAATATCAACAAAATTGGGGGCGGAGGTCTTCGGATGCAAGTGGGTGTGAATATCCCACCATACAAGTATGGTGGAGAGGAAGCTGTGAATGGCCGACCATAGTAAAAGGCGGGTGAGAGAAGGTGCGAATGTCAAACCATACATAATCAAAACAGGGAGCGGAGGTGTTCTGCTGTAAGAAGGTGTGAATGTCCAACCATAGTTGGTAAAAAGCGGGTAAGAAAAGGTTAAAATACCCGACTGTACACAATCAATAGCGGGAGCGGAGTTGTTCGGCTACTAAAAGTCCGACCATGGTTTGTAAAAAGCGGGTAAGAAAAGGTGCGAATGCCCGACAATGTATGATCAAAAGAGGGAGTGGAGGTTTTCGGCTGCAAGAAGGTCTGAATGTCCAACCATAATTTGTAAAAACCGGGGAAGAAAAGGCTCGAAAGCCCGACTATACACCATCAAAAGTGGGAGCGGAGGTGTTCAGCTGCAAGACGGTCTGAATGTCCATCAATAATTGCTAGAAAACATGAAAGAAAATTTTCGAATATCAAACTGCACATGATCATAAGCGGGAGAGGAGGTGTTCAGCTGCAAGAAGGTGTGAATGTCTACCCATAATTACTGAAAAATGGGTAAGAAAAGGTGCGAATGCCTAAACATACATCATCAAAAGAGGGAGCGGAGGTGTTCCGCTGTAAGACGGTGTGAATGTCCGACCATAGATGGTAAAAAGCGGGTAAGAAAAGGTTAAATTACCCGACTGTACACAATCAAAAGAGGGAGCGGAGTTGTTCAGCTAAGAGAAGGTGTGAAAGTCCGACCTTGGTTTGTAAAAAGCGGGTAAGAAAAGGTTCGTATGCCCGAATATACACCATCAAAAGCGGAAGCGGAGGTGTTCGGCTGCAAGATATTGTGAACGTCCGACCAAAGTTTATAAAAAGCAGTTAAGAAAAGGTTCGAATATCTAACCAAACATAATCAAAAGCGGGAGCAGAGCTGTTCGACTGGAAGTAGGTGTGAATGTCAGATCATAATTTGCAAAAAGCTGATGAGAAAGGGTGAGAATGCCCGACTATACACCATCAAATGCGGTAGCGGAGTTGTTCGGCTGTGAGTAGGTGTGAATCTCCAACCATAATTGCTGAAAAATGTGTTAGAAAAGGTAAAAATGCCGGTCCATACATAATCAAAATCGGGAGAGGTGGTGTTCAGCTGCAAGAAGGTCTGAATGTCCATCAATAATTGCTAGAAAACATGAAAGAAAATTTTCCAAAATCAAACCACACATGATCATAAGTGGGAGAGGAGGTGTTCAGCTGCAAGAAGGTGTGAATGTCCACCCATAATACCTGAAAAATGGGTAAAAAAAAGGTGCGAATGCCCAACCATACATCATCAAAAGCAGGAGTGCATGTGTTCGGCTACAAGAAGGTGTGAACGTCCAACCAAAGTTTGTAAAAAGCCGTTTAGGAAAGGTTCGAATATCCAACCATACATAATCAAAAGCGGGAGCAGAGCTGTTCGACTGCAAGTAGGTGTGAATGTCAGATCATAATTTGCAAAAAGCTGATGAGAAAGGGTGAGAATGCCCGACTATACACCATTAAATGCGGTAGCGGAGTTGTTCGGCTGTGAGTAGGTGTGAATCTCCAACCATAATTGCTGAAAAATGGGTAAAAAAAAGGTGCGAATGCCCAACCATACATCATCAAAAGCAGGAGTGCATGTGTTCGGCTACAAGAAGGTGTGAACGTCCAACCAAAGTTTGTAAAAAGCAGTTAAGAAAAGGTTCGAATATCCAACCATACATAATCAAAAGCGGGAGCAGAGCTGTTCGACTGCAAGTAGGTGTGAATGTCAGATCATAATTTGCAAAAAGCTGATGAGAAAGGGTGAGAATGCCCGACTATACACCATCAAATGCGGGAGCGGAGTTGTTCGGCTGTGAGTAGGTGTGAATCTCCGACCATAATTGCTGAAAAATGTGTTAGAAAAGGTAAGAATGCCGGTCCATACATCATCAAAAGCGAGAGAGGTTGTGTTCGGCTGCAAGTAGGTGTGAATGTCCAGCCATAATTACTCACAAACGGGTAAGAAAAGGTAGTATTGCCAGACCATATATGATCAAAACAGGGAGCGGAGGTGGTTCAGCTGCAAGAAGGTTTGAATGTCCGACTAAAGTTCAAATATATTAACAAAAGCGGGAGGAGAGGTCTTCGGATGAGAGTGGTTGAAAATTTCCAACCATAATGTATAAAATGCGGTGAAAAAAAGGTGTGATAGAACACTAAAAGGTGGAGCGGAAGTGTTCGGCTGCAAGAAGGTGTGAATGTCCGACTATATTTGGTGAAAAGCAGGTGAAGCAAGGTCTGAATGCCCAACCTTACATCATCAAAAGCGAGATCAGAGGTGTTTGGCTGCAAGAAGGCCATAGTTTGCCAAAAGCGGGTAAGGTGCGAATGTCCGACTAAATATCAACAAAATTTGGGGCGGAGGTCTTCGGATGCAAGTGGGTGTGAATGTCCGACTATATTTGGTGAAAAGCAGGTGAAGCAAGGTCTGAATGCCCAACCTTACATCATCAAAAGCGAGATCAGAGGTGTTTGGCTGCAAGAAGGCCATAGTTTGCCAAAAGTGGGTAAGGTGCGAATGACCGACTAAATATCAACAAAAGTGGGGGCGGAGGTCTTCGGATGCAGGTGGGTGTGAATATCCCACCATACAAGTATGGTGGAGAGGAAGCTGTGAATGGCCGACCATAGTAAAAGGCGGGTGAGAGAAGGTGCGAATGTCAAACCATACATAATCAAAACAGGGAGCGGAGGTGTTCTGCTGTAAGAAGGTGTGAATGTCCGACCATAGTTGGTAAAAAGCGGGTAAGAAAAGGTTAAAATACCCGACTGTACACAATCAATAGCGGGAGCGGAGTTGTTCGGCTACTAAAAGGTGTGAAAGTCCGACCATGGTTTGTAAAAAGCGGGTAAGAAAAGGTGCAAATGCCCGACAATGTATGATCAAAAGAGGGAGTGGAGGTTTTCGGCTGCAAGAAGGTCTGAATGTCCAACCATAATTTGTAAAAACCGGGGAAGAAAAGGCTCGAAAGCCCGACTATACACCATCAAAAGTGGGAGCGGAGGTGTTCAGCTGCAAGACGGTCTGAATGTCCATCAATAATTGCTAGAAAACATGAAAGAAAATTTTCGAATATCAAACTGCACATGATCATAAGCGGGAGAGGAGGTGTTCAGCTGCAAGAAGGTGTGAATGTCTACCCATAATTACTGAAAAATGGGTAAGAAAAGGTGCGAATGCCTAACCATACATCATCAAAAGAGGGAGCGGAGGTGTTCCGCTGTAAGACGGTGTGAATGTCCGACCATAGATGGTAAAAAGCGGGTAAGAAAAGGTTAAATTACCCGACTGTACACAATCAAAAGAGGGAGCGGAGTTGTTCAGCTAAGAGAAGGTGTGAAAGTCTGACCTTGGTTTGTAAAAAGCGGGTAAGAAAAGGTTCGTATGCCCGAATATACACCATCAAAAGCGGAAGCGGAGTTGTTCGGCTGTGAGTAGGTGTGAATCTCCAACCATAATTGCTGAAAAATGTGTTAGAAAAGGTAAAAATGCCGGTCCATACATAATCAAAATCGGGAGAGGTGGTGTTCAGCTGCAAGAAGGTGTGAATGTCCACCCATAATACCTGAAAAATGGGTAAAAAAAAAGGTGCGAATGCCCAACCATACATCATCAAAAGCAGGAGTGCATGTGTTCGGCTACAAGAAGGTGTGAACGTCCAACCAAAATATGTAAAAAGCAGTTAAGAAAAGGTTCGAATATCCAACCAAACATAATCAAAAGCGGGAGCAGAGCTGTTCGACTGCAAGTAGGTGTGAATGTCAGATCATAATTTGCAAAAAGCTGATGAGAAAGGGTGAGAATGCCCGACTATACACCATCAAATGCGGGAGCGGAGTTGTTCGGCTGTGAGTAGGTGTGAATCTCCGACCATAATTGCTGAAAAATGTATTAGAAAAGGTAAAAATGCCGGTCCATACATCATCAAAAGCGAGAGGGGTTGTGTTCGGCTGCAAGTAGGTGTGAATGTCCAGCCATAATTACTCACAAACGGGTAAGAAAAGGTAGTATTGCCAGACCATATATGATCAAAACAGGGAGCGGAGGTGGTTCAGCTGCAAGAAGGTTTGAATGTCCGACTAAAGTTCAAAAATATTAAAGAAAGCGGGAGGAGAGGTCTTCGGATGAGAGTGGTTGAAAATTTCCGACCATAATGTATAAAATGCGGGTAAGGTCCGAATGTCCGACTAAATATCAAAAAAATTTGGGGCAGAGGTCTTCGGATGCAAGTGGGTGTGAATGTCCAACCATACAAGTATGGTGGAGAGGAAGCTGTGAATAGCCGACCATAGTTTGGAAAAAGCGGGTAAGAAAAGGTTTGAATACCCGAACATACACCATCAAAAGAGGGAGCGGAGGTGTTCCGCTGTACGAAGGTGTGAATGTCCGACCATAGTTGGTAAAAAGCGGGTAAGAAAAGGTTAAAATACCCGACTGTACACAATCAATAGCGGGAGCGGATGTGTTCGGCTACAAGAAGGTGTGAAAGTCCGACCATGGTTTGTAAAAAGCGGGTAAGAAAAGGTGCGAATGTCCGAAAATTTATGTTCAAAAGAGAGAGCGGAGGTTTTCGGATACAAGAAGGTTTGAATGTCCCACCATAGTTTGTAAAAAGCGGGTAAGAAAAGGTTCGAATGCCCGACTATACACCATCAAAAGTGGGAGCAGAGGTGTTCCGCTGTAAGACGGTGGGAATGTCCGACCATAGTTGGTAAAAAGCGGGTAAGAAAAGGTTAAAATACCCGACTGTACACAATCAATAGCAGGAGCGGAGTTGTTCGGCTACAAGAAGGTGTGAAAGTCCGACCATGGTTTGTAAAAACCGGGAAGAAAAGGCTCGAAAGCCCGACTATACACCATCAAAAAGAAGGTTTGAATGTCCATCAATAATTGCTTTAAAACAAGAAAGTAAATTTTCGAATATCAAACCGTACATGATCATAAGCGGGAGAGGAGGTGTTCCGCTGTAAGACGGTGTGAATGTCCGACCATAGTTGGTAAAAAGCGGGTAAGAAAAGGTTAAAATACCCGACTGTACACAATCAATAGCGGGAGCGGAGTTGTTCGGCTACTAAAAGGTGTGAAAGTCCGACCCTGGTTTGTAAAAAGCGGGTAAGAAAAGGTTCGAATGCCCGAACATACACCATCAAAAGAGGGAGCGGAGGTGTTCCGCTGTAAGACGGTGTGAATGTCCGACCATAGTTGGTAAAAAGCGGGTAAGAAAAGGTTAAAATACCCGACTGTACACAATCAATAGCAGGAGCGGAGTTGTTCGGCTACAAGAAGGTGTGAAAGTCCGACCATGGTTTGTAAAAACCGGGAAGAAAAGGTTCGAATGCCCGACTATACACCATCAAAAAGAAGGTTTGAATGTCCATCAATAATTGCTTTAAAACAAGAAAGTAAATTTTCGAATATCAAACCGTACATGATCATAAGCGGGAGAGGAGGTGTTCCGCTGTAAGACGGTGTGAATGTCCGACCATAGTTGGTAAAAAGCGGGTAAGAAAAGGTTAAAATACCCGACTGTACACAATCAATAGCGGGAGCGGAGTTGTTCGGCTACTAAAAGGTGTGAAAGTCCGACCCTGGTTTGTAAAAAGCGGGTAAGAAAAGGTTCGAATGCCCGAACATACACCATCAAAAGAGGGAGCGGAGGTGTTCCGCTGTAAGACGGTGTGAATGTCCGATCATAGTTGGTAAAAAGCGGGTAAGAAAAGGTTAAAATACCCGACTGTACACAATCAAAAGAGGGAGCGGAGTTGTTCAGCTAAGAGAAGGTGTGAAAGTCCGACCATGGTTTGTAAAAAGCGGGTAAGAAAAGGTTCGTATGCCCGAATATACACTATCAAAACCGGAAGTGTAGGTGTTCGGCTGCAAGAAGGTGTGAACGTCCGACCAAAGTTTGTAAAAAAGCAGTTAAGAAAAGGTTCGAATATCTAACCAAACATAATCAAAAGCGGGAGCAGAGCTGTTCGACTGCAAGTAGGTGTGAATGTCAGAGAATAATTTGCAAAAAGCTGATGAGAAAGGGTGAGAAATCCCGACTATACACCATCAAATGCGGTAGCCTAGTTGTTCGGCTGTGAGTAGGTGTGAATCTCCAACCATAATTGCTGAAAAATGTGTTAGAAAAGGTAAAAATGCCGGTCCATACATCATCAAAATCGGGAGAGGTGGTGTTCAGCTGCAAGAAGGTCTAAATGTCCATCAATAATTGCTAGAAAACATGAAAGAAAATTTTCAAAAATCAAACCACACATGATCATAAGTGGGAGAAGAGGTGTTCAGCTGCAAGAAGGTGTGAATGTCCAGCCATAATTACTCACAAACGGGTAAGAAAAGGTAGTATTGCCAGACCATATATGATCAAAACAGGGAGCGGAGGTGGTTCAGCTGCAAGAAGGTTTGAATGCCCGACTAAAGTTCAAATATATTAACAAAAGCGGGAGGAGAGGTCTTCGGATGAGAGTGGTTGAAAATTTCCAACCATAATGTATAAAATGCGGTGAAAAAAAGGTGTGATAGAACACTAAAAGGTGGAGCGGAAGTGTTCGGCTGCAAGAAGGTGTGAATGTCCGACTATATTTGGTGAAAAGCAGGTGAAGCAAGGTCTGAATGCCCAACCTTACATCATCAAAAGCGAGATCAGAGGTGTTTGGCTGCAAGAAGGCCATAGTTTGCCAAAAGCGGGTAAGGTGCGAATGTCCGACTAAATATCAACAAAATTTGGGGCGGAGGTCTTCGGATGCAAGTGGGTGTGAATGTCCGACTATATTTGGTGAAAAGCAGGTGAAGCAAGGTCTGAATGCCCAACCTTACATCATCAAAAGCGAGATCAGAGGTGTTTGGCTGCAAGAAGGCCATAGTTTGCCAAAAGCGGGTAAGGTGCGAATGACCGACTAAATATCAACAAAAGTGGGGGCGGAGGTCTTCGGATGCAAGTGGGTGTGAATATCCCACCATACAAGTATGGTGGAGAGGAAGCTGTGAATGGCCGACCATAGTAAAAGGCGGGTGAGAGAAGGTGCGAATGTCAAACCATACATAATCAAAACAGGGAGCGGAGGTGTTCTGCTGTAAGAAGGTGTGAATGTCCAACCATAGTTGGTAAAAAGCGGGTAAGAAAAGGTTAAAATACCCGACTGTACACAATCAATAGCGGGAGCGGAGTTGTTCGGCTACTAAAAGTTGTGAAAGTCCGACCATGGTTTGTAAAAAGCGGGTAAGAAAAGGTGCGAATGCCCGACAATATATGATCAAAAGAGGGAGTGGAGGTTTTCGGCTGCAAGAAGGTCTGAATGTCCAACCATAATTTGTAAAAACCGGGGAAGAAAAGGCTCGAAAGCCCGACTATACACCATCAAAAGTGGGAGCGGAGGTGTTCAGCTGCAAGACGGTCTGAATGTCCATCAATAATTGCTAGAAAACATGAAAGAAAATGTTCAAATATCAAACTGCACATGATCATAAGCGGGAGAGGAGGTGTTCAGCTGCAAGAAGGTGTGAATGTCTACCCATAATTACTGAAAAATGGGTAAGAAAAGGTGCGAATGCCTAACCATACATCATCAAAAGAGGGAGCGGAGGTGTTCCGCTGTAAGACGGTGTGAATGTCCGATCATAGTTGGTAAAAAGCGGGTAAGAAAAGGTTAAAATACCCGACTGTACACAATCAAAAGAGGGAGCGGAGTTGTTCAGCTAAGAGAAGGTGTGAAAGTCCGACCATGGTTTGTAAAAAGCGGGTAAGAAAAGGTTCGTATGCCCGAATATACACTATCAAAACCGGAAGCGTAGGTCTTCGGCTGCAAGAAGGTGTGAACGTCCGACCAAAGTTTGTGAAAAAGCAGTTAAGAAAAGGTTCGAATATCTAACCAAACATAATCAAAAGCGGGAGCAGAGCTGTTCGACTGCAAGTAGGTGTGAATGTCAGAGAATAATTTGCAAAGAGCTGATGAGAAAGGGTGAGAAATCCCGACTATACACCATCAAATGCGGTAGCGGAGTTGTTCTGCTGTGAGTAGGTGTGATTCTCCAACTATAATTGCTGAAAAATGTGTTAGAAAAGGTAAGAATGCCGGTCCATACATCATCAAAAGCGAGAGAGGTTGTGTTCGGCTGCAAGTAGGTGTGAATGTCCAGCCATAATTACTCACAAACGGGTAAGAAAAGGTAGTATTGCCAGACCATATATGATCAAAACAGGGAGCGGAGGTGGTTCAGCTGCAAGAAGGTTTGAATGTCCGACTAAAGTTCAAATATATTAACAAAAGCGGGAGGAGAGGTCTTCGGATGAGAGTGGTTGAAAATTTCCGACCATAATGTATAAAATGCGGTGAAAAAAAGGTGTGATAGAACACTAAAAGGTGGAGCGGAAGTGTTCGGCTGCAAGAAGGTGTGAATGTCCGACTATATTTGGTGAAAAGCAGGTGAAGCAAGGTCTGAATGCCCAACCTTACATCATCAAAAGCGAGATCAGAGGTTTTTGGCTGCAAGAAGGCCATAGTTTGCCAAAAGCGGGTAAGGTGCGAATGTCCGACTAAATATCAACAAAATTTGGGGCGGAGGTCTTCGGATGCAAGTGGGTGTGAATGTCCGACTATATTTGGTGAAAAGCAGGTGAAGCAAGGTCTGAATGCCCAACCTTACATCATCAAAAGCGAGATCAGAGGTGTTTGGCTGCAAGAAGGCCATAGTTTGCCAAAAGCGGGTAAGGTGCGAATGACCGACTAAATATCAACAAAAGTGGGGGCGGAGGTCTTCGGATGCAGGTGGGTGTGAATATCCCACCATACAAGTATGGTGGAGAGGAAGCTGTGAATGGCCGACCATAGTAAAAGGCGGGTGAGAGAAGGTGCGAATGTCAAACCATTCATAATCAAAACAGGGAGCGGAGGTGTTCTGCTGTAAGAAGGTGTGAATGTCCAACCATAGTTGGTAAAAAGCGGGTAAGAAAAGGTTAAAATACCCGACTGTACACAATCAATAGCAGGAGCGGAGTTGTTCGGCTACAAGAAGGTGTGAAAGTCCGACCATGGTTTGTAAAAACCGGGAAGAAAAGGCTCGAAAGCCCGACTATACACCATCAAAAAGAAGGTTTGAATGTCCATCAATAATTGCTTTAAAACAAGAAAGTAAATTTTCGAATATCAAACCGTACATGATCATAAGCGGGAGAGGAGGTGTTCCGCTGTAAGACGGTGTGAATGTCCGACCATACTTGGTAAAAAGCGGGTAAGAAAAGGTTAAAATACCCGACTGTACACAATCAATAGCGGGACCGGATGTGTTCGGCTACAAGAAGATGTGAAAGTCCGACCATGGTTTGTAAAAAGCGGGTAAGAAAAGGTGCGAATGTCCGACAATGTATGATCAAAAGAGAGAGCGGAGGTTTTCGGATACAAGAATGTTTGAATGTCCCACCATAGTTTGTAAAAAGCGGGTAAGAAAAGGTTCGAATGCCCGACTATACACCATCAAAAGCGGGAGCAGAGGTGTTCCGCTGTAAGACGGTGTGAATGTCCGACCATAGTTGGTAAAAAGCGGGTAAGAAAAGGTTAAAATACCCGACTGTACACAATCAATAGCGGGAGCGGAGTTGTTCAGCTACAAGAAGGTGTGAAAGTCCGACCATGGTTTGTAAAAACCGGGAAGAAAAGGCTCGAAAGCCCGAATATACACCATCAAAAGTGGGAGCGGAGGTGTTCAGCTGCAAGACGGTCTGAATGTCCATCAATAATTGCTTTAAAACAAGAAAGTAAATTTTCGAATATCAAACCGCACATGATCATAAGCGGGAGAGGAGGTGTTCGGCTGCAAGAAGGTGTGAATGTCCACCCATAATTCATGAAAAATGGGTAAAAAAAAGGTGCGAATGCCTAAAAATACATTATCAAAAGCAGGTGTGAATGTCAGATCATAATTTGTAAAAAGCTGATGAGAAAGGGTGAGAATGCCCGACTATACACCATCAAAAGCGGGAGAGGTGGTGTTCGACTGCAAGTAGGTGTGAATGTCAAGCCATAATTACTCACAAACGGGTAAGAAAAGGTAGTAGCCAGACCATATATGATCAAAACAGGGAGCGGAGGTGGTTCAGCTTCAAGAAGGTTTGAATGTCAAACTAAAGTTCAAATATATTAACAAAAGCGGGAGGAGAGGTCTTCGGATGAGAGTGGTTGAAAATTTCCAACCATAATGTATAAAATGCGGTGAAAAAAAAGGTGTGATAGAACACTAAAAGGTGGAGCGGAAGTGTTCGGCTGCAAGAAGGTGTGAATGTCCGACTATATTTGGTGAAAAGCAGGTGAAGCAAGGTCTGAATGCCCAACCTTACATCATCAAAAGCAAGATCAGAGTTGTTTGGCTGCAAGAAGGCCATAGTTTGCCAAAAGCGGGTAAGGTGCGAATGTCCGACTAAATATCAACAAAATTTGGGGCGGAGGTCTTCGGATGCAAGTGGGTGTGAATATCCCACCATACAAGTATGGTGGAGAGGAAGCTGTGAATAGCCGACCATAGTTTGGAAAAAGCGGGTAAGAAAAGGTTTGAATGCCCGAACATACACCATCAAAAGAGGGAGCGGAGGTGTTCCGCTGTACGAAGGTGTGAATGTCCAACCATACTTGGTAAAAAGCGGGTAAGAAAAGGTTAATATACCCGACTGTACACAATCAATAGCGGGAGCGGAGTTGTTCGGCTACAAGAAGGTGTGACAGTCCGACCATGGTTTGTAAAAAGCGGGTAAGAAAAGGTGCGAATGTCCGACAATGTATGATCAAAAGAGAGAGCGGAGGTTTTCGGATACACGAAAGTTTGAATGTCCTACCATAGTTTGTAAATAGCGGGTAAGAAAAGGTTCGAATGCCCGACTATACACCATCAAAAGTGGGAGCAGAGGTGTTCCGCTGTAAGACGGTGTGAATGTCCGACCATAGTTGGTAAAAAGCGGGTAAGAAAAGGTTAAAATACCCGACTGTACACAATCAATAGCAGGAGCGGAGTTGTTCGGCTACAAGAAGGTGTGAAAGTCCGACCATGGTTTGTAAAAACCGGGAAGAAAAGGCTCGAAAGCCCGACTATACACCATCAAAAAGAAGGTTTGAATGTCCATCAATAATTGCTTTAAAACAAGAAAGTAAATTTTCGAATATCAAACCGTACATGATCATAAGCGGGAGAGGAGGTGTTCCGCTGTAAGACGGTGTGAATGTCCGACCATAGTTGGTAAAAAGCGGGTAAGAAAAGGTTAAAATACCCGACTGTACACAATCAATAGCGGGAGCGGAGTTGTTCGGCTACTAAAAGGTGTGAAAGTCCGACCCTGGTTTGTAAAAAGCGGGTAAGAAAAGGTTCGAATGCCCGAACATACACCATCAAAAGAGGGAGCGGAGGTGTTCCGCTGTAAGACGGTGTGAATGTCCGACCATAGTTGGTAAAAAGCGGGTAAGAAAAGGTTAAAATACCCGACTGTACACAATCAATAGCAGGAGCGGAGTTGTTCGGCTACAAGAAGGTGTGAAAGTCCGACCATGGTTTGTAAAAACCGGGAAGAAAAGGTTCGAATGCCCGACTATACACCATCAAAAAGAAGGTTTGAATGTCCATCAATAATTGCTTTAAAACAAGAAAGTAAATTTTCGAATATCAAACCGTACATGATCATAAGCGGGAGAGGAGGTGTTCCGCTGTAAGACGGTGTGAATGTCCGACCATAGTTGGTAAAAAGCGGGTAAGAAAAGGTTAAAATACCCGACTGTACACAATCAATAGCGGGAGCGGAGTTGTTCGGCTACTAAAAGGTGTGAAAGTCCGACCCTGGTTTGTAAAAAGCGGGTAAGAAAAGGTTCGAATGCCCGAACATACACCATCAAAAGAGGGAGCGGAGGTGTTCCGCTGTAAGACGGTGTGAATGTCCGATCATAGTTGGTAAAAAGCGGGTAAGAAAAGGTTAAAATACCCGACTGTACACAATCAAAAGAGGGAGCGGAGTTGTTCAGCTAAGAGAAGGTGTGAAAGTCCGACCATGGTTTGTAAAAAGCGGGTAAGAAAAGGTTCGTATGCCCGAATATACACTATCAAAACCGGAAGTGTAGGTGTTCGGCTGCAAGAAGGTGTGAACGTCCGACCAAAGTTTGTAAAAAAGCAGTTAAGAAAAGGTTCGAATATCTAACCAAACATAATCAAAAGCGGGAGCAGAGCTGTTCGACTGCAAGTAGGTGTGAATGTCAGAGAATAATTTGCAAAAAGCTGATGAGAAAGGGTGAGAAATCCCGACTATACACCATCAAATGCGGTAGCCTAGTTGTTCGGCTGTGAGTAGGTGTGAATCTCCAACCATAATTGCTGAAAAATGTGTTAGAAAAGGTAAAAATGCCGGTCCATACATCATCAAAATCGGGAGAGGTGGTGTTCAGCTGCAAGAAGGTCTAAATGTCCATCAATAATTGCTAGAAAACATGAAAGAAAATTTTCAAAAATCAAACCACACATGATCATAAGTGGGAGAGGAGGTGTTCAGCTGCAAGAAGGTGTGAATGTCCAGCCATAATTACTCACAAACGGGTAAGAAAAGGTAGTATTGCCAGACCATATATGATCAAAACAGGGAGCGGAGGTGGTTCAGCTGCAAGAAGGTTTGAATGCCCGACTAAAGTTCAAATATATTAACAAAAGCGGGAGGAGAGGTCTTCGGATGAGAGTGGTTGAAAATTTCCAACCATAATGTATAAAATGCGGTGAAAAAAAGGTGTGATAGAACACTAAAAGGTGGAGCGGAAGTGTTCGGCTGCAAGAAGGTGTGAATGTCCGACTATATTTGGTGAAAAGCAGGTGAAGCAAGGTCTGAATGCCCAACCTTACATCATCAAAAGCGAGATCAGAGGTGTTTGGCTGCAAGAAGGCCATAGTTTGCCAAAAGCGGGTAAGGTGCGAATGTCCGACTAAATATCAACAAAATTTGGGGCGGAGGTCTTCGGATGCAAGTGGGTGTGAATGTCCGACTATATTTGGTGAAAAGCAGGTGAAGCAAGGTCTGAATGCCCAACCTTACATCATCAAAAGCGAGATCAGAGGTGTTTGGCTGCAAGAAGGCCATAGTTTGCCAAAAGCGGGTAAGGTGCGAATGACCGACTAAATATCAACAAAAGTGGGGGCGGAGGTCTTCGGATGCAGGTGGGTGTGAATATCCCACCATACAAGTATGGTGGAGAGGAAGCTGTGAATGGCCGACCATAGTAAAAGGCGGGTGAGAGAAGGTGCGAATGTCAAACCATACATAATCAAAACAGGGAGCGGAGGTGTTCTGCTGTAAGAAGGTGTGAATGTCCAACCATAGTTGGTAAAAAGCGGGTAAGAAAAGGTTAAAATACCCGACTGTACACAATCAATAGCGGGAGCGGAGTTGTTCGGCTACTAAAAGTTGTGAAAGTCCGACCATGGTTTGTAAAAAGCGGGTAAGAAAAGGTGCGAATGCCCGACAATGTATGATCAAAAGAGGGAGTGGAGGTTTTCGGCTGCAAGAAGGTCTGAATGTCCAACCATAATTTGTAAAAACCGGGGAAGAAAAGGCTCGAAAGCCCGACTATACACCATCAAAAGTGGGAGCGGAGGTGTTCAGCTGCAAGACGGTCTGAATGTCCATCAATAATTGCTAGAAAACATGAAAGAAAATGTTCGAATATCAAACTGCACATGATCATAAGCGGGAGAGGAGGTGTTCAGCTGCAAGAAGGTGTGAATGTCTACCCATAATTACTAAAAAATGGGTAAGAAAAGGTGCGAATGCCTAACCATACATCATCAAAAGAGGGAGCGGAGGTGTTCCGCTGTAAGACGGTGTGAATGTCCGACCATAGATGGTAAAAAGCGGGTAAGAAAAGGTTAAATTACCCGACTGTACACAATCAAAAGAGGGAGCGGAGTTGTTCAGCTAAGAGAAGGTGTGAAAGTCCGACCTTGGTTTGTAAAAAGCGGGTAAGAAAAGGTTCGTATGCCCGACTATACACCATCAAATGCGGTAGCCTAGTTGTTCGGCTGTGAGTAGGTGTGAATCTCCAATCATAATTGCTGAAAAATGTGTTAGAAAAGGTAAAAATGCCGGTCCATACATCATCAAAATCGGGAGAGGTGGTGTTCAGCTGCAAGAAGGTCTAAATGTCCATCAATAATTGCTAGAAAACATGAAAGAAAATTTTCAAAAATCAAACCACACATGATCATAAGTGGGAGAGGAGGTGTTCAGCTGCAAGAAGGTGTGAATGTCCAGCCATAATTACTCACAAACGGGTAAGAAAAGGTAGTATTGCCAGACCATATATGATCAAAACAGGGAGCGGAGGTGGTTCAGCTGCAAGAAGGTTTGAATGCCCGACTAAAGTTCAAATATATTAACAAAAGCGGGAGGAGAGGTCTTCGGATGAGAGTGGTTGAAAATTTCCAACCATAATGTATAAAATGCGGTGAAAAAAAGGTGTGATAGAACACTAAAAGGTGGAGCGGAAGTGTTCGGCTGCAAGAAGGTGTGAATGTCCGACTATATTTGGTGAAAAGCAGGTGAAGCAAGGTCTGAATGCCCAACCTTACATCATCAAAAGCGAGATCAGAGGTGTTTGGCTGCAAGAAGGCCATAGTTTGCCAAAAGCGGGTAAGGTGCGAATGTCCGACTAAATATCAACAAAATTTGGGGCGGAGGTCTTCGGATGCAAGTGGGTGTGAATGTCCGACTATATTTGGTGAAAAGCAGGTGAAGCAAGGTCTGAATGCCCAACCTTACATCATCAAAAGCGAGATCAGAGGTGTTTGGCTGCAAGAAGGCCATAGTTTGCCAAAAGCGGGTAAGGTGCGAATGACCGACTAAATATCAACAAAAGTGGGGGCGGAGGTCTTCGGATGCAGGTGGGTGTGAATATCCCACCATACAAGTATGGTGGAGAGGAAGCTGTGAATGGCCGACCATAGTAAAAGGCGGGTGAGAGAAGGTGCGAATGTCAAACCATACATAATCAAAACAGGGAGCGGAGGTGTTCTGCTGTAAGAAGGTGTGAATGTCCAACCATAGTTGGTAAAAAGCGGGTAAGAAAAGGTTAAAATACCCGACTGTACACAATCAATAGCGGGAGCGGAGTTGTTCGGCTACTAAAAGTTGTGAAAGTCCGACCATGGTTTGTAAAAAGCGGGTAAGAAAAGGTGCGAATGCCCGACAATGTATGATCAAAAGAGGGAGTGGAGGTTTTCGGCTGCAAGAAGGTCTGAATGTCCAACCATAATTTGTAAAAACCGGGGAAGAAAAGGCTCGAAAGCCCGACTATACACCATCAAAAGTGGGAGCGGAGGTGTTCAGCTGCAAGACGGTCTGAATGTCCATCAATAATTGCTAGAAAACATGAAAGAAAATGTTCGAATATCAAACTGCACATGATCATAAGCGGGAGAGGAGGTGTTCAGCTGCAAGAAGGTGTGAATGTCTACCCATAATTACTGAAAAATGGGTAAGAAAAGGTGCGAATGCCTAACCATACATCATCAAAAGAGGGAGCGGAGGTGTTCCGCTGTAAGACGGTGTGAATGTCCGATCATAGTTGGTAAAAAGCGGGTAAGAAAAGGTTAAAATACCCGACTGTACACAATCAAAAGAGGGAGCGGAGTTGTTCAGCTAAGAGAAGGTGTGAAAGTCCGACCATGGTTTGTAAAAAGCGGGTAAGAAAAGGTTCGTATGCCCGAATATACACTATCAAAACCGGAAGCGTAGGTGTTCGGCTGCAAGAAGGTGTGAACGTCCGACCAAAGTTTGTGAAAAAGCAGTTAAGAAAAGGTTCGAATATCTAACCAAACATAATCAAAAGCGGGAGCAGAGCTGTTCGACTGCAAGTAGGTGTGAATGTCAGAGAATAATTTGCAAAAAGCTGATGAGAAAGGGTGAGAAATCCCGACTATACACCATCAAATGCGGTAGCGGAGTTGTTCTGCTGTGAGTAGGTGTGATTCTCCAACTATAATTGCTGAAAAATGTGTTAGAAAAGGTAAGAATGCCGGTCCATACATCATCAAAAGCGAGAGAGGTTGTGTTCGGCTGCAAGTAGGTGTGAATGTCCAGCCATAATTACTCACAAACGGGTAAGAAAAGGTAGTATTGCCAGACCATATATGATCAAAACAGGGAGCGGAGGTGGTTCAGCTGCAAGAAGGTTTGAATGTCCGACTAAAGTTCAAATATATTAACAAAAGCGGGAGGAGAGGTCTTCGGATGAGAGTGGTTGAAAATTTCCGACCATAATGTATAAAATGCGGTGAAAAAAAGGTGTGATAGAACACTAAAAGGTGGAGCGGAAGTGTTCGGCTGCAAGAAGGTGTGAATGTCCGACTATATTTGGTGAAAAGCAGGTGAAGCAAGGTCTGAATGCCCAACCTTACATCATCAAAAGCGAGATCAGAGGTTTTTGGCTGCAAGAAGGCCATAGTTTGCCAAAAGCGGGTACACTGTAAGCCCGGATAAGTTGAATTTACTAAAAAAATTTGAGGAAACTGGTTGCCTTAAATTTTTTTAGTAATGTATGATGAAAACTTAAGTACATCTAACTTGAAAGCTTGAGTTCAATACACTAAATGCCAAGTTGATTCAACTTAAATTTGTTTGCAAGGTCAACTGCTTTGCGCAACTATTGCACTTAATATATTTAAGTTAAACACACTAAATGCCAAGTTGATTTAACTATGAATAGTTTACACGGTCAAGTGTTTTGCACAATTATTACACTTAATATCTTTAAGTTTAATGCACTTTAGTCCAAGTTGACTGAATTCAAACGTATTTGTAATGTTCATTTATCTAGTCCAGTTATTATCGTCAATGTGTTGTGTGAACCTTTAAATAGTAGTGAGAAAAAGAAAACAACAAAGTGGCATCATTTTTGTGTTTTATTTTATTAAAGTTTTACCTTTACTGTGCTACAGGATGGAGACCCATGTCTTTAACATATTCTGTATAAAACATTAAAACAATATTTTATGACAATCTTTGTCAGCTGTTTTAACTTTGGATAGTTAAATATGTTCACACTAACATCACAACAAATGACATTTCAATTATTTGGAGAAAAAGTGTGCAAAAAGGTCTGAATTATAAGTTTCAATCTATAGTAGAAAAGTTCTTAACAATATCCAAGTTCACAATACTGCCACTGCTCACTTCTTAAAGCCAGAAGTGGATGGATATACAATCTTCTTCTGAGACACGATAATATTTTTTAACAATTCCAAAAACAAACAGCTCTAACATCTTTTACAACGTAATCGAACCACAGTATCAGTGCCCCTCTATAATATACAAAGTATAAACATGAGCAGCAACATGTCAAAATTGCAACATTTCAACCAGGCACCTGATATCTGCACCAGTCAGAAACCGACTTTACACTGAGAGCTGGTTTTTCAAAGACTGAATCTTGGGTGGCAACTGACTTTTACCAAGGCTGAGCATCACCTGCTGGACAAAGGTGAAAGTATTTTTCATGTACTTGGGATAGTCCAGGTGCAAGGCGTAAATCAGTCCATAAAGGATGCAGAAGGCCTGAGGAAGACTGTCCAAGTCATCCATCACCAGACGTCCTTCCAAGATGATTCCCACTTTGGATGGGTTCAGCTGTGGGCCTTCTTCATCAATACACAGGAGTCCCACTGGAGTTTGAATGTATGAGTCCTGGACAGTTTCATCCTAAAGGAGAAACAAATTAATAAAGAGAAGACAATCAGAACGGTTAAATAGTATTGTGTTGTACACACAAACTGCCTTTAGGTGTACATAAACCTCTCCCCAAAGAAAACAAAGTGAAAGAAAGAAAAAACATGTTCAACGAATTGATTTACTTACAGAGCATGTTTTGAAGAAGGCAGAAGGATCATCTCCCAAGATGACTGGCAGCCCTCAAAGGCAAAGACACCGAATGTCTGTTGGCTCAGTTGTCTGGGACATTGAATACAGTAGTAGTAACAGTTATAAGGATACTAACGTCTATTTAAAATATAATTTGGTCTATAAGACATAATGAAAAAACAAAGGATAAGATAAGAGAATGAGGGATGGAAATATGAAAGGGAAGAAATAAAAAGAGAAGGATACAAGGAATTAAAAAACAGAGCAACAGAGAAAGGACAAAAGTAGAAAAGGAGACAGAAGATGAGGTAAATGTATGAGCTCAAAAGATGCAGAGGTAAGAAATGAATTAACAGAAAAGAGGGAAGCATGAGGATTTCCCAAGTGTTGTCACCCTCAGGGACATAGTGACCAATAAGAAGTGGAAGGAGCCTTATGAGACACCAGTTCTCGTGGGCATTTCCACCAATTGTCCCTTTGGTGGAAAATCCCTTTCCAATCGTCTGAGGTCGATCTGTTCTGTCACTAAAGGTGTACTTAAAGAATTTGATGGCCTGATTCAGCACATCAAGTGTAAAATAACCCTTGCCTATCAGGTCTGAAAGACACAGTGATACCTCGGTTGGAACAATGCCTTCCAAGATATCGTGCAAGATGTCAGGAGGGTACCCACTCACTACATGAAAATGGTTAAGATTTTGAGTTAAAGGACATGCTCCTTTAACACCATAAGACCGACCCAATCCAGGATCTCTTTGCACCTGTTGCACCTGCCTATCATGGGACTCTTTATCGCGCATGTGGAAAAAACCGGAACATATCTCACGTTGCTGAGTGTCACTCCTGCTGGCTGAACAGAATCTGCAGAATTTCTCGACACTGAAGCTCTCAAAGAATCCTGCAAGAGAGTGAGCAGCAAGATTGTCAGCTGCAACATACAAAACAGTACCTTTGACACTTGTACCTAGCTGCTCCAGGAAAATGCCATTTTGCTCAACAAACTGAAGATCATAGATCAGAGGTTGCAGTACTTTTGCATCACCACACTCTTTGACTGTGGAGGTGTTGCACAGCAGAGCTAGTTGGATAGAGTTAAGGGTGGATCTATATTTTGCTGGTATGTTCGCAATAACCCAGTAAACTGCACACATCTTATGTTTCACCTTTGATGTTCCAAGAGGATTGGCTATTTCAAAGTCGTCAATGTAAAGGCCAAGAGCAATTGTGAACTCATCCTTTGAAAGAAGTGAATTTTCACTGAAGAGTAGGCCATCTGCATATGACCTGTATTCCTGTGGGACATGGACTTTCTCAGACATAGCTTTGTCTAAAACATCAGTTTTGTTGAGCAACTTCTGTAGCATGGGAACAATAGGAACATATGCAAGAGGTTTTTTGCCTTTTCTCACAACACATTCAATTGGATTTACCAGTGGAAACTCTCTGTGCACATAGGATGCTCTTTTTTTGGCAGTTCCTAAAGGTCCATCTTTGGAACAATGCGACATTATGTTACTTTCTGACACAGCACGAATCATCTCTTTAACAAATGTTTCATCCAGGCGGCAGTCATATTTGTTTAATACAATCATGACTCTGTGTTGTAGAAGTGGTTGTGACAGCTGATTTATTTGCCAAAGCTGTTGTACCACATCTTGCACAGCACTCTCTGGTATGTGCAAAACGGTTTGCATCTTTAGTAGAAGAGATGCTAAGTTGTGCCCAAGCTGTTTTTCTAAATCATGGAGATCACGGTCACTGGTTACCTCACTGACCTTGTCTATGTCTTCAATATCATCTGTATCTGACATTTGTTCTTGTGCAGTATCACCATCATGACTTAAAATATCATCACCAATGATTTCTGACTTAAACCTCTTGCAGTTTTGTTCTTTATGTACTTTGCTCTTGTGTGCTTTGAATGTGGAGTAAACACTGCTTTCAAAGTTACAGTCTTTATAAGGGCATTTGACCTTATGATTTACTTTTAGATGCACATAATGCAGGTGAGTGAAAAACTCCCTCTCTGAACAAGACTCAGTAAACTCACATGACTGACAATTCAATTTTACTGGTCCATCTGCTGGTTGCTGATCTGGGGTTTTGGTATGAATGCGGGATAAATGCACTTTAAGTGCATTTAGTGATTTAAATGTGCACAGACATTCCTGATGCAAACAAGGAAATGGCTCTGTTCTTGCATAACTTCCATGTTTGAGTCTATAATGTTTAAACAGATGTGCTCTCTTTTCACAGCTAAAAGCACAATACTTGCATTTCCAAATCATTGTGTTTGAATTTTGTTTTGAACAGTTGTCATAACGTTTGGACTTTTTAACGATGTATTTCTAATGTTCCCGCATAAGCTATCATTGCCTGAATTGCCTTTTTGAGGACCAATATGGTCAAATGTGTGAACTTACCAGTTTCAGTAGCAAAGCGAAGAAAAACGGCTGGACGCGTTTTCTCCCTCCGCGCACACAGGACAGCCCGCCTCGCTGAACACCTTCGTCTCAGTTGAGATCCCGGAATTGTATCTAAGACGGTGAAACTTGTTACAATAAACTTTTATTGCTCATATAAAGCTATCAGAATAAGAAAACTAGCTCTACAATAGCAAACAGGCTAAGCTGAGCGATAAAAAAAATCAAGAATTTGAACAGTTTCCACTGCGACTAAACATCCCCTCCCCCACCGAGGAAAAGTAAGCTAGTGGACAGCCAGCCTTAAAATGTCCGTCAAACCGGTTAACAGTAAACGTCCTAAGCACCACACAGATTAAAACAAAAACTTCATTTCCTCACCAATAGATCCTCGAATTCATGCAACAGCAATTGCGGTTGTAGTATGGTCGGAGAACGGTCAGCACAGGTCTGACTTTAACTGAATGTTGAACGTGGTCGCGGTGATGGGCGTTTATGTTCCCGCCACCAGCATGCATCACGCCACAACAAATCGTCACAAATCTAAATCTCAAAGTACTTTATTTTCAGTTACATTTTACAGAATGACGTTGTTTAATATAAAGCTGCATGTTGTCTTTCCTTCTGTTTTACTATCTATCTAGTTGAGTATTATGTAGGATACTACAAAAAGAGAGAAACAAACACACTTACTTTTAAACGCAGATGGTCCAGTCTGTAACTGCGAGGGCCTCTCACTCAATTAATTTGAAAAGAAAAAAAAAGATGTGGTCTGACAAAAACTTAGAAATTTAAATTCATTTGACTTAAAATTAATCATACATTCGCCAACATCAATAGATTAGTACAATTTACTCAGGGTTGTTTAGTAATGGTATGTAACTTAGATTTTTTAAGTGTATTGCAATTAAACATTTAATTAGATATAAAATCCGGGCTAACAGTGTAAGGTGCGAATGTCCGACTAAATATCAACAAAATTTGGGGCGGAGGTCTTCGGATGCAAGTGGGTGTGAATATCCCACCATACAAGTATGGTGGAGAGGAAGCTGTGAATAGCCGACCATAGTTTGGAAAAAGCGGGTAAGAAAAGGTTTGAATGCCCGAACATACACCATCAAAAGAGGGAGCGTAGGTGTTCTGCTGTACGAAGGTGTGAATGTCCGACCATACTTGGTAAAAAGCGGGTAAGAAAAGGTTAAAATACCCGACTGTACACAATCAATAGCGGGACCGGATGTGTTCGGCTACAAGAAGATGTGAAAGTCCGACCATGGTTTGTAAAAAGCGGGTAAGAAAAGGTGCGAATGTCCGACAATGTATGATCAAAAGAGAGAGCGGAGGTGTTCCGCTGTAAGACGGTGTGAATGTCCGACCATAGTTGGTAAAAAGCGGGTAAGAAAAGGTTAAAATACCCGACTGTACACAATCAATAGCGGGAGCGGAGTTGTTCGGCTACAAGAAGGTGTGAAAGTCCGACCATGGTTTGTAAAAACCGGGAAGAAAAGGCTCGAAAGCCCGAGTATACACCATCAAAAGTGGGAGCGGAGGTGTTCAGCTGCAAGACGGTTTGAATGTCCATCAATAATTGCTTTAAAACAAGAAAGTAAATTTTCGAATATCAAACCGCACATGATCATAAGCGGGAGAGGAGGTGTTCGGCTGCAAGAAGGTGTGAATGTCCACCCATAATTCATGAAAAATGGGTAAAAAAAAGGTGCGAATGCCTAAAAATACATTATCAAAAGCAGGTGTGAATGTCAGATCATAATTTGTAAAAAGCTGATGAGAAAGGGTGAGAATGCCCGACTATACACCATCAAAAGCGGGAGAGGTGGTGTTCGACTGCAAGTAGGTGTGAATGTCAAGCCATAATTACTCACAAACGGGTAAGAAAAGGTAGTAGCCAGACCATATATGATCAAAACAGGGAGCGGAGGTGGTTCAGCTTCAAGAAGGTTTGAATGTCAAACTAAAATTCAAATATATTAACAAAAGCGGGAGGAGAGGTCTTCGGATGAGAGTGGTTGAAAATTTCCAACCATAATGTATAAAATGCGGTGAAAAAAAAGGTGTGATAGAACACTAAAAGGTGGAGCGGAAGTGTTCGGCTGCAAGAAGGTGTGAATGTCCGACTATATTTGGTGAAAAGCAGGTGAAGCAAGGTCTGAATGCCCAACCTTACATCATCAAAAGCAAGATCAGAGTTGTTTGGCTGCAAGAAGGCCATAGTTTGCCAAAAGCGGGTAAGGTGCGAATGTCCGACTAAATATCAACAAAATTTGGGGCGGAGGTCTTCGGATGCAAGTGGGTGTGAATATCCCACCATACAAGTATGGTGGAGAGGAAGCTGTGAATAGCCGACCATAGTTTGGAAAAAGCGGGTAAGAAAAGGTTTGAATGCCCGAACATACATAATCAAAAGAGGGAGCGGAGGTGTTCCGCTGTACGAAGGTGTGAATGTCCAACCATACTTGGTAAAAAGCGGGTAAGAAAAGGTTAATATACCCGACTGTACACAATCAATAGCGGGAGCGGAGTTGTTCGGCTACAAGAAGGTGTGACAGTCCGACCATGGTTTGTAAAAAGCGGGTAAGAAAAGGTGCGAATGTCCGACAATGTATGATCAAAAGAGAGAGCGGAGGTTTTCGGATACACGAAAGTTTGAATGTTCTACCATAGTTTGTAAA
This sequence comes from Leuresthes tenuis, assembly GCF_036924035.1. Lineage (NCBI taxonomy): Eukaryota > Metazoa > Chordata > Actinopteri > Atheriniformes > Atherinopsidae > Leuresthes > Leuresthes tenuis. The sequence continues at coordinate 12,275,039 of NW_027325375.1, read as the reverse complement.
TAGCGGGTAAGAAAAGGTTCGAATGCCCGACTATACACCATAAAAAGCGGGAGCGGAGGTGTTCCGCTGTAAGACGGTGTGAATGTCCGACCATAGTTGGCAAAAAGCGGGTAAGAAAAGGTTAAAATACCCGACTGTACAAAATCAATAGCGGGAGTGGAGTTGTTCGGCTACAAGAAGGTGTGAAAGTCCGACCATGGTTTGTAAAAAGCAGTTAAGAAAAGGTTCGAATATCCAACCAAACATAATCAAAAGCGGGAGCTGAGCTGTTCGACTGCAAGTAGGTGTGAATGTCCAGCCATAATTACTCACAAACGGGGGAAGAAAAGGTAGTATTGCCAGACCATACATGATCAAAACAGGGAGCGGAGGTTCAGCTGCAAGGTGTGAATGTCTGACTATAGTTTGTAAAAAGCGGGTAAGACAAGGTGTGAATGCCCGACAATGTATGATCAAAAGAGAGAGCGGAGGTGTTCGGCTGCAAGGTCTGAATGTCCAACCATAATTTGTAAAAACCGGGTAAGAAAAGGCTCGAAAGCCCGACTATACATCATCAAAAGTGGGAGCGGAGGTGTTCAGCTTCAAGAAGGTGTGAATGTTCGACTAAAGTTTGTAAAAAGCTGGTAAGACAAGGAGCGATGTCCCGACATTGTATGATCAAAAGCGGGAGCGGAGGTGTTCGGCTGCAAGAAGGTGTGAAAGTCCGACAATGGTTTGTAAAAAGCGGGTAATAAAAGGTTCGAATGCCCGAATATACATCATCAAAAGCGGAAGCGGAGGTGTTCGGATGCAAGAAGGTGTGAACGTCCGACCAAAGTTTGTAAAAAGCAGTGAAAAGCGAGAAAAAGCTTTTCGTGAGTTCTCTATGATTTGGGATTTTGCTTATAAAATGCATTACTTCACTCAAACTATGTTAAAACTGATTTGTCCTTCATATTTACCATGTCTAGATCGACTTCAACAAAGAAAAACATTGGACTTTGCAGTAAAAGAAAGAGCAAATCTAAAGTTTCAGGAATCCGAGTATAAGCTTGCTTTCATGAGTTCTGCACGATTTCGGATTTTGCTATAAAATGAATTGCTTTGCTCAAACCAAGTTAAAACTGCTTTGTCCTTCCATATTCAATGTCTAGATCGACTTCAAAAAAGAAAAACATTGGACTTTGCAGTAGAAGAAGTTGAAATCCATCTACACATTGATAAATATGAAGGACAAAGCAGTTCCCACTTGCCCATAAGAAAATAAGCTTATTCTCGGATTCCTGATCCTTCAGTGTTGCTCTTTCTTCTACTGCAAAATACAACGTTGTTCTTTGTTGAAGTCGATCTAGACATTAATAAATTTGAATGAAAAAGCAGTTTTAACTTGGTTTGAGTGAAGGAATTGATTTTATAGATAAAATCCCAAATCATGCAGAACTCCTCAAAAGGGGCGTATGGCTTAATCACAAGTGTGGCTCTTTCTCATTCAGGGTAGTATGAGGAAGTTTATGCTTGAAATATATGTAGAAATGGGTACATATGAAGGACAAAGCAGTGTTAACTTAGTTTGAGTGAAGGAATTCATTTTATACATAAAATCCGAAATCGTGCAGAACGTATGAAAAGAAGCTTATTCTCGGATTCCTGATCCTTCAGTTTTGCTCTTTCTTCTACTGCAAAATACAATGTTGTTCTTTGTTGAAGTCGATCTAGACATTGATAAATATGAAGGAAAAAGCAGTTTTAACTTGGTTTGAGTGAATTAATTCATTTTATACATAAAATCCGAAATCGTGCAGAACTCATGAAAATAAGCTTATTCTCGGATTCCTAAAACTTTTGATTTGCTCTTTCTTTTATTGCAAAGTACAACGTTGTTTTTTGTTTAAATCTATCGAGACATTGATAAATATGAAGGTAAAAGCCGTTTTAACATAGTTTGAGTGAAGGAATTGATTTTATAGATAAAATCCCAAATCATGCAGAACTCCTCAAAAGGGGCGTATGGCTTAATCACAAGTGTGGCTCTTTCTCATTCAGGGTAGTATGAGGAAGTTTATGCTTGAAATATATGTAGAAATGGGTACATATGAAGGGCAAAGCAGTGTTAACTTAGTTTGAGTGAAGGAATTCATTTTATACATAAAATCCGAAATCGTGCAGAACGTATGAAAAGAAGCTTATTCTCGGATTCCTGATCCTTCAGTTTTGCTCTTTCTTCTACTGCAAAATACAATGTTGTTCTTTGTTGAAGTCGATCTAGACATTGATAAATATGAAGGAAAAAGCAGTTTTAACTTGGTTTGAGTGAATTAATTCATTTTATACATAAAATCCGAAATGGTGCAGAACTCCTGAAAATAAGCTTATTCTCGGATTCCTAAAACTTTTGATTTGCTCTTTCTTTTATTGCAAAGTACAACGTTGTTTTTTGTTTAAATCTATCGAGACATTGATAAATATGAAGGTAAAAGCCGTTTTAACATAGTTTGAGTGAAGGAATTAATTTTATAGATAAAATCCCAAACCATGCAGAACTCCTCAAAAGGGGCGTATGGCTTAATCACAAGTGTGGCTCTTTCTCATTCAGGGTAGTATGAGGAAGTTTATGCTTGAAATATATGTAGAAATGGGTATATATGAAGGACAAAGCAGTGTTAACTTAGTTTGCGTGAAGGAATTCATTTTATACATAAAATCCGAAATCGTGCAGAACTCATGAAAATAAGCTTATTCTCGGATTCCTGGATATTCACACCTTCTTGCAGCTGAACACCTCCTCTCCCGCTAATGATCATGTAAGGTTTGATATTCGAAAATTTTCTTTCATGTTTTAAAGCAATTATTCTCTGACATTCACACCTACTTGCAGTCGAACAGCTCTGCTCCCGCTTTTGATTATGTTTGGTTAGATATTCGAACCTTTTCTTAACTGCTTTTTCACAAACTTTGGTCGGACGTTCACACCTTCTTGCAGCCGAACACCTACGTTTCCGGTTTTGATAGTGTATATTCGGGCATACGAACCTTTTCTTACCCGCTTTTTACAAACCATGGTCGGACTTTCACACCTTCTCTTAGCTGAACAACTCCGCTCCCTCTTTTGATTGTGTACAGTCGGGTATTTTAACCTTTTCTTACCCGCTTTTTACCAACTATGATCGGACATTCACACCGTCTTACAGCGGAACACCTCCGCTACCTCTTTTGATGGTGTATGTTCGGGCATTCGAACCTTTTCTTACCCGCTTTTTAAAACCAGGGTCGGACTTTCACACCTTTTAGTAGCCGAACAACTCCGCTCCCGCTATTGATTGTGTACAGTCGGGTATTTTAACCTTTTCTTACCCGCTTTTTACCAACTATGGTCGGACATTCACACCTTCTTACAGCGGAACACCTCCGCTCCCTCTTTTGATGGTGTATGTTTGGGCATTCGAACCTTTTCTTACCCGCTTTTTACAATCTATGGTCGGACATTCAAACCTTCTTGTAGCCGAACACATCCATTCGTGCATTTGATGATGTATGGTTGGGAATTCGCACCTTTTCTTACCCATTTTTCAGTAATTATGGGTGGACATTCACACCTTCTTGCAGCTGAACACCTCCTCTCCCGCTTATTATCATGTGCGGTTTGATATTCGAAAATTCTCTTTCATGTTTTCTAGCAATTATTGATGGACATTCAGACCTTCTTGCAGCTGAACACCTCCGCTCCAGCTTTTGATGGTGTATAGTCGGGCTTTCGAGCCTTTTCTTCCCCGGTTTTTACAAATTATGGTTGGACATTCAGACCTTCTTTCAGCCGAAAACCTCCGCTCCCTCTTTTGATCATACATTGTCGGGCATTCGCACCTTTTCTTACCCGCTTTTTACAAACTTTAGTCGGACATTAACACCTTCTTGCAGCTTAACCACCTCCGCTCCCTTTTTTGATCATGTATGGTCTGGCAATACTACCTTTTCTTACCCATTTGTGAGTAATTATGGCTGGACATTCACACCTACTTGCAGCCGAACACCACCTCTCCCGCTTTTGATGATGTATGGACCGGCATTCTTACCTTTTCTAACACATTTTTCAGCAATTATGGTTGGAGATTCACACCTACTCACAGCCGAACACCTCCGCTCCCGCATTTGATGGTGTATATTCGGGCATACGAACCTGTTCTTACCCGCTTTTTACAAACCATGGTCGGACTTTCACACCTACTCACAGCCGAACACCTCCGCTCCCGCATTTGATGGTGTATATTCGGGCATACGAACCTGTTCTTACCCGCTTTTTACAAAATATGGTCGGACTTTCACATCTTCTTGTAGCCGAACACATCCGCTCCCGCTATTGATTGTGTACAGTCGGGTATTTTAACCTTTTCTTACCCGCTTTTTACCAAGTATGGTCGGACATTCACACCTTCGTACAGCAGAACACCTACGCTCCCTCTTTTGATGGTGTATGTTTGGGCATTCAAACCTTTTCTTACCCGCTTTTTCCAAACTATGGTCGGCTATTCACAGCTTCCTCTCCACCATAGTTGTATGTTGGGATAATCACACCCACTTGCATCCGAAGACCTCCACCCCAAATTTTGTTGATATTTAGTCGGACATTCGCACCTTACCCGCTTTTTATACATTATGGTCGGAAATTTTCAACCACTCTCATCCGAAGACCTCTCCTCCCGCTTTCTTTAATATTTTTGAACTTTAGTCGGACATTCAAACCTTCTTGCAGCTGAACCACCTCCGCTCCCTGTTTTGATCATATATGGTCTGGCAATACTACCTTTTCTTACCCGTTTGTGAGTAATTATGGCTGGACATTCACACCTACTTGCAGCCGAACACAACCCCTCTCGCTTTTGATGATGTATGGACCGGCATTTTTACCTTTTCTAATACATTTTTCAGCAATTATGGTCGGAGATTCACACCTACTCACAGCCGAACAACTCCGCTCCCGCATTTGATGGTGTATAGTCGGGCATTCTCACCCTTTCTCATCAGCTTTTTGCAAATTATGATCTGACATTCACACCTACTTGCAGTCGAACAGCTCTGCTCCCGCTTTTGATTATGTTTGGTTGGATATTCGAACCTTTTCTTAACTGCTTTTTACATATTTTGGTTGGACGTTCACACCTTCTTGTAGCCGAACACATGCACTCCTGCTTTTGATGATGTATGGTTGGGCATTCGCACCTTTTTTTTTACCCATTTTTCAGGTATTATGGGTGGACATTCACACCTTCTTGCAGCTGAACACCACCTCTCCCGATTTTGATTATGTATGGACCGGCATTTTTACCTTTTCTAACACATTTTTCAGCAATTATGGTTGGAGATTCACACCTACTCACAGCCGAACAACTCCGCTTCCGCTTTTGATGGTGTATATTCGGGCATACGAACCTTTTCTTACCCGCTTTTTACAAACCAAGGTCAGACTTTCACACCTTCTCTTAGCTGAACAACTCCGCTCCCTCTTTTGATTGTGTACAGTCGGGTAATTTAACCTTTTCTTACCCGCTTTTTACCATCTATGGTCGGACATTCACACCGTCTTACAGCGGAACACCTCCGCTCCCTCTTTTGATGATGTATGGTTAGGCATTCGCACCTTTTCTTACCCATTTTTCAGTAATTATGGGTAGACATTCACACCTTCTTGCAGCTGAACACCTCCTCTCCCGCTTATGATCATGTGCAGTTTGATATTCGAAAATTTTCTTTCATGTTTTCTAGCAATTATTGATGGACATTCAGACCGTCTTGCAGCTGAACACCTCCGCTCCCACTTTTGATGGTGTATAGTCGGGCTTTCGAGCCTTTTCTTCCCCGGTTTTTACAAATTATGGTTGGACATTCAGACCTTCTTGCAGCCGAAAACCTCCACTCCCTCTTTTGATCATACATTGTCGGGCATTTGCACCTTTTCTTACCCGCTTTTTACAAACCATGGTCGGACTTTCACACCTTTTAGTAGCCGAACAACTCCGCTCCCGCTATTGATTGTGTACAGTCGGGTATTTTAACCTTTTCTTACCCGCTTTTTACCAACTATGGTCGGACATTCACACCTTCTTACAGCAGAACACCTCCGCTCCCTGTTTTGATTATGTATGGTTTGACATTCGCACCTTCTCTCACCCGCCTTTTACTATGGTCGGCCATTCACAGCTTCCTCTCCACCATACTTGTATGGTGGGATATTCACACCCACCTGCATCCGAAGACCTCCGCCCCCACTTTTGTTGATATTTAGTCGGTCATTCGCACCTTACCCACTTTTGGCAAACTATGGCCTTCTTGCAGCCAAACACCTCTGATCTCGCTTTTGATGATGTAAGGTTGGGCATTCAGACCTTGCTTCACCTGCTTTTCACCAAATATAGTCGGACATTCACACCCACTTGCATCCGAAGACCTCCGCCCCAAATTTTGTTGATATTTAGTCGGACATTCGCACCTTACCCGCTTTTGGCAAACTATGGCCTTCTTGCAGCCAAACACCTCTGATCTCGCTTTTGATGATGTAAGGTTGGGCATTCAGACCTTGCTTCACCTGCTTTTCACCAAATATAGTCGGACATTCACACCTTCTTGCAGCCGAACACTTCCGCTCCACCTTTTAGTGTTCTATCACACCTTTTTTTCACCGCATTTTATACATTATGGTTGGAAATTTTCAACCACTCTCATCCGAAGACCTCTCCTCCCGCTTTTGTTAATATATTTGAACTTTAGTCGGACATTCAAACCTTCTTGCAGCTGAACCACCTCCGCTCCCTGTTTTGATCATATATGGTCTGGCAATACTACCTTTTCTTACCCGTTTGTGAGTAATTATGGCTGGACATTCACACCTACTTGCAGCCGAACACAACCTCTCTCGCTTTTGATGATGTATGGACCGGCATTCTTACCTTTTCTAACACATTTTTCAGCAATTATGGTCGGAGATTCACACCTACTCACAGCCGAACAACTCCGCTCCCGCATTTGATGGTGTATAGTCGGGCATTCTCACCCTTTCTCATCAGCTTTTTGCAAATTATGATCTGACATTCACACCTACTTGCAGTCGAACAGCTCTGCTCCCGCTTTTGATTATGTATGGTTGGATATTCGAACCTTTTCTTAACTGCTTTTTACAAACTTTGGTTGGACGTTCACACCTTCTTGTAGCCGAACACATGCACTCCTGCTTTTGATGATGTATGGTTGGGCATTCGCACCTTTTTTTTACCCATTTTTCAGCAATTATGGTTGGAGATTCACACCTACTCACAGCCGAACAACTCCGCTACCGCATTTAATGGTGTATAGTCGGGCATTCTCACCCTTTCTCATCAGCTTTTTGCAAATTATGATCTGACATTCACACCTACTTGCAGTCGAACAGCTCTGCTCCCGCTTTTGATTATGTATGGTTGGATATTCGAACCTTTCCTAAACGGCTTTTTACAAACTTTGGTTGGACGTTCACACCTTCTTGTAGCCGAACACATGCACTCCTGCTTTTGATGATGTATGGTTGGGCATTCGCACCTTTTTTTTACCCATTTTTCAGGTATTATGGGTGGACATTCACACCTTCTTGCAGCTGAACACCTCCTCTCCCACTTATGATCATGTGTGGTTTGATTTTGGAAAATTTTCTTTCATGTTTTCTAGCAATTATTGATGGACATTCAGACCTTCTTGCAGCTGAACACCACCTCTCCCGATTTTGATTATGTATGGACCGGCATTTTTACCTTTTCTAACACATTTTTCAGCAATTATGGTTGGAGATTCACACCTACTCACAGCCGAACAACTCCGCTACCGCATTTGATGGTGTATAGTCGGGCATTCTCACCCTTTCTCATCAGCTTTTTGCAAATTATGATCTGACATTCACACCTACTTCCAGTCGAACAGCTCTGCTCCCGCTTTTGATTATGTTTGGTTAGATATTCGAACCTTTTCTTAACTGCTTTTTATAAACTTTGGTCGGACGTTCACAATATCTTGCAGCCGAACACCTCCGCTTCCGCTTTTGATGGTGTATATTCGGGCATACGAACCTTTTCTTACCCGCTTTTTACAAACCAAGGTCGGACTTTCACACCTTCTCTTAGCTGAACAACTCCGCTCCCTCTTTTGATTGTGTACAGTCGGGTAATTTAACCTTTTCTTACCCGCTTTTTACCATCTATGGTCGGACATTCACACCGTCTTACAGCGGAACACCTCCTCTCCCGCTTATGATCATGTACGGTTTGATATTCGAAAATTTACTTTCTTGTTTTAAAGCAATTATTGATGGACATTCAAACCTTCTTTTTGATGGTGTATAGTCGGGCTTTCGAGCCTTTTCTTCCCGGTTTTTACAAACCATGGTCGGACTTTCACACCTTCTTGTAGCCGAACAACTCCGCTCCTGCTATTGATTGTGTACAGTCGGGTATTTTAACCTTTTCTTACCCGCTTTTTACCAACTATGGTCGGACATTCACACCGTCTTACAGCGGAACACCTCTGCTCCCGCTTTTGATGGTGTATAGTCGGGCATTCGAACCTTTTCTTACCCGCTTTTTACAAACTATGGTGGGACATTCAAACCTTCTTGTATCCGAAAACCTCCGCTCCCTCTTTTGATGGTGTATGTTCGGGTATTCAAACCTTTTCTTACCCGCTTTTTCCAAACTATGGTCGGCTATTCACAGCTTCCTCTCCACCATACTTGTATGGTTGGATATTCACACCCACTTGCATCCGAAGACCTCTGCCCCAAATTTTTTTGATATTTAGTCGGACATTCGCACCTTACCCGTTTTTGGCAAACTATGGCCTTCTTGCAGCCAAACACCTCTGATCTCGCATTTGATGATGTAAGGTTTGGCATTCAGACCTTGCTTCACCTGCTTTTCACCAAATATAGTCGGACATTCACACCTTCTTGCAGCCGAACACTTCCGCTCCACCTTTTAGTGTTCTATCACACCTTTTTTTCACCGCATTTTATACATTATGGTCGGAAATTTTGACATCTGCCTTACATGTAACAGATTAGCGGTTTAGCAGTTTTAATTTAGTTTGAGTGAAGGAATTCATTTTATAGCAAAATCCGAAATCGTGAAGAACTCATGAAAGTAAGCTTATTCTCGGATTCCTGAAACTTTAGATTTGCTATTTCTTTTACTGCAAAGTACAACGTTGGTTTTTTTGTTTAAATCTTTCAAGACATGGTAAATATGATTTTTATATATATAATAAATATATTTATTTCTGTTTACAATATATGACATGTAATAGAACTGAACCGGACCGGGGGACAAGGAAAGAAGAAGAAGAAGAAGAGGAAAGAAGAGAAAAACAGACTATACATCGCATACAACACAGCTGTGGATATAGATGACCTGAGACGACATGATAATACATCAACTGCTTAGCGAAAATGCTACTGGACTAATGAATGTGGTTGTGTGTGTGTGAGAACATGCAACACCCATGGCACAGGACCTACATGATAACCGTGCTTAGTTATGAGTGTATAAGCGTACAGGGCCACAATCCACAGCCCCCATAAGCATAGGGCAGAGGCCTTCCGGGAGCCAGGGGCAACAGCCCACCGACGTCGCCAGGCCCCAGCCGCCCAGACATGGGCCGTGCACTGGATCCGGGCCCCAGGAGCCCGAGCGCCCCCAAACCCCCCGGCAGAGGCCCCACCCAATACCCAGGAGGGCCAAGCGCCCCAGACAGCCACACAGTGGGTCAGTGCCTGCCCCAGCACCCCTGGCCAAGTGCCCTGGGAGTCAAGACATGCCCACAGGTGGGTGAAGTCGCGAGCAGCGGAGAGAGGCCACGCCGCCCCCCCCATCGGGAGAAGCACAGGCAGGCCAGGCGACAGCAAGTCCAAGATCCAGGCCCAATCATTACCACACACACTTTCATGTCCCATACATCCACACGTCCTCCCTCCCTCGACTCCGCTGGGGTGTAGTGCAGCGGGCACACCAGGGGGCCAGCAGCCCCCCAGCCACCACAGACCCCAAACCAGCAGAACAATTAATTAATCCTCCTGGCCCCTCCCGCCCCGAGCAGCAACCAGGAAGCAGGGGTGTGCGAAGAAGACCCCTCCCCTCACCCTTCTGGCTCTTCAATATTTTCTAATAGTGAGCAATTAAAATTGAGGGGCAGCCAAACTTGTAGAACTGGGAGCGTGGCCCTCTGGGCAGCCTACATACCCAAAGAGCCCCGCCCACCAGATGCCACTCAGTGTAACCACCCCCCAAGACCTAATGTGTGTGTGTGAGTGTGTTTGATAAGTAGTAATGTCTAAGGTGTAATTAAAACACTGCACTGTGGGAACTGCAGAGGGCAACTACTGCAGAGTCCACTACACCCCACCGAACACACACGCCCCCAAAACCCTTCATGTGTGAGTGTGTGCTGTGTACAGGAGCCAGAAGGGAGAGGGGTATGGGGATATACACTGGGGGCAGCCAGGGACTGGCTGCAATAGGCATCCCCGCTACCAGGGAGCCAACACAGGACAGGAGGGCCTGATGTCCACCAGGCTCGGGGCCTGCAGCGACCATATTCTGGGGGCTACTGTACCCCCAGAAGGTACCCATCCCGCCCCACCCCACTCAACCCAACCCCACTCCGGAGGACCTCTACAAAAAAAAAACAAACAACAACAAAAAACAAACAAACAAACCACCCGGTCACACCAGTCGCAGCAGCCCGGGCCTGAGACCCACCATCACCCAGGCCCCCCCAGGCCCCCCCTCAACAGGTGCGCTCTTGTGAAAAAGCAAACAGCGGCAGCAACAAAAACACAACGGGAACACCGTATTGAGGCTTTGTTCTGACCGCTCATTTGGTATGGCGTTTCTTTCAAGCAATTCTCCCGGTTAGCCCGCACTCGGCTCGCTCCCAGAGCCGTGTTAAAGTCTACTTCGCATTCACTCTCTTTTCTCAGCAGACTAAAAGAAAGTTTCATCTTGGGCTCCCTGAAACTTGCATCCTGCACCGCTGTTTGCTTTTTCACAAGAGTAGAGAAGAGTGCACCGTTCCCAGCGGCACTGCAGTACGGGGTCAATGCTTGGAGTGAACGGAGCAAGCTAATTTTTCAACTCCTATTGCTAAAAATCCATTTAATATGTAGTCCTCGTATAGAGGACATATCAGATATTAAACTGATAAGAACAGATACTACACTTGATCTTAGCCAAAAGGCCGAGAAGCGACAACTGTCCACTGGTTCACGTCCGAGGGCCCTTCCTGGCACAATGCGCACTTGTCCGCTAACACCCCTGTTCTTTTTATGGCCATAGGTGGCCAGAGTGTCACTTTGCACCTCCGCCCACCTGCTGCACTGAGCACTCTTCAGCCCTTTTAAATGGTATAACTTTGCACTCCCGCACGCTCCAGCAAGCACCATTCAAGCAACAACTTTGCACTCCAGCTTCGAACATCGGCACAGTCGCAACAAGTAAGGCGACTCTACTCAGAGAAGTCACTCTGCACAGTAACAAGATTTCTTTTGCACAGACAGAAAGGGCTTCACCCGCAAAGGTAAAGCCTGCAAAAAATAGAAACAACTCATTAGTGCTGCTCTCCACAGAAGTCTTTAGTAAAAGGCGAAAGACTTGTACGTTATGAAGAGAAACCAGAGTACGATTATCCGTCACTGCGGGAGCAGGGCATCAGGCTAGTTGGCATAGCCACCTTCCCCATGGTGAGCTTTGCTTGGTTGAGACGCTTGCCCCCCCCCCCCCCCCCCTTGCTCCTCGGCTGACCAAGTAGGAACAATCGGGCCCTATTCGATGGCTGCCTTGTCTTTTACTCTGTGCAAAAGACAAGGCAGCAACAAAAACACCATGGGAAAACCGTAGTGAGGCTTTGTTCTGACCGCTCATTCGGTGTCGCGTTTCTTTCAAGCAATTCTCCCGGTTAGCCCGCACTCGGCTCGCTCCCAGAGCCGTGTTAAAGTCTACTTCGCATTCACTCTCTTTTCTCAGCAGACTCTTGGGATTTTATCAATAAAATGAATTCCTTCACTCAAACTATGTTAAAACTGCTTTGTCCTTCATATTTACCATGTCTTGAAAGATTTAAACAAAAAAACCAACGTTGTACTTTGCAGTAAAAGAAATAGCAAATCTAAAGTTTCAGGAATCCGAGAATAAGCTTACTTTCATGAGTTCTTCACGATTTCGGATTTTGCTATAAAATGAATTCCTTCACTCAAACTAAATTAAAACTGCTAAACCGCTAATCTGTTACATGTAAGGCAGATGTCAAATTCACCGAATTAGGATTATTCGGTATTCGGCCAATCGAGCTGTAGCAGCTTCGGTAAAAGAGTATAAGTTGAAGAGTTTGTGAATAAAGGTGTGCGCACACATAGTGAGCTGTAGGAAAATAGGCAGGGAGCAATGCCGGCTGGGGTATATGTTCTTGTATGTTGTCTGACTGTTTGATTTGAATGTGTTGTGTAAGTGTCCTGTTGAATGTTACATGTTTGGGCTTTGACACACTTCACTGTGGTTGTTAACTGTGTGGTGTGTCCTGAAATGTTATATGTTTGGGCTGTGTGACATGCTTAATGCTTGTCAGTAGCTACCCACTTATTCATATATAGCAACTGACAACGTAAGAAGTCCGGACATACTTTGATAGAGTAGTTGTAGAAGTATCCTTATTGATAATAGATAAACTAATTCATAGTGATAGAACAGTAGATGAACAGGTGCCTGCACATGTCTCACGAAAATAAAATGGATGTATGATTGCTGACGGCAGAGCAATACTGCCAAACTTATGAGTTCTTGTGGCAAACTTGATTCAGTGTCTTGACGTGTATACGCTGTTTCGCTGACTTGATTGTCACAAGAAACAAAGTGTGTTTGATAAGATCCGACCATTTTATTACGGGAGGATCAGTATGTATGGATTCTGATGTGACTGATAAACCCATTCGTATCTTAAGCACAATCTAATACGTCAGACAACGCCCTGGCACACGATAAAAAAAAAAAGAGAGAGCGGTTTTGTGTCCCCACAGTCCATAATGTAGGAAAGAGAGAAAAAACCCTTTCTGATTTGGTGTGTGTGCTCATAGTGCAGAGTGTAGAGAAAAGAAAGCCGTTTTGGTGTCACGGGTGTTGTGACTTACACACACACATTTCTAAATTGAGAAAGGAAATTATTTTAGAGGAAGCACTAGAGTTTAGATCCCACATTTGTTGATAGGCATTCATTTATTTCTTCACTTCTGATAAAAATGATAAGACTGACCTAAAGAATTGGAGGCCCATCACACTTTTAAACTTTGACTGTAAACTTTTTAGCAAGGTTTTAACGACACGGATGTCCTCTGTTTTAGAGGAGGTAATTCACCCAGACCAGGCTTGTGCCATCTCAGAGAGACAACTCACCGACAGCCTCGTACTGATTCGAGACATCATTGATTACGCTAGAGACAGAAACACCCGGCTTGTCATCTTAAATTTAGACTTTGAAAAAGCTTTTGATCGGGTCTCGCATCAATATCTCTTTCAGGTGTTGCAGCCATCGAATAGGGCCCGATTGTTCCTACTTGGTGAGATTTGCTTGGTTGAGACGCTTGCTCCCCCCCCTTGCTCCTCGGCTGACCAAGTAGGAACAATTGGGCCCTATTCGATGGCTGCCTTGTCTTTTACTCTGTGCAAAAGACAAGGCAGCCACAAACACCACGGGAACACCGTATTGAGGCTTTGTTCTGACCACTCATTCGGTGTCGCGTTTCTTTCAAGCAATTCTCCCGGTTAGCCCACACTCGGCTCGCTCCCAGAGCTGTGTTAAAGTCTACTTCGCATTCACTCTCTTTTCTCAGCAGATTAAAAGAAAGTTTCATCTTGGGCTCCCTGAAACTTCCATCCTGCACCGCTGTTTGCTTTTTCACAAGAGCAGAGAAGAGCGCACCGTTCCCAGCGGCACTGCAGTACTGGGTCAATGCTTGGAGTGAACGGAGCAAGCTTCTTTTTCAACTCCTATTCTTAAAAATCCATTTAATATGTAGTCCTCGTATAGAGGACATATTAAACTGATAAGAACAGATACTACACTTGATCTTAGCCAAAAGGCCGAGAAGCGATAACTGTCCACTGTTTCAGGTCCGAGGGCCCTTGCTGGCACAATGCGCACTTGTAGCAGTGTTCTTTTTATGGCCATAGGTGGCCAGAGTGTCACGTTGCACCTCCGCCCACCCGCTGCACTGAGCACTCTTCAGCCCTTTTAAATGGTATAACTTTGCACTCCCGCATGCTCCAGCAAGCACCATTCAAGCAACAACTTTGCACTCCAGCTTCGAACATCGGCACAATCGCAACAAGTAAGGCGACTCTACTCAGAGAAGTCACTCTGCACAGTAACAATATTTCTTTTGCACAGACAGAAAGGGCTTCACCCGCAAAGGTAAAGCCTGCCAAAAATAGAAACAACTCATTAGTGCTGCTCTCCACGAAAGTCTTTAGTAAAAGGCGAAAGACTTGTATGTTATGAAGAGAAACCAGAGTACGATTATCCGTCACTGCGGGAGCAGGGCATCAGGCTAGTTGCCATAGCCACCTTCCCCATGGTGAGCGTTGCTTGGTTGAAACGCTTGCCCCTGTGCAATCGACAAGGCAGCAACAAAAACACCACGGGAACACCGTATTGAGGCTTTGTTCTGACCGCTCATTCGGTTTCTTTCAAGCAATTCTCCCGGTTAGCCCACACTCGGCTCGCTCCCAGAGCCGTGTTAAAGTCTACTTCGCATTCACTCTCTTTTCTCAGCAGACTCTTGGGATTTTATCTATAAAATGAATTCCTTCACTCAAACTATGTTAAAACTGCTTTGTCCTTCATATTTACCATGTCTAGAAAGATTTAAACAAAAAAAAAACCAACGTTGTACTTTGCAGTAAAAGAAAGAGCAAATCTAAAGTTTCAGGAATCCGAGAATAAGCTTACTTTCATGAGTTCTTCAAGATTTCGGATTTTGCTATAAAATGAATTCCTTCACTCAAACTAAATTAAAACTGCTAAACCGCTAATCTGTTACATGTAAGGCAGATGTCAAATTCACCGAAATAGGATCTAAGGGTATTCGGCCAATCGAGCTGTAGCAGCTTTGGTAAAAGAGTATAAGTTGAAGAGTTTGTGAATAAAGGTGTGCGCACACATAGTGAGCTGTAGGAAAATAGGCAGGGAGCAATGCCGGCTGGGGTATATGTTCTTGTATGTTGTCTGACTGTTTGATTTGAATGTGTTGTGTAAGTGTCCTGTTGAATGTTACATGTTTGGGCTTTGACACTTCACTGTGGTTGTTAACTGTGTGGTGTGTCCTGAAATGTTATATGTTTGGGCTGTGTGACATGCTTAATGCTTGTCAGTAGCTACCCACTTATTCATATATAGCAACTGACAACATAAGAAGTCTGGACATACTTTGATAGTAGTTGTAGAAGTATCCTTATTGATAATAGATAAACTAATTCATAGTGATAGAACAGTAGATGAACAGGTGCCTGCACATGTCTCACGAAAATAAAATGGGTGTATGATTGCTGACGGCAGAGCAATACTGCCAAACTTATGAGTTCTTGTGGCAAACTTGATTCAGTGTCTTGACGTGTATACGCTGTTTCGCTGACTTGATTGTCACAAGAAACAAAGTGTGTTTGATAAGATCCGACCATTTTATTACGGGAGGATCAGTATGTATGGATTCTGATGTGACTGATAAACCCATTCGTATCGTAAGCATAATCTAATACGTGAGACAACGCCCTGGCACACAATCAAAAAAAAAAAGAGAGAGCGGTTTTGTGTCCCCCACAGTCCATAATGTAGAAAAGAGAGAAAAAAGCCTTTCTTATTTGGTGTGTGTGCTCACAGTGCAGAGTGTAGAGAAAAGAGAGAAAAGAAAGCCGTTTTGGTGTCACGGGTGTTGTGACTTACACACACACATTTCTGAATTGAGAAAGGAAATTATTTTAGAGGAAGCACTAGAGTTTAGATCCCACATTTGTTGATAGGCATTCATTTATTTCTTCACTTCTGATGAAGTTTCAACAATAAACAACAAACTTTGTATTATGAGAAAGAACCAGACTCATTCTTCAGGAATCCGAAAATAAGCTCTATTTTACGAGTTATGCACGAATTCGGATTCTCCTATAAAACGAATTCCTTAACTCTAACCAAGTTAAGACTGCTTTGTCCTTCATATTCATTCATGTCTAATCAAGTTTCAACGATAAACAACGTTGTACTTTGTAGAATGAGAAAGAACTTCTTCAGCAATAAGCATCTCTCGACATATGACGAAATACAGATTTTGCTATAAAATTAATTCCTTCTATCAGCCTGACTTAAAACTGTTTGTCCTCCTTATTTATCCACTTCAAATCAAGTTTCAACAATTAAAAAAATGTTGTAGTTTGAGAAAAAACAACTTCATCTTAAGCAATCAGTAGGGTAAGAAAGGGTAAGAAAAGGTGCAAATGCCAACCATACATCACTAAAAGGTGGAGCGGAAGTATTCGGCTGCAAGTAGGTGCGAATGCCTGACAATGTATGATCAAAAGAGGGAGCGGAGGTTTTCGGCTGCAAGGTCTGAATGTCCAAACATAATTTGTAAAAACCGGGGAAGAAAAGGCTCGAAAGCCCGACTATACACCATCAAAAGCGGGAGCGGAGGTGTTCGGCTGCAAGTAGGTGTGAATGTTCGACCATAATTTGTAAAAAGCGGGTAAGAAAAGGTTCGAATGCCCGACTATATATTAACCAAAGCAGGAGGAGAGGTCTTCGGATACGAGTGGGTGAGAATTTACAACCATAATCTATAAAATGCGGTGAAAAAAAAGTTGTGAATACCCCATAGAACACTAAAAGGTAGAGCGGAAGTGTTCGGCTGCAAGAAGGTGTGAATGTCTGACCATAGTTTGTAAAAAGCGGGTAAGAAAAGGTTCGAATGCCCGAACATACACCATCAAAGGAGGGAGCGGAGGTGTTCCGCTGTAAGAAGGTGTGAATGTCCGACCATAGTTGGCAAAAAGCAGGTAAGAAAAGGTTAAAATACCCGATTGTACACAATCAATAGCGGGAGCAGAGTTGTTCCACTACTAAAAGGTGTGAAAGTCCGACCATGGTTTGTAAAAAGCGGGTAAGAAAAGGTGTGAATGCCCAACAATGTATGATCAAAAGAGGGAGAGGAGGTTTTCGGCTGAAACAAGGTCTGAATGTCCATCCATATTTTGTAAAAATCTGGGAAGAAAAGGCTCGAAAGCCCGACTATACACCATCAACAGCTGGAGCGGAGGTGTTCAGCTGCAAGAAGGTCTGAATGTCCATCAATAATTGCTAGAAAACATGGAAGAGAATTTTCGAATATCAAACCGCACATGATCATAAGCGGGAGAGGAGGTGTTCAAATGCAAGAAGGTGTGAATGTCCACCCATAATTACTGCAAAATGGGTAAGAAAAGGTACGAATGCCCAACCATACATGATCCTAACAGGGAGCGGAGTTTTTTGGCTGCGACAAGGTGTGTATGTACACCCATAATTAATGAAAAGCGGGCAACAAGTAGGTTTGAATACCCATCATCAAAAGCAGGAGTGGATGTGTTCGGCTACAAGAAGGTTTGAATGTCTGACCATAGTTTGTAAAAAGCGGGTAAGAAAAGGTTCGAATGCCCGAACATACACCATCAAAGGAGGGAGCGGAGGTGTTCCGCTGTAAGAAGGTGTGAATGTCCAACCATAATTGGCAAAAAGCAGGTAAGAAAAGGTTAAAATACCCTATTGTACACAATCAATAGCGGGAGCAGAGTTGTTCCGCTACTAAAAGGTGTGAAAGTCCGACCATGAATTGTAAAAAGCGGGTAAGAAAAGGTGCGAATGCCCGACAATGTATGATCAAAAAAGGGAGCGGAGGTTTTCGGCTGAAAGAAGGTCTGAATGTCCATCCATAATTTGTAAAAATCGGGGAAGAAAAGGCTCGAAAGCCCGACTATACACCATCAACAGCTGGAGCGGAGGTGTTCAGCTGCAAGAAGGTCTGAATGTCCATCAATAATTGCTAGAAAACATGGAAGAGAATTTTCGAATATCAAACCGCACATGATCATAAGCGGGAGAGGAGGTGTTCAAATGCAAGAAGGTGTGAATGTCCACCCATAATTACTGCAAAATGGGTAAGAAAAGGTACGAATGCCCAACCATACATGATCCTAACAGGGAGCGGAGGTGTTTGGCTGCAACAAGGTGTGTATGTACACCCATAATTAATGAAAAGCGGGCAACAAGTAGGTTTGAATACCCATCATCAAAAGCAGGAGTGGATGTGTTCGGCTACAAGAAGGTTTTAATGTCCGACCATAGATTGTAAAAAACGGGTAAGAAAAGGTTCGAAGGCCCGAACATACACCATCAAAAGAGGGAGCGGAGGTGTTCCACTGTAAGAAGGTGTGAATGTCTGACCATAGTTGGTAAAAAGCGGGTAAGAAAAGGTGAAAATACCCGACTGTACACAATCAATAGCGGGAGCGGAGTTGTTCGGCTACTAAAAGGTGTGAAAGTCAGACCCTGGTTTGTAAAAAGCGGGTAAGAGAAGGTGCGAATGCCCGACAATGTATGATCAAAAGAGGGAGCGGAGGTTTTCGGCTGCAAGAAGGTCTGAATGTCCAACAATAATTTTGTAAAAACCGGGGAAGAAAAGGCTCGAAAGCCCAACTATACATCATCAAAAGCGGGAGCGGAGGTGTTCAGCTGCAAGAAGGTGTGAATGTCCGACCATAGTTTGTAAAAAATGGGTAAGAAAAGGTGCGAATGCTCAACCATACATCATCAAAAGCAGGAGTGGATGTGTTCGGCTAAAAGAAGGTTTGAATGTCCGACCGTAGTTCGTAAAATGCGGGTAAGAAAAGGTTTGAATGCCCGAACATACACCATCAAAAGAGGGAGCGGAGGTGTTCCGCTGTAAGACGGTGTGAATGTCCAACAATAGTTGGTATAAAGCAGGTCAGAAAAGGTTAAAATATCCGACTGTACACAATCAATAGCGGGAGCGGAGTTGTTCGGCTACAAGAAGGTGTGAAAGTCCGACCATGGTTTGTAAAAAGTGGGTAAGAAAAGGTTCGAATGCCCGAATATATACCATCAAAAGCGGAAGCGGAGGTGTTCGGCTGCAAGAAGGTGTGAATATCCGACCAAAGTTTGTAAAAAGCAGTGAAGAAAAGTTTCGAATATCCAACCAAACATAATCAAAAGCAGGAGCGGAAGTGTTCGGCTGTGAGTAGGTGTGAATGTCCAGCCATAATTACTCACAAACCGGTAAGAAAAGGTAGTATTGCCAGACCATACATTATCAAAACAGGGAGCGGAGGTTCAGCTGCAAGGTGTTAATGTCTGACTATAGTTTGTAAAAAGCGGGTAAGACAAGGTGCGAATGCCCAACAATGTATGATCAAAAGAGAGAGCGGAGGTGTTCGGCTGCAAGGTCTGAATGTCCAACCATAATTTGTAAAAACCGGGTAAGAAAAGGCTCGAAAGCCCGACTATACATCATCAAAAGCGGGAGCGGAGGTGTTCAGCTGCAAGAAGGTGTGAATGTTCGACTAAAGTTTGTAAAAAGCTGGTAAGACAAGGAGCGATGTCCCGACATTGTATGATCAAAAGCGGGAGCGGAGGTGTCCAGCTGTGAGTAGGTGTGAATGTCCGACCATAATTGCTGAAAAATGTGTTAGAAAAGGTAAGAATACTGGACCATACATCATCAAAAGCGGGAGAGGTGGTGTTCGGCTGCAAGAAGGTGTGAAAGTCTGACAATGGTTTGTAAAAAGCGGGTAAAAAAAGGTTCAAATGCCCGAATATACATCATCAAAAGCGGAAGCGAAGGTGTTCGGATGCAAGAAGGTGTGAACGTCCGACCAAAGTTTGTAAAAAGCAGTGAAAAGCGAGAAAAAGCATTTCGTGAGTTCTGCATTATTTGGGATTTTGCTTATAAAATGCATTACTTCACTTAAACTATGTTAAAACTGATTTGTCCTTCATATTTACCATGTCTAGAAATATTTAAACAAAAAAACAACGTTGTACTTTGCAGTAAAAGAAAGAGCAAATCTAAAGTTTCAGGAATCCGAGTATAAGCCTGCTTTCATGAGTTCTGCACGATTTCGGATTTTGCTATAAAATGAATTGCTTTGCTCAAACCAAGTTAAAACTGCTTTGTCCTTCCATATTCATCAATGTCTAGATCGACTTCAACAAAGAAAAACATTGGACTTTGCAGTAGAAGAAGTTGAAATCCATCTACACATTGATAAATATGAAGGACAAAGCAGTTCCCACTTGCCCATAAGAAAATAAGCTTATTCTCGGATTCCTGATCCTTCAGTGTTGCTCTTTCTTCTACTGCAAAATACAATGTTGTTCTTTGTTGAAGTCGATCTAGACATTGATAAATATGAAGGAATAAGCAGTTTTAACTTGGTTTGAGTGAATTAATTCATTTTATACATAAAATCCGAAATCGGACAGAACTCATGAAAATAAGCTTATTCTCGGATTCCTAAAACTTTTGATTGGCTCTTTCTTTTACTGCAAAGTACAACGTTGTTTTTTTTGTTTAAATATATCGAGACATTGATAAATATGAAGGTAAAAGCCGTTTTAACATAGTTTGAGTGAAGGAATTGATTTTATAGATAAAATCCCAAATCATGCAGAACTCCTCAAAAGGGGCGTATGGCTTAATCACAAGTGTGGCTCTTTCTCATTCAGGGTAATATGAGGAAGTTTATGCTTGAAATATATGTAGAAATGGGTACATATGAAGGACAAAGCAGTGTTAACTTAGTTTGCGTGAAGAAATTCATTTTATACATAAAATCCGAAATCGTGCAGAACTCATGAAAATAAGCTTATTCTCGGATTCCTAAAACTTTTGATTTGCACTTTCTTTTACTGCAAAGTACAACGTTGTTTTTTGTTGAAATCTATCTAGACATTGATTACATTCACACCTACTTGCAGTCGAACACCTTCTCATCCACTTATGATCATGTGCGGTTGGGCTTTCGCACCTTTTCTTACCCATTTTTCAGTAATTATGGGTGGACATTCAGACCTTCTTGCAGCCGAAAACCTCCGCTCCTCTTTTGATCATACATTGTCGGGCATTCACACCTTGTCTTACCCGCTTTTTACAAACTTTAGTTTGACATTCAAACCTTCTTGCAGCTGAACCACCTCCGCTCCCTGTTTTGATCATATATGGTCTGGCAATAGTACCTTTTCTTACCCGTTTGTGAGTAATTATGGCTGGACATTCACACCTTCTTGCAGCCGAACACAACCTCTCCCGCTTTTGATGATATATGGTCCGGCCTTCTTACCTTTTCTAACACATTTTTCAGCAATTATGGTCGGACATTCACACCTACTCACAGACGAACACCTCCGCTCCCACATTTGATGGTGTATAGTCGGGCATTCTCACCCTTTCTCATCAGCTTTTTGCAAATTATGATCTGATATTCACACCTACTTGAAGTCGAACAGCTCTTCTCCCGCTTTTGATTATGTTTGGTTGGATATTCGAACATTTTCTTAATGCTTTTTACAAACTTTGGTCGGACGTTCACACCGTCTTGCAGCCGAACACCTCCGCTTCCGCTTTTGATGGTGTATAGTCGGGCATTCGAGCCTTTTCTTACCCACCTATTACTTACTATGGTTGGACATTCAAACCTTCTTGTAGCCGAACACATCCGCTCCTGCTTTTGATGATGTATGATTTGGCATTCGCACCTTTTCTTACCCATTTTTCAGTAATTATTGGTCGGACATTCAGACCTTCTTGCACCTGAACACCTCTGCTCCCGCTTTTGATGGTGTAAAGTCCAGCTTTCGAGCCTTTTCTTCCCCGATTTTTACAAATTATGGTTGGACATTCAGACCTTGCAGCCGAAAACCTCCGCTCCCTCTTTTGATCATACATTGTCGGGCATTCGCCCCTTGTCTTACACGGTTTTTACAAACTTTAGTCAGACATTCACACCTTGCAGCTGAACCACCTCCATTCCCTGTTTTGATCATGTGTGGTCTGGAAATACTACCTTTTCTTCCCCCGTTTGTGAGTAATTATGGCTGGACATTCACACCTACTTGCAACCGAAAAACCACCTCTCCCGCTTTTGATGATGTATTGTCCGGCATTCTAGTCTTTTCTATCACATTTTTCAGCAATTATGATCTGACATTCACACCTACTTGCAGTCGAACAGCTCTGCTCCCGCTTTTGATTATGTTCGGTTGGATATTCAAACCTTTTCTTAACTGCTTTTTTACAAACTTTGGTCGGACGTTCACACCTTCTTGCAGCCGAACACCTACACTTCCGGTTTTGATAGTGTATATTCGGGCATACGAACCTTTTCTTACCCGCTTTTTACAAACCATGGTCGGACTTTCACACCTTTTAGTAGCCGAACAACTCCGCTCCCGCTATTGATTGTGTACAGTCGGGTATTTTAACCTTTTCTTACCCGCTTTTTACCAACTATGGTCGGACATTCACACCGTCTTACAGCGGAACACCTCTGCTCCCGCTTTTGATGGTGTATAGTCGGGCATTCGAACCTTTTCTTACCCGCTTTTTACAAACTATGGTGGGACATTCAAACCTTCTTGTATCCGGAAACCTCCGCTCTCTCTTTTGATCATACATTGTCGGACATTCGCACCTTTTCTTACCCGCTTTTTACAAACCATGGTCGGACTTTCACACCTTCTTGTAGCCGAACACATCCGCTCCCGCTATTGATTGTGTACAGTCGGGTATTTTAACCTTTTCTTACCCGCTTTTTACCAACTATGGTCGGACATTCACACCTTCGTACAGCGGAACACCTCCGCTCCCTCTTTTGATGGTGTATGTTCGGGTATTCAAACCTTTTCTTACCCGCTTTTTCCAAACTATGGTCGGCTATTCACACCTTCTTACAGCAGAACACCTCCGCTCCCTGTTTTGATTATGTATGGTTTGACATTCGCACCTTCTCTCACCCGCCTTTTACTATGGTCGGCCATTCACAGCTTCCTCTCCACCATACTTGTATGGTGGGATATTCACACCCACCTGCATCCGAAGACCTCCGCCCCCACTTTTGTTGATATTTAGTCGGTCATTCGCACCTTACCCGCTTTTGGCAAACTATGGCCTTCTTGCAGCCAAACACCTCTGATCTCGCTTTTGATGATGTAAGGTTGGGCATTCAGACCTTGCTTCACCTGCTTTTCACCAAATATAGTCGGACATTCACACCCACTTGCATCCGAAGACCTCCGCCCCATATTTTGTTGATATTTAGTCGGACATTCGCACCTTACCCGCTTTTGGCAAACTATGGCCTTCTTGCAGCCAAACACCTCTGATCTCGCTTTTGATGATGTAAGGTTGGGCATTCAGACCTTGCTTCACCTGCTTTTCACCAAATATAGTCGGACATTCACACATTCTTGCAGCCGAACACTTCCGCTCCACCTTTTAGTGTTCTATCACACCTTTTTTTCACCGCATTTTATACATTATGGTTGGAAATTTTCAACCACTCTCATCCGAAGACCTCTCCTCCCGCTTTTGCTAATATATTTGAACTTTAGTCGTGCATTCAAACCTTCTTGCTGCTGAACCACCTCCGCTCCCTGTTTTGATCATATATGGTCTGGCAATACTACCTTTTCTTACCCGTTTGTGAGTAATTATGGCTGGACATTCACACCTACTTGCAGCCGAACACAACCTCTCTCCCTTTTGATGATGTATGGACCGGCATTCTTACCTTTTCTAACACATTTTTCAGCAATTATGGTCGGAGATTCACACCTACTCACAGCCGAACAACTCCGCTCCCGCATTTGATGGTGTATAGTCGGGCATTCTCACCCTTTCTCATCAGCTTTTTGCAAATTATGATCTGACATTCACACCTACTTGCAGTCGAACAGCTCTGCTCCCGCTTTTGATTATGTATGGTTGGATATTCGAACCTTTTCTTAACTGCTTTTTACAAACTTTGGTTGGACGTTCACACCTTCTTGTAGCCGAACACATGCACTCCTGCTTTTGATGATGTATGGTTGGGCATTCGCACCTTTTTTTTTACCCATTTTTCAGGTATTATGGGTGGACATTCACACCTTCTTGCAGCTGAACACCACCTCTCCCGATTTTGATTATGTATGGACTGGCATTTTTACCTTTTCTAACACATTTTTCAGCAATTATGGTTGGAGATTCACACCTACTCACAGCCGAACAACTCCGCTTCCGCTTTTGATGGTGTATATTCGGGCATACGAACCTTTTCTTACCCGCTTTTTACAAACCAAGGTTGGACTTTCACACCTTCTCTTCGCTGAACAACTCCGCTCCCTCTTTTGATTGTGTACAGTCGGGTAATTTAACCTTTTCTTACCCGCTTTTTACCATCTATGATCTGACATTCACACCGTCTTACAGCGGAACACCTCCGCTCCCTCTTTTGATGATGTATGGTTAGGCATTCGCACCTTTTCTTACCCATTTTTCAGTAATTATGGGTAGACATTCACACCTTCTTGCAGCTGAACACCTCCTCTCCCGCTTATGATCATGTGCAGTTTGATATTCGAAAATTTTCTTTCATGTTTTCTAGCAATTATTGATGGACATTCAGACCGTCTTGCAGCTGAACACCTCCGCTCCCACTTTTGATGGTGTATAGTCGGGCTTTCGAGCCTTTTCTTCCCCGGTTTTTACAAATTATGGTTGGACATTCAGACCTTCTTGCAGCCGAAAACCTCCACTCCCTCTTTTGATCATACATTATCGGGCATTCGCACCTTTTCTTACCCGCTTTTTACAAACCATGGTCGGACTTTCACACCTTTTAGTAGCCGAACAACTCCGCTCCCGCTATTGATTGTGTACAGTCGGGTATTTTAACCTTTTCTTACCCGCTTTTTACCAACTATGGTTGGACATTCACACCTTCTTACAGCAGAACACCTCCGCTCCCTGTTTATATTATGTATGGTTTGACATTCGCACCTTCTCTCACCCGCCTTTTACTATGGTCGGCCATTCACAGCTTCCTCTCCACCATACTTGTATGGTGGGATATTCAAACCCACTTGCATCCGAAGACCTCCGCCCCCACTTTTGTTGATATTTAGTCGGACATTCGCACCTTACCCGCTTTTGGCAAACTATGGCCTTCTTGCAGCCAAACACCTCTGATCTCGCTTTTGATGATGTAAGGTTGGGCATTCAGACCTTGCTTCACCTGCTTTTCACCAAATATAGTCGGACATTCACACCTTCTTGCAGCCGAACACTTCCGCTTTTAGTGTTCTATGAGGCATTCACATATTTTTTTTCACCGTATTTTATAGATTATGGTTGGAAATTCTCACCCACTCTCATCCGAAGACCTCTCCTCCCGCTTTTGTTAATATATAGTCGGGCATTCGAACCTTTTCTTACCCGCTTTTTACAAATTATGGTCGAACATTCACACCTACTTGCAGCTGAATACTTCCGCTCCACCTTTTAGGTATGTATGGTTGGCATTTGCACCTCTTTTTATACTGATTGCTGAAGATTAAGTTGTTCTTTCTCAAACTACAAATTTTTTTTAATTGTTGAAACTTGATTTGAAGTGGATAAATAAGGAGGACAAACAGTTTTAAGTCAGGCTGATAGAAGGAATTAATTTTATAGCAAAATCTGTATTTCCTCATATGTCGAGAGATGCTTATTGCTGAAGAAGTTCTTTCTCATTCTACAAAGTACAACGTTGTTTATCGTTGAAACTTGATTAGACATGAATAAATATGAAGGACAAAGCAGTCTTAACTTGGTTTGAGTTAATGAATTCGTTTTATAGGAGAATCCGAATTCGTGCATAACTCATAAAATAGAGCTTATTTTCGGATTCCTGAAGAATGAGTCTGGTTCTTTCTCATAATACAAAGTTTGTTGTTTATTGTTGAAACTTCATCAGAAGTGAAGAAATAAATGAATGCCTATCAACAAATGTGGGATCTAAACTCTAGTGCTTCCTCTAAAATAATTTCCTTTCTCAATTTAGAAATGTGTGTGTGTAAGTCACAACACCCGTGACACCAAAACGGCTTTCTTTTCTCTACACTCTGCACTATGAGCACACACACCAAATCAGAAAGGCTTTTTTCTCTCTTTTCTACATTATGGACTGTGGGGACACAAAACCGCTCTCTCTCTTTTTTTTTTTTATCGTGTGCCAGGGCGTTGTCTCACGTATTAGATTATGCTTAAGATACGAATGGGTTTATCAGTCACATCAGAATCCATACATACTGATCCTCCCGTAATAAAATGGTCGGATCTTATCAAACACACTTTGTTTCTTGTGACAATCAAGTCAGCGAAACAGCGTATA
Organism: Leuresthes tenuis; assembly: GCF_036924035.1. NCBI lineage: Eukaryota > Metazoa > Chordata > Actinopteri > Atheriniformes > Atherinopsidae > Leuresthes > Leuresthes tenuis. The sequence goes on along the minus strand of NW_027325375.1, from coordinate 12,248,556 downwards.
CACGTCAAGACACTGAATCAAGTTTGCCACAAGAACTCATAAGTTTGGCAGTATTGCTCTGCCGTCAGCAATCATACACCCATTTTATTTTCGTGAGACATGTGCAAGCACCTGTTCATCTACTGTTCTATCACTATGAATTAGTGATCTATTATCAATAAGGATACTTCTACAACTACTATCAAAGTATGTCCGTACTTCTTATGTTGTCAGTTGCTATATATGAATAAGTGGGTAGCTACTGACAAGCATTAAGCATGTCACACAGCCCAAACATATAACATTTCAGGACACACCACACAGTTAACAACCACAGTGAAGCGTGTCAAAGCCCATGTAACATTCAACAGGACACTTACACAACACATTCAAATCAAACAGTCAGACAACATACAAGAACATATACCCCAGCCGGCATTGCTCCCTGCCTATTTTCGTACAGCACACTATGTGTGCGCACACCTTTATTCACAAACTCTTCAACTTATACTCTTTTACCGAAGCTGCTACAGCTCGATTGGCCGAATACCCTTTGATCCTATTTCGGTGAATTTGACATCTGCCTTACATATAACAGATTAGCGGTTTAGCAGTTTTAATTTAGTATGAGTGAAGGAATTCATTTTATAGCAAAATCCGAAATCATGAAGAACTCATGAAAGTAAGCTTATTCTCGGATTCCTGAAACTTTAGATTTGCTCTTTCTTTTACTGCAAAGTACAACGTTGTTTTTTTTGTTTAAATCTTTCTAGACATGGTAAATATTAAGGACAAAGCAGTTTTAACATAGTTTGAGTGAAGGAATTCATTTTATAGA